>NC_134183.1:21853158-22453158 GCF_964188355.1 Buteo buteo
TCTGGCTTTCTAAGAGGAATGCAGTTGGTTTTGGCTCCTCTGTCCTGTCTGCTGGGTGAGGAACCTGATGAGGAGCAAAACCCAGCCAGCCTGGAGCAGCAATGCCCCAGTCACCAGGTGGACCAGTCCCAGAGCCACCTTCATTCCTGCCAGCCTGCCCCAAAGTCAGCTTCCAAGGTCCATATAGACATAAAAACTCAGGGAAAGTACTAGTGTAGCAAGGATGTTCTGGATGCCTTTACATTCTCTGTGAAGCCCTCAGGGTGTTGGTAGCCCAAGGATTTCTTCAGCAAATGGGACCCTTTTATGGGAAAGTCTAGACTTCCTAATGACCTTGGAAAAGCAGCCAAGTCCTCCTCCACCCAGCCAACACCGCCTCCAGGCTGCTGTCTCTGTCCCACTGCCTGGGGAGCCCTTCTCCTCCCACCGCTTCCACATTCTGCAGCTGCCTTTGGTCTTCACTGTGGCAAACCACTTGCTTCATAGACCTTTCCTCCCCTGATATTCCTTACCTGTGTGGCTAACATAACCTTTCCACACCTTCATCACCAAACTTGCACCCTTGGAGGTACCATACTTCGCTCTGGTGATCAAATACCTTTATTTTCTTTAAAAAGAAATAAATTCAAGTAACATACATTTCCTGACTCATTTCTACAACAACCTCTTAAAATTTCCCCTTTGCCAGTATTAGCTACACAGGCAGCCCAGCCTCCACTGCTGTTTTACTTTCACATAGGGCTCAGCCAGAAATTCCCACCACTCCATCTGTATATCCAGGTAGGTTTTATTCCCATTTCAGCTTCTTAGCAGCACACTAGATCCATTTCCCAGTGCCAGCAGGCAAACAAAAGCAACTAGAATGCAAATAAGCCCTTTGCAATCTTCCCATCACCACCCTTGACCTTTCCTTCCCTATCCATGGCCTTCTGGAACAAACCACACAGAGCAGAAAAGGCATTGTGGATGGTCCCTCTACACATGTACAACAGGATGGCATCCTCATGTAAACCCCTCCCCAGCGAGTGGTCGTGACACCCACATTTAAGGAAGGAGAAAACCCTCCCTGCTCCCACACACACCTCCTGGCTGCAAGGCTGCTAACCACCACACACAGATCCTCTTTCTCCATCTTTACACCTGCTGAATGGCTCAGTTCAGACCAGGAATGCAGTGTTTGACTTCAGCATTATTTAATCAAAGAGGAGCAACTTTCTTTGGCTCCTCTGGCACTGACGCACAGCTCTCTTGCATTATTTTCCCTAATGAAGGCCACCTGAAGCCTGAAACGGTGTCTGAACACAACACAGTGCTCTCTTTTCACGATGGGCTAACACACACACACACACAAAAATACTCTGAGTATTTCTCGCTCGCAGATAAACTTGGCCATAGTGCAAAGGAAATTAAAGCAAATAGAGCCAGTCTGTCAACTGGAACACTCTGCCTGCTGCCTGCTCTGGCTGTTACTTTACATGGGTCTTAAATTAAATGTCAAATAGTGTTTGGCACAAGAGCCTTGTGGCTGCCCTTAGAGAAAATCTGACACCTTCGCTAACTGTTTCCCACTGCTCTCTACTGCTTGGCTAGGGGTAGGGGAACTACAGACTGTCTCATAGCTCCCTGGTCTTTTTCCTTTAGTTTTTTCCACAAAAAAAATGCATGAAAACAGATAAATTTCTGGTCGGTCTCAAAGGGACTGCAAGGGGTACAGTGCTTATCAGGCGCAGTTTAGGGCAGCTCGTTGGGTTTGGCTTCCTAGTGCTTCCACCCCCCTTAAGCTGACATAACAGATATCCAGCAATGCTCTCTCATCTCTGCCCACTGCCGTTTCAGTCCTTTCAACTCTGAACTTCAGCATCTTTTAGCAACACAAAAGTGTAATAACACTACTACATAAGGTCATCCTGCCACCTTGCAGTGCCGATACATCTGTGCCAAGCTGGTGAGACCCCCCCCGCCACAACTTTACCACCAACTGGCTGTTCCTTTCTGCTGCATCCCCAGAAGATAAACCATGATAAACCATGTACAACATACTGAAGACCTCCCTGTGGACTGGTATTCCCTACTAACGCTAGGTTAGGAACAGGGCTGTCAGTCACATTCCCGTGAACTGGGCTTCGAAACAATGATCAAGTTATTATAGCTAAACAGCAGTGACAACTGAGCCACAGTAACTCTCCATGAGCACACACGGAGCCAAAGGGAAATGGAAATGGGATTGCACTCAGCTGAGACCACCCAGGCTGCCTGCACCATGCCAGTCTTCATGCAGGGGTGAGTTCGTCCCTCTCTGTCCTTAGGTCTTGTTATTCTTCAGGCTGAGACACCAATCCAAGCACACCCATCCATCTGCAAATATGCAGTATTCCCTCTCTCCCATCAGGAATCACTGAGGAACAGAAAGCGTTTAACAGGGCTAAGTATAAGTAGCTGCTCCCCATGTGAGGGAGGAGACTGGGATTGGCTGCCCCAGCACCAGCCACTGAAGGACTGTGCCTTACCTGTACCCCAGGTGGGCAGCCCTTCTGCTAGGGGAGAAGGCAAGAAGTGTGCTGAGAGGTGGCTGCGTCCTTGCTGCACATGGAGGGTTTGCAGCTGCAGCAGTCGCTGCTTCACATGCCCTCGTTGCCAGCAGGGCCAGAGAGCCCTGGAAGAGCTTGGTTTTTCTTCTGCCTCTCATCCCTTCTCCCCTGGGGCACCAAAGTCCCCTCTTGGCTATACTTCTTTTGAAGCATTTGAGTCAGCTCAGAGAGGAAAGTGTAAGTAAACAGAAATTGTCCACCTGGCCCCCAGGGGCTATGGTTCATGGAAACAGAGCGCCTGCTGTGAAAGGGCGAAAGCAAAACCAAGTTATTGTTACGTATCTGGACACCAGAACACACCACTGAGCTGATCTTGCTGCCTCATGTTTGTCTCTTACACCAGAAACGTGTTTTTTCTTCCAGGTCTAGAAGTTACCAGCCAGAGACACATAGTACAGAGATAGCCAACTGCCAATAGCCACAGATTATATATATTTTTTTAAACTCAGCTGAGGACCAAGTACACTGTTCTTCATACACACCTTGAATCCAGCTTGGGTTCACACACACATCATCTCCACCCCATCACTTTACTCCTGGCAGCATCAGTGAGGGCGTCAGCTCTGCCACTGTGCTCTGGGAAGTTCACACCGAGCTTGGAGTGCTGCTGTAAGGGCTGTGAGAAGATAAGCCTTTCCCATGGACTTGTTACTATTCCATGTCTGCACCCAGCTGGAGCCCAGAGCTGCAGAGAGGAAAAACAGGAACCAATATATTTATTGTTTTAACCCTTCACCTCCCAGAAAAAAATAGAAGAGTAATTGCCTGTGGTTTGAAGTGAAATTTGGGCAGAGGCTAAAGGGGGGGACAGTGTGTGGAAAATATGAGGGAACAAAGAATGGGTCTTTTCTACAGTATTCCAGCCAGGGTCAACCCACCACAACTGTAGTACTTTAATGGAGTCCTGCATTGATCACACTGGCTGACAGAACTCACGCAGTGATGGTAGTACTAGACCTGCCCTGAATTTGTCCCTGTCCCTGTGGAAATAGGAAAGATTGTTAGTGATGGGGAGGATAAGGGGCTCCTCCTCATTCAAGGAAACTCATTCATCAGACAAGAAATCCATACAAAGCTAGTGACATTCAGAGGCTCAAGGGATGTGTGAAACCAACGGTGCCTGAAGACACAGGCATAAGAAATTGGCTCCAAACCCTGCACTTGGCTGCAGCATGTTAACAGAACTGCAGATTACAGCAGCCCCAATACACTGTAAAGAGTGGGAGTCTGAGTGCTCGAACTAAGCAAAAATACAGGTATGTAGTTGATAACAGCTTTCACGTAAGCATCTTGGAAGAGACAACCTCTGTGCTGATATGCACATAGTTAAGTATTATGCTCCAAATTATAAAACTGACGCAGAAAACTTAAGTGACAATACCCAAAGGTTCCCCAGTAAGTTCTTGGAGCTGAGGAGGGAGCACAGACTGGTAGTCACCAACCTGTGGCCATTCACCAGCACTTCCCTGCTAAGGACGGGCTCAAAACCCATACCTTCTGCTCAGCAGTCTATTGCTGTAATGGAGAGATAGCACAAGCATCCTCAAGTGCTACAGTGCTGGCTGGCTGCAAACACAATAGAACATAAATATTTTCTTCTTCCTTCTTTTTTTTTTCCTCCCCCAAGCAGCATGTCGCTCTCTGTGATGTGCTCTGCTGATGGGTCAAGCAGAACAGGAAAGACTCTCAGTATTTCCTATGTAAAAGGGAAGCCTAGTGGGATAAAAGAGATGCTCGATCTTTTTCTCATACTTACCTCTCCCACCGTATTTTCCAACATATAACTGCTTGTTCTGAATGAACTCCTGAACTGCTGCAAGACTCTTTAATTAATTTCCTACATGCCCCTGAGGCCTCCCAGGGTTTAAAAGAAAAAGGCCTTGAAAAACAATCAAAAATGGTGAAGGGGAACTTCCATCGTATGCAGTACACTTATTTGCAAACTGCTGTGCAATTAAAGTGCTGCCTGAGTGCAGCAGGAACCGAAGGAAGTGTGCCATGAGCGGCACCCATTATATTCAGTCTCAGTCCGGACCCAGCCTGTAGGACTGCACAGCCGATGTGCCCCCTTGCCTCGCTAGCTGACCAAGCCACTGGTGCTCCAGCAGGGTCAAGGTAGTGGCCACCTAAATGACTCCTCCTTAGGAGAGAGCAGGCTCTTCAAGAACAGGGTTAGAGGGGCAGAGCTGTGGGTGTGCAACACAGGGGGTGGTCTACGTAACCTTCCCCTCCCCACCTTCCTAATTGCACTCTCATTAGAAAAGATCATCTTGATTCTAGGTATTTTGCTCAACCAATGGCAGACACTGACACACTTCTTTTTTCTTTCATAAAATCAGTTACCATCAGATATGCAATGCAGGAGCAGGAAAGAGCACTTCAGCTATAGAGATTCTCTGAAAAACACAGCAATTTTCATATCACTTTTCCACGATAGCAGTAAGTGGTGTTTCACAGACAGAGGGTCACCACGGGAATGCAAGTGTGGGTAGAGGAAAGTTTGAAAAGGAAAAAAAAGTCTCTCCTGCCACCAACACTGTATCTGATAGAAAAGAAAAACAGGAAGAAGGATGCCAGCTGTTTTGATAGCTGTTCTCAGTTTAATCTCTCTTCCAAGGTAAATATACTCTCCTAAAGGAACAAGATTATAATAGGGTCTGTGAAAATTTGCCTCTCAAAGTACTAGAAAACCCAAAGTACTGCATCCTGCAGTCAGGAAAAAAAGGCAAAGGTAGAAAATGCTGCTTGAGGGCTACAAAATATTAAGGCCTGACAGGAGAAGTGACATCTCACACAGCCAGGGAAGAGTCATTGCAAGAAGAGCCAACAACAATTACTGAGGTGATGTCTCAGTCTGTAAGACACAGGACTGGAGAAAAGCTTGGAGGGCGAGCTCACTCATATTTTGCAAGAGAGAGCTCACCCCTGATCATGTTTCAGTGTGCTCTACGGGACAGTTGGCAACCCGCAGCCGGACCAGACTGGCAAAGGTCCACCAGCATTTACACAGCCTTGCCCATTGGCACCAGCCAGCCAAGAGCCCAGCCACAGGGACCGAAGGCATTTATTGCTGTGCAAGGTCAGCCCTTTACCACTGCAACAACAGACAAGCTTAGAATCCAAATTCTCCCCTAGCACCTATGGGCAGCAAAGGATTTAACTGGAAAATGCTAATCCCTTTTAATAAGATGACCTTTTTGGTCTGTACTTTACTAGTTTTAATGAGCCCGCCTGCAAGGGTTGATTGATTTACTTGCCTGGTGCTCTTAGACTCAAATTTATTATAATTAAGTTGTTAGTTAAAGAAGCTTGCCTTGCTCGCCATCTCTGGGACCTCAGCTCATTATTACTAGACTCTCACATGCATCTCCCTCATCATTCCCCATCTAGAAATTAATGAGAGATTGGCAACGCCGCTTCTTTCCTCTCCGCCCCCCTGCATGCCGTCCCTGCGATGGTTACTTTGGCAGGAGAAGGGCATGAGCAAATGGAAAGGCAGGACAGAGGACGGGTTTCTGTGCAAAAGTGAAGCGCCTGACTCACAAAAACACTTGGACCGGAGCAAGCGCAGCTAAGGCAGCCTTCCAGATCCACACGCTGCCCGCTTTCACGGCACTCGGGGGCAAAGAGCTGAGTGGATGGTGACGATGCGCAGAGTCTGGGCAGATTACTGTGCGACGGAGGAGGGAGTACTGAAGAGTCACGCTTTTATTTACTTAATCAGTAAAACAGCTGTTTCCCCCTACCCTTGTCTTTAGAATAATGGGGCATTATGCTCTTACTGCAGTAAAGGGACTGCACTCACACTATTACATCATGTCACCGTGCAGCCAGGGATGAAGAATCAGCTCAAGAAGAGCCAACAACAATTGCTGAGGTGATGTCTGTGAGGCACAGACCTGGAGAAGACATTGGACAGAGATCGCCCATGGTTCGCGAGCTCCACCAGAGGCCAAGGGATGGCAAATTCAAGGATGCTTGTACTTCATTGCACTCCAGGGATGCAGTCCCAGAGCCTCTATCTATCGGGAAGGACCTGGTGTGTCTCTTAACCCCAACACCACTTTGAGCCACAGCCGTGTTACCCACGGAGCTGCAGAACCCCTTCATTTCCCCACTGGCACCGTGTTTCTTCCACAGAGACAACAGGTACATAAGCTTATCACTGCTGTGCTCAGCCTGGAGATACCTTGCTATTGAGGGTTTGCGACATCAAGATTATAAGGTCCTTTAGACATACGTTGTGTTTTTGCTGCTCTGTTTGAGGTGTCCCTACCCTAGTGCAATCTTAATCCGTGATTAGATTCCTTAGGCATTACAGCAAGCAAATAGTAAGATTTTATTGTTTTTATAATAACAATAACCTTATCTGCACAGATTTAAGCATGTGTTAAACAGCTTTTAATGCAACTATCCAGTAATTTTCTTTCCTTCTCTCTTCCCTCATCCCTTGGAAATGAGGTTGGAGTACCTGGTCCAAACTATCTACCTTTCACTTCCACAAGTCTAGGACTCGCTCAGCAGTAGTCAGTAATGAAAGCTCCCCACCTGCAAGCAACCCAGCCACCTTTCTGCTTTTAGCTGCATCAGAGAAATAGCCCTTACACACACACACATCCTTTCAAGCACTTGATTAACTCTTCAGTAGGGCCTTACTACCACCAAAACCAACCAAACACAAAAAAACCCATAGCTCTTTGTGAAAGATACACGTACATTAAGGCTACAGCCTTTTTTCAGAGACATTGGCCCATCTTCCAACCTGACCAGACACAAGCCAGCTCCAAAAAAGTTGTGTAACTGGATTACACAG
The DNA here is from genome assembly GCF_964188355.1 of Buteo buteo. Classification (NCBI taxonomy): domain Eukaryota; kingdom Metazoa; phylum Chordata; class Aves; order Accipitriformes; family Accipitridae; genus Buteo; species Buteo buteo. The sequence continues at coordinate 21,860,560 of NC_134183.1, forward strand.
TGCCCTCTGCAAGCTAATAAATTCTGCTCGAGTTAACTGTGGCCATGCGGTATTTGGTCAGGTCAGCTCACAGCAGGTCAGTTTGGAGCATGGGTCGAACAAGCACTTGCCAGAAGGAACTGGCTGGGTAAACCCTCTGAGCACACTTTGAAGGCAGATTAAGGCAAGCCACAGAAGGGCTTACACAGTTCAACCTATGACAGTCTGTTGGGGAAGGAGGACAGAATGCACATGAAGTGTATGCTAACCTACCACACAGGGGCCGGACCAACCATTACTCCCCAAAATACCTGAAGGAATTGGATCTGGGGAATCGCCTGCAGAGGTAAGAAGCTCAAGAAAAAGAGCCCAGGCTGACGTCCCTCTGCATGTTTTGGTTTGGACATCCTCCTCTGAATGAAGCAGTCAAAATCTTAATCCCCCTTCTCTTCTACAATCTAGCCATGGGGCTACATAACCATTTTTCTGACCCTAACCAAGGTAATATTTTAATGAGACGCTCTCGGCCATGATTAAGTCTGCAGACATGTTTATGCACCCTTCATGAAGAGACGGAAATGATGGGAATGAGTCATGACAGGTGATGGAATGATTCAGCCATCCATCCACCCGCTTTCCATGAACTGTATCACTTCTGACTGCAATAAATTGCCCATAGAAAAATAATGGCCTATTAAATTCCAGGGCATCTCTCAAAGTCAGGGACTTATATTTCTAGGATGATTATTTTCAATAAGCAGGTTAAAAACATTTGAAAATTGGAAAAATAAATGGTGTCTTGCACATTTAAGCCCAATGCAAAGACTAATACTGCTATTTAATTAATTAGATTTTAGTTTTATGGACTCCCAAGTCAGCCCAGCTCAGAGCAAGCAAAGAAATACAGAGACCCACAGGAATGTGTTGCCAATGAACGTGGACAGGCGAAGTTCATAATCAGACTTAACTATCACATGTGTTAATGACTGGAAAAGCTATAATTATGAGTTCATTTCTGTGCTTTATGAGATGTATTTACATGTTAATGACTATGTCAAGTACAGGAATCGGTCTGGAAATGAAAAAGTTTCTGCAGAGAGGTAGTGAGGTACAACCAGGCTGACAATGTGCTAGGGACAACAAAGTCATCAGCAAGAAGGAAGAAATGTTTTACGGTCAATTTTGTGATGAATTCTGGATTTCAGTAGCTTTTATGGATGTCTCTTCTGATTCAAGATGAGATTTTGTGAGCATGCTATAAAAAAGTAGTCAGAAGTAATTAAATTTATCCTGACTGGTGATAGAGGGACTACGAATGACTGAGTCTGGGGAAGGTACTGGCCCAACCTTTTTTGGAGTCAAAGAGGACTCATGCACTTGCAAGGGAGTAGAAAAAACTCCCTGGTGTTTATGAATGTGAAAAGAAAAACCAGAAAGTAATCCCCTGAAAACTATGACGGGTAACAGTTCAAAATCCTCTTACACCATACTTAAGGTATATTTTTCAAGCCATTTGTAGCAATGTCCCAGCCAAATTGTAACCTTGCTGTGGTAGCCTGCTTACTAACTCAGGTCAGCTCCTCATTTTCCTACCAGGAAAAGCCATCAAATAGTGCAGCTGTATTTCTTTTAATAGCATGTCCTAATCAAGAAAGAGCAGCAGAAAAGATCATGGTGCACCTTGGTGCTTCCTTCGACTGGCTTCAGTATGCTTCACTTACCAAGTGCAAAGTTTCACTGGGGATATGTCTGACCAAAGCCTCTCAAAGCCCCTTAAAGTCTTTCAGCTTATCTCAGGGCAGGGTTTAGCCCTTGCAGTTATTTCTTTGGTGAAAACTTGCCATTTCAGTGGTGCCTTTTACTTGAAGTCAACACATCCATTTAGCCGCTGTCCTCACCATCTACTACTGTCATCTGTAGGTTTAGGTCCAATTCAGCAGCAGAGATTTTCTGTTGACTCCACCACTGGAAGCAAAGGCAAACCTTATCTGTAGCAATGCTTTATTTCCATTCTGGAGCACAGCACACTTGAAATCCCTTTAATCTTACCCTGTTCAGAAATAAAGTCCATGCTGTCTTTCCCTGACTCTCTGAAAAGCATTCTCACCAAGAGAGCTTGCGTTAGTCTACCACAACACATGTAACTGAATTATGCTTTCAGAAAGTTGCTGTATTGATCTCTCCACTGATAAAAGAAGGCATGTTTAAAGACATTTTTTACTGCTGACATGACTGCACAATAAGCAGGATAGGATAAAAAACACGTTCTTCCTTGCTAGCAGACAAAGGGAATCCCTTGACTACTCCCACAAAGGAGAAGAGCAGATACTAATGTAAAACCAATGCATTAATCATGTTTGATTAAGTAAACAGCGACTTTGCTCCTGTGGTGGCCACATGTCATTTATAATATAGACTCTCTCTGGTCTGGTTAAATGAAAACTAAATTGGGCTAAACAAGCAAATCTGCTGACTGCTTTCAGGCAGATCCAAGGGGGGGGGGGGAATTCTGTTAAAGCTGTTTATCTTTCCAACCTAGCTGAAGTTAGTTTATATGTGTGTATTTACACATAGGTATGTATGTATATTAATGACAGAGTATATTGATGAAAATGTAGGGTTGAACTGACCAACAAAACCAGCGTGGGGAGAGGAGGGGAGGATCCAGGAAGATCTATGACAGAATGGGATCTCCCTTATGCAAAATAGAGATTGTGCCAACTTTGTGGTCAGCTGACTAAACCATACTATGTCCCTAATCAATGCATTTATTTTAAATTCCCCTGGCACCTTGAACTGCCCAATTACAGCATCCACTTTGACAGATCAGAGCAATCTGCTACCTAAATCAAATCCAAATCAGATCCAAAACCAAGGGGTTTCTCTACCCACAGACACAATCATCCTTTCCTCTGCCAGCCTTTCCTCTATGAACCTCCATACCCATGGCACCAGGGCACCCAGCAGAGGAGCAGATTCCTGTGTGCACTCAATGCCATGACTCAGAGACACAAGACATCCCACCTGTCTGTCCTGTTTCCCCCACACCAGTGTTCGGGCTTTGAGTCAGGGCTGCCACACGTACTCTCCCTCTACGCCTTCCAGCCCTGGAGCAATGCCAAGGACTCCAGTCCACTGAGGTCAGTGGAAATTTTCTCTTGGTTTGAAGGAGTCTCCCAGTCCTCAGCAGCGGAGCTGGGAAAAGAAGCCAAGTTGGAGAGACACTGACCAACACAAGATTTCTCTCCTTCCAAAATCAGCTGCCAGTCCTGCAGAAAGTCACCCATGTCTAGCTTCTTTTTCACCATTACTCCATCATTTTCTCCTTATTCTCCTCCACATCTATACTATCACTTAAAAGTTTATAATCTTTTCATTCAAAGTCTAAAGAATTCCAGACAAAAAATTGGGACTTGTGGAAGAGAGACTTTTATTATAGCAGGCAATGAAGCTATTAATATTCTAATAACAAATTCTCTCTCCCTTGAAAACATCTACTTTTTCTCTGTTTTGACACTTCAGCATCATCTTCAGCAGAAAAGGTAAAATGTTACTATTCTAATTCTGAATTAATCTGTGGGTACTGTGCTCTGGTGTAGGTGATTATAGATACAGCAAAGAATGATGAATCAAGAACCCACGCTTTAAGAGATGGACAGATGAAAAGTCTTCCTCCAGAATGTGGAGGACTTTGTGTTCACACATACTGGTCTTGATTATTTCTGCTGTAATGAAGGGAAGCCACACTGCCCAATCAACATAGTGGTTTAGCTAATGAAATAGTTTTGGGTTTCAGAACAGGTTGAGGGGAACAATCATCACATAAATAAATAAACCTCTTGGGGAAAAAAAGCTATGCCAGTTTTGGCATCATTGATAGATAATTACAGCCTCTCTGATTTTCCACCCTAAATTGCAGGTTTCTGGCAATTTTTCCCCCCTCTTCACATGCATTCAGTTAAAGATGCTTTAAGATAAACTGCAAGACTTCTATCAAGCTTTTCTTCAGCTCCCCCCTCACTTCCCTGCCTGCTCTCCCCCTCCTATTTCTTTTCTGCTAGCATCACCCTGGGAAAGGAGCTCTGATATCAGGCTGAGAGAAAGTCAATAGCTGACAGCAAGGAAATAATCTGAGCCATTGATCGTCACTTCAGGCTTCAGATTCAATACAAACCAAAGGGGAGACACACGCTTATAAACACACACAAAAGGGAGTGAATATATTAACTCCTGGTGTGCTACAAAGACTAGGAATTGCTAATGTGATTAACGAGCACAAGAAACACTGAAAGAGACACATCCAGAGAGTGAAGAACCTGCATATCAAGTCATTAAAAATATCTTTCTAAAGGCAGACTCAGAGAACAAAATGTTCACCTATAAGGATCAGATTTTCTATTCAAATATCTAAATTCCCATGGCAATGTATAGGATATAAAAAAGAAGGGTCTAAATACTCTCAGAGATGGCCTATTTCATGTCTGTCTAAGGGCAAAAATAACAAAAAGTCAGTTTTGACTGATACTCATCATCTGAACTGAGCTGAAGTCTCTTACCAAAAACATTCAAAAGAAAAGAGTTCAGCTCTGTGAAAGGATGTTGATTGCACATTTAAGCTTGCCAAGGATGCCCTGATACTTGGCAACAGACTTTTCCTGGAAAACAGCTACATCACCCAAGACGATGTGACTCTTTTATTCTTCATTCTATCATCAAACTCCTCTTTTACAACTCTATTTTGCAGATTTGTATCTAATCCACTAGTGAGGACCTTATTTTACATAAATCTCATTTTTCTGTCAGATATTCATATAGAATTTCAGTGTGCCATCAGAAGCTGAATTGCTACATTGAGCCTATTGACTATATGAAGTATTCTTCATAATTAATTCACACAGCATTCTGAAAATTAAGAGTCTCAAGCATGTATTATGGTCAGGCAATACCCACCAACAGTGAAGATGAGTAGGGCCTTTTTTGACAAGAGTAAGCCAATATTGATGATGTAACACTCCACTTAGATACGCTTATTTATTAAGCAATAATAAAATACATAGTTATTGGAATGATATAAAGCATACTGATATCACATCCATCATCATTGTCCAATTATCAGACACTAATTTTCAAAAAAACTGATATGTAAAGGACAACAGGTTCTTTAAGGTTTTTTTCTTATGAAATGTTAGTTCAAATATTTTTAACAGCATACACAAGATGGGATAGCTTTAATGTCAGCTATAGTTTATTATTACTTGCATTTAATATAACAAAATAGTCATGTTTTAACTAGCACACAGAACTGCTAACAATTCTTCTTATCAATGAATAACTCTAATAGCTTAATTTATAAAACACACCATGAAGATACTCCTGAAGTTGAATCTTCTATTAATTTGGATCATGACTGAAAACTGTACACTAAATTAATCAATGAGGGCCATATCTGGAAAAGCCCAGGGATTTAGCTAAACAGTTCTGATATACATTAAGTCTTTGTAAAAAAAAAAAAAAAAAAATCTCCTGTGAGACTCCCTAATTCTTTCTGCTTCAGACCATGATAAAAATGAAGAATAAGCATGCCTTGTTTCTGCAACAGTATTTACATAAGTAATCATCCACATTCTGACTGAAGTTGAAAGGCAATTGCATTTCGGGTAAACATTTTGTCCTTGAAAGGGAAACTGCTGGCAGTGTGTAAGGAATCATACAGACCAAGCAGCAAGCAAAGTGAAATCCTTCAGAGCTCTTCCGAAGAGCCAAGGGATGCAGACAAGTGAACTAAAAGCAGTGAATCTATCCAGCACCAAGCCAAAGCCCTTTCAGGTGCCTTCCCAGCGAGGACACCTTCAGTGCTCAGGATCAAGTCCTGCACTGAACTTCATGGTCAGCCATAGATGTGCTGCTCTTCTCCCTCCTCAGCCCCAGATTCCCCCCTCCAGGACAGTCTCCAGTGCCTGCACATTTCCAGATAAATCTGGATATAGGCCTAGCCCGTTCTCTTGGAACAGAGATTCAATTAAATCCCACTTTCCAAAATGATCTGTGCATGCATCTGTGTGTAACTGCCTCACCTGTGCTACAAATAACACCTGAAATTGAAAAAGATCATGAGTGATATTCTTGGCAGCGTTAATCACACCACTTTATTGACATCAACTTCTATTATACTGATCTACACCATCTGGTCCCAAATCTGATTTGCTTTTCACTGTCTACTTGCCAGCGGTTTGCTTTCAACATTTTTCTGAGCTGGTAGAATGAGAAAAGGCTGGTCTGCTTCATTTTTAATTTGTAGTCCGGCCGCCTCCTGTCAGCTTCACTTCTGCAAGTCCTGCCTAGCATAAAGTTGCTATATTCCTGATGCAATCAAGACTTATTTCTCCCAGTTAAAAAAAAAAACAAAAACAAAAAAAAAAACAAAAAAAAAACAAAAAAAAAACAAAAAAAAAAAACAAAAAAAAAAAACAAAAAAAAAAAACAAAAAAACCACAACATTAAAAGAAGTAACTCTACATTTTCACAGACCAGACCTTCATATTATGTTTAAGAGAAAAGGATAACATCCCAAAGGTCTAGCATGAGACACAATTTCCATCCCCCCGATCTTGGCAGCTGTAGGTTGTGTTTAACTTTGACCGAACATGCTGACTTCCGTGTGTGAGACAGATGCTATCTGATGTGACCCCTGACACCACTAACATTATCTGTGGGTTGAACCTTATGGAACAGGATGGATATCCAGGCACCAAGGGTCCATTTCTAAATCACTGTCCCATGAATCCACCTCTGAAACAGTCTCTAGCATCAGGAGTCTATGCGCAGTTCCCTATCTGTTCATTTTCCAGTGTTATTTCAAATCTATAAGTCCAGTGTTAGTTACTGGACTCCCAAATTAATGCCTGCCAGTTTATCAGCCCAGAAGAAATTCTGTCCATTTTTTATTGAATGCAACCATTTAGAAAATGGTTCATGTGAAATATTAACATTCCTTACATGTAAAGTACTAGGATTAGGTCCTTCTATGCACATCTGAAGAGATTACAAGAAAGGTAAACTATATTAAAAATTCAATTTCTTTCAGCATTTCTTTACCAAAAAAAACCCCCACAAACCTTCTATTTACAGATTTTATAATTGCTAAATCTAGAATTCAGTAGACCTGTTTTTCAAGGCTAACACAACCTCCTTCATATGAATCTCCATCTTCTTTCAGCTACAGTTATGTGAGATGACAAGTTTATGATCCTCAGTGCATTCCAACTCTCCTGTAGGGTATTATTAGCCCCTTTGTTAGCTAAGTCTTTCTTGTCAAAATGAGCAAATGAGCTTATAAGAGTTTAAGCAAACTGGATGATCTTTATCAAAATGAGTTAAAATCACAGGAGCAACCCCATGAGGCACTCTATGGCAAGTAGCTGGGGACAGCAACCTCTTTAGCTCACAGACTCCAGCAGAACAAATGTAGAAAATGGGTGGGTTTGTGGATCTTTTACAGCATGATTCATCTCCCAGTTCCAACCTTCTGCTTGAATGGGATAGTTTCCATTTCACCACAGCCTACAAAGCAAACCTCTGTTCCCCACTACTCCATCCTCCCAGAAAGAGCCCATTTAAAGAAATGAAAGACCCAACTTCATAACCCTAAACACACTGTACAGTATGATTTGTCTTTGCAATACTGTTTTAATGATACAAGTGCTTAAGCTGGGCATGTAAATTTGTCCCAAGGATTAAGATGTCAGGATCAGTACTCTAGGTCAGACATTCAATTCTAAGCACCTCTGTACTGTTTCACTCTGGGGTGTATTGATCCTGGACATGGTTGCAGACAGGGAGATTGAAAGCATGGCTTGTACTTTTCCCAGTGTGTCAAACGTGAAGGGCTATCTTCACATGGGACATCCCATTTTACCTTTAAAAGAGGTGCACAGCAGCTCAAAGCTCATTTCCTTGCTCTTGGAAAAGCAATCAATTATGGGGCTGACCAACACACAATTCATCTTAGCAGTACATGGAGTGCTTGAAATAGGAGAGGAAGGTGGGTAGATGGGCTAGACAAGGTCTGAACAAACTATCAGGTTAAAAACAACCTGTGAAGACACACAGGTCAGCCTATCCTGTATTTCCAGCAGGCACTGGAGTCACAGGGCATAGCAATGGGTAGGAAAGGGCATGCCCATACTATCCTTAAAACACATCTGTCTTCAGGACTGGGAAGAGATGTTAAACCTGGTCCAGCAACAACTGTGAGTCTCCCACCCACTGCTGAGGTGATGCTGTGCAGGCAAGACAAGCCATAAACAACCTCCTTTAAAGGCAAATCAAAGCAGGAGATGAAATCAGGGGCTGTGAAATCCTGTCTGAAGATCCTCTCTCTCCAAAAAAGCATTTACAGACTACCTAGCTCAGGCATCTAGACGTGAGAGCATGAATAGGTTCCTTGGTCTGTACCTCACCTGTATGGCTAGCAATATCACTTTTAACACCAGTTCTGTGGAAAATGGAAGACTGAATGATCATATCGTACAGTAATAGAACCTGATAAGTGGGATCACTGACTTTAGTTTGCCTTCAACTCAATTATTCATGACCCAGCTAAAATAATTCCTAATCTTTAGACCATCTACTAACTGAGCATTAGCGAATAAACTCTGACCCTATTACACAGCCCCCCAGGGAAATTTATTTCTGACAACATTTTAGAACCATCTATGTATTGCTTTTAGCCTCTAAGTTTAGAGACCAAAATGAAGCCTTTCCAAGACTACAGGATATATACTACTGTGATTTGGGGTGAAGACTTAAGTGTTGTGGAGAAAAGCAGGTCAAAATCCCGAGTCAGAAAGGGAAAGGAAACACTTCCATGGATATCAAAACCCAACACTGAATAGCAGTGAAGTGAAACTAGCTATCAGTTTTTTCTTGGCCCAGCTGAATCAAGTGTGCCCTGAACAAGTATATAGCAACTATTGTGTAAAGCAAACCTAACATTAAAATTCAGTTCTCCTGAATAATTAACAGCCTGATTAATTATCACCTTCATTCAGCAAGGTACTTAAACAGCTAAGCAATCCCATTAACCTCCCTAGGACTACACAGAAGATTGACGTTAGGTGAACATGTGTTGCTAGACCTTGTTGCAAAGCGAGGGTTTTACAACTAAGAAAAAGTCTGTAGGTTATCTATCCATCTTCCTAGGCTCTCAATCTTGTGAACATATGGCCACCCATGTATCTCTATGCGAGATTATTGCCCTTCTAGTCAAGTAGAACAGACATCCCTCTGTGACCAAGTGAGGAAGAAAGGAAGTAAAAGCAGCTGAAGGAAAAATGTGTGGCTGAAGAGGTCTCAGCTACTCAAGAGGTTTATCCAGCAGCAAGGAAGATCTATGGTCTTTATATCCCTCTCCTAGAGGCAAGATTTCATTTTTAGATTAAAAACTTCAACACCCACTTGCTGTATGTGAACAGCAAGTTTCTCCTGTGGCTAAAATTGATAGGATGCCATATGCTGTAAAAGGTTAACACCAGTACTATTGTAATCCTTGGCCACAACTTTCATTTCCTTAATTTGCTGACACAGAGTAATGTAGGACTGTGCTGTATGAGAGAATACTAAACGATTGGAGTTGCAAATTTTCTCTGAACGTCTAAGCTGACCTTTGAAGTTTTCAATAAAAATATAATTTGAAGAGGGGGAAAAATTGTTAACATGGAAATGGAATTACAAGAACAGGACCAAATTCATTCCTTTCACTTGGTATCTGCTCATGTTTGATGTCAGCTATATAGTTATACATCACAGCTTGAGTGAAAAAATATATTTTTCTCCATGCTAAAAGCAGGCCACATATAAATGGTTTATTAACTAGAAAGGAATCATCAGCACTCAGGTGTTTGGGTATACCCACAATCATAGCATTTTGTTAATGATCTGAGCATCCTCCCTCTCACATGCAGGCCTGATTTCTCATTTAGGGCTGTATTACATTGCTCTGGGAACACAAAGGGAAATTTGAGGCCCATTTTTATTTGCATCTACCCTAGGATGCCATGCATTGCTAGAGAGCTGAAATGTGGCTTTTGTGTATGACAACCTGGCCTGTGGTATTTTAACAGAGAAAATCTTCAAGAGGAGCCACCAGCACAAATAAGAAGCGTTCCCTCCAGTCCCACAGCCTGTCTTCACAGAAGCAGAGCAGCAGAGGTTTCCAAACTACAGATTAAATATACCATACAAGAGGTAAGTACGGCTATTTGGTCACAAGTGGTGTTCCGCAGGACTCAGTATTGCGGCCAGTTCTGTTTAATATCTTTATCAATGATCTGGACAAGGGGATCGAGTGCACACTCAGTACATTTGCAGATGATACCAAGTTGGGAGAGACAGTTGATCTGCTTAAGGGTAGGAAGGCTCTACAGAGGAATCTGGACAGGCTGGATCGATGGGCTGAGGCCAACTGTGTGAGGTTCAACAAGGCTCAGTGCCAGGTCCTACATTTGGGTCCCAACAACCCCATGCAACACTACGGGCTTGGGGAAGAGTGGCTGGAAAGCTGCCCGGTGGAAAATGACCTGGGGGTATTGGTCAACAGCCAGCTGAATATGAGCCAGCAGTGTGCCCAGGTGGCCTTCTTGGCATCCTGGCTTGCACCAGAAATAGTGTGGCCAGCAGGACTAGGGAAAGGTCCGTACCCCTGTACTCACCTGCACTGGTGAGGCTCCACCTCAAATACTGTGCTCAGTTTTGGGCCCCTCACTACAAGACAGACATTGAGGTGCTGAAGCATGTCCAAAGGGTAACGAAGCTGGTGAAGGGTCTAGAGCACAAGTCTTATGAGGAGCGGCTGAGAGAACTGGGGTTGTTTAGCCTGGAGAAAAGAAGGCTGAGGGGAGACCTTATCGTTCTCTACAACTACCTGAAAGGAGGTTGTAGCGAGGTGGGTGTCAGTCTCTTCTCCCAAGTAACAAGCAATAGGACAAGAGGAAATGGCCTCAAGTTGTGCCAGGAGAGGTTTAGATTGGATATTAGGAAAAATTTCTTCCCTAAAAGGGTTGTCAAGCATTGGAACAGGCTTCCCAGGGAAGTGGTTGAGTCACCATCCCTGTAGGTATTTAAAAGATACGTAGATGTGGCACACAGGGACGTGGTTTAGTGGTGGACTTGGCAGTGCTGGGTCACGGTTGGACCCAATGATCTTAAAGGTCTTTTCCAACCTAAATGATTCTATGATTCTATGATTAATATTCTCCAGAGATCCCAGAGTAGACAGAAGTTGACGTGGGCACGCTTCCTCCAAATCCCTGTCAATTAGCAGTGCTGCTTCAAGAACAAGGCGTGAGTGAAATAAGGTCAGAAAAAACAGGAAAAACAAAGAAGCCAGTCTTGTGGCCCTTGTGATAAATGGGACAAAAGAGAGGCCCCATTTTGCTTTTACATCAGGCAAGAGAGAGCAGAAAGAAGAAAGTTAATTCCTGGGTGGGGGGAAGCTGAGGCCATGCTGGTTTCCTTGCAGGCAAAACCCATGAGTCAGGATGTTGCTGGATAAGCCACATAATAGAGAAAAGCATCCACTGGCCTCAACAGGGAACAAACAGCCTGAGAGTCAATATCCCAGTCTCTTCCTTTGAGATCTTTGGTAAAGGCTGAATATGATCTGCTTGACTTTCATGACAAATTTTGCTGCTGTTCTCCAGTAAGGACAAAACTAGAAAGGGAAAGAAACACACAGTGGACATCACGCAAGGAAGGGTGGAAGCAGCAGTGGATTCATTCATCCAAAACAGCGGTTAATAGTTGTATTCAGTCACTCCTGTGCAGAAAGGACCTACCTTTATAGAAAAAAGTATCTCTGTATTAGCAAAGCCTGCTCTCTTAGCTGCTTAAATCCTGGTGTTTGTCAAACTTCCCTCTTGGATCACTGGTTATAAGACCCAGCACCACTCTTCTGTTTGGAGATCTTTTCTCCCAAATCCAGCCTGCTGCAGAAGCAATAAAGAAAACACGGATCTAAGCAAGATAATCACAGACATCCTTAATATTTGGCTTATGAAAGGGTCCACATTTTTTCACCTTTCCCTGACACCACAAGATGTACACAGTAGCACTCATTTACAGCAGGTCAAGGTACAACACCACAAACTCCATGCACTCAAACTGGATGCCATGCACAGACAGCTCCCCCAAATCCTCCCAGCCCCACAGTAACATATGGCAAGACGGTTTTTAAAAGCGTTGCCATAGTACTTAAATGCACCACAGCTTACTATAGCAAGTCCGGCTTTTTATGGTCCAATGGTAGTTAATTTTCTAAAGGTCAAATTTTACATGTTTATTTTGACTGGTGCCCTGCCCAATACAAAGACACAGCTATATTAATAGTTTACAAATTAAACGCTCAGCTCATTCTAGGAAACTGTACAGAGTTTTGCTCTATTTCATCCAGAGAGTGACATTTCATCCCAGAAAAGGCCAGGGCAGCGTCCCAGCACAGAACATCTGGTTGGCTAACACAATGGAGCACAGCACCTGCAAACATGCTCAGTGTTTGCTTTGTAACTATTTGTCCCCCCATCCACCTAAAAAATATGTTTTTAGGCTGTTAAAATTCATTCCTTGCCAGGGGAGTCTGGTGTGATAATGCAGCCTGTTTGTCTTGGAAAGTCCTCATTTCTGGGCCATGCATGGCTAAGCCAAGATTTCTGGAAGGTGAAAGGGGGAAGAGGAGGATTTCTTCCCTCTTTTTCCTCTCTGCATTCTTTTTTTTTTTTTTCCTAATTTTTGCAGCTTTTTAGACATTCTGCTGAGTGTCTAGTGGGATCGGACTGAGCCAAACAGCACAGTTAAGAAAGAACAGAGATGGATTGCAGCAAGGACTGTGGCTTAAAATCTATCATCCAGGGGCTAAGGAAGTACAAACAAACTAATAAAAGCAGAAAATTATGAAATCCTGGCCTTAACGCCAAGCAAAATTTCTTAATTTAGGGCTCTCCTAATGGCTGAAACCACGACCAAGTTGGCTCTGGGGGACAATCCCTCCTCCTGCCAGACCCTTCATTTGGAAGAGAGAAACTCCAGGATCCCAGCCAGCCTAAGGTGTTAGTGGGGGAAGGAGGTTTCAGGAGGAATAAGGCTGGGGGAATGCAAAAGTCTTATAAAAAGTCCTGCCAAAAGGGAGGTGCAGGATTATAGCTGCAAGTTCGAGATATATTGGATAGGCTTCAGTTTGTTGGCCAAATTCTCCACCAGTGCATATATGCTGCAAAAATACAGCAGGATTGACCTCTGAAAAAATCCACCCAGTGGCCTGGAAGGAACTTCCAAAGGGCCAGACCTGCCTGAAGATGTGGCTAGAACCATGATTTGTCCCAGGCTGGAAAGCAGGGGACACACAAGGTGGGGAGAAAGGCACGGCGAGGGGGATGGATGAGCCAGCTGCTGTTACTGCTCCACTGCTAGCAGCTCCTGGCCACATCCCTTCACGGTCACAGCAGCCAACGGCCAGATTCAACCAGCTCTTCCTTAGTTTTATTTTCTGAGTTGTAAGCAGCTTTTTTTTTTTTTTTAATTAAGAAACAAACAATATGACATGGATTTCAGCTGAGAAAAGATAACAGCATGGTGAGGATACCAGTGTCTGACAGCATCTTTCCAGTGTCAGACTGACAGACCACGTCTGAGAGGCCATTTCTCCTCCTACCCTGCTTCTTTAATTAACCTGTAGGAGTTGCCAACACTTTGTAGCACTGAGCACCTCAGTCAGTGGTGGCACAATGAGATTTTGTTATAAAGGACATTTACGGGAATAATACTCTAAGCAGGATATTCCTCCTGGCTCAGCCACTTGCTGTGTGGCCTTCAGCAAGTCAGTTCACCCCTTCATATTGTAAGTCAACCCAGTTGGAAAACTGGGTGAGAAAAAGGAATCCCACTGAAAACCAGATGCTATGGTTTAGCTGAGATTCTTCTTAAAAAGCAGTTACCCACATATGTTAAATAAGACAGCAATTTTAAGGTACATGAAGAAGGTAAAGCTTGGCATAGCCTTCACTCAAGAAAAATCCGGCTTATAAATCGAGAGCTCAAATTCAAGATGTCCCTGTGATGACTCCTCCCTCCTTTTACACATGCAGTAAGCCTGGTCATGCCACTGGTAAGGCTGTACAGCTGTGGTTGCCTGGAGGAAGAGAACTGGCTGGAGACCAGGACCTGCACAGATGACCATTCGAGCAGGAAAGAGCATTCACTAAACCACAGTATATAGCAAGGAAGCTTCAGGAGCAGCACATCATTGCCTAACAGATAGACTGACCACTCTGGGCACATCAGACTCTGACATGACTTGCATTAAGGGGAAATGCAGGGACTCTCTTACCTCCAGGAAAATTTATGTTCACACAGATTAGATTCAATTCAGGTTTTTCACCCTCTGGATTCTCTCACTTCCTCTGTTGATGTCTTTAACAAGAGCCAAGGATTATTATTGCCATTTTCAGTCTGCATGGACAATTTGAAAGCCTGTAGGTTGTATCAATCAGATGAAAAAATAAATACATGAGCAATCAAACCATACTACTTTGCTGAAGTTAATCATGCTTCTGGGATTCCATCTGACTTTCTTCTTTTCCCTTTATTTCACATGGTCTTGCTTACCTTGCACCCCCCAACACAGAAGCTGCAGCAACATATGAATGACAAAAAGTTTCCCCACATATACATGCATATCTGCCAGCACAGAGGGGTGAGTAGAGCTCCCTGCACCTAGCTGCATCCATCCCATTGTTTCAGTCCATGGCATGGTGGTGTCTCTGCTTTGTGTTGGGAGTACAAACTCTTCTATGTGGATGGAAGACGAAACAGATTTCCAAGTGAATGCTTACCTGGGTTGCCAAATGTCACTTGAAATTAGATTCATACTGCAATTGCAAAGACTCCACATCTCACTAGCCTGTATTAAGCACTCTTCTAAATAATTGTAGATAAAACAAGGCATGGTCAGAACAAAGTGCCAGATGAGTTGTGATATCTATTTTTAATTAAAAATAGCAGTAATTGAAATGTGTTTAGCTCTACTGAAATATTCTGTGTTGGCAGCCTTCAAGAGATATTCAATATGGACAATGAAAGAGCTCAGTCATTAAATTCCTACCTGCTTCCTAGCATGCTTCAAACCTACCCTAACAAACCACATTATTAAAAACAACAAGAAGATCCATTTAACAGAGTCCTTGGACATCCCACGGAGACTGCTGGCCGAGTGTCCATTAAAAAGGGCAAGGACAGAAGAATTGCCCTTTTAGCCTTTGCTGTAACCTCTCTCTTTGTCTTGCCCCTGCTATCTTCCATTCTTCCCATCCCCTCATCCCCAAGAGGCTGGAAGAACTGACTTTTCAATTTCCAGCTCCTTCCTGAGCATATCTGCTGTTTGTCAAGCACACGCATTAAAGTGTAGCACTCTTGTCTTACTCTAGTGAGCATGTTTTGGAGGCCTTAGATAAAAGGTAAGTACGTGTGTGCATAATACAGTCATTTTTCATAGCAAGACAGACATCATAATTGAGTAACATAAATCAGATATCATTAATTATATGGACAGATTTCCCCAAACTACTGGCTGAAAGATGAAGGGGAAAAAATACTTATCCCTATAGCAGAAATGAGTTAATGATGTATATTTCCTTCTTGTAACATTTTTCAAATGAGAAGTTTGCACAGAATTGGTTTTGACCTGTAACTGAACCATCCTCAACTTCTCAGGGACAGGAAACCTAGTTAAGGATTTCTCACTGCTTCTTCCTTGTATTGTGGGAAAGCCAAGAAGCCCTGTTCACCCCAGGACTTTACACATTACAATACAGATACAGAAAAAATTGACTTTTCCTGATGCACAGCAGTTGCAATCCAAGCAAACTGGAACAAAAGAAAGCAATTGTCATCAAAATATCTTCTATAAAACACAGTCTGGAGATGTAATGAGGAACATAAATTTAGCGCATCCACTCTCACTGGTACCATTTTGGTGAACTGACTGTATTTTAAACTATTGAGTCATGTCAAAATATGTCACACAAGGGAAAAATCACTAGCTAAGCAGATAAAGAAAGATAGACTTACATATAGTTCCAAATGCTGTGATAAATATTTAGATGAGTGACTATAGTGTGATAGCATAATAAAAACACATTTTAGGCTAATGTAAATGCATATATATCTCTTCACTGCAATACTACTATCTACAGATCCTTAAGCAGATAGAGACTATAGGTATTTTTCACGATGTACCTCAGTGTGGGTTTTGGCAAACAGTCAACGTGTTCAGCTTTGAGTTTCAAAATTCTCCTAACCTGCATTATTTCCACTTGTGATTTTAGTTTTCAGCCTCCCAGCCAGAATAAGACCAGCCAAACATTGAAATGTAAACTTCTCAAGATGCCTCATCTCTGTTATTTTCCAGTGAGGTGTGGAAATTAATAAACTCCTGTTTCTACTGGAGCCATACAGAGAGAGAAGGCTTTCATATCCCAAGCCTCAGGCAAAGCCACCAGACCAAGCTGGAATTACTAACAACATCCATGGGCCAGGAGACAAGGTGGGGCAAGAAGATCAGAGCCCTCAATGTTCACTTTGATTCACCTAGTCTAAGGTCAAAAATTTATTTCCCCTGCTGCATTGGACGCAAATGTTAGCAGATACTTTGGCATCACTGGGACAACAGCGTTTTGAGGTCTCTGCAGCTGAAGGATGTACTCATGAAAGGATTTGTCTCCCAGAGCAAGGTTAATGATCTTAATAGACTTTAATGCAGAGGGAGCACAGAGGAAGGAGTTCATGACCAGCACACATGGTGTTAGAGGATTTCTGCGGGGGGCAGGGAATGGCAAGTAGCATAAATAACCATATATCTCCATACAAGACAAAAACAGGACAAAGATGGAAGATGGAAAAGCAGAAATCCATGATGTGTTATTGGTGTGCTCAGCATTTGCCAATGGATTCATTCTGTTCAATCCTTTCACCCATACCTCCCAAGTGACCAATGCGCACGTTGGGAAGCCCCCATGTTGACCAGCCCAAACCAAGACAGTTAGACATGGCCAAAATCTTGCAACAGCAACTGAGGCAACTTCCTTCAGCCAGGAAGAGAACAATGTGCATTGCCCCAGCTTTCTCATCCCTATCTCCTACACTCCTAATCTACACACCTCGGGCTCTTAATGTGCACCTGGAAAATCCTGTGATGATGCACAAATCCACTGGGACATAATCCCTCCACCGCTTCCTTCCTGGGAAGAAACAGATGTGTATATTAAATGGGCAGAAATCACCTCACAGACATAAGGACATGAACAGGTCCATTCAACTCCAGTTATGTGATGTGCAAGCCACCAATGTTAACTCCTCCTATGCTCCTCACTAATGCAGAACATTTATCGCTAATAGTGTAATAAAAATGAATTCCACTGGCTGCAGAAACATTAGAGTGGCACAGATGGTAAAGATATCTTCTTTTCCCCCAGGCTTGTTACACCTGCAAATATATCAATTTTAAAAACAATCATGATAATATTAGGTCCTAAAAGACATTTTTCTAATTCCATCTGCACAAAGAATGAAGCATTGAACGGGAAGTTCACAGTTCTCCATTTTCCAATGGCACAGGAACAAGATTAAAAAGACCCAGCAGTGCAATACTACCCAGGCCTGTCATTTGACCAGTGGGGAATGCTGATATTTGCAGTGATCCTTCAGGTCTGAGCTTTCTAGCCCGCTCGTATCACATTCCTCCTAAACCGTCTGCCTTGTTCCCTCCAGCTAAAAGGGCAGTTGCTAATCTATTTATGCAGGGCTGACAATGAAGGCAACCAGATCGTGCTCAGAGAGAAAACAGCAAAGGGCTTTTCGACTCGGAGACCCAATATGGCGTGTTGGATGCTGTTGGAAGGCATCTGCAGCCTGGCTGTATTTACAGAGCTGCTGAGTGTTGATGGCTGGCTTCCTCCTGAACACCAGCCAAGCATCATAGGCGTCTGCTATTAACGAGTGAGCAGAGGATCCTAATGGGGCTCTTGTCAGGCTGAACAGTACACACAGTTTATTCTTGCTGCAACCTCTGAGGGTGGTTACTGGATGCTGAAAGGCCCTACTGAGCCGAGGGTGCCCACAGAAAAGGGGGAAGGAAAAGAGAGCATAAGGCTCTATTCCCTGTGCACTGCCACTTCAGGTAAATCTTTCTGTGCCTCTGTCTATTTGTAAAGTCAAGATGATACTGCACATTTCAGAGAGGCGCAAGGAAGCCACTAGTGCCTGCAACTTTGACAAGCTCTTTTGCCAGCAGGTGCAGAGTAATTCAATTTGCCTTCTGCATGCCTTGAAGCTCCTGCACAGCATGTCCAGGCTAATAGAGAGGAAAGCAAAAGGAAGCTTACTACAGTGATTAAAACTTTCCTGCAACTCCACGAATGAGCTTGAAATCTCTTAAGAGGAAGTTCTCTCCCCAGATTTCTCAGACTACTCAGGTAGTTCTGTTAAATGATACATTTAATCCAGCATTTTGATACATTAGTATAAAGAAATAAAACCCTAAATAGAACAGTAAAGAAGTGCAGGACCAAAGGGTACCTCCAGCTGGCAACAAAACTCAACTGCAGCAGGCACCTGGGAAGCCCAGAGGTACCTTCATGGTTGGGAACATGAAATATAATTTCCACTTAAGTCAACCAGTTGGTGCCTCTGGTCACAGGGGTTACTGGCATGGGGCTGATGTCACTGACACCCAGTCAACACACCACACTCCCATCCACATGCCCAAAGCCATTTCCAAATAGAAATTACTATGTGTTGTGCTGCAGGGATATGAGAAGGGAAACAAATGATGACTCTTTCAGGCCTTTTGAGGATGACAGAACAATTGTTAGTCAGTTGTAAAAACACCAGACAGATTCTGAGGGGGTCTTTTCCCCCCTTACACTTGTGTAACTCAGTAATCCAAGCACAACGTAACTGTACACTGGGCTCATACACACGACTATTGCGACAAAACAGTGAAGTTGCATACAGGCCAGCAGCTCTGTAGCTACCTTCCAAACTGCATACCCACATTTGCACACATGAGGCTTTTGGCACGAAACTGGTTTTTAAGAAACTGGATTGTTAACATTTCAAGTTCCTCTAAAGAAACCAGGAAAATAAGCAAGTTTGAAAAAAAAAAAAAAAATAGTGGTGAATTTTGATGGGTTTTGCAGGTGTGAAGAAAACATAACACAGAAGAAAGAACCCCCTAAGTGATGAATAAACCCCAAGCTAATAGAGAGGAAAGCAAAAGGAAGCTTACTACAGTGATTAAAACTTTCCTGCAACTCCACAAATGAGCTTCAAATCTCTTAAGAGGAAGTTCTCTCCCCAGATTTCTCAGACTACTCAGGTAGTTCTGTTAAACACCATTTTAATACTTCCAAGTCCAGCCTCAGCCAGAATTTGACAAAACAGGCAGTATTTGAGGCATTAAGAAACAAAAAGAGAAAAAACATTGACACATTGAGGATTTCAGGACCCTCAAGAACAAAACCAGAAGTGAACAAAAAGCCCCAATTCCTGCCTCCTGAAAGAACTATAATTGATCATTACTAGTAAAGAATTAAAGGACTAAAGAACACCTAGAATATTCTTAAAGTGTGTATTCCAGCCAGGGGTAATGTGGAGTATTCTGGGATTACTGTGCTGTGAATGGGAACAGATTAGGTAGATTTGTTGACTATAAGGCCAGCAGAAGCAGCCTATTACCTAGAAAGCTAAATGTCATCACCAGTCACTAGAGTTTCTGCAGCCACATGTCTGAACTGCTTTTAGGAATAGACTTTTGCTTCAGCACCTCTTCAAAACTCACTTTGGGTCAGAGTCTTTGAACATTTCACCAAATATGTGAGAAATAACTGACTCCAGTTAAAACGTGAGCCCACCTCTGCTTAAGCTGCCTTTGCAGCCGTCCCAAATGGCAGAGAGGGCTCAGGGAGAAAAAAATAAATAAATAAAATCAGCCTTTACAAAAGATGTTTGAATGTCCAGATTACATCTAAAGCCAGTCTCACTCTCACTTCCCATCATGCATTACTGAAACATCCCTAGCTTTACGAGGTATCGACATTTCAGCTCGTTAGTATTATTTACCACTGCAAAGTCAGCAAGGGCTTTAACACTAGCTCAAACCACAGAATATAAATAAGCAACTAACAGATCATCTTAAGGGCTGGGTGGAGTTCTTTCCTTTTCATCCCCAGCACCTCTCCCTATCCTTTGCTGCTGCGAACAGAGAAAAGGAGTGCTTGGGATGGAGTGCAGAATTTAGATTTATGCAACAAACACCCATAACAGGGAAAAATCCTGCTAATCTCTCCCTTTGGCCCACTGGGCCTCAAACAGGAGCATCAGGAACCAGAGGCTTCTCGTTCTCACAGTGGGGAAAAAAAAAAAAAAACAAAAAAAAAAACACCAAAACAACCTTTTCTCTTTTCCCCCCCCCCTTTTTTTTTTTAATCAAGTCAATCTTTCACTTGTCTTGGCCATTTTTTTTCTCATTGCAGCCCTTTTACAAACTCAACCTTGTGGCTAACCAGAACCAGTCAAGCAATTACACTTCAAATGTCTCTTGAAATCCACCTCCTTGGTAACCCAATAGCTCCCACTACTGACCTTCTAGAAAGAAAATTGATGTACTCATGCTTACCTGAGGAAGTATATAACAGAGAAGGCAATGGGTCATTTCAATCTACTACTTCTCATTCTGTATTTTGTTTCTGGAGCTAATTTTCTACCACACAATTAATACCAACAGGTACTGGGACTTTCTTAATACCACCTTTCTTCACCCAAGCAAAGTATTCTTGTAGAGAATATGTATAAAGTACACAGAAATTTAGTATTACCATTCCCACTATATTAGCCCATGGCTTACTTCACTATGTGGTTCCAAGCTCTAAAGTGCTGCTGATGTCTCACCAAAAGATTTTAACTGGTTGCTATCATGACACTAAGACAGAGGTACTTGTCTAAATACTGATTTTTTATTATTATTATTTTTCTTAAAACCTCACAAAACAGTCCTTTTCTCCAAAGTTTTTTTTTCTGAATTTTGGACTTAATTCCTTTGATCTTCGTAATGGTCTGTTGGCCAACATTATACTTAGCATGCTGTTTGTGAAACAATATACTAGCCCAAAAATTTGACATGAGAGAACTGGACCTAGAAAGGCAAACCATCTCCAGTGGTCAAAACTACTCTATATTTGCACTGTGAAAATAAAAAAGAATCAAAGTGTTTGATACAGGACAAACAGCATTATAATTCACTAGTTAGGTCAAGGACACACTTGTTAAAGAAAATCATCTCAGAAGAATGTTCATTTCGTGTTAGATCTTTTCTATAAGAGAACCAATAGGTAATTAGATTTTTTTCCCAGCAGCCAAAGGGCACATCAGATTTTTCTCTTTTAGCTTCTAAAAAATAAATAAAATCAGTATTCTTCCATTGATGCTGGAGCTGTGCCACCATGACACATACCATACTCAGCCAGCATGTCAACAAATGCAACACAGCAGCTGCTAACGTAATTTTATCTGTTCTTTTCCTTCAAGAAATCTCAGTCTGTCCATCTGCTTTAAAAAATAAAAAACACAAATGAAAACAAAACAACACAACACAATTAACACCTGCCACAAGAGCATCCCAAACATTGTTCATTTGCTATGTTTCTGAATGAAAACCTGGCTGGAATTTCAAGGATAAGCTTCATCTTTACACTGCTGCTCCACAATCAACCCTACCCCCATCTCTGGTCCAAGCACAGCAGATGTGAAATGCTATGGAAAGTACCTATGAAGGTGGTCAACAAAAAAACAGTGAACATGTCTTCCATCCTACACAGACTTCAGCTCCAACAAGGCTTCTCCTGCAACACCTAAAACAGGATTACTATTTCAGCTAGTGCAAGAAACAGCTTGGGTCTTGACACAAATTCCTCTGTGTCAGAGAGGATAAATAGAGAGAATGACCCCAGAACAACTCTATCAGCATGTTGCAGCTGTGAGAATGAAGATTTCATCTAGTCTGATCCCCACTGTACTTCCCTCAGCTGTGCTTGTTTATTTGGGCTCCGCTCAGAGATAAGAAGTCAAATTCAAACGCATAGTTGTTGTTGTATATAACCATAATGCAATGGACCAAGCTATTTCCCTGTGGTTCAGGCCAGCAATCAGTTCCTAGCATATCATATTCCCATCCATATCCTCCAGACATTTTATTGGCTGGTCTATTCCATATTACAAATTACAGGAAATGGAAAGGATTAAGGAATACAGTGTTAACAGAAGGTGCATAGCACAGAGTTTCATGGCATCAGTTGGAAAGGCTCTAGGAAAGGTCCAGGTTCTCTAATGCAGCTGAGCTTACTTTCAGTGCGGTCCTGTGTGATTCAGACTTGCCAGAGAGCACCTATGAAACACCAGGATGAAGAGACAGGGGTTACTTGCTCTGCAAGACTTTCAGTGTTATGAGGTTTTTATGGAGGTGGGAATTGGAAGTCCCAAGGATAAATCCCTCATGCAAAAAAGCATACTTCTATCCAAGTGAGGAGAGCATCATCAGGGATGCACCTGGTTTCTCAAAGTGGCCCAGATAAGTTATTTCACCACTTTCTGCCTCAACTCAGAGATTGGAACAGTGGATATACATGTGCATATGAAGGAAAGGAGAATATTGTTGTTGTTGATTAATGTTTACACGGTCCTTTCAGATCCCACGGGAAAGGTGCTCCAGATTTGCAAAACAGTCCTAAAAATCCAACAACACAGCAAAAAGGAGCAGCATGTGAAGAAGCAGCATCTTTAAAACACACTGCTCACCGACCACTCCTAAACAAAACCATCATAGGAAAAACAGGCAAAAATGCTCTAAGTGAAGATGGATCAGAAGTCCAGCTTTAGCAGAGATAAGCTGTTCTGCCCAGTTTTCACAACTACTGAATGCAAACTTCTCTTGGACTCAGTTCCCTGAAAAAAATCAAGCCATAATTTCAAATCAGTTGCAGTGGTTTTTGTAAAGGTTCACAGCTTTCTATAGGAGGAAATGGATTCAGAAGAGACACTCAGATTCCATTGGCCTCCATAGTTTTGATACAATTGGAGATGTTGAGAAGCTGATTGTCCCTTTGTTTCCCCTCTTTTCCTCTTTGTAGACTCAGAGAAGCATAATCCTGAATTGATAGCTTCTCCCAATGCTCAGGCTATGATTTATCAGTCCAGGAGGCTGCAGTGGAGAAGTAATTGCATTAGCACTGCTACTGATAAATAGTGCTTTCTTCAGACTTACGAGCCGCTGAGGGCTAATTACTCCTCAGATTCCAGATTCCGTTTGGCTTTAATCACAGGGTGAATCATCTCTTTCCAAACATGGCAGATATTAATGGCAGCACATTTATCCTAATTAATCTTCCATGGGGAAGGCCTTTTCTTTTAATTAAAGACATGAAAATGTGCAAAAATGACAAAAGAGCATGTGGCCAAGTAAGGACAAGAGTCAAAGCACCTCAGAGGATGGTGAGGATTGTTTTCCCAAGGAGATAACGTAATGAGTCATATTCATCCTTGGCATCTGGATTTTGACCTTATTAAGCTGACACATTGAGACAAATTCATCTTCAACACTTCAGCTAAGAGAAAGTGGTGTTGATGAAGGAATGGAGGACCCACTTCTAGCATCTTTCACCTTGTGGTTTAGCCATTAGTATTCAACCCCCCCCAGAGAGTTACAGCTCAATAATGATGCTATACAAAAGCCAGAAAATCAACAGGTTATTTGGCTGCAGAAACCTCCTGCTGCCATCTGTCTAAACATAAGACAAACGTTAGAGCTCAAGACATGGTAGAATCAAAATTTCCATCAAATCTAAGTAAAAGTAACGTTTTACTAAATGCTCACTAGTTCCAAAGAGATACACTTCAACCTATCAAGCAAGTTAATAGTATTTATTATATCAGCTCTTATAAAGCTTGCTAGTGGGAACATTGTTCACAAATACAGGCTCAGATATCACTCTGCTGTGAACTAGATGGTGAAAATATGAGTTTCTTTCAAAGGCAGGCTTCACATAGGTTTTCTGTGGGCAACATGCAAAATACATTCTGTGAAATATGTTTCTGTGAATAATTGAGGATCCTGTCTAGGTTATGATGTTTTGCAACATCAAGAATTCCTTTAAATTAGAAGTGGCTCTATGCTCATGGCACAAAACCCTCTTTGGGTAGACATAACTTTTCCTATCCTGTGTCTCAGAGACAGGCTGTGGGGAAAAAAAAAAAAAAAAAAGAACAAAGTCAAGAATAGCAAGAACAACTCATCAGTCAGCCTTATTACATTATTTGGAGTCAGTTGTCAGATTGCTTACCACCCCCGGTATGGTCAGTTGATAAATACTCAGCTAGGGTCTGAGCAGTGGGGTTACAAAGAGACAATTATTCTCACAATGTGAAAAGATGGTGGGATAACATTTTCTTTGAGATTTCTTATATTATATTTAACTCAGGAGCTGTTTTGTTCTCAGCATCTCCAGTAATTGCTAAGAAGAGACCCTCACATGCTGCTATCCTTGGGGATTTTACCCACATTTGTACCTTGTTGCTTCCTTAAGCAAAAGGCCGTTTGGGCTGCACGTGCATATACTGCTCTTTTAGTTTACAAAGAGGAAAAAAAAGAACTATTCAAAGACCCTCTGAAAGGAGACCAGGATGCAAAACAGTTCTTGCCCTGACCTAGCGTATTTTAAATATCAGAGCTTTAGTCTAACCTGATGGTTACGTGGTGTTCCCAAGTACTGAAGAAATGTACCTACTGGTACATTAAGTGAGACTGCAGTCGATACTTCTAAAGTGCCTGTTTATGCTGCAGCAGAGAGCTGATAAACAGCCTTGCTTCTAGTTTCTCTTAATTTAGAATTCATTACGTCTCTCTTTCCATGAAAGATAAACCAATAGCTGCCCTTGACAGCTGTTTTCTTTGGGGTCATTCTCTCTATCCACCCATCTACTCTTTCTTCAGGGGGTTTTGCTCACTGTAATGCTAGCTCTATCAATTTCATTCAATTCTTCCAACACAATCTACAGGGACTGAGGAGGACAGCAAAGCCAAATGCATTTAACCATTTGGGTACCAGGTATCAGTGTGAATTACGATAGTTAAACAAAGCACGGGCAACAGCAAGAGCTCTATCACAACAAGGAACATGAGTAAATGAGAAGATTATGCCAAAAGGTGAGACACTGAACAGGATGCCAGCTGGATTGACTTGAGATGCTTTATTTTGGTTCAGCCAGTATTGCACCTGGCTGCAAACTCTGCCAGGGTCTCAGCTGGAGCTTCAGTTGTGTTAGTGTGCCAGATATACATACAGGGCACATATGGCCTTTTTAGAGCAATGATTACTTTCCAGGACTTTGATTTATACTCAGAAAAAGACAGATACAACTGCCTGAAAAGCATGAGAATCCCCTATTAGATCAGTGTTTCGTGTAGCCCAATGTAATTTCTCCAACAGTAGCTGTAGGAGATGCTATTTACAGAATATGAAGCCTGTGTTATCCCTTCCTCAGCAGATTCCATCAACTCCCACAGTCATTGCACAAGGGATGTTGAAGACAACACCCCTGCCTACTCCCTTTAGTATCCATTCAGAGATTAGTTATTTGTGAAATTATCTTTTCCTTTTCAATCCTGCTGATGTTATTTAAAAAGCTCCTCCAGTTGTTCTCTGCCTGAAGAAATCTGCTCAGGTGGGAAGCTTATGAAGGAAGGTAAAGAAGGGTCTGGAGAACAAAGAGGGCAATGGAAGATGAGCAGCTTAAACTACACCATCCTCACTAGTAACTCAGGAGTATAGTAAATTTTTTCCCAGAGCCAAAAGTCTGGAAAACCAACCTGACACTGTACAGAGGGTTCCCAGGGGCACGCTGAGTATTTAGCGTCTTCATTCCTATGGTGGCACCACACAGCTAAAACATTTAGACTATAAACACCTCAAAGAGGAAACAAAGGCAGTAACTTTCATATTGCCCCTGTGAAAAACACAGTGATGTCCTTGGTAGAACTTTTCATGGTACTGTAAGAACATTGTGACCCCTTGTTTTAGGAAGGGCATGTACTATCCATAGGTTTCTCACATGATTCATTCCTCAGCCACGTCTTCAGCATCACAAAAGATGGGATACAGAAGAAACCCCCAAATTATTTTTTTCTGTTCACAGCTGAGCTTATTTCTGCTCACATGCTGTGATCAACATTTGCTCACTGAAGCTATAAGACCTTCTATCTGAAAAACCCATGGTTAACAAGAGGTAATCTGTGGTAAACTAGTGCAGAATGACAAGAACAATATTGACAAACCTTAGATGGTCAAAGTCCCAAAATGCTGAGAGCAGCAATAGAATTTAATTAGATTTTTAAAGTAATCAGAAAACAGAGTGAGGATCAAAAGGCTTCCAACTACACTGGGACTTAAAAGGAGAGTGGGCTTGGTCTTGCAATTCGTTATTCTTCAAGCTGAAGAGACTTCAATAAAACCACTATAGGCTTTTTAAGCTGCTTTGTCAGGGACATCCCAGAACTCCCTACTGCCATTCCTGGAATGGTTCATGCAAGCATTTGTTCTCTCTCTGGTTGATTTAGACTGTCTGATACTGGCTCTGTTCCCAGATCAGCTGATTTTAAAGTTTATAGGGACATGGTAGACTTCAAAAAGCCAGTCCATGACCTTGCACGAACAATCCCATGAGCAGTCTTCAGTCTCAAGGGTTTATGGCTAAAGACAACTGGGGGAGCAACCTCTGAACTAATCCTGGTGAAGTTTCTGTGACAGCACTTAGTTCTGTCCCTGTATTGGTTCTGTTCTACAAAGAGGGGCACAGGGCAGAACATTGATGTGTCCGACTTGGGGCCATTAGCCATAAATTGTTTGTGGCGAGATCAGAAGTCAGGGGGGAGTAGGAAACACTCCTTTCTGGCCTACCACTGTCTGTACACCAGCGGAATCACCTCTGACATTACCAAACTGGAAATGCTAGTCAAAAAATATCTGTCCCCCTCCATCCCACGCCCCAAAAAGTGAGAGAAATGCCACCAAATATCAGAATTGAGAATGATATGCCAAACCCATCTCTGCAAGGCAAAATCCTGTTGCCACAAAGCAACACATTAACTTCACCAAACCTGTCCACTCCCTCAATGAAAAAGGAGCAGTTGCTGTTTCTGTTGTGGATGGGAAAGACATCTACCTTTGTATGGCACTGGAAGGAGATGACATTCCCTGGCAGCAAAGCCTTCCCCTCTCCTCAGCTGTAATAAAAAGCCACCTCTCCCTCTCTCCTTACGAACCTCTCATTAAAGGTTCAAATGATCCCCAAGCAGAGAAATGTAATTAGGATCTAGCTCCTGGGAATTGCTATCAGTTTGCTCACACTGGCTGGTAAATGGCTGAACGTCTCCATCCGCCTGCCAGGCCACGATAGTGTTTCCAGTGTCTTTCACCACCATACAGCACGATGGCTCCCAGGGCTCAGGAGAAATACTGCCTGCAAGCCCTCGGCACAGCCCAGCTTCTAGTGTTCTTCTGATAATACAAACTGCCAGCCAGCATTTTTAATTAGAAAAGCAGTCACAATGGAAGAAATTTGAGATTAACCCACTGAGTCACCCTGTCCTGTTTCCCCACAGAGGAACGATCTTGTTTAGAACTTCCTTTCACTAACAAACTCTATTAAGTGCCATCATTCACATGGAAAAAAGAGAAAGGAAAATAAAACAGTGGGTTCATACTACTGAGGCACATTAGACCTCAAAAAAACCTGCACTGTGTAAACAACCACAACACTGTAAGGAAACGCTCCTCTTTTAAAGACAGGTGGTGAACAATAGCAAGGGATCTAGGAGAATTCTTCAGTCCTCCTCAATCATCCAGGTGGACTGAGCCTGGAGAGCAGGAAGTTTTTCCTTCCTTTAGAGCCAGACTCTGTGTGACCTTAGTCATGTCATTTTGCCTTCTGGACCTCTTTCCCACCTAAAGATTCAGGAATGGTTATAACAACTCAAATGTTCAGCCAAAGGTCCCTATATGGTTACAGAAGTACCGCATCAAATGCCCAAATCATTAAGAAAAAAAAAAAATCTCTCTATTTTAAAAGCTCCTGGGTTTTTTTGCCAGAGACCTAACCAGTCTACACTCTGGTTCCTTTCTGGCCTATTAATCTGTTTTTGTTTCCCATTAAAAAAAAAAGTATTCAACCATGTCTAGTACAGCACCCATCACTAGCAACTGGGAACCCTGATGTTCTCCAGCTGTGATGTTTTGCTCTCATGGCATGGATTTCATCCTCAGAGTTTCCTTTATCTTCAAGTCCTTATGTCAGCTTTATTCCTCATGTTAACTCCACTAGCCTGTCCTGTTATTTATGTTACCATGTGATCAACTGCTGCACTGCAAGCACTGTAGCATGCTGATGTATAAAGGCTTTTTTGTTTTTAAAGGGTAGTCTGACTTCTCCTGAAATGCACGTAATGAGGAACTGCCAGAAATAACCACTGCCCTTGCCGAGGTTCAAAATACAATTCTGCAAAATATTCAATACTCATTTTATTATATAGATCAGAACCTTGGCATTTATGTCAAACCTTAAAATTAAGTGAGAGAAGGTTGTACCATTCTGCCATGGATCAATTTCTAAGATTAGGTAGAAAAGTGATGTTTTCTGTAGATCTTTAAGCATAATTTTCTTTAAGAAAGAGCTAGAATGTGTCCCACCATTGCAGGGGGTGAAGAAATGAGACTACAAGGATGAAATGCAGGTGGAAACATGTTAGACCGAGGACTAGGCCAGAGGTCAGGATGGGGAGGTCTCCTTGTCTATGGAACAGTAGAGTTCCCATTACTATGAATATCTTAAATCAAACTGCATGAGGTACTAGAGCGAGCAAGATCAGAAAAAGCTCAGAGGGAAAAGAACTGACCCAGTTCATGTCTTCCCTTTGCAATGCCCATAATTAGGTCTTCCCTTTACCCTATTATCCTTCATTTTATTATTTTAAACCATCACACCTACCTTCTTCTCACTCATTCCTCCGAATACAATTAAATTCCACTAAAAACTCCACTTTAACAAGAAACAAACAAAAAAGCAATACTACCTGGCTGTGCTGCCTTTACTTGCTCTCTCTGCTCCAGCAGGTAGAAAAACACCATGCTTATATTGGCAGCCAAGCTGTTCACAGCTTTTTTGAACTGTATCTTTAATTTCAGCTGCATCTGGGTTCAAAGAAACAGATTCCTGTCTGCATTTTATATCTGAGGCTCAAACAAGAACTCTGGATTAAGATGAGTTGATCCTTGCTGTATCTTTTGCAGGTATTCTTCAGGGCATCCAAGTTTCATTTGAATCGTTACCTTAAAGTCAAGAAATATATTGCTCATGGATCTCCGGGGAAAGTGACACAAGTGAAAGTTATTAAGTGCACAGCCTCAATATTTGTCCATCCCTTCCCAAAGATACATAAGACAAGGCTACTTTCTTCCTGGACAATAACCGGTCAATCATTTTAAAGCCTGAGGGGAAGCAAAAGCACTAACTGTGGTATTAAAGCAAAGCATCGTTAACAGCACTGTGTGTTCATGGGAGCAACATAATGAAAAGGGAATATTTATAGCCAGTATCAGTTTATGCAGTGAGCGCATCTACCCCTACCTCAAAGCCAGATTCTGAGGTTTATTACACCTTAAAAAAAGGTCAGACCTAGACTTATAAAACCTGAGGACCTTTATCAGATAGTGGTTGTTCATGGCATGTCAGTGTCACATCCTAAACTGCCATATTTAACTGCTTCTCTGGCTATACAAGACAGGCAGAAATCATCATTCTGGTCAGGTAATAAACATGATCTTTTTAGTATAATTTTTCAAGTCTAACAGCTTTAAGCACACACACCATCCCTCCCCACACACCCTGAAAAACAAAGCCTACTTGTAATCCCCTACAGAATTAACATGCTACCTGCCTAGCCAGCAGGCTCTTGGCTCAGCATGACCTTGCTGAGGAGAATTTTGCTAAGACATGGCTAGAAAGCAAGTTGTCAGCATCACCATACGACAGTGTGCCCAGGTTCAGAGGGCTGCACAGGCTGGCCAAAGTCCGAAATGCCAGCTGATTTGGAGATATTTGCTGAATTTTTGTTGTCAGAGGTGGAAGAGGCAACAGGCACATTGTTGACAAACCTGAAACCAAAAGCGCAGCTTTGAAAGCACAAGAATGGAGAGCTGGTTGGAAATGTTATACATTTGGGTATTTATCACACCCATAGTTGGTAGCTGGCAAGTTGTCAGCAAAATACAGAAGCACTCAGTAGATTATTTTCAACCAGCTTATTTTTGCAGCCAGAAGAGGACAAGCTTGACAATTAACAGCAATCATGTTCAGAACAGATGCCAGCAAATTAACTCTGGGTTTTGGGTTGGGTTTTTTTTTTCCCCCTCCTTGCCATACAGTGCATCCGCATCCTAAGGTCTGTGGATACAAGCAGAGAATAAAGTGGATGCTGAAGGGAAAAATGCAAGGTCTCATTTACAATGCAATCAGAACTGTAGGAAAGGGAGGATAAAGTATTATTGCAAGCTAACTACAGCTGGCAAATGGCATGAGCCATAGCAATGCTGCTGATAACAAGGCATTTATTTAGAAATTATGAGAACAGGGAAGTCTGGGGTTTTTTCTTAGTGGATTTTTGGGTTCACAGTCTTTCATTTTATATTTAAATTGGTTTTGGGGGTTGGGTTTTGGTTTTTTGGTGGGGTTTTTTTTTTTTTTTTTTGCTCCTTTTCAGTGTTACTTCACAGCCAGGTTGAGTCAGACTTATTCTAGCTGATCTGTAGCTACGTGTTTAGAGTTTCATAGAAAAACTCTTCCTTTAATTTGGGGCTGGAGTGAAGGGAGTTGTTACAGGGGAATAGGACAGAGGAGAAGGTAGAATTTGTTCTTCACCATTGGGGCTCAAGGAAGAGCTTCACAAGCTTTTAAACCAGACATAACCACAGCTGTGCTACATGACAAATGCAGGCTTTGTTTCGCTGAGCTCAAAGGCTGATCAGCTTATGCTAATTAGTTCAACAGCACAACTTTCTAGCTCTCAAAGTCTACCTGTCCCAAATGCCCCACTACCCAACATCAGAGCCTCAAATGTTGAAGGCCTTCAGACGGACAGTGCAAGAAACAACTGCAGCATTCATTAATACTGTACACTCCTAACATCCATAGAACAGAGGCACGTCTTGGAATGAAAATCAATGAGATTGAAAGTTGTTCTCTGGACTGCAATGTAGCTTATCAAATAAGGCACCATTCTTTGTCTTCCCAGCTGACAGACTTCCAGACCTCTGGTCATTTCCCCAGCAAGGGCTTTGGACCACTGCAAGTAATACCTCTTTGCGATAGGCTGCAAGCTTAGGTAAACTGCTATTCCTTATTACCATCAACATCCATTCCTAGCACATCGTACTCTTCAGTACTGTCTTTGGGGAAAAAAATTACACATGATGAATCTTCTTGTGACCTTTAGTGTAGACTTCCCACAGCAAGAAGAATGCTTGAACTCTCTTGGCCAACACACTCACACCTAGTCGGCACGAGAAACAACTGCGGACACTGCCCTTTAGACTTGCATCATTTATCAAGATAGGAGGCTTCCTGCTCCCGCCTGACATGCACTGGCCCAGAAAAGGGAAGTGGTGGCAGTTTACCTGAAGGAAATAATAGCATACGGCTGGGTATTTTGGCAGGAGAAAAAAATCTACACAGCAAAATTATCCCAAGGAAAAATTGGAAATACTTGCTGAACAGAGGCACTCTGATTGAAGACCAGAGAGATCATTATTCTAACCCAGGGGAAGCATACCCTTGAGAGCAGTTTGGGTGGGGTAACTGGAAGAGCATAAAGAGAGAATGCCTAAGCCTATGTTTAATGCATTAAGAGATTTCAACCCATTAACACCTTATATCCCCATTTCACTCATGTTCTGCCTCTCCCAAAGAACATGAATTCCACCATGAACTGTGAGGAAGGAGGGGGAGTATCACCGAAGGACACACTTAAGTAAAAATGTCTTTCCCCTCCTTGCTCCTTTTTATATTTGTATAGAAAACCAAAAACTACTTTTCATATTTACTCAAGGAGTGAAGGCAGTAATCCTTCCCACAGTAAATAGTATCACCTGGAGCATCTCTCACTACCATCTCACAAAAGCTGCATCAAACTTGGGAGGGATTAATGCATTTCCTTTTTAAATTTATATTCACAATACTTTACAACATGAATCCAGAACTCCTTGACTTATACTTTGTACTAAAAAGGTTAAATCATTTCCTTTATGAAGATGTTTGGAGTGTGAAGAAAATAAATGGGTGCAATAAAAATAAATCAGCTCTTGCTTTGCTGGTTAATGCATGTAACCTTGCCTATTGCCTCATTCAAACCCCATCCTCACAAAAGCTTTGGAGAGCAGAGAGGCAAACTTAAAATAAAAATGACAGTGGAGAGAGAGCGGAAGAGGAGAGGAAAGGAAGGAAAGATGAGTTTTCAGATGAGATCTGAAAACAGATGGGGAGTGACTGAGGCACAGACATTCATTGTTCTTGCAGAAATAGCTCTGAACAGATTATTAAAAGCAGCCCATCTTATACTGTCACACTGATCCACAGGAGTCTTTCCTCGAAAAATCCAGCAGCTTTCTTCCCCATTCCCAGCTCACAGCTTTCTGCAATCAGTTCCATGAGTAACCACATCCTTTCCCTTGAGATCTTCTCTTCCCTTTTGCCCCTGCTTTCTTCTGGACATGGCTGTGAGGGTACAGTCAACCTGCCCTACACCAGCTCTTTACTACCTGGCAGTGCAAGCAGAAGTAGTCCCAGGGCTTCTCCACTTTATTTCAGGACACTTGGCTAGCAACCTAACAAGGTAAGCACATAGTGAAGCTTTTCCCAGTGCTCAGATGCGCTGTTGGAATATAAGAACACATGCAACAACTTTTAATTCTCTGCATAATTGAGCACAATAGATTTGACTCCTAAAGAATACTAACACAAGACTCAGATCTGCTTGGCTAAGTATGACAGCCTCCGATTCGATCATTGAATCTTGCCTTGGCTGCATGAAGGTCAAGGCACACACATTTTGCATACATTTGTTGTCCATCTTTGCTAAAACCAAACCAAGTTTCTCCTTAACTGGAAGCAGGGCTTTGGTGGCTTGCAGAAAAAAAGTCAGAGCTCCTTGGTTAGGTTTGAGGAAACTCAGCAGATAAGACTTCAAAAAATGTAGTCACCAGAAAGACTACATAGACATTTCAGAGAAAGACATTCATTGCTTTATGAATTCACTCCTAAGATATAGGCTTTGTTCAGATTCTTGATCACCTGCTCCATCAACCTAATTCTGTCAACCAGGATCTTGACATTCCTACAATGAATAAATTATGGTCTAGGCAAGGAATTTGCTCTTGTTATGCCTTCTAACGTCCTGAGAGGGGAAAATGAGCTGTGCTTACAAATTGCTGAACTTATCACTCCCTGTGCCCTATGCTGTGCTTAGCCACTGGAGCACTGGTATAATTATACTTTGTGGAACAAGACCATGTATGAGCACGACAGTTTATTAATGGGGGATTTTAAAGTGACTTTCACTTGCTATAGGTGTAATGCCCAGGCTTATTTCAGCCTTTCCAACAGGGGGCTACCTTTCTGAAAAGATTTAAAGCTTTTCAGGTAAGATTTTCCTTTAACACAAAGGAGCAGAACAAAGGAAACATTCCCCCCTTTCCTTCCCCAACCACATATATGGCAATTTCTAAGTGTATCAAGTATATTTACACTGAGGTCCTCACTTGAGGAAAGCTGCATTACCTACCCATTGGCAGTTGTTTTGGCAGGTTCCAGTTCAAGCAGCAGATTGCCACAGTTACCCAGGCATTTCACATGCCTTGCATCGTCACTTATGTCAAAAACACAAAGTCCTTTTTTGGATGGTCCAGGATACACTTAAGAGGTAACTGGCAAGTCTCAACAGCTTCAGGGCATCTTTGCTTGCCTCATCTAAACATTGCCTTAGGTATTTACTTAGTATAATTTCATAACAATTTCAGGAATGCTCTAAGAGTTTGAGTTCTAAAGCCCTCTGAGGAATTTTATCTTTATAATTGGATAGCAAGGTCCATCAAAAGATCTAGGGCTCAAGGTAGGGCACCATGCATAATGCCAAACAACAGCCCTGGCACATAGCTGTGCACTGCTAACTCATAGAGAAACAAAGGCACAGTATCTGGAAGACGAACTTCAGATATTTCTCCCTAAAATATAGGGCTTAAATCCTGTCAAGGCATTTGGATATGCCAAGAGTGGCCTATGGCATCACAAAGGAATTGCCTCAGAGGCAGAAATACCATCCATATTTCTAGCCTCTGTGCAAGGCACTGACCTTTACTGGATGTATGGCAGAAGGGATAAACAGAGCCACTGACATGTCCAGACTAACCCCTCAGATATCCAAGCCTAGGCTAGGACCCTTTCAAGGACTATAGACACCTCAGGAGACATCTCCGGAGACAACATATTGAGAAAGAAATTTCAGCACTAGAACCTCAGTTCGCACTATTTTTCCTAGAACTGCATTAGACTGGGCCAGAATCTACCTGGGCAACCAAGCTGTGGAGCCTGCTGGTCACCAACCGTCTTTGGGACTGACAGCCTCATACATAGTGCCAGTGAAGAGCAAGCCGTGATGGATGATTTATCTTGCTTGAAGATACATCCTAGCAGTGCTATTGGTTGTTCGTTGTACCATTTAGCTGCAGCTGCACTCCTGTATCTTGTGACCATCCCTTCTTCATGCCATCCACAGCTTTCATAGCATTACTGCCACCTGATCCTGATCAAACCTCATCTTGCCTTTTCCCAGAGCACATAGCACAGACCATTGGCTTTCCAAGCATCAGCCTCCACTTGAATAGCATTCCTCACCCAATCTCTTGGCTTAATATCACCCTATATTCCTCCAGTTCTAGACCTCTCCTTTCCCCCGACAAGGCCCTTCTCAGGTAGGAAGGTAAGAAACAAATAACCCTTAACTTGTGGCGTCTCCCCAAAGATTCCTGTTTCCAGAGATATTTCTGTGAGCATATGGAAAGGCTTTTGTAGCTTTCCCCAAGACTGCTGCTGCTGTTGTCAGAGAGAAGAAAGTCTGCAGAGAGAAGTCATTTGATATATAAGTGGGAGGAGAGATGCAGAGAGCAACTCTCAAGCCCAGTGCCAGTTCTGGGAAGAGAGCCACAAAAGGCTAACAACTCATAGCCACCTCCCTGCCCTGTGAAATCCAGGAGCCATTCCAGCAAAGCTACATGGTATAAAAACGTTTCATTATCACACAAGGAGGCCCTCTGAGACATCAGCATCAGACTTTTCATCAAGACTATCCTTAATATGTAACAGGCAGAAAGAAAAATATCTCCATTCACAGTGAATATTTGCCACACTTGGCTGCAGACAGTCACCCCAGCTGTAACATATAGGCCCAGAGGAAAAAGCTATTGATAAGCAGCTATTAAGTCTTCCACTGATGTCTCAGCAATCTCTGCTTTTGTTCCCATTCTGCAGGGTCTGTGACCACATGCACAGATTTAACCAGAAGAACAAAATCATTGTTCTCTACGTGACTATTCAGATGCCGACTCAGTGCCCTGGAGGGGCTGAGAATATTCACACACCAGTGACTGATGAGAGAAAGGGAAGAAGAGGCAGAAGGATAGAATAAGACCAAGAAGGGAAGAGCTAGAAGTCACTTCTATCAATCACATTGAAAAGTAGCATGCCTCTCCCCAAAACACCTGATAAATTGTTGAGGGTGTTGCTTTCAAATGCTTCTCAGTTGGTTTTGTCACAACTCTTAAAACTTCAGTAGAAGTATCTGAACATAGGAATTTAGGCCTCTTGCTACAAAGATAGAAGAAAAAAGTAAACTAAGGCTGAATAAATCAGTAAAGAGGAGATTCAGATTAATTTGAATTGAGTGCTATTTTTTTCCTGACATTTCCTCAATAAATGCTAAAGGCCTCATATGAATGATCCAGCCACCCAAAAGCTGTTTGAACCAATATGTTTTCACAACCAGCAGCTTGATAAATTTACCTGGGGATTTGAGGTTTTCAGGTTAAGTGCAGTCCTTAAGACATTTCCCTCCCCCTGAGAAATTAGCTCTTCTGGAAATTATTGAATCCTTCACACTATTTTTCTAAAGTCATTCAATGCTGCAAGTGCCAGCGATGGATTATATACCATGTCATGAACAGCCATAAAAATAGCTGGAAATTCACCTTAAAATTGTGTCTGTCTACCAGAAATCCTGCTATCTGGCATCACGCAGCTGAGAACATCTTTTGCCTCAAGAGTTACTCTGGTTTTGTATGGTTGCACAGGTACAGAGCATTTGCATATGGATACAAAGCAGTATTTTCCCTGGCATATTTTATCTTGGTTTATTATTGACCATGATAAGCCTGAAAAAACAAAGGTTACACATTGCTGTAGATGCAGCAAGCTTTGCAGAGGTCACCAAAAATCCTACAAAGTTCTACCAAGTTCCTTGTTTGGGGTTTTTTTTGTGTGTGTTCTCCCCACCCTGGTAAGATTCCCTTTCCTTAAGGATTCTTGTTTCTCACATCTTCACATACCACCAGACTCAGTCCTGACTACTTTCACAGAGCCATCTTTGCCTCCTCTTCCTGACCACTGACTCTCTACTCTCAAGTGAACACTCCCACTGTCTGTCAACAGAGTCAAAACAGTAATGATTCTTCTGCCATAAGCATACAGAATTTTGAAGAAATTCTCCAAAGTCATGGACTAAGCCAGAACTTGAAGTAATGCTTCTAGGAACATGAGGTCTGTGGACCAACATAGTCCTTCACACAGCTTCAGCAGCGCCAGGCAATTGCCACTTCAGTTGCTGAGAACCCTTCGTAAGTGACATGTCATTAGGTGAACTCTCCGCAACTCTGTTTTCACCCAACCTGAAACATTCAGATTTGTCCTTTTTTTTTTTCTTCAGCAAAACATTTTTAATACCTCCATAAGTTCTTGAAATGCATAGACAAGGGTGCAAGGTAGCCATCACTTTGGCATCATTTTACTTATTCTTGTA
Organism: Buteo buteo; assembly: GCF_964188355.1. Lineage (NCBI taxonomy): Eukaryota > Metazoa > Chordata > Aves > Accipitriformes > Accipitridae > Buteo > Buteo buteo. Next base: position 21,897,806 of record NC_134183.1, read on the forward strand.
GAACAGTCTGTCTCCCAATAAAATAAACTGAAGAATGCCTGTATCTCATGGTGGCCAAACAAAAAAAGGCACCAGGGTGAAAAAAATCATTAAAGCAATCTCCAGCTTTGCTGTGGGCAAAGCCTTTCATTCAGCTTGCTGTAGACCACTATTCCAGGCATCTTATTTTGTCACTAACCACTCCAAACACATGCATGGACAACACATGTTGAACAAAATAGTCCATATGGCATCCCTTATACCCAAACGGAGAGGGCTCTGCAGATGCATGCTCCAAGGAGACAAGCTGGCTGCTGGGCAGGTCCATTGCTGACCTCTGATGGTTGGAGCCAGACTTACATGGCCAGGGACAGTCTCCAGGACAAGGCGGAAGGATCCCCCACCCCTGTGTTTGTCACTCTTGCAGTTAACAAACGGCTCCTGAGCTGTTTATCTCAGTTCACCTAATCATCAGTGACAAGTTCAGGGTGGAAAAAACAACTTGGAGAAAAACTTTGCTTTAATCCAACTGTCTCATCTTCACAGAGACAAGTTTGAACAAAGTCTTGGATCAGAGGGGTAAGAAGAGGTTGCAACTCAGTAGCAAGACCATCCTTGAAAATGGAATTGAGGGTCCCACATTGTGCTCAGACCTCACCTGACCACAGTGAATATGTTCACAACACACCAGTGCCCAGTTACAGCACATTGGGGGAACCTTAGTGTCCAGTCTTCTGTCTGCTCAGCCACACCAGGTTCAGTGATGACAGTATTGCAGCTACTGAAACCTCCTGTCCCAGCAACCACAATTGGCTCAAGAACTCCAGTCCAGATATGAACACTCAAATTGGGACCCACCATGACTGATAATTAGACATGGCGGTAATCAATGTTTCCTCACTGCAGAGCAACACACCAGAAATCTTTAAATGGGAAATATGTTGCAGGAGGTAGACAGTGGAGAAGGGGTGAGGCATTTAAGACTAACTGCTCCCTCCTCCCTCCCCAAAAGTCATGGGAGCTAAAATAACATTTCTTTCAGCAAATGTCAGAAGAAGGAACTTTCATGACTCATCAGCTGTTGTTTTAGCCTGCAAGGGACTATAAATTACACTAATTAGAACATGGTATTTTTCTTGCAGTTATACGAAACACTGTCTCTTCCTGTGACATCTAAGAGCAGAGCCATCAAGCAGGAGCGTGCTCTGTACATGTTTTAACTAGAATCCACAATTCACTTGCATGAAAATCCTCCTAGCAGCAAATTGGTGAGAGCTGGCAGAGTGCGTCAAGAAAGCTGTGCTGAATTATGCGGAGGGAGAGTAAATTACCGGCCAATCAAACCTGTCCAACCAGAAAGGGAGCCATTCCTTACTGTCAGGGACTACAGCACCAGTATCACTTTCACTCTGAGCAGTATGAAGGTAATTTATGGCAGTCTTCAGTCACTCACACCATCAGTCCATGCAGATAGTAAGTTTAGCATTTCTGACTCCATGTTTTCTGGGAGCAGCTTATTTGCATTTAGCCACATACACACATGAACAATCTTAAAGAAGCCAAACTGAAAAGCCTGGCTATAAGCTGTCACTTCAGTTTTCAAGCCTGAATTATCCCAGCAAAGTAAAAGCAGAGATTTATTCAGAGCCCAACATCCTAAATCTGGCAATTACAACAGGCTCCTGCAGAGCCATTGCCCTGACTCACCTTCCAGCAAGATTCCTTCAGGGACAGATACAAAAAGGGGTTTTTCTGCCACGCTCCTAGAGCTGGCAGTGTATTATGGAGCCCTAGTCTATACATCCCCCAAGGCGGGCATGTACGTGAACAATGTGCCCATAGAATAACTGTACTTATGAGGAGAGAGCTGCCCTGAAGTAGAGCTGCTATTTGCAGTGCCCTATTCATCACAATAGAGTTTGAGGGCTTTGGCTGATTTCTCCTTTCCAAGGGAGAGGATTGCCTGACCTATGCGGGCTGATGGGACTCAGTTGCCCACTGACAGTACTGCTGAGCCCCGAGCTATGGGGCAGGCTGGAGGTGGATCTGAAGCAAGGAGAGACACCACTAGCCTTGGCCAACAAGTTATCAGCTTGATCTAGTCCCACACTTTTTCTCAGAAAGCTGTGTTTTTCTCCTGAAGAGACAATGACCTTCCTCAAAATGGGATTCCCTGGTGTTTCACAACACTTCAAAGAGTTTAAGTTCAACACTAGTCATTTTACTGATTTTTCATTAAAATCTCATATGCCACTGTCTAGAGGCAACAGAATATCTACATTTTGTATTGCCACAAGGCTTCTCAACGCTGTGATTTTTTTTGAAAAAATAAAACATTTTTTCTAGTAAAAGAATACTGCCTCGGTTGCAAAGCCGACACACAACGCAGAGCCCGAGGCAGGACCCTGCCTCCCTCCAGAAGCTCCCGACACAAACGCTCCAGCAGCATCGTCCGTTTGTGCTTTGCGCCGAGATTGCAGTCCAGGGGACGGAGGGGAACAGCGAGGGGCAGAGCCCTCAGATTAATGCTGTGCCAAGAAATAAAAGCCTTTGGCACCAGCAAAACCCCAAGGAGCATTTCCCCAGCTGTTCGGAGCAGGGGCCTGCAGGGGTCCTTCTTACTGCTCCTTGCAAGCCACCACCACCGCAGCCAAAAGCAGCTGGGGAGCGAGCGAGTGCTTCGGGGCAGCTGTTACAACAGGCTCCCCTCCCACCCCGAGTGGGGGGCACGGAGATGGACCCAGCTGGCTGCAGATGCCCCCCCTGGGGCAGGCCCCACAAGCGCTGGCTCCCTGCCCCGCCGCCCGCAGGGATGTGCCGAGCTCCTCACCTGCACACCACCTCCGCGGGGAAGAGCCAGCCACGCTCCCTTCGCCCTTTCTGCTGAAGTTAGCAGCTCCGAGGAGTTCAGCAGGATCTGGCGGACATCTGGCCACTTGGATTTCCAGACAATGACTCACACACACATCCTGGGACAGCAGAACCTGCGGCATCGAGAAGGGATATTACCAAAGGTCCCACTTTCTCTTGATTGTGCAAGCTTTAATTGGCACCTGGGCCTCTTTTAGCCCAGACGAGCAAGGGGCTAGTTTGGGTAGTAGAGTCACCCCCCTGAAAACAGCCCCTCCGGCGAGGCAGCAACGCACCAGCAAGGGGAACCAGACAAGGGTCCGCAGCGGGATTTGAATATGCAGCTCCACAGTCCAGTTACCAAGGGAGCAACCGTCTAAGTTAGAAACTTAGTTCCTTACACAGAGGGAAGGATTCAGAAAGTTTGTTCCTGCTGTTTGCCATGAACCACAGCCCAGGTGCAACACAGGCAAATCTCGTGAGCAGAAGAAGTCACCAGCACCCTGGCCCAGGTTAGCAGAGAGCACGCTCTTGCCCTTCACACTTTACGAACACGGCACAGATGTCCATGAGCTATCAAACGCTGAAGAGCCCTAATCTAGAATAACACTTCTCAGCCAGAGGATTGTGAAAGACAAATAGGACACTGCTAGGTGCTGGAAATGTCATTCCTTTAAGTACAGAAAATGTTGCTATTCCGCCGCTGGCCAAGATCTACATCATCTTTTTGAAGCATGTACAAATGTAAACGGGCCCAGCATTCTCTCACTGGGGTTTCTTAAACCTTTACTAAGCAGTAAACAGAATCAAAAGAGAGAGGAAAAAACCTTTGGCTTCTGTTAAGGTACCATCACCCCAAAGAGACAGAGATAGGCTGGTCTGGAAGGTCTCTATGCACTGTACATGCCACAGCAGGACAGAGCACCTAGAGGCACAGCCAGGTAAAGCTACTTAAGCCCCATGGCACATTCGTCCTGCCCACAGACATGCTGCTCCTCAGACTTGAAGATTTTCAGCAATTGCTTCTCCCATGGGCCTTGCCCAAAAACAACAGAGCCCATACACCCTCTCGCTGTGCCCCAATTCTGCCCTGCTCTGGCAAGGGAGCACAGGTCTCCTCTGTGTGAGGCTTGCTCAAAAAAAACAGACAGCATATGGCATCCCACAATCAGCCTTATGATCTCATCTTGTCTGACTGCTATTTTTACGGCTTGTTATTAATAAGCATAAACTAGGAATCGGAGGTGCTGTCATGTTAGATATTCACACACTTACAGCCCAGATGGTGCTTTATCAGGATTACACATTGCCAGGCAGGGGAGCACACAGAGGTGAGCCATGCACAGCCACACACAGGCTCTACTCCTTATTCCCAGCTATGAGTAGGACATAGGTGAGACGGATCAACACAACAGGTCTGTCCCCAAGTGAAAGAAAACGACCTATTAGCAAAACCATAGCACTAGTCCTACCTTGGTAAACTGATGATCCCCCCAGACTCAGCAAAACAACCAGCCCTGTCCCAGGAGGCTGGGTGGGTATATGTACTCTCTGAGCAGGGGCATCAGCTCAACAGCTGAGCTCCACAACTTTCATTATTTCCACCCACCCTACCAGCTATCACCTTCCCACCATGTTAGAAGAGAGGAACTAAATTTTGGACACCTGTGGGTAGGCTCACCTGTGACCCTGCTCTCATCCTCCTCAGACCTACCCAAAGTCCTCACTGTCTTCAGGTTCCCTCCACCAGTTAACCCCAAAGCAGGGCTCAGGTGGTAATTAGTGCAAGCTTCAGGCTTTGGAGCATGGATGGGGGAGAAGTCTGTTCCTGAGACACCGGAGCAGGTATTCCATGGACTGAATAGACACACGCTATAAAGAATGTGAAGACATCAGGGACTTGTAACACAGATGCCCAACAGTGGCTGCATCCATGCCACTATCCAGGATGTTGTCTAGAAGGGTTCACTTAGTCTAAGAGACCATCAAGGTCAGATCATTAGATGAGTTCAAAGTCCATGTTTCAGCCATGAAGTTATTTTAGCTTGGATGGACACTGAAGTCCCTGAGGGCACTGCAGCCCTACCTTGACTGGTTTTCCCATCATACCTTTCCAAGAGGGGCTGCAACAAGTTCCTTTTGACCAGGGAACAAAACCGGTCTCCTTGCTGACCCCATGACCCACCATCGTTACAGGGGTCAGCACTGCTCACGTCATGTGCTCAAGTGTTTTGACCTACAGATATGGAGAACAAAATCTCTTTGAAGTCAGCAATATCCAGAGGAAGAACAAAAGGGGAAAACTGCCCTCCAACACACACGAGGCAGCACACAAGTGAATGAGGCAGCATCTTCTCCAGCCTGACAAGCGTAGAGGGTGTACACACACCAGCGAGGCTTTGGGGTGGTTTCCACCCAGATAAGCAAACCCCTCCAGTCACTCAGCCTGCAGACCAACCTGTGGCTGCAGAAATGCCTTCAAATGTGCTTCATACAACCTCGGCAGAAACACAAAGCTGGGGACAGAGTCACAAGGAAGGAGGTGAAACACTATTCACAGATGACACCAGAAATAAGTGTCCTAGAGATGGGAAAGCATCCCTCTGACCTAACTGCAAAAGGATGGGGAGAGAAGTGCAGAAATGGGTCAGGGAAGACAAAGTGTAAGAATAAGGCAACAGGAGGAGGAACAGGAAGAAGGTTTTAAGGTTATATATAGAGAGGAACAAGGCTGGCTGAGAAAGGCGGTGGGAATCTGCTGTTCCAAGCAGCCCAAAAATACCGTCCAGCTGTGCACAGCCCCGGGGCCGGAGGCCAAGGCTGGGTGCCTGGCTGAGGGAGGAGGACGGGATGTGGCTGGAGGGGGAGAGGAGGGGCAGAGAGGGCTGCCAGCCCCTGCGAGAGCTGTACAGACCTCATAAAACAGACCAGGCTCCAGCTGTTCGCCTGGCTCAGCCCGACACAGCGATGCCCAGGGTTGTTCCTGCAAAGCCAAGCACTTGAGTGCGATGGAGATGGGTGAACCCCCTGCTCCTGGAAGGCGAACGTGCGGCGCAGCGGCCGAGAGCACATCTGTGTGTTGAAACCCCATTAGTGCTCCTGCGTGGGCGGTTAACGGAGCGGTCCCTCCCTCCACTGCCTGCCCTGGAAGCGGTGGTGGAGGCTGGAAGGGCCTCTTGTCTTTAACGCCTCTTTCTGACCTTTACGTGGGACCGTGTGTGCCGCTGATTTATTTTACCCCACCAGGGACACCACTGTAGCAATGCATTAAAAACCAGCAGCTTTCTGCTGCATGCAAAATACTCTGCAATCTGCTCTGACAGCGAGGCAGGTTTGAGAGGGGCCCTGTGTTGGTTTGGCTTGGGTTTTAATTTTAAAAGGTGGTGGTTTTTTTAAATGGGCTCAGGGTTGCCTCTCCGGTACGTTTGGCTGATCCTCCCCAACTCCCGCTAACTTCCAGAGGAGCAGAGGAACTCCAGCACCTTGCAGGACCGGGGCTGCATGACTGCTCAGCCCCAGCTTTGGAGGATTTATGTCCCCGCCTCTTCCCTCTGGTCGGTCAGGTGCCTCTGCATCCTCTTCAGCCGATTCCCAGGCCGGAGCCGAATCCGCCTGAACTAATAGTTTCAAGCCAGCCCATCCTCCCTCCGCTTCCTGAGCCGCAGTGAGGTTTGGGCTGGTTTCACGGGGCAGCCATGCGTTGTCCATCCCCATCCTGGGTGGAGGGAAAGGAGAGGGAGATGGGGCCGTGGGAAAACCACATGGTGCTCTCGGCGTTTCGGCCAGCTGGTAAACCACCAGGGACACTGAGGAGGGAGCAGGGCACAAGTACCTCTCGGCAAGAAGCTTCTGGATGAGTTCTAGTCACGGAGGACAGCTGGGGGAGTCGGTGCGCAGGGAGGAGACAGCGTGGCGAAGAACAGGAATGGCGAAAGCCTTGCCAAAACTGGGTCCGCAGGATAACCCTATTCCAGCTACCTGGCCCTGAAGGAAGGAGCGAACCTCAGAGGTCCCACAGCACTTTCCTCCCTTCCATCTCCAGCGCCTGCCGGGCCATCCAGGATCCTGCCAGATTGCCTGCAGAGAGCGGCTCCCTGCCTGCAGCTGCCTGCCTCCCCAGGAGGCCATCTCCTCCTCTCACCCAGCTGGAAAACACACTGGGGAGGGAGCCTGGTTTTGAAAACAGAAAGGAGAGTCTTAATGCGCCATTGTTCAGTGGGTAATTGCTTCCTTTCTTTCCCTCACTCCTGGTAAAGCCAGGGGCAATTCCTTCTAGCTGGAGGCAGCCTCCTCCAGGCTTCTACTTAAGTCCTTAAGAGAGACTTTCCAAAGAAATAATTGCTGCCTTTCTACTTCACAGTCTTAACGAATATCTTTCGACCTCATTTTCAACACTTAGTGGGTTCTATTTAGGTGATGAAGGGATTGTCTTTTTTATTTTAGCTTCTGCGGTCTTTTCTCTTTTCTCCCTTCCTGATTCTTTTTCCTCTTTCAGTCCCCAGAAGGACATATACGTTTTAAGGTCAATTCAGAACTATTCTTAAGATTCAATGTTGTGCAAATTTAGAATTACTTCCAGCAGTAATGTTTAAGTCTGAAAAATAAGGTGCTTTGGATCAAATGAAATAAGGGTTTTAAGTAAGAAATATTAGTTTATCCCCCTATATATCCCTGCTTAATGCAGGCTAAAATTTAAATCCTTGCTCTTGAAGGACGAAATTGTCCATCAAATTATTTACTAAAGCCTATAAACATCTCAGGGGGTGAGGAAGTCTCATCAGCTCAACACAGCCAGCATATGACGGGGAAACTTCAGAGAAAAATGGATTTAATAAAGCAAATATGGTTTCAGTGGATGGTCTCACTATGGCAGCACTGACACAACCTTCTTTTTCATGCATGAAAGAACTGCACATCTGTATTCAGTGAGGGCTGCAAAAGTGAAGATCAAGGAATATGTAGCCCTTATCTACCTAGGAGGAGAAACCACAGGCGGTGGTGAGCTGTGATGTAGGACTGGAGCCCATCCACCAAAGCCAACCCGAGGGGACCTGAAGCCTCCTGTACTGCCAAGAAAATCCCTGCACTAGCACATTATATTTTTAGTCCCCTAGTCAGAGTATATGTTCAGCGTCTGGATTTTTCCCCAAGTTTCTTCTTTAGTCCCCAGGAGGCCAGGACTTTCTTCTTGCTGCAGACCACTGGATGATACCATTCATTACAGCACCTGCTTGCCTGGTGGGCTGTGAACCTGTGGGGCACTCTGAAGAGAAAAGATGGCTGACTGACAGTTCCTCCAGGTAAGAGAGATGAGGGAGATATCTGGGGTGGGCTAAACCACGAAGACATACCATATCATTTTGCTGCACAGGGACATGTGCTTTTACCTGGTATCTAAGTGCACAATTTGGTTGGCTCCTTCACCAGAGGAAAGAGGTTGAATAAGGAAATTAAATGATCACAAGGTTGCTTAAAAGAATGACTGGACTGACAGTTTCCAGCATGACTCATTTTTAGGAGTATCTTGGCACGTGACAAATAAGGACAGGCATAGTGACACCTGACTTTCCAGGTTTTTGGGAGACCCCATATGACATAAAGGTGAGAAAACGCTGAAGACACATATTCCGTACAGTGTAAGTAACCTAAAATCACAGGTGCACTGAACACTGAAAGGGAGAGAGACCTGTTTGAGAGCTGACCCTTGACAACCATAGCAATCTAGCAGACTGGCCATCTGTCCCAATTTTTTCCCAAAGCAGTCCTGAAGCCTGTGTACTACATGCTGTCACTGTGCAAGTGCTGAGCAGCAGCACCTGTGGCTTAGGAGCCCGTGAGTTGGCTAAAGCCCGTGTGAAAAGCAGGAAAAAAAATTATGAGGATTCCCTACCAAATTCAAGAAAACAACTGAACCCTTTCCAGCCAATACACAAGTTTAGAGTCAAGCAAATATTTCCCAACACCTCAGTCTGTCACTTTGGGTTTGCCTCCTTATCGGCTTTGGATTGGCAACATTGCATTCCTTCTGCTCTCCAAAAGGCCAGGAATAAATCACACAGGAATGGTTTGAATGCCTGAGACCTAAGCTCTTGCTTAAAGTTAAGCATGTGGTTAAGTGATTTGCTGGTGAATTTAAGCTCTGGAGCATTTTGCTGAATTGGGCCTAATGGGTTTGTCCCAAGGGAATAGTCAGATTTGTAGAAAAGCTAAAAAAAGATAAGTTCTTAAATAAATCACATTATTTCAGAAGTTCAGAAAAGTATTATTTTTTCTATGCTTCAGGTATAGTTTTGCAGGGAGGGTGGTCTTATTTTATCAAGTGAACTCATCTTTGTTACATATATGGACAATTTATACCTGTGAATTGCACTGGAATTGCACTGGCTCTTTCTCTCCTCCCTCTCTAATACAGAACCATAGATAAGCATTCTTCTGAGCAAATGCATTGGCAGAACAAAAGATTCTTTGTGAACAATACATTTATTGTTCCAGTTTTAAAAAATAAATATTTTTTAAAAAACATTAAAATTGATCCGGGGGGTGGGGGGAGAGACTGTAAAGAAGAGATCTTTTTTCCTGCCATAACACCTTCTTAACCAAACATTATTGCTAAACAAAGGCACATCAGAAGACACTTTTAATTAAATTGATTTATGGGAGAATTCAACGGATTTCTGCCAGTTTACACCAGCAGAGAATTTGACCCTAGGTGATTCAGTGTGTGGGAGAGATTTGTACTTCTGAGTTGGGGGCTTCAGGGGGATATATGAATTTTAGATAGTCAATCTCTATTTGTGCTTATCATACAGCAAAACCTTGAAGTATCTTTACAGGTTGATCATAGATCACCCTTATTTGAGATGATTCTTTCTTTAAATAGCAAGAACCTGAAAAAAAGCCAAAACTATATACAAGTTTGGTTGATAAGTGCATTTTGTGGGAGCTAAGGGTGGGGAAGTGTACCACTAGCCTGAAAAATTTTCTTATTGCCAGCAATGTTGAGGAGACACCAGTCTGGAGATGCACATGAAAGCTTTGCATGGGAATACCTCTGCATGCCTTCTCTTAGATAATCAGATTCAGCCTTTGAAAGTTTTCCTTTGGCTGAGCATCTCTTCACATCTGGCAGCTTCTCTCACCCAGCCCTCTCCCCAGGACCCTCCTGCTTTTTCAAAAGAATAAGGGCGTATAAACCTCAGCAACCCCTCCCTCCTCCCCACTTCAAGCCACTTTAGAAACCTCTGCCAAGAGCTTGTCTCTCTGGTACCGCAGCCGGCTAACAACAGACTGCGGGTGAGACCAGATGTCCTCTCATCTTTATCTGTACATCTTCAGGCTGCAAGTCCTGGAAGCTCCTCTTCTTTGTGCCACCATGAGACAGATGTTAATCTCATCCCAGGCCCATAGGTTGAGAAAAATGACATGAAAATGCAACCTGCCAGCACTGACTGGACTGACTGGTTAAGTCAATGTAGAAATTAGAAGAGTGATTGCAGAAGGTCACACCAGGTAGGCCAAAAGCCAGCTGATGTCTTGAGGAGTGGGTATTTTCCTTTCCTGCTGGTAGTCCTGTCTAGCTTCTTCAGGACAACGTGAAATAACCCCCTGCTGCTCTCCATCCTCTGGCACACCGAAGAGCACAACACAGGTTTTAAGCAGGCACCTTTGTCCATTCCGATTTCCAGATCTTCTCACACATAGGATGCAGCTCGTGGTTTATGTCAGCATCTATGACAGTTGCTGTAGAGGAAAGTTTTTAAATGGCCAGTTAAAAGATTTAGGCTAAGGGCATGTCTCTCTTTCCATAACCGTACAAAAAGTTTGATCACATAGTGTCTCAGTACAAGGAACACTGTTCACAGTCTTCTTCTCTGTAGAGGTCTTACTTTGATAGGAAATAATACAGTCATTGGGAAAAAAATTCTTTAAACCAACAGCATCTTCCTCTGGCAGCTAAATGTGCCTTAAAGTTTGCTGGAGATTTACATATCCATCTATTCTACCAGTCATACAAACCCATTCCTCCATTAACAGGAGCCCATCCATTGTTCTAGTCACCCTTTCACCATATTAAAATTGACAAGCCAACACTTATACGTAGTATAACAGTGGGCTGCTTATATGCGCATAAAGTAAAAAACAGGCAGGCTTTCTTCTTCTTACCAGCAGTCTCCTTTCTCCCCTCTCCTTAATTTTCTCTTCCCCTCATGCCTGGGAAAAAAGCTGGGTCAGTGCATCACAAATATTGTTCCAGCAAAATATCCAAACAATCCATGGGAAGAAGTCCAGGACTCTCTTCTCTTTGCTTCAGCCAGAGTCTCATTAAATGGGGGAAAAGAAGACTTGAAAACCTTACTCTGTCGTTATATGTGATTTGTGTATCACAGGGCAGAGAGTGCTACAGTCTTCAGGATTGTCACAAAATCCCAGGATCTCCTCTGCACCTTCTCTTGGCACCAGCCAACATGTGCATGCACCAGTCCAGGAGGAAGAAGACAACACTGGATAAGATGTCTCTCTGCAAATGAAGGTCTCTCTTTTCTTTGTTGGTGTTTCTTCACTCCATTGTCCAGTTAACGTGTCTCATCCATGCAAGGAGGCAGCTTTGCTATATTCTTGGAGTCTTTCCCAGCACATTGGCTGCAATTCTCTGCTCTGTTTTTGTTCCCTTGTTTTGAACCGATGACGTGCCCCCCTGGTCTTCATCAGATACAACTTTTGTCACCCTATTTGATGGGGGTCTGAACCACGCGATCGTTCGCCTTGCTGGAGTTAAAGGAACTCACAAGATCTCCACACATACGCACTTCAAGTTACACAGCTTGATCAGAGTCATATATATTGAGGAAGAAAAGAATAGAATCATAGAATCATAGAATCATTTAGGTTGGAAAAGACCTTTAAGATCATAGAGTCCAACCGTCAACCCAACACCACCATGCCCACTAAACCACGTCCTGAAGTGCCACGTCTAGGCGTCTTTTGAATAACTCCAGGGATAGTGACTCCACCACTTCCCTGGGCAGCCTGTTCCAATACCTGACAACCCTTTCAGTAAAGAATTTTTTTCTAATATCCAATCTAAACCTCCCCTGATGCAACTTGAGGCTATTTCCTCTTGTCCTATCACTGGTTACTTGATAGAAGAGACCAGTACCCACCTCACATGTCAGGGAGAAAAGTATAGCTGTGTCCAGGACATATATATTTTATATTGCCCTGGTTTTGGCTGGGACAGAGTTGATTTTCTTCCTAGTAGCTGGTACAGTGCTGTATTTTGGATTCAGTATGAGAATAATGTTGTTAACACACTGATGTTTTAGTTGTTGCTAAGAGTGCTTATCCTAAGTCAAGGACTTTTCAGTTTCCCATGTTCTGCCAGAGAGGAGGTGCACAAGAAGCTGGCAGGGAGCATGGCCAGGACAGCTGACCCAAACTAGCCAAAGGGATATACCATACCATAGGACATCATGCCCAGTATATATACTGGGGGGGGAGTTGGCCAGGAGGGGCCGATCACTGCCCAGGGGCTGGCTGGGTATTGATCAGCGAGTGGTGGGAATTGCATTGTGCATCACTTGTCTTTCCTGGGTTTTATTTTTCTCTTTTTTTTTGTTATCTTCCTTTTCATTACAATTATTATTACTATTATTATTCTATTTTATTTCAATTATTAAACTGTTCTTATCTCAACCCATGAGTTTTACTTTTTTTTTGATTCTTGGCCCCATCCCACTGGGGAGGCGGGGAGGAGTGAGCGAACAGCTGCATAGGCCTTAGTTGCCAACTGGGGTTAAACCATGACATAGATGATAGATAGATAGATAGATAGATAGATAGACAGACAGACAGACAGACAGACAGACAGATAGATAATTATATGGGGTGTGCAGCAGCCAAAGGACTGTTCTGCCTAGGCAAAGACCTCCGCTGGCCCATCCTATGCCAGGTCTGGAACCCAGAGCCCAGCTGCCTTTGAAGATGTCCATGCAAGGCTGCAGGTGCTGGAATGGGGGTTTGTTAGATGCCCTCTTCTCCTGGACAAGCTTGGAGGGGTCAAGGAACAGTGGGGAATATTTTCCTCTAGATAAGGCACTGTATGAATTTCTGAGGAGACCCCAGCCAGTTCTCCAGTGCCACTACTTGCATGGTTCTTACTAAACTACCTGCTAAGCATGCTCTGCTACCTTGCATACCCCTAAGATCTTCAGGGAAAAATGGTATTTTTGTTCATTCTGGCCCAGAAAATTTCAGTGCTGAGCAGTGCCAGTATTGTCTTGAACACTGTTTATCCTCCACCCCAGACACTGTTGCATTTCCACATTTGTTCCTACAGGATGGTGCCTAAAGATGATTTAGAGGTGATTTTTACTGAAGATCCCAAAAAGAGTGAGGGATTGCTTTTATTGAACCAAGTCAGGTTTAAATTATCCGGAGAGAACTTATCAATGCCATTCTTATCAAGTGCTTAAGGATCACATCTCTCTTGAAAATAAGAAAAGATAAAAAAGATAAAATAAGCCTTACTCTGAGCCTTACAAATTGTTTAGTAATTTTCCTTTTTTTCCTTGAGTACAATAAGTAACTTAGTTTTTTACAACTGAGTACTATAAAGGTTTCAAACCAAAAAGGCTTTTTTGAAATGAAGCATCAGAACATGAAACTCCAAACCCACTGAAATATTGTGTTATGCAATAATGCTGGAACCTCTTTCCTCTGTTTCTTCTAAAAAAGCATTCAATGAAATGGGCACGGTCCTGGCGCACACTGAGCCTGGGACAGAAGTGCACTCCCCAGCCAGAGCTTTGCCAGGGGATGGTTCTGTCACGGTGTTTCAATCATCTTCACTTGCCAGTAACACCACTGTAATTGTCTTTTACATTTATGTGCACAGGCCCTTCATCTGCCAGGACCCCAGAGTATTTCTGAGATTGTAAATAAAGAGATAAGCTCACCCTCCTCAGCTGAAAGCAACCCTCACTGCCCTGGATTTCTGCAACTCATTAAAAGCTGTCAGCACTGCACAGCCCTCCTGGCGGGGGCACCAGGGATGAAGGGCAACGTGAAGCTGAGACCACAGATAGCGTTTGTGGAGGAAGGGTATAGTACTCAGTACGGATGCTATGAAATCTCAGAGAAAGCAGAACCGTTAAAGCAGAAGCAGAACTACCCAAGACCTCAGCTTAAAAAACAAGCTGTAGGTTAAAAAAGAGTTAAAGAGTATGAATTTTCATTTGGAGCAAATGATGTTCTTGGAATATATGAAACATCTATTACCAGACATCAATTTCTACCATATGGCGTATGCATTACTTTCCCTTCTAAACACACTTGCAGTTGAAGGCTCATACCTCTCATTCAGCTATCCTATTGTGACAGAAAAGTCCGCTTTGATGAAATGCATCGGTCTGGCAGGTCGAAGGTGTTCACATGGTGGTATGGAAGTTCACGGAGACTCTCTGTTCTTGTTCAGCCTGGGTCTAAGTACTACAACATGCAGCCTGCAGTATATCGGAGAGGAGTAAACATCTTCAGCCAAATTATCACTAGGATTAGGCAAACGAATTCAACTCAGATAAGTTCTTCAAATCTTTTCTAAAGCTCCAAGCAAGCTTGCAGTGAGGATTTATTTTGGCAGGTCTCAGTCTCTTCTATCTCTTGATCCTATGTTGCAATGGAAAAGAAAGTTTTCAAGACTTTTTCCTGGCCGTTAAAACAGGAGGGAGGCCTCTCAAATTCATTTGCAATTTACAGGTTGAAAACATCTGATCTGTATGATCCAATTGTTTTACATTTCTTAGCCTCAACAAGAAAATGCCATGCAATATTTTCAGTGCAGCTGGAAGCAAAGACTGGTAGATTTTGCATCTTAAGGTACGCCCAGTTTAACTTCTTTGAAGGGATAAAATTCAGAAGAGTAGAAGTGAAGAAGAGCCTAAGTCACAGAAATTCTGGACAATAAAGATCCAGCTCTGAGCAGGTGTTTCTGCTAAGTGAAAATACCCATCCAAATGCATCTCTTAGTGACTCAGTTTGGCCCAAATATACAGAAAAAATCTTGTGCAGTTTTCTCTGGATCATGCCTCTAAACCTGCTGAGTACCTATCCCTCATTCATACGACCAGTCCTGCCTAGGACCCTTGTTACCCAGAGATCAGATTCACAGTTTTGATGTGACCTCCTGAGGTTTAAGTCCTTCCTCCCTGACAGCAAGATCATAATTATTGAGGTATTAGCTGACATGCACTGACTGATTAAATCTAAAATAAATACTAATTGCAGACATGTCATTAAAAAGGAGAGACAGTATCTGACTCTTGGTCAGATGCAAGCAAAGATCCACTCGTAGTTAAGAACAAACCCCAGCTTGGTGATGAGTTTGATGGGGCAGCTTGTTCTTGCTAACAGTGCAAGTCTGTAATAAAGGGGAGCCTGAAATCTAGGTGGTAGTCCAAGTCTAAAAGGGTCCTGTCTTTGTGGGGCAACACACCAAACACGTGCGCATTTACTGTACAGACCAGCTCAATAAACTGCCTAAGTCCAAGATGACATGAAACAAGTCCTCTGCTGCTCAACCCATCACATGCCACATCCCTCACGTACTCATACCAGGTCTATAAAGACAATATTCGCCCTTCAAGCTCTGCCCCTGCTCAGCTCTACCTCTATACCAGGGTGGGCACAGGATGAAAGCTACAAGCATAATTTTATGTCACTTTTTAGATCTGTTTCCTCACCTCAAGTTTTGCTGTATCTCTATGACATTCTCCGTGTAAATGTCAAGAAGTCCCAATCAGGAATGAAAAAAATCCTAGCACCTCTGACAGCTTGCATCTGGGTTTGGCTCATTTTTTTCCTGAAGCTTTTTCTTGTCTTTCAGTATGGAGTTCAAGCCCATGTTCCCTTTTCCCTAAACTGATCCAGCCACTTACGGGATTCTCAGTGAGATCATTCAGGAAATATTTCCAGTTGGAGGTCTTTGCTTGGGGATTTTTTTTATTTATTTTGTCCTGTGCTTGGCATCAGTTACAGGTGCTTTTCCTATTTTGGATGGAAAGGATATTAAGCAGTATTCCTAAAGGTCCTTTTGGCCTTTTTTTTTTTTTTAATTTGCCAAAAAAGCTTTTGATGGAACATCCTCCCCTGGCCCCCAGTCTGACAGGATTCCCTGACCTGCATAACGCTGTCCAGATTGAAGCATGAGAAACATTTCGAAAATGAACTATGCTGAAGTCTGGGAGTTATTAGCTGCCAAGAAATCCCAAAAGCTTTTAAACCTTGTTTGCAGCTGCAGAGTAGGAAACCTAGGTGCTATTCATAGAGGAATTCAACAGGAACCGTAAATTCAAGGCAACTTGCTGCTGAAATACAAAGGTAAAGAATTAAAACAGACTTAAGAAAAGAGCAACCCAAGCCATTATGATGCCAAAGTGACTGATCGAAAAGGAAGTCTGAAAAATTTCAGTATGCCTAGCTGGGATATAAAACTCAGACTGAGGTAAAGCAGCACGTTCTCTAAAATCATGTGTCCTTTGCAGTCAGTTGTAGCTCAGGGCTGAAAAAGGAGGCTGAAGAGCTTGTTAACACTCCAGGATGGGAGATTTTTGTTATGCACCTGGCACAGGGGAAGCAGGGGAGGCTCTGGGCAAAGGCCAGACTCAATCAGTCAATAAACATCTTTGTCAAGGAGTCAAACACTTCTCCAGTCCCAATCACTACACTTTATTTGTTATAACATCAGAAAACTGCCCTTTCCCCATTAAAAAAAAAGGAAATTAGGCTGAATATTAGGCAGCTTCGTAACTAAGAAGGGTTTTTGAAGACTGTTGGCACACAATCAAAAGTCATTGGATTATGCTAGCTTAATAGATGGTGTTCACCAGCCAAGTGATGGCCATTACCTCGGTGTGTTCCCCCAGCCCAGGCTCTGAGGACGGGCACAACCACCATGCTGTAGGCAAGGCATTTTCATTTCACAAGGAGGCAGAGTAGGAGCAGGCGTACAGTGAGTACGCAGGTCAACTTTCCTCTTCCAATACAAGCCCTCTGCCCCTGGCTGGTGAAAAGCATGTGTTATCCTCTTCCTCTGCTCTCCTGCATGCAGAACAGCTAGCAGCCCCAGTCAGCAAGGTAATAAACTGCGAACACCTTTTAGGGAATGATCTCATCCTGAACAAAAGTTAAATAAAATAACTTGATAAATCACCATTCCCCTGTGTGCACGAGCACACAAAGAAATAGAGTCCTCCTGCATGCTGAAGTGAGCAGCTGTTTCAATTTTCGAGGCATTTTTAGGGGAAAAGGAGCTTGATTTTCAGATAGTTCCATAAGAGCAACCTCTGAAAAATCAGGTCCCGTCAAGTTGCCTTATGTTCAATCCCTTCAACAGAAGCATCCCAAATAAACTTGTCACTTGTCACCATCTTTTCCAAGGACTCCAGAAGGAGAGGCAAGACTTTCAAGGCAGGAGAATACTTTTGCACACCTGGCTTGTACTACTTTAAGGAAAATTACTCTCAAGAGCTAATTAAAATGCATGATTTCCCCCCTCTAGCTGTATAGATTAATCTATTTCATTTTCAAAATCTCATTTTTTCCCATCACTTCAAGTATTCAGAAGAGATTACATTATTACAATCACAACTTGGCCTCAATCCCAGAACATAGAGATGAAGAGAGAAAAGGCTTTTGTTGAGCACACACACACACACACTCTCACGCACACACACACCCCAAGCAGTCAGCATAAGCAGTTGGTACTTTAGACAAAATGAAAGCACATTAATCAGCTAATGGCTGGGAGGGGGGATCTAAATTCTTATGACAGAAGCCACAAAAGTGAAAGATTTCTAGTGGAATATAGAGTCAATACAAGAGAAAAAGAGACCAGGGAATCTGATGGAAAACTATGAGGCAACTTTTTTTTTTTTTTTTTTTTTTTTACCGGGGAAAAGCACAGATCTTGGTCTTGCAGAAGCAATGGAATGGAAGGGACAATTTTTAATGGGGCTCAGCAGTGCCACTGAGCAGTTCAGGGCAATATCACATCCAGGTAAAATCAAGGCCTCTTGACCAGCCAGATCTTTCAGACAATCTGAAGCCCAAAGAGGTTAAAAAACTGCTAGTATAGTAGCTAGATAAAGCAGTTCTACTGCAGTGAAAGACTTGGGAGGAAAAAAAAAATGAGAAAAACTACATCGTATGTTAAGATGCTTCATTAGAGTGTAGCTACTCAAACTTCCTCTGGAAGAAATTAATCCCTTGAGGTGAAGGGACCAGATTTTATGTCAGTTATGCCAAAGTACTTTCTTTAAAATTAATGTAAGCACTGGGAAGTTCACACAGTTAAACGAGAGCAGAACTGCTGTCCCTACAGGATGCCTCCTCCCAGCGCTGCCGTCCCCCCTCTGCTGCAGATGTTTGGGGAGGGTGAAAGGCTTAGGCTGTGGTTCCACGTCTATTAATATCACATCTGTTGTACTCCCAGATTTCGTGGCAGGACAGATTTGATCTGGATCAAGCACGAACACATTTTTATTGAATTAGCCTGAGCACATGATATGATGTGCTCCAGTTTTAAGTTAGCTGGCCACATTATGTCACCTGAAGATGACAGACAGTACTAGACTTGGCATAAAGGTTGCCAGGATAAAGTTATGTCACCAAAACAGTTGAATGCATTTGAACCAGCTTGTGAATTTTTACCAGATCAGATACATCACAGGGATCAAGCTCTTTTGATCCACTGCTGGGCACCTTAAATCCAGACACATCAGCTTGTGAAAGCAGGCTCTAAATCCTAAACGCACGTGTGCAGGATAGTTGCCATTCTCAAAGACCCAGTACCCAGAAGTTAAGAAAACAAGTTGGGGTTAGATCTCAGTTTTATAAGAGTCTTTTTCTTGTTGTATCAGGGGCTGATCCCCTGTGACACAGGTTAAGGCAGGGATGCTGATGCCTGAGACATCATTGTGCCCTGACACCACAGCTCCCCACGAGCCTACAGCTGAAGGGCTGTTTGGGGGTGGGGGTAGCATCTCAGAGCAGCAAAAATAAATAAATAAATTTCATTTTTATATTTCGACGGAAGAATTTGGGTTTTTAAATTATATATTTAGTGAAAACACAAATAATTCATGAGTGTTTTCAAATACATGAATAATTCAAGCTGGAACCGAAATAGCTAAATCATCAGGGCCATCATCCTCATAGAGGCATCTAGGGTAGGTTATTTCAAGTACATTTCACTGCAGACTGGCACGTGCACAAATTCACTAATAAGCAGCTGTATCCATGCCTTTTAGCCTCCACAAAACCCAGCTAGTCGCAATATTCCAGACTGAGGACGCCAGCCCTATAGCTGAGATGCATCTGAGCCCTAATTGAGCCATGGGTTTAAGAGTAGGGACAGAACCAGTTTGAAATCCCATTTTATAGCTCCTCAAACCACATCTGAACCATGTGGTACATGTGTGGCATTTAAGAACAAATTATCTGAACACCATACAAATGTTCGCTAATAGCTAACTCCAAACTCTAGCAACCAGCATTCTTGCATGCATATTTGTGGCTGACATTGTGTAGACTTTGAGGCATGTATATTTGTTAATTTGAATTCTGTGTATTTTGTGGGCAATGAGGCTGTAATGCCGAAACCATAACTTCATTGTGAAAAAGTTTACACTTTTATATATATATGTGTATATATATATACACACACACACGGAAACCTGGAATGAGCTGGACAGTCAAGATACATCAACAGAAATTCTCAGGACGAGAAAAGCTCAGCCTTTTAAGTACCTTTTAATGACAGTTTCCTTTACCTTGACACCAACAGATTTAATTTTTTTTTAATGATTTCTCTAATTTTGTTTTCAAAATTTACTTTTAACTTCCAGTTGCATTTTTATTAAAAACTGCATTTTACATTTATCCTACTCCATCCAACAGCATCACTTCAGGCCACTACTGATTTACTGATCCAAACTGAAATCCTATGGATATTTTGTCAGGTAATCAAGGACATGTTTAGCCTCCTGAAAGAGCAGTAGTTTATCATTTAGGTTTAAAGCATAAAGCGTTTGCCAAAAACCAGCCCCTGCTTTGACATTTCACTTATTACTAGTTTAATGCATAATGCCAAAACTGTATTCCAGCGTATGCATCATCCTACCTCCAGCCTCCCCCTTGCTCTGGCCTTTACACCACGCCTGGTCAGCCTTGTGCCAGGAAGAAATTCAAAACTCAAACCCAGAGAACTGCAAATTCAGCATCAGCTTAAAAGCTAGTAGCTGTTGTCACCTCAGGCTCTGCAAACACTAACCCCAGAGGAAAACCAGCCAAATCTCACAAAGAGCTTTATGCAGGAACACAGCCTTTGTTCACCCAAAGAGCTCAGCTAGGACCGGGATGCTGTTAGTCACCACAGTGTATAAAGCTGATGGAGAGAGGCTCAGGCTAGGAAAATGGAGTTAGGCGTTCCTGGCTGTAAGCATTTTGATAAAGGACAGTATTCTGTTTACTGAAGTCTCGGTGCATCCTCTTTGAGATACCCTTGTCCCAGGTCCCTCTGCACTCCTGGCACAGGGTGACATTGGTGCATCTGACTAGCAGCACCCTCCCATCACCCCTGAGGCTATAGCCAGAGCCCCGGACAATCAGCGTGGAGGACATGTAACTTTTAGAAAGCAATAATTAAGCAAATAGCTGTCCCATATCCCCTCCTGTATCCCACTGTGGAGGAAAGCTGTCTGGGATGGGTTAAACAGCTATTCTGTGGCCAGAGATGACATCGACAGAAAGAAAAAAATTTTGGAAGGAAGGTATAAGTGTAACATTTCATTAAGAGGAAATGAAGGAGCTACATTATGGTGTTGCCTTACATAGTTATATCTGATGGCATTTTACATTCTCTGCTTATCACTCCAGCTATGTCTCTGCTTTGGAAAAACTTGGCGTTCAGAACAACCAACAGAAAAATGTTACATGGTAAATGCCTAACACCAAGTGTGTTGGAGCCACATCTTCTCTAACCCTCTGATCTTGGGAAATATAACGGCTCATTCATTCTCTCTCTCTCTTTTTTTTTCAGTTTTGTAGGAATTGTCCCATTGTAATGAGCCTTTGACCTAACCTCCATTTCTTCTAATACTGCTTGACATCTTCCCATCATATGTTAACAGTGTGTGTCTTCAGTGAAAAGCAAACCATTACTGGTGCTCTCAGACCTGAAAGAAAAGCAACGTGGAGGAAGAAAGAAAGAGAAACCTCGACCTTGCTGGTTCTTCCCAGTGATCTGTTGCTCCAGCAACTGAAAGTCAAACAATGATGTCAAGAAGATGGAGCCGGCCACTTTAAACCCTGCATCCAGTTGCCACAGCAACTAGTTTTTAAACTAAATGATGCAGAGAGTTTTTCTTTTCTCAGTAGTAAAAAAATATGAGAGAGTAAATGAGGGCAAGGGATGTTTACCTGGGGCTGGGGATGTTAGTTTAGGGGACTGTGTTGTAGCACCCTGCCGAAGGGCCCGGGCAGGGAGGTGGATGATGCTGTTCCCTCCCAGCAGAGCAGAGCAGCTGCTTGGAAGCGAATTGCTTTGGTCTTCCTTTCACCAAAGGAAATGCCAGAGAAGCAAACTCTGCTGCCAGATGCCACATGGACACCAAATGTTCCCCACCGGCTCACACCAGCCCGCGCTGCTGAGGCACCGAGGGGAGGGCTCGCCGTCTCACTTTCATCCCTCCTGCACTGAGCTCCCTCAGCTGTTGCAGACCCATCTGTCCCACGAGCCGCTGGCCACGCTGGGCAGCTTACAGGCTTCAAACGAGGAGGACAGGTGCTGGGGGGCACGGGGGGGCCCTTGGCCACCCCTGAGCAGAAGCCCTTTTCCAGCCCCCGCTCCCCTCCAGCGCTTTCCCCAACCTCCTGGATAGCTCTTTTGTTTGGGACTGTCAGTTTGTGGCTTCCCAAGAGCTGAAATCCGTGGCAAAGAGCCACAGCTTTGCAATTTCATCCCAAATAAAAAAAACTCCCCCAGCCCTCTGCATCTAAATGGCTAAGAGGGGAGATGGGGCGAGAGCTCTCTGCATCTGTGGTGGGACAGGACCTGTCCCCTTCTGGATTTTACAGTCGGCGCTTTGGTTGACCAGACCGTTTACTCACGTAGCTTCTTTGCACTTGAAGCACGTTGCTTCCCAGAGCAGCCATCCACGTGGAGCTGGTGCGTAAACGGAGCTGGGAGATGAAAGGCAACCTTCGTCCATGCTCCCTGCTTGGGAAGACCTTGCTAAGCCCACCAGCCACACCGCAGACCTCCTAAGGAGACGCTTATCCCTGCATGCCTGCAAGGAACGATGTGATTAACTCTTCCACTGATTCATTCTTATCCATTTATCTAATACAAACCATTTCTTACTCCATTAGGCCCTTGCCTTCACTGAGTAATCCCCGGTTGTATCATGCTTTGGAATTAGTCTGTAAGGTCCTCAGGGCAGGGATCATGCCTTGGAAGGTGCCTCACAGACTTTAGGCCATTGCTAAATTAATAAGAATGTAATAAAAGTATTAGAGAGCTCTACCGAGGGAGGCATTGTTATGCCCCAGAGGCAGCATATCTGGTTAACAACCCTGAAAAGAAATGCCAACAACATTAGCCTCTGCCCCTACATCCCTCTGCCTAATGTAAAATTAAATAGCTACAAATTACCTATCTATTTTTCTATCTGCCTAGGCAATTAGCCCGTGCTCATTACTGGACATATGGGGATACATCCAAGTATGCAGGCACTCATCGAGATGGGAGGCACAACACACAACATGGCATGAGTGGATTCTCCCAGGCCTCTACTCCATTGTAAAATATACCATTAAACGCAGAATACATTGGACCATCAGCAGAGGTCTGAAAAAGCCTGCAAAATCTGGCAAGAAAAGTGCCCAAAGAGTAAACCAAGAGCCAACGGTGGCAAACAGGCTGCAAAAGTGCTATCAAGGGTGTGCGCAGTACAGAGACGAGCAGCCAGGGATGTTTATTCATATGGGAAAGACAAACACCAAACTATAAGCAAATGTGGCTCAGCGCATTTATTTGCAATTAAAGCTCATGCATACATCTCCATGAATATGAGCTGCACCCTACTGATTAACGAGCCCGTTGCCAATGGTGCATTGTCAAGAATAAATCCACAGAATTGCAGCAATGGGACATCTGAGCATCAAGACAAATATCCTGGAAGAAAATTCAGCCCAAGGTTCTCTGGTCAGCAGCAGTGAATAGGACCCCCTTATACTCCAGCACAGACGAGGGCCAATTTGGGCACCACAGCAGCAGCCCCACACACCATCACCCCATTAAGCGAAGAATGCTGTCTTGAATACGCTTTAATCCAGTTAAGTTCAAGCCCTCTGTTTTGCAGTTTGACGGTAATGCTATATTTTTACTCAGCACAGGATCAGAGGTCTGATGAAACCTCATGTTGCCGACATAAAAGTGGAAGGAGCTTTAACTAATCCCAAGGAAAATGAAGTCCACCTCTTTCTCCCCACACCCCTCCTGAAAAGAAAGAAAATGCAAACCCCACATTTGACTCTCTTGGAAGAGAAAATTCCCTGCTGTCCTCAGATGGTTAAAACATGCAGCTTTAGTGGGCTGCATAAGGAATAGCAATTACATACCCTTCACCTCTTGCCAGCTTGGGGTTTTTTTGGTGGGGTTTTGTTCTAAATCTTTCAACTGGTTTTTTTTCCAGTCATTCTTCTGGGGGAAACAATCTCACCCTCCATGAGAAAGGGTGGGTTAGTGGGGAAGAAAACAGGAGAAGAGAGTTCACAGGCTGTTTCCATGTCATTAAAAAAAAAAAAGAAAAAAAAGAAAAAAAAGAGAGACAGGAAGAAAGGCCAGGTCTGCAGTGGTGTTAGCCTGGCCATAGTAAAGGAGCAGGTGTTGTACAGAGTTAATTTATCTGGGAGGAGACCCAAACAAATCCCAGCAGCCCCGCTGAGAAAAAAAAGCTTTGTATGCTGACACAAAGCCCTCCCCACTGCAACATTTCTCTTGCTGTCTTCCCTTCCCTCCTCTTCAGCTTCTCCTAATTGCAGGGCTAATGTCCTCTGACAAGTGCCTCAGATGGTCCAACAGCCCCAACACCCACACTCCCTGCCCCACTCCCTATTCCTGATTATTATTATTATTATTATTATTATTATTATTATTATTTTCACAGCACCCATCCCTGCAAAACCCAGGCTGCTCTCGATTACTGTCTAGCACAACCATGTCTGCCAAGGAACTGCAAAATACTCCTTGCTTGGCCGTTATGACATTGCTGCAACGTCTGGCACAAGCAGCAGTGCAAACGGGGCTCCAAAGATTC
Organism: Buteo buteo; assembly: GCF_964188355.1. Taxonomy (NCBI): domain Eukaryota; kingdom Metazoa; phylum Chordata; class Aves; order Accipitriformes; family Accipitridae; genus Buteo; species Buteo buteo. The sequence goes on from NC_134183.1 coordinate 21,922,009, forward strand.
CTCTTTTGAGGCTGCAAACCCAGGACCCACATCAAAGCCTGCTGCTTGTCTGATGTTTGCTTTTAATGATGGTGTCTGAGGGAGGGGGCCTATCTGCCTGCCATGCCATGAATATGTGCATTATTGGCATAGCCGCCAGCCACGCCACAAGCTGTGTGTCAATTAAAATGTGGATCTGGAGAGCAGCAAGCCTAGGCAAGGGAAGATGGGAAGCAAGGTTATTTATAAACTTATTAAAATAGGTATATGGTCTTCATACGAGGTAGAAGAGGAAAAATCTGACAAAGTCATCTGTTGACAATGAGAAGATGTCCAGGTTCAACAACCATAATCTTATCATTTCTTACTCCCAAATACATGCCCAGAAACTAGCACTTCCCTGGGATCCTGGGCTTTTCCACAGAAATTACCATTTCCACTGAGGCCACAGCACCCACCCTTGCTGCTGACCACTTACACAACGCCCAAAATGTAGAGCAAATATCTTCAGCAGCTCTACTGTGCTTTGGGGCTTTTCTTCTATTAGTGGGACTTTCCTCTGGGAACAGAGGCCAGTGTGGCAGCAGAAAAGAAGCTAGCACCTTCAGTAGCTGATTTTTCCAGTGGCATGAAGATGTGCTACATCTTCTCTACTGCCCGTACCATCGCTAGCACCATAGCAAGGCAGATGCACTGGGAAGAGAGAGGGAGCAGGCTCTTGTCCTTGCTACCAACAGCTGCAGAAGATGCACGCAGGATTGCTTGAATAACTTCATATCCACATCAGCCATACCAACCCATACCTGGGTCAGAGCACAGGGATGGTATGCAGGAGGGGACAAACAGGGTGGGAACAGTGTTCCCTGTCCATCTTCAGCTGCACCCACCCCTTCACACTACGGGGACAAGGAATTTATAACAGCAGTTTGGAGAGAGATAAGGTGCCCATCAGACAAAAGTTACCCTGCACTGAATCATTCAGACTGAAATGGGTTTGTCAGGAACTGAAGGTTCCCCTGTGCATCTGGGAGGGAAAGAAAGATTTCAGGATACCAGCAAGCAGCAAAGGGCATCTCATTCAAAAAGTGCTTGGAGGTTTCATTGCACAGAGTTAAAACAAAAGACACCCCTTTAAAATACAGTGAAAGGAAAAGTGTGTTGGGGAGGAGAGGGAGGGGCTGTGGGGAGGGATGAGAGCAGCTGCAGAGGAATTCCATGGGGACAGATAGACAGGCAGTCACAAAGTCTGTTAATTATTTAAAAAATAAACTAACACAGAAAAGGACGTCCTGGGGACGAGGGGGAGGCAGGACCTCAGGGCACCTATCAGTTATACACAAACCAGCTCAGGAACACTGCGAATAAGGGTCCTGTGGGCACCCTCATGGAGGTGTCACCAGAAGCTGGCCCCATCCCACCACTCGTGTCACAGCACAGTACCCTCATAACCCTTCGTTACCCCTGGTTTACTGTGTTTTATAACTTGAGTTGATATCCACAAGAGGAAACAAAGAAACACAAACCAAGGCTTGGCAATGGTCTGTGTTTCTAATTGCATTGCAACTGCATTTTCACCTGGCACCACCACAGCACACAGTGAACCAGCCAGCTTGGGAGCCTCCCTCCTTATTTTTGAAACAGTGACCACAAAAAAACAGTTGGGTGCTAAGCAGAAGCCAACTGCATCAAGGTTCCTGCTTCCAGATCAAGGTAAGCAAAGCTATGAGGCAGAAGACCCAGGAAATAAATCTGTTCTTGAACGATCAGCTTTCCTGACCGGAGCTTGGACCAATATGGAGCAACATCTCCAGAGCTGCAGATCCCCAGTTTTCAATAGGTCACACACACCACTCCTGGGGACTACACAATGTGATTTTTCTTGCCTGAACAGACACCTACACTGTTGGCTGTCAGATCTTTCTTTCCGAGAGCTCCATTACCAGACAACAAACAAAACACATAGTTTAAGTGGCAAAAGTATTTCTTCTCAATTTTAGTATTTTCATATAAATTGAGCCTTGAATTGATATCCCAAAATCTTTAGTAAAGCTCTGGTCCAGAAAGTCTGAAGCTTAAGAGGGGAAGAACCATCTCAGGTTCAGAAGTGGTAATCCTGCATCTCATGTCCAAGGCTGTTGTTTCTTGTTACGAAGAGAAAATATAAAATATTCACTAGAAACCAAAAGCACTAATTTGCTTTATGCACACCATCAAACAACCATTGAACAATAACAGCTTTGGCTTACAAATGGGTGAAGCTAGAATTCAAGCTTTCAGCCTACAAGTATGAAGACCCATGGCCTGTTACAAAACCTTAACCCATCCAGGTCATCCTAATTCCTCCTACTCCTCTACTCTTAGTTTATACATGAACTAATGTCTTGTCTTTGCATTGAGCTCCTCCTTAAAACATACAGAAACATGCAGCTTGTGAGCAAGAGGGGTGATGTGTGTTTGATAGAAACCACCCATATAAACGAAACCACAATTTTTACGATAAATCGGCAAATGGGCAAACACACAGAAACTGTATCTGCCATAATGATTTATTTAAAATAAACAAATCCAGCTGTGGTATAATAACGAGTTCTCTGCAAATACACACACAAATTCTGGCTATTTCATTATGAACATATTAAATCTAGTCCATCAAATCCAACTCTTGATGATCATTAAATACACATAAATGTACTGCAGTGAATTTGCTCCTGGTAATTTGCATAGCAGAAAATAATTATTCTGGCAATTAGATATGGTGCAACATGCTGCTTCTTTACGTGCACCACAAATTTCTTCTGATGCTTTTGCGTCACCCTTTAAGAAGTCAATGGAGGCCCCTTTCCTATTAATAGCATGATACTGTGGGTTCACGGTGGCTTGGCCTCACGTGTTTGGAGCTCTGCTTCATTTACGTGTTTGGGCTAACTTTTGTCCTCGTTGCTAGGGCTGGTGCTGCAAACCTCTTGCTGCCTTTAAATATTCAGCTCCTTTACTGGAGGTAGAATGTTTTCTGTTTGTTATTTATTATATTGATCATTTGCCCAATTGTGCTAGACTTGTCCAGTGATTAACCAAACAGTGCCAGGGCACCCATCAGTTCAAGGGAACTAATCAGTTCGTTCCCCTGCTGTCCAGTCTAATTGTCCTGTCGCATATGGGGATGATGCATCTCTGACCAAGGAGAAGAGACGCAGACCTGCATCCATTTAGGTGAGACTTCTCATGCCAGGCTAAGCTTTATAGTCCCCAGGCTTAGAAAGTAGTCCCCAGTCATCAGCAGGAACGAAGGGAAGGATCAGGCAGAAGAGGCGCATCAAGGAAAACAGAGCCACAGAACAGATTTGCAGGGCTGAATTTTGTACAGCCAGAAAGCCCAGCCTTATTTTCTCTAAAGGCATTTCTCTTTCAACATTGGTCGTAAAAGCCTGTGAGAAAGCCTTCTCTCCCTCTTGAGGCTGCTTCCTGAGCTACAGCTGGCCATGCTAGCAGCCTTCCCTGCGTTTCAGCCCGGAGCCTGCGCTAAAAGGCAGGAGGTGCCTCAGGTCACTTCCAGCACCTCCTCATCTCCAGAGGGTATTACTGCTCCAGTGTTCAAAGATGGGAGGCGTGTATGATAAATTTTGATTAATCATATCAAGAATTCTGATACATATTTGAGAGCACAAGACAAATTAGACAGCAAGAAATGTGTCCAAGAGGTGACACTGTCACCATGGGGAGCTTCTCTCCCTGCCCAGACAACTCCTGGTCCTGCTTCCTCACAGCCTCAGACCAGTTTCCACTGGTGCTGTCACCGCTCTTGCCCCACTGCCCTGTGCTGCTCCAGCTCCCCAGCTCTACAGCTCCCCTCAAGCTCTTGCCCAAAGCCATTTCTCTCTCCCCTGAGAACCACCCCCCCAAACCTCCCCGCTTTTTGTTGTCCTTCACACTGTGATTTTAACTGAGGTTTAGTCTACTTGCACAAACTGGTGAGAGAAAAGATGGCCCAGAAGTGAGGGTGGTAGCCTGAGCAGGGGAGACTCACATTCAATTCTCTGCCACTGACTTCTCATCTCACCATGGGCATGCTATTTCACCTCTTTCTGCCTACCACTGCCTTCTTCAAAGTACTGTTCAGAGACATCTGTTAAAGGCTGGAAACACTTTGAACGTGATATTAGCCACCAACCACTTCCGAAAATCTTGTCCGTTACAGCTGGATGGTTATCCTTAGGTGAAACCGCAGCTCTACCAACACCCAGAGTCAGACTGTGTGTCCTTCAGCAGATGGTGGGTTTCGGCCCCCCTTCCCAAGGGTCACGGTCAACATTGCAGTCTGACCCAGCTCACATGGCCACATGCCACGCGGCACAGCCCACCCTTCAGGCGTGCTGCAGTTCTCCCACAGCGAGCCCCAAACCCACCTGAGGGTCAGGCAGGGCAGGGGGGGTGGGGTATGGCCACCCAACGCTCTCCAGCGCTGACACCCACTGGCTGCTGCTGGGGTGTGAAAAGGAAGAGGAAAAATGCAACAAAAGGCAAGAATAAAAAGACTTCCAGTCCAAAGCACAATTAGGAAGAACGTACCCCTTTTTCTCAGGGTTAGTCTTTTTTTCTTCTCTTTTTGGCCTGGCTTGTGGCTGCCTGCAGCTCCCTTTACTGGTTGCCTAGCAGGGCTAGCATTCATGGCAACCTGAGGTACACCATGGATGCTCCCTGGAAGCAGCCTGCTATTTCCTACCCAGATGTCTTTTATTTCGGTCAGTGTCATTGCTCGAAGAACAACAATAGCACTTTATTTCCATGGCACTCATCTTCAGATAATCTAGTGACAACCTTGCCTTACCTTCAGCTATGTTGTACCCTGGATGAATATCACATACAAAATCATTCAAAACAAATCAAGAAGGCTAAACTTGTTATTCCTTCCGTTCAGCAAGGCCAAAGGGTTATTTTACAAAGCGCAAACACTCGGGCTACACAGTTCTACTCAAGTGCCCTGTAACAGTCAAGAACAGCTGAAGCAATTAGCAATGCCCCATCTCCTCCAAAAGGCACAAACTCCAGGGAAGGAATCAATGGGAAAACTTTACAATACAGAGCCCTTAGCTCAAGACACGTTTTAAGGATAAAGCCTTTAAAAGGCAGGGGATAAGATGCTAGACTAGGACTTAGGAAAGAGCTGTACTTTATCCTTGCATATTTGGCCATGCCATAGAGTCTTGGGTACCCCCGTGTAAACTGTAAGATAATGATATTTGTTTCCTTCATGAAGTCATTTGGAGTCCACTGACAGCACAGGCTAAATTAGAACTGTACCTCTGAGTTATTTATACCATCCTATGATTTAACAGAATAGTTTTAACACTGATAGATGTGCCAGAACAGACACATGGAAAAACGCTTCTGCAAACTTCTAACCACAAGCACTGCACGTACAGGATATATGGCTGGAGATGAACCATCTCCTCCTGGTTAGCTTTTGAATTGGATTTGTGACATGTCCACCTGTCCAGGCAGGAGGCTCAATTTGCTGAGTCCTCCAGTCCCACATCTCTAAAAACTGCACTTTTTACAAACAGGAAAGGGAAAATATTCTCATACACTTGCTGGCTACATGATGGATGGAGAATCAGTTCAACGTCCCAAACACATTGCACGTATTCTTGTTAACAGAATGTGAGTGCACGTTTCCAAAATATTGCCTGAAAGGTGAAGCCTACCCAGAGCTTTCAAATTTAGAAATTTCACCTTCACTAGTCTGTATTTCACCTGAGAAGATGCTTGTGATTTGTTTATGCCTTTCATGATCATACAAGCACTTAACACCTCAGCCACATAAAGCACTAAGAACAGGACTTAGAAAGATATTCTGATTCTAAAACTGATTTATTGTTTACTCTCACAGGCCCTAGTTGTTACTTCCACTGAAGTCAATGGGAGTTTTGCCATTGACTTCAATAGGGTGGAGCAGAGCCAGGGACTTTTGTCTGTTAATTCCTTGTGGATCATTTACAGCTTTCCAAGCACCACTGCAAAAATAAACTTCAGATTTTTAAAAAACCACACGCACACACAACAAAAAACAACTGGAGTTAAAATGTGTATAAATATCCAAAGAGAACCACTGGCATAATATCCCTACAGTATTTCAGAATAGCTCATTATTTACTCATTAAATTAGTAAAAGATAGTTCAGTTTTTCAGGATCAGCAGCATGTGCATTTCTCTCATCAGGGATCAAATGGTCCACGATCTCAGGTACGTAATTTGCTCTTGAATATAGATCAAGTCTCAATATAATGAGTTGGGCTTAGAGCACAGAAACATGGCCAAAAGTGGGCTTGATAAGTGACAATGCTCTGGAGGTGCCAAGTGAAGACATCCATGCAGGGGAGGGGAATCTCTCTTCTAGATACCTCTCTGGTGCACTGCAGTTGACCAACCCTAGATGACCAAGGTCTTGATAAGGGAGAGAGAACAGGCTACAGGGGACAACCAGCCACACTAAGTCAGATATTCAGGGAGCAAAAAAAGGGAGGAAGAGTGAGAACTCACGCACCCTCTATTTCTTCCACCTTTAACATGCCTTTCCTATCTTAAATAGCACAGTGACAAAACTCAACATTAGGACAGAGTCTGAGCATTTTTGCACCCCACTGTCACATATTTTCAGGCAGAACCCTTCTGAAACTAAATATTTTCCCTGCAGAAGCATGTGAAATGTCACTCTTTTGCAAACTTTCACCACTCAGCTGCCGAAAGAGTCAAAAACTACAGCCCTGGACTAAACGGGGGCAACGGTCCTGGATGAACCTCCACCATCTTGCTGAAACGATTCTCATGTCAACTGCTTGGGAAAAGCAGGGCTAAGACAAAGGGGAGCTGAAAGCCTGGGGTTTGAATTGAAACTATAAAAGGAACAAAAGTAGCAGCAACAAAACTCTACAGACTCCTTTGGCACCCAAGGAGGAAGCTTAAAATACAGCCAGCGTCTCTCAGCCTTTTTTCCCCTATCTTCTTCTAAAAAAAAGAAAGAAAAAAGACAGCTCTTAGAAACAATCTCTTTCTGTGTAAGCTGTTGCCAGAGTCTGAGAGAATAAGCCAGCGTTTCTGTGCCAGCCCATTCACATGGCCAGGTGAAAAGAAACTCATTCCTTTACAGCCTGTGCTGCCCCACACAACATCTGCTGAGAAAGTGGGATGGGAAACACCAAAAAGGGGAGAAGAGAACAGCCGAGGCCTTCAGGTTAGAAGGGCAGGCTGTTCCCACCAGGGAGCCCCTCTTTCACTTGCAGACAACTGCTGCATTTGACATTTCAATGGGAACTGAGGCAGAGCAGGAGGGAGGGCGATAGAGGAGGGGGAGGTGGGAGAGCACACATAAAGGGACTGGAGTGAGAAAAGCGAGGAGACAAAAATTCTGCATCTCTTTCATTTCTGCTTTCAGGTTTTTTTCCCCCATAATATGACAGTCAGGAGAAAGAGAGGAGTTTCTTTTTAAATTAGACAGATAGGCAGAGGGGTTGGTGCTGTTAAAAACTTCTTTGGGATGAATCAATTTTACGGGGCTTACAGAGCAAAATTCTTTAATTTTTTGTCGTCCCCTTTTTTGTTTGTGTTTTCAATGAGAAGGAGAAAGGATTTACATAAAATAAACAAAAAGAATGAATAGCAGCAAACCCTGCCATGGGCACCAACAGTGGATGCTTTTAGAAAAGTTACATGAATATTGTTTCAGTGTTCAGCATTGTCTGAGGGTTCGACACAAACACATTCATCCTGGGGAGTAATTCTGGAGTCCCAATCACTTCATACAAGCCCCTCAATGTGAGCTGCATGCTTTTTAAAATCTGCTTTATAGAAACTTTCATCCAAACACATCAGAGTATTTTCTAAAGGCTTCAAAGCAGCCCTGTGCCATAAAAGGGTATTATCTCCATTTTACAGAACAGGAAACTGAGGCCCAGAGGGAATCACGCAGACAGCATCCAGAAATGAATCACTGGCGAAGCCTGGAATAAAACTGGTTCCCTGGAGCACCACACTCGTCTGCAGCAAATGCAGAAGTGGCCTTGGCTAAGTGAGAGTCTCTCTGCTGGGTTTTATGTCAAGCCCAAATATGCAAACCAAAAATAATACAAACAAGGTTCAAAACAAAATAGTACATTCATATCTGCAACCAATAGTTATGGATTCATAGTCACGACAGTCAGTGTACTGGGAAGCATGGAGGAACCTTTCAGCATTTGGTGAGAAGATAAGCAAATGGCTGAGGTGGGAAGAAGATAGAGGAGAGCCCAGGAACAGCTTCCTTGAAGACATCACAGGAAGGTTAGGGTCTCCTCAGAAGAGTGAGGTGCAGCTTGGGTTCAGCTTCTACAAATCAAAATGGGAAATGAGATATTACATCCACAGGTACTTTAGGTTTGCTTCTTTCTCAGTAAGGATTCCCATGAATTCCCCTCACAGTCAGTAAGGGAAGCAAAAAAACCCAAACATCTTGCAAGATTAACACCACGCTCAACATTCAACGTGCACTGTGCAACAGTCAGGGGTGCCTTGCTATTTGCTTGGGATGAGAGTCACACACAGGAGAGAATCTCCAAAAAGCCACAAAGCCCTGAGTGTCTGAGCTATAACACAGAAGTGAGGATTAAGAGGTTAAAATGCTTTGTGTTCAGATGGAATCAGTCTAGAAAGAGTTCAGCATCACTTAGCCTTTTGTGTGTCAAAACTTGCCAATCTTTGATCCTTCTCGACTGCTGTGACTCAATATTACTTCCTTTCTGTCTCTGCTCCACACTACACATATACACACAAACCAGTGGGTTCCTAGTTAATAGGCCAGTTTGCACTGGGGCAGATTTAAGAGTGATGAAACAAGGCTGCAAGTGCTTCTCAGTAACACTGGTCAGTGTGGCACGCAGCACCCATCACAATAAGCAAATGCAACCTGCACCCTCCTCCTACCAATCCAACCTCATGGCTCTACCAACTTTCCAACCTCCACAATGTCCATTTTCACTCTTTTACACATCACAGACATCCACAAGCAAATAGATCTGAAAATCCATCAGAAGGCAAGGAGAGAACTTGCTAAATTATTTTGGAGCAGTTTGGGGGTTTTGTTGTTTTGTTTCAAGTCAGAAGAGTGTCTACAAACCAACATTTCTGTCACTGGCAAAAAAAAATAAAATCTCTATCAACCTTTCTTCATCTTTGCAGGTTAAAGCATGAACTCTGTTTTAAAGGGACCCAGGAGCTTGCGCGCAATATGTATTTTATGTATTTGTCACACCCTCAGCAAGTCCAGCACTGTGACATAGCAGGTATCAGAGCCCTGTGCAATCCTAAACCCTCTCTCTACCATACTCGGAGGAAATAGCAAACACTTTCCATTCCATCTTTTCGTTCCCCCACACCCTCAATGAGAGCAAAAGTTTACCTCTGCTAGAAAGGAGCCTAGTACATTCTCCAAAACTGCAGGGAAAGCTTCAGGCCATCTTCTGAAAACTCCCATTTTTACACCAGAAGAACATTTAAGAGCAACATCTTCTAGCATTTTCCCAGCACCAAAATAGGGAGTGCTCCTAAGGATGGGAGGATTTGCTGCCTGTTCAGACTCACCACCAAAGTCCAGTACATGTGAGCATCCTAAGGGGTAAATCTGGATGAGTGTGGGGTGATCCAGGCTGCACTCTGTGCAATACCACTAACTCACAGAAAGCCAGGGGGATGATGGTTTTCCAGCAAGGAGCTCTTGGCACCTCTGAACTGCACGGCTCTATTTTCCATCTGCAAAACAGGAATCAAGGCTACCCATACAAGCTAAGCATATTGAAAGCCTGCGCAGAAGATAAAGCTGCGAAGTGCTAGTAAGAGGTTAAATCCCTTCCTGGTGCCTCACAACCAGCTGTCAGAGAGAAGAGTACAACAGATAGAGAAGGACTTTAACCATAATAAAGTTGCCCTTATTATTGCAGTTTTGGCAACTGTAACAGAAGTTAGGGAACTTTCCTATTTCACAGTTTATCCCCTCCCCACCCTTTAATCCCCAGGAGAAGTGACTAATTGAGTGACAACAGAGCAGAGCCACCAAGGCTCTTGAAGCCTCTGCAGCAGGTGATGAGGACAAGTCCATCCACCTCTTTCCATGTGGGGTTGAAGCCACCTCCCCATGCCTGGTGCTGAGAGGTTTCACTGTTTCAGCTGCCACATTTTATAACACGTACTCAGAAACCAGATATCTATGGGGTAACAGTGAGTAATGCGCTGGCTGCTATCTGCCTTGCTGAAAGAGTGATAAGAGTCAGTCAGAGAGAGTCCAGCTTCCCAAATTAGATAGCTAAACGATCAGGCCCTTGGAAAAATAACACCACAAGCCCCTCCCCACCATCACCTTTCTACTCACAGATAAGTACCAAGAATTGCTAACACAACATTAACTGCAGCATCAGTCCCTGGTCTTTAAAAAGTCACGACTCACACAGACAAGATCATGAAATTGGTTTAGATTTAACATGACTTTTTCCATTAAAAAGCTCATTTGAATGAGCTTTAGGTTTTCCCCTCATTGCTGGACTAGAAATGTGTTTTAAACCCAAGAAAGTGATCAAGAGACAAGCTGTTCCTACAGCAGCTGGACTTCAGTGAAGTCTTTGAATTTGCAGGAAGGGTACAGCTTTTTCCCAGCCAAGAGATGTGGCAACAACGTGTCTCTGTCAAAAGCATTCCTCCGGCTAAGCGATGCGTCTTCTCTGCCCTCGGCTCAAGCCAAGTTTTTTAGGTCTAGTTCATACGTATTCCCCCCAAAATAACTGCCTCAGTGTCACAGTAGTGTTTTAGCTCAAAGCACTGCTTGATGATGAGTTTTCTCTGCTGCAGCAATTGATCCGTGTATTCACACTACCAACTGATACGGGCCAATAACTTCTGGCAGAGGCAGGGCAGGTACCTAGGTGGGTGATGAGGAGAAGCAAGGACGCCATCACTGCTATTTGCTTCAGGGCACCACAGCCAAGTTCCTGAGATGTTTGGCCCCTACTTTGAAATCCCTCCCAGCACCTGTGCTAGGGGTTGGCCCCAGCTGCAGCAGCCGGGGGGGTCAGGTGGGGACCTCAGGTGGTTCAGGCTGGTTGGCACAGGCAACTGCATGGTGATGAGGAAGCCTCGGTTACATCCACGGTGCTCTCCCCAGTGCTCTCTTCCACAGTAAGCAGCTCAGAGATGCCTCAAGTGAGCACTGAGATGGGGCAGCAAGTTTGTTTCAGGAGGAAAAAAAAAAAAATAAAAAAAAAAATCACCCTGCAAACAATTCGGAGAGAATGGAAAATCATTAAGAACTTGACACTGAAATGACTCTTTGGATTTGGCAGTTTGGTGCTCGGTGCTCTTGTTGTCCCTCATCAGCTTTATCTGCCTTGGGCATGAAACACTGTAGATCCACACCTCCCAAAAGCAATGGAGATGAAAGATCTGGGGTTCAGCACTAGCCAAAGAGCAAGGTCACCACAAAGTTGAGATGAGATTTCAGCCAAACTTTCCTGCAAGTGCAGGAGCACGCGTGTGTTGCACCACAGTTCTGGTATTTGCAAGCTCCTGGAGAAAGGACCATTTTTGTACAGCTCTTAACACCAGCTTAGCACCATTTAATTTTCCATCCCAAAAGGAAAGCTCTGGTTTGCCAGGTTAACTCTGGGCAGAACCATGCCATTCGGAGAACTGTGAGCTGCAAACGCTGAATTTGGAACCTCTTCCACCTACTGCTCCACAGTCACCTTCTGAGAAATCAGGGGGCGGGGGCGATGGGGGGGGGGGGGGGGGCAGAAAAAAAAAATAATCAGAGAACAAATTTTAAATGAAAGTATAATGAAGTCATCTGCAAGATGTACACGGGTAACTTACCTGCTTGCTGTTACAATTCGTAATTTTTTCAACTGAATTTAAAGCAGATGAAAGCCCTGAAGGCTAAAGTCTGCTAAATTCACCCCCCACCTACCCACCAGTTCCACAAATAAATCTTGTGGGTTTGGAAATAGCTCCTTCCCCACCTCTAACCACAGGCTTGACAGTCCCCGCCAAGCCTGCCTATTTCATTAATTTCTGGATCTTTCATACACATACAAATATGCATACATACACACTCACATACAAAGAGCTGCCCACTTACAAACCTGACAGGTAAAATTATTCCCTCCTTCTACAGCTCTCCTAATTGCTTCCCCTGGGCTCTTGCGAAGTGTAAACGTCACTGGCTAAATATTAAGTTCATGCAGTGTCACTGTTACGCCTTTCATTAAAGCAATATCTGTCTCATAGCTCAGCATATATGTTACTTCTAATTTCACTGTTAGGACCCACATGTAGTACGCAACTTTCCAGTCCAACTTTAAATCATTATGCCAATTTCCCACAGTTATTTAAAGATAATTTTCTCAGGAACCACTTGAAAGACGATAGTGATTTTTTTTTAGAAAACAAAACTATTTTTTTCCAAAACACATTTTGTCCCAGCATGCATAGATGTGCTTTCTCTTGACAATTTTCTCAGAAATTGTTGGTAATTCAAGACCTCATTCACTCAATATCATTAAAATTGAGTCATGATATAAGGGTTATCAGAAGGTTTACAACATTTACTGTCTTAAATCTCTACTGCTGGAGGCTTGTGATCACTTAATAGTCTCTGCCTTTTTTTTTTTTTTTTAAACAAAAGAGAATATTCCCATCACAGAAGGATCTTCTCCACAAGCTACTGTTGCTTGTCTCTTGAAATTCAAATGAAGGAATATGCCACCTGCAAAGAACGGTAATGATTTTAATTGGATTGCAGTAACTATCAAGAGATAAATAAGCAACAAAAATAATTAGTGTCAGCAGTTCCTTGTTTGCAAATTGGGACCTGTAACACTTGCTCCTGAGTTCAGGATGCAAACCAGCTCTCCCCAAAGACCTTTTAAACCCCATCCCCAGAAGTGACAGGACCTTAAAAATTGAGGAGTCAGCAGAGAGACAGAAGAAACTGCATAAGAACTGGACTTAACCAAAGAAAACTTCAAAATGGAAAAAATAAATAAATCTGACTGCTGCTAGCTGTAGGTTACTCAGAAAGCAGCAATACCAAAGTAAGATTTATTGTGTTAATGTACAGATAATTTCTATAGCCTGAGAATTTGTAACAAATTAACAGAATTAACTAAATGAATGATTTATAACAAAATTAACTATCTTCAAATTGTTTGGATTAATGGTAAGTAGTGAGCAACATAGTAGTTGTTTTCTACTTCTAAAAGATGCAGGTAGTAGAAACAAAGCATGTAAACCCAGATGCTTAAACCTGGGCTCCTCCATATATACTTGGGCATCTAACATACTTGTTCCAATTTTCAAAATATTCTTAACAGCTCAGCAGCTTTGAAAACCAGACCACACTGTTCATACCCAAAGATTTTTGAAGCCTGAGATTTGAAATGGTGTGACTAGAAATGTTGGAAATTAACCACTAAAATATCATAAAGCTCCCACTAACTTCCCAATTGATTTCTTTCAACAGTTGAATCTGCTGGTTGCAGATTGAACAGGGAGTCAGTAATTCCCATTTCTATTTCCAACTCCATCAATAAGAATATTTGGGAGCATTTCTTCCAGGAAAGATTGTCTTCAAATCCTTCCATATGGGATCTCAATTTGTCCATGTTCGTTTATGACATTGAAGTCTTTGCATTAATAAGATAAAGGCAGGAGCCCCAGTAGCTCAGTGCACAGGCTGAGTGTCAGGGCAGTTATTTTTGAGCACCCACAACCACTGAGCTTGGCCATGGGTGCTTCCTATAGCCCCCTTGTGCTCCAGCTGTCACAGGCTAGACAGCAACATTCTCTTTCAGACTGTAAACCAGCACTTTGGTGACTGCAATAGATCATTTGGGATACAAGCAAATCTAATAAGACCAGCTGCCACATCTGTAATAAGTAGCTATGAATTTATATTCCTCCTTTGCATAAAGTGCACAACCCTTATCCAAGAATATGGAAGCACTTTTGCTCCCCCCCCAACAAATACCTAAACCTAGTCAAAGGTGCAGGTATGCATACATTTATTCCAGCTGTAGGCTGTATCTGCAGATTAAATGTCATTTTTTCTGCATCTGACAGAAAAAGGAGCTGGAGAAAAATGTGTCAAAGAAAAAAAAAAATACAGTCAGGCAATAGCTAGTAACTAAAAGCGGATTCCCACCACAGGTGTCTCATTTCCCCTCAGGGCTACCTCTTGCTGTTTGTGTCACCCCCACCCCAGATGCTACGTCTCAAGAGGCAGTGGGATGGGTTAATACACTGACTGGAGCAAGTCACGCTCTCCTTCCTTCTCCCCTCCTCTTCCTCCTGCTAGCAGAGGCAGGCCAGCCACCAACATGCCCACAGCCACAAAAGGGCTCACAAAACCACTTTCATCCAACACACCTTACTCCTTTCCCCATCCCCAACTGTAAAATGATGCTTAGAATACACCCAGAAGATGCTTTTCACTGGACAAAATTATGGACCCTTGCAGGATGCTGCAATTAGTAGCTTCCCCCACCAAGGACAATGAATTAAGGAGACAGTCAGCATGAGTGAACAAGATGGGGAAGCAGAAGTGAGAATAGGATTTTCAGCCTCTGGTGTTCAGGTACTCTGGGGTAAAAAAAACCCCAACCCTCCCTGCTCTAAGTTTCTGGAGGGTTGGAGAAGGTATGTTTGGTATAGAGACAAAGGGAGTGACACAGCTAGATCCAACACGTCCATACTTGTTCCTTTCCTGTAAGTACCAGAGGAGCAGAAATCTTTTTACAAGTGGGTCCCTATCCCCCAGTGCAGATTTTTCCTTCCCTTACACTGCAGTCATGCATTGTCCATACTGTCATACGATGCCCAGCCCCACCAAACTGGGGCAAACTGCTAACACACCTCCATGGAGAGGCTTTTTGTAAAAATGGCTCTGGAGCATGTCCTTCCCTTTTCTACTGGAAGAGACAGAGCCGTGCACTGATTTGGAAAAGCAGAGGCCCCCAACAAAACAGCTAACTGCTTCTGGTTAGTAATGTGGAAACAGGAGCCTGGCCAGCTCTTACAAAATACACTTCTGACACTGATCTCCCAAACAGGAACAGACTTGTTCTGGCTGTACGTACGTGTACACACACCCACACGCGCAGATGCGAGAGGAAAACTCAGATCTTCTGGGCTCCAGCCACCAGCACTAACCCAGCCTCCATCACCATAACCCACCGCTGTGGCTGGTGGCGGTTCAGCTCTGGTCAGTGCTTGGAGACCAGGAGACCAAACTGCTGGTCCTGCCACCGACCTTGAAGGGACCCTACCCCCAGGGGTTGCAAATGCTGGTAGGAACTGGAAAAGTAGGAAGAGATGAGAGTCTACATCCATCAAATGAGGCAGCTAAATGAATTGCCCTTTTCAAGAGCTGTGAGTGCTCCAAGTGCAAATCTTTCAGAGTTTGTGAAAATAAATTTCCCCCAATCCTATTAATAAAATATAATAGCAATTCTGAGAATAATGGTCTATTATCTAAAGTCTTAAAATGACAGAGATCAAAAGGAAGGTGAAATACAGGGCTGGGGGAATCAGTTCTGGAGGGTTTGCAACCTCCCTGCATGGCACGCAAGCAGAGCACGATAGATTTAGTGGTTCTCAGACAGAAAAACACCACAAAACAAGGGTAGCTTATCCTTTAAAATCTATCAAATGGACATTTTAAAATTGTTCTCAGTACACATATGTCAATTGTTTGCACAGCTCAGAAAAATTACCATGATCTGCCATCTAAGCCTGCAGAAGATGCAGGTTGGACTTAGCAAACTCCCACCCCTCCTGCAGTACAGCCGTCATGAGGTTTGCAGGCTCTGCCACCTGAAAGCAACGGGACAGGTGGCAACAGGGACAGCAAGGATCACGTAGCACATGTTGGTCTCTGCCACTATTAGAGCAGGGGGGTAACACTATTTTTAAATATTTTGTCCCATAGAAGATGGATAGAAAAACTGAATTTAACTAAAGGCTTAAAAAGAATTTAAGGCCAAAAATTGTCCGACGTTTCTGTTGTCATTGAGGCTGGGCTGGTGGTTTTTTTGAACCAAATTACTGCCAAGTCTACATTTTATTTTCCATATTTTGCTACTTTTGTAGGTATTTGAAATTTAAGAGTTGTTGTCAAAAAAGTTAATACTTTTACTCTTTTCCCTTTTCTTCTGATGATGCCATCATTCTTCCTTCTTACCTTTTTTCTTTCTCTCCTTTTCTCTCATCGTTATCCAAATGTTAAATTCTCCAGAACACTGTCTTATTCAGTTATACAACCACTAACAAAAAACCCCACTCTGATCCCTCCTTGCATCCAGCCACTAATGCAAAAACTGCTTATGACTTAATGATGCTCTTCCACGCTTCATTATCATTTATCAGTACGGAAATCAGGATTCGTTCTGAGTTCTGCAGACATGTCACTGGAGATGGGCATGGGGGAGCAGGATAAGTTTCTGGCTTTCTCAGTGTCATTGGGCTTGTTGCCATTGATTTTGGGGGTGTCAGAAATGTCATGCATGCAGATTTTCCGCAATAGGCTGCTGATTCTGATCCAGTCCCAATTAGCAGCTGCCTGATAATTGTTGACATTGGAGAGCTATGAAGTAAATTGGGGGCCTTGATCCAATGAACCATAAAAATAAATAATAACCATAAAACTATGTCTGCACTATAAAATCTCACACAACGATTGACAGTAACGATGCCTGCTGTTTATACACGCTACCTGGCTGGGGAGGGCTCTGCGCTTAGATACATAACAGAATCTGCCTTAGCCATCTTTATGAGAAGGTGAAGGGTTGAGCAACGAGTGAACCCGCGCTATTATCCTGCCTTGCCCCTAGTATAACCCAAATCAGGGCTGAGATGTTCTGGGTAGATCAGTCATTGTATCTCTACCCATGGGGTCTTTCAAAAAGGCAGGTTTCAAGCACTTTTACAAAGTTCCAGGAGTCAGATTCAGCCCCTCCTCAAGCCCTAATTAACCTATTAAATGTGGTGGCAAGTCCAGGGAATATCTTCAAATTTGCTTTGCGTACATCTCTGAAACAAAACATGACCCCACTCAAACAGACTTTTGCTTTGATTCACCTTTCCCATCACCTTATCTTCACTATTGCTTTAGCATAAATAAAACTATTAAAAATGAGCATATCTGCCAAAATATTTTCAGATCAGAACCTCCTGAGTTATAATTGTTCTTTCCCAGAAAGCAGTATGTGACAACTCACTTGAGTCAACCTGGGCTTGTAAAAATGATCTTGATCTTTGCCAAACCCCGGCTGTGGCTGGTTCTTAATAAACCACCGGGCAGGGAACAGCTTAATACTCATTTAAAAACTTCAGTATTGAAAACCATGGAAATCTGGTCTCCTCTTACCAGCTCTTCTGCCAGTCCTGTGCAACTCAGTAGGACTGAGACACCAGAAAGGCTTTCAGTGGTTTATTTAGGGTTCAGTCCTACACACACCTTTACTATGTAAACTCCCATTGCCTTTAAACTGCAGAAGAAAAGCCTGAAAGTTTTCTTAGTGCTACTCTAGCTTGCACAAAAGGGAAATTGTAACGCTTTCCTTCCTCTACCAAGCTTGTTACATCAGTGTTTGCAAAGAGCTGTGAGATCCCTTCATAGAAGATGACAGAGTATGAAGTCATCATTCGCAAACAGCCTACTGATGTTTTCTCCAGAGCAACCAAATTAATACAATACCAAGTCCTTGCCTGTGTTCTACGTAATTAATTCAACACTCAGATGACATTTCATTTAATCAGGACATATCATATCTTCTCTTTCAGCTGAAAGAAACACTGAAGTTATAATGAAAACAGGTCAATATACCAACTACCAGCAATTTTTCTCTGTATTTCTGCTGGTCCCTGAAAGCCAAAAACCAGCTGATGCTTTCCCTTCTTGATCTGCTTACTCCTTGTTTGATACTCCTAGTGATATGACAATCAGACAGGCAGTGAACTTCTCAGAACAGAGAGGTTTTTCATTTCATTCATTTACAGCAGAATTGGTTACAATTCCCCTGCCCCCCCCCCCCAACTAAAACTGTGTTTTCATGTAAATAAAAAATAGAATTGTCAAAGGAGATCTGACCATCTGGTCCTGCATCCTGACTCAAACAGGGATCAGCCCCAGCTGTTTCAGGGGAGATTTGTTCCAATCCCCTTCTGTAACAAGCCAGTTTGCATCCTGAAACAGGAGGCCTTCCCTCCCCTCCAAGCTTTTAAGAGACAATTTGCAGCTTTTTCTTTTTTTTTACATTTTACAAAAAATTCCCAAATATTTTACATTGTGCTTTCAGAAAGGTACTGCAGTTAACAAGGAGTCAATCATCTTTTCTGGGCAGCAAAAGAGCTGGCTCTTGCACCCCCAAAGTATTTACAGCCTTCTGTGACATGTTTAACAGAGAAAAGCTTCACGCTATAGCAGATACGTCTGTATTTGTCACATCTTAGGCAAGATTTCATGAGAAAAGTTCAGCTGCCTTCATATTGTACGTAAAATATCACAGCCCCTTTCCCGGGGGGGTGCTGGAATTGCCATTCTGGTTTCTAATGAGGGAAGGAACTGGAACACTGTAAACTTGCAACTTTGTCCGCTTCATGTAAATCAAAGCACAGCTGCAAAATTTGGGAACAGAAAAAAGTGAGGGGGAAAAAAAAAATCTCCCGCCACACACATCCAAAATATAAATACTCCTGGCTAGTAAATGTCACTTGACACTCTCACATCAAACCTGTCATCAGCTTGAGCATTTAAAGGAAAAACACTGCTGGGGTTGGGTTCACAAATCTGTCCCTAGTACTAATTTACAAGTAACCCTTCTATATTAATTATTCCTAAGTATGCCGCAATGACACATTAAATTTGCATGCAAAAGCCTAGTTAAAGTCTGAACAAGCCAAGACCTCTGAGAAAGCACTGCATGTAAGAGAAATGTATTGTTTTAAATAACTACCTACTGCTGAGCTGGGGCACAGAACATATTTGGAAGCAGTAAAACCGCTGGAGAGAAGCAAGAATATTTTGAAAGCAATATGTTTGGGTCCTGCTAACATTGGAACAAATGAACAAACATATATTAAGGTTGGTATAAGGGGGTTTTTAATCAAATAAATGCAAGTATATATTTGCCTAGTCTGCTGATCCCTGGAGGTGGGACTTCTGTCCGCCTTGGTCACAGCTGTAGCAAACGCATGGAAAATGCAGGTAGCAGAAACCATTCCAGTTCCCCGGAGGCTAAGCACTTGCAGGGACTATCCGTAGTTCAGTGAAGCTCTAAATCAAGTTAGCAAGCACTGGCCCTGTTGTGATTTGCATGGACCTTCCCACAGTGCACCAGGATGTTTTTACCTCATAACAGATACCATCAATGCTAAGCAAATTGCTTGCATAATTATGCATATTTGCACAATGCCGTCAGTTGCAGCTGATGTCACTTGCTGATTATCTTTCTCCTAATTTTTTCATCAATGTAAGCTTGGGTTTTTTATTTGTGACTCATTCTGTAGCATTTATTATATGCTGTGCCATGCCAGGTGTACTTTTAACACTTGCTTTATTGCCACAGACATGTTGTTTCAGATGGGGATGGGGTGGGAAAGGTGTCTGGCTGAATTCACCCTTCCCACCCCATGGAATGTTGTTATTAATTGTAATTGATGTGTCATACTAATCACATGATATTATTATTTATAAAGCAATCAGTCATCCACATACCAGTTATAAAAGGATCAAATCTTATCATGCCCTGATGAATCAGAGTTCAGTATATTTTAGTTTTCCCATAATCAGCTGGCAAAGGCTTGCTTTCAAGCAAGAAGCTGTTTATTTTTAGATTAGTAATGAACAAACATCAGGAGTCCATAGGAGAAATAAAGGCAGAACCACTTCTCTGGGAAGTGCAGTGATCCTAGAGCAAAACATTTATCCTTAGTGCTGTCACTGAAAGCAGCAGTGCAGAGACAACACCTAACTGCTCATTACATCACCCTGTCCATCCAAAAACTGGAATAACATACAAGTTTAGCCTCAACATACCATCCACCTTTGGGCATGTTATCACAAAGATGCTTCCCCAGGGCATGAAATCACACATTCATATGTAGGAGCTACACAAGAAACAGGTTAGCAGAGGATGGGAAGGATCTGTGATATGTATTTCATGAGATGATCTCCAAGACAGGCTGCAGGAGATGGTGTCCTGAGCAGATCTACCGTTAGGTAGAGCTTGACCCAAGCCACAACAATTTGGAAAGAAGTTGAGGGATGAAGGATCCTGGCTCTGGCCCATCACAAGCTGTGTGGCTTGCTGCTTCCCATCCCACTTTGTTAGCCTTACGAAATGAAAATACGGTGTGAAAAGCCAAAGTGTGACAAGGAGGGGACACTCAGAAGCTGCATACTTGGCTTCAAAAGCAAGCGTTCACTGAAAGCCAGGCTATACCTGCAGTTTGTGGACGACAATAGACTTGATTCTCCGGGGACTGAAGAGGGCATGAAGCCTTTGACCTGCAGGTCACTGGTTCAAAACCCAGACGGATTTTGTGAATGATCAAAAGTGGTTCCCGCCAGATTGTTGTTTGTGTCTAAATAAAATAAATAGGAAAGTCTCACTCCAACTCTTAGCTGCCCACAGCCTGACAGCCACCTTTCAGCGCTCAACAGCAAGATTTTCAGCAGCAGCCCTGCACCTTTGAGAAGAACAAAACCTGCATGCACTCCAAGCAAGAGACATGCTGGGGTCACCACACCCCAGCTCACTGCAACTATCAGCAGCCACAGCCATGACATACTTCCCTGGAACCAGCTTAATATCTACAGTAGAAGTCTGAAATCTGTCATTATAATCCTAAAGGGAATAAATCCAGGGAAAGACCCCATCTAGTCAAGGTGGAGCAGGACTGGGAAGATGGGAGAATGTTGGCACAGTCCCAGCCCACAGCACATAAGATTTCATCCTGCAACATCATCAGGTTGGATCCTCCAGCATTCATTTAATTAGGGGATGCAAGGTGCTGGCTGTGTCCTGGGAACCTGGCTCCTTCATGAATGTCACAAATTTAGGACTTTTTGCGATAACCATTACATCTACCACTAACAGTTATTCTGAAACCCAGGGAAGAAAAACCCTTGCTCTTCTCCCAGTGCAACCATGACTCATCCTTCAGAGAAAGGCGCGAACAATTAAGAGCATCTGTCAGTAAAGCCAGTGACAAATGACTCTCTCTCATGGCTCTGAACACACATACTTTGGTCCACAGCTTTGGCAACTCTAGAGTGTTTGGAAAATATATTACTCTGCAGCAGTCTCCTCCCAGCTTGTTTACCTAGCAAGCACACTCAATAAGGAGCCTGTTAAAAAGGCCATGGTTATAGAGCACTCCTGGTCTGTCGAGCAATCAGGCTGGATTATGGTGTTGATCATTAATTATTGGGGAGGGGGTAAGAAGGGCAGGCTTAAACTAAAAGCAAAACCAGGCAATCCGTAAATGGGGCATAAAGACAAAGGCACTCAGCTCCTCCCTATGACCATGCCTGTGACCAAGGGATCAGGGCTCTCATACCAGTTCACAGTGCTGCTCTTGCTCAGTGGGTAACTTCACGTTTCTGTTTCTCTGTGAACATCCAGGGCCCTGTTTCTTTGTCAGAAGAGCAGTTTTGTTGTCAGAGATAACTCCATCAGTCTGCAGCTGAAGATGATGCTCATGCATGATACTTCATCAGGCATAAACAGCAGGGTTTGGGGCTGCAGGGTGCCCTGTGCGCAGGAGGCTGTGAACCACCCTGGGCAAACACTGCCTCTTCCCTCTCTCTCTCAAAATGGAAAACAACTGATTGCACCCCAAAACTGCAGCCACTCGGGAGCATGTGGTGATGCTGCAAAGACACAGGGAGGTGGGACTAGGGAAGGAGGAGGAAAGGTGGGGACTGAAACTGAGCCTGGGGAAGGGAGGAAAGGTGTTTCCCAAAGAATTTGTCTTCTGAAACTCAGCAGCAACTTGCAGTGACTCTTCTTAATGCTTATTATGGTGACTTTTTAGTTAAAACATAAATGGGCTGCCCCAAACTATCCATTTTGATGCCTCACAGTAGAAACACCCCACACATGACCCCCTCCAAGAAGTGAGAACCAGCCCTCACAGCGTGCCTGCTTTGGCCTATCCCCTTCTTAGCAACATCACAACAGTGGTATCGAACTTTCAGACCACTGCACAAATGTTGCAGCACTCCAACACGGGGGATGTGTTGTCTGACCAACAGTCAAAACCACAGGAATAACAGTCTGTACATTTGAGCCTATATCTAGTCTATAGCAGCATACCTTGTTCAAGTGAAGCTCTATGAGCTCTCCTTGAATAATATTTCAGGCTCAATTGCTTGAGAATTTTATCCACCACTTTTTACCATCCTTGATGTTGCCTTCAAGACCTCCTTGATTCCAGAGATTTAGCATGGGATTAGACCAACTCTGGGGTGCAAGCATACAGACATGGTCTCTACAGTCTCAGCCAAGAGGTCTCATCCCCTTTCCACCACCCATTCCAGTGTCCTACCATCCAAACAAACTTGCCACTACTCACTTGTTTCCAGCCCACACAGGTACAGTGCAGGAAAGTCCCTGGTAACAAAAATAAATGAAAACTTTTTCCCCAAAACCTTCCAGGAGGAAGCACTGCAGAACACAGCAAACTTTTGGCACACCCAGGCCTTTCACGAGTGGCCAGTCCAGCAAGGACATTTGGCTGATGAGCAA
Organism: Buteo buteo; assembly: GCF_964188355.1. Classification (NCBI taxonomy): domain Eukaryota; kingdom Metazoa; phylum Chordata; class Aves; order Accipitriformes; family Accipitridae; genus Buteo; species Buteo buteo. The sequence continues at coordinate 21,944,811 of NC_134183.1, forward strand.
GCTCAAGCTCACCTCTGGCCAACCCTTACACAGATGGAAACCACTGACTCAAACCCAGGTTCCCTGACTGCTCTCCCCACCCATCCAAGGAACCCAGCCACTTTGTCATCCCCCTGGAGCCCTCTAGTACTCATTTCAAGCTTCCCACCCTGTTTTCCAAAGCAAGCTGGGCTCCTCCTGGCTACTTCCAACAACAGAAAAAAATTTCTTCAGCAAAATTCCCAATATCTTAGCATCTGAAGTCAAATCTCACTTAGTAAGCATGCATGCCTCAGAAGAGGACCCTCAAACGTGTTAGATCTCATGGGACATCTCTGCTGTCAAACCCCAGGAGAAGCTGCAGTGCTCCTCAGGTCAATGCAGAGTGCCATTCTCTCATACCACCTTTTCCCAGGACTGGAGGGAAGAAAAAAAATAAATAAAAAATCAAGAGCAAAGGCACAGACAGGTCTTTTGTCTGAGCTGCCTGTCTTTGTGTAGCCAGATGCAGAGTTTAAAGGAAAGGATTTATATGACTGCCTTGCCAAACCAGGCTCAGATGCTTTTTTCCAAGCTTAGGTAAGACATAAGAAAAAGATCAGTTTCCCTGTCTGCTTTAACTCATGGAAGGAAAAAAGAAGTTGACTTTAATTTTGCCTGTAAACAAGCTGTGGTCCCTGGGTAAGGACTCATAGAAACTTAACATAGCGTTGCCCAGAACAAAGGCAAGCCTGACAGTAAGTCAGGTAAAACAGACTGACACCACTGTTTCTTATGGCATCTTGCTTGCAAGATAACCACAATTCACTGTACATTGTCAGCTTGGAGGGGTTACTTTCCTCCTAGATCCAGCCATGCAACCGTCTCATGCCCTGCCCATACACAAGTGTCAGTAGAGACAAATCTGAACTGAAATCTAATGAATTTGGCTAATTCATTATTTGAAAGACTTATGTGTTTCTGTTTTCTTTCATCTTGATCTTTTTTTTTTTTCCTTCCAAGCCAAGCACACCAGATGGCCAATACCACTTTCATTGCTAGGTACTAATCAGCCACTTCCATATGATATTTGCCATGAAGAATTAATACAATTAGGTCAGGATGTAAAGACATCATATTATTCATGGCAATAAGCCCAGATTTACTTTTTATTCCTCCTGCAACCGCCTGCAGCCCAGGTGAGGTCAGAATCCAGGTCCCTTTTCACTGCAGTGAGCTGAGCTGCTCCTTGTCACATTGCACAGAGCTTTGCGGCTGCAACTCTGGTTTCCTTTCCATAAGAAATATAGTCAAATTCAGCTTCAAAAGAAAACCTTGCTAAGAGATCTCCAAGTACATGCTTAACAAAAGGGTGATGCCCTTATAATCTCTCTCACCTTTATTTTTCAAGTTTTGTTTTCCCTTTCTGTTCAGTCCTACAAAGGATGCAAGCAATACGAATGGAGAACTTGTGAAAAGCGCCAGACGTTCTTTGGCTGGCCAAGCCCTCAGAGCCAGGAGCTCACAAGAGGACAGGAGGGAGGACTATTGCCATGCACTTACACACCCCATCATGGTGCCCCTCCCTGACTGCTCACCCAGAAATGAATAAGTGGATCAGCTATTTGTCACTGCTTCATCATTTAAAAAAAAAATAAATCATTGGGTTTTTTCCTTCTTTATATTTTTCATATCTAAGTAACTGAAATATAAACATTTTTCGTGCAGCAGAGGTTAGCCTGGTGGCAGGGCCCAGGTTTGTCTGGGAAGGATAGTTCCTCTCTGTTCCCCTCTCATGGCATATCCCCAATTCTCACCCAGAATGAGTTTGATTTATTTTAAGGGTCCTCCTTCTCAAGGCTTAAGGCTGTGAGCAAAGGTGGGATTGTGCAGTTATATATGGGAGATCAAGTCTTGATTCTTCACTCTGATAAAACACATATGAGGCATGACTTTGGCCAAGTTGCTTGCTTTTTTTTCTGTGCCATAGATTCCCTGCCCCTACCAAAAGTTCAAGGCAAAAATCAAAACTATTCTCTGTGCAGTGAGCAGCAAGGCAAAGGTGGAGGCAGAAAGCTCTCAGACCTCAGGACAGGATGAAAGCCAACCTGGGACCTGCTCCCAGGCAGCCAAGGGGCCAGGACAATTGGCAAGTCCCACGCAGGGCTGCCGTGCCATCCCCAGAGCTAATTTCCAAGTCAGGTTCTGCTGTCTCACACTACAGCCAACATCCCGGCAGGCCTGCCCGTGAGGCAAACCCTCTCCTGCAAACCACGCGATGGCTCTGCTCTGCTTCCTCTGGCTACTTACAATTCAAGACATCTGTGTTTACTCCGTGACCCATAACGGAGGGTTGTTTTCCCTGGAAGGGCTCCATCACTGCCTCTCTCCTGGTGCCTACCATGTGTCCATTTAATTTTTTTTTTTTTTTTTTTCCCCAAGAAAGGTCTGCATGCTGCTATTTTCAGCACCCTCCCCATGTGCTAGAGGCAATTCATGCTTTGGGACACATGGCAAGGACTGCAGAAATATTTCCTGTTGGTCCAAGGAGAGGCTTCTCTAGCAAAAAAACCCCAACATAATAATGCTTCAAAGACCCCATTCCCCATGTACAGCTCAGCACACAAGGCAGATACAGTACATGAAAAAATTTGCTTTTGACACCACACAAAGTGAAAGCCCTACAGAGAGCCAGAAAGCTTAACAAGTCAGTGATCTAATCTACTGCAACACAACTTCTAAGGCAAAATATACTCCTTGTTACTGCACGTCATGTTGTTACGCAAGGGGGATATGACCTTCTTGCCTGACCCCTGGATGGAGCAGGCTAGCCAAAATTCACTGGACGTGGACCTAACCCCCAAACCTGTTTCTAAACAGGCAGCTCAGTCACAGCCTTCAGAGCTGGTTCCAACTCCTGTTGTCATGCAACGCAAGGAAGGCACGGTCCCTCTCAGGACTGCCAGCCTTCACTCTTGCCACCAAACAGCCTTTCATTTTTCTCCTGTGTGACAGCAGGATGACCGAGTTGTCATCTTGTCACCTCCCTGTGGCAAGGCACTAAGGGACACTAATTCACCGACCAGGACCAACCTCCTGAACTAGTGTCCTTCACATTCACGTAAATCCTCTCTCATGCTCTCCCACTTCGCTTTGTGACCCCCAGGGGAAAAAAGACTAGTGCAAAGTGTTCATTATTATTAATACCATTATTATACAGTAGAGGAGATGAGAAGGGCCAGGTAGCAATGGGGGCTGAGTTGGGCGGATGGGAGGAGGCAGGACGGAGAAGGGCTTTGCAGGGAGCCTGCAGAGCAGCTCGGGGAGGAGGGCAGTGCCGGATCCTAACGACCCCTTCCAGCAGGGAAGTTTGTTCCCTTCCTACAGGACCCAATTCCCTTTTGTCCTGCGCTGAGATTTCCTCACCGCCCCGGCAGCTGGGAGGTCCTTGGCTGGGACTGGAGCCCGTTCAGGCAAAACGGGGCCAAACGCCAACCAGCACGTGTGCACCCTCCCTCCGGCCGGGCAAACGGGGAGGGGGTCAGCCCGGGAGAGCGCGGGGTGCGGGGCAAAAGGGGCTTTGAAGGCTGACAGCCTCAGGTGCGAGCGTGTGACTGCAGACATTCCTGCAAAGCAGGAGCAAGAGATTTGTTACCTGGAGAGGGCTGATGCTTGACGAGTGATGTCTTCATCCAGCTGCCCAAGAGGGGGTTATTCTGCCTGCAGGCAGCTTTTGCTTCATCAGGGCCAGGAGCCCACATGCAAGACTTTTTAAGGTCCTTAAGACATCTGTGAAAGAGGGAGAGGACCGAGTTTAAAAAAAAAAAAAAAAAAAAGGGGGGAAAAAAATTAGCTGGGGAAAGGGTGCCTCTCCCATTTCCGTGTCAGCTGGTGGGGAGACGTGGAAGGCCTTGCAGAACTCCCGCCCGCCTGCACACTCCTCAGCATGGGACCTGCAGAAACGTGTTCCCCTTCCTAACGAACTCATGTCACTAATCTGGCAGCCAGCCCTTGGAGGGGGGATTGCTGAGCAGCCACAGCTCTGGAGAACAGAGCGCGGGACATATGGAGTTTTCAGCATTTTTCTAATTTCCAGAACTTTTTTTTCCAGTGGAGAGGCATTCCTCTGGGTAGAGAATGCCAGGGTAATGACAGTAAGCCTGGTTTTCTGAGGAACCTGTCAAAGGCAACTAACAAGTATCCCATGTACTGCCAGATGAAAATCAGAGGGGGGATTTCAGAAGGGAATATCTGGGTATGTTGTGGCAAGGAGGAAGAGTCTGAAGAAAAGGCCATTGTGCAGGAGAGATGGGACCCTAGGTGTCATCCCACCCATATTGCCGGATGGTCCTGCAACCTCAGAGAAATGAGTACATTACGCTGTGCTCTGCTCCCCTTATCTGTAAATTCAGGCTGGTTCATTACCACTGCATTTTCAGAGTCAACACATGAGGTTTAATTTATTAGTGCCCATAAAATCCTTCGCATTCCAGGGTGGGAGTTTTCTGCAGCACAAACCTCACTGCTGCCTTCTGCTGCCAAAGCACGCCCGTCGCTTCTTGGTGTTCACCAGACCACAGCAAGACACTTCCTGGGTAGCACCAAAATGAGATATTTTCCTAGGATGTAGTTCACTTTTCCTTCCCCTCACATGGATTTTAAGCTTCATAAAACACACCTCAGAGAACCCCACCTCCCCACCGTGCAACCACAGCTACAAGACTTGGCACTTAGCAGATCCAGCTCTCACTGGTGAGGATGCAGCCCAAAACGTGGCACCTCTGCTGCGAGTGGAAGCAAGACCACTCAACAATGCTGAGGGGTTACTTCTCATCCCAGAGGAGGCCTGGACCTTGGTGGGAACAGCATAACAGCTACTGATACTTCACAAGGGCACACACTGCTCGGCCATCAGATGGGAACAGTGTCCATTCACTCCTTACCCAGCCTGGATTTGAGTTAGGGCATCACACTCCTGCCTTTCTCCTGCAAAGTCAGGAGCCCTGGGGCATCAAGAAGAGGCAGGAAGACAGGCCAAAGACAAGTCAAGGTAAGAGACATGCAAACAGGCACTCCCTGCCTGCTCTGTTCAGGAATACATTCAGGTTTGGCTTATCCCCTTTCAGAAATACATTTCAAGCACTATTTCTGAAGGTCCTTGAGGAAAACCAGCTTCAGCTATGAACCTCATGTCTGAAGAGTGAAACCCAACCACACTCAATTTACCTCCCCACCTGAGGGCATGTCAGTCATACACTGGCTTCTGGAGTTCCAGGTTTGTGGCTCAGCAACACAGAGGACAGGAAAATGGATGATCTTGCATCTTGTCTGAAAGATGCAAGGCCAGAGGGATTTTCCTAGTCTACATTAGGAAGAGGATTGAAGACAGTGTTACGGGAAAGGGTAATTCCTTGTGTTTCCACTCAGACTTGCAACACCACAGATGCTGGGAATTTGCTTTCCAGTTCATCCCAGCAGCCATTGCCACCACAAGGGGAGAAGCGGGGGACTAGAGCAGGGTAAGGACTGCATGAGCATCAGGTAAAGAATGAAAGGAACCAGGGAGAGCCTTGTGCTTTACAACTGGATGCCAGTTACAGGTCATCAACTCCTAACACTCCCATTTCTTTCCCAGCAAATACGTTTCCACTTGATGCAGTCTCCTCAAAGCCATGTCCGGAGGCTCAAGCAACCCAGAGGACCCCAGGACTTGCACAACTCACCCCCCAGTCAGACTCGCCACAGGCCATTGCAGAAGGGTTAAAAGGCTTCCCATATGGCTCTCATTGCTCTTCCTTTTATCCTGGTCATGCCCAGCAGGCAAAGGAGAGCTGAAGGAGGTGGGGAGAAGGAAGCAGGGGTGGGAGAGGGTTAAACTTGAGGGAGGCAGGGAACTAGCCTGGCCATGGTTTTTCAGCACAGCCAGCAAGAAGGCTGCCTGCCTGCCTCAGGGGACTATTAAGGGACTATGGTGACTTTCATCTCCAGGTCACTAGTTCAAATCTGGTCCAAGTCAGGGACAACAAAGGTATTATGTGAAATTAATTGCTAGTCTCAAGTCCAATTCCTAGTACATGTGTGTCCATTTCAGTAAAACTTGCACCAGCTAAAGGCCACTTGAGCACAGGGGCAGAGAACTGAAAGGTGATGAAGCTCCTGCCTCATCCCCAGATGGAAACCCGCCTTCGGCAAAGGTCAGTGTGATCAAACAGCACTTGTTGTCCTGCTCTCTCCATTTCCAGATGTATTGTTCTCACACGACATATGGTTTTGTAGAGAAATAACTTCAGGATTTCTCAGATTCGCATACCCCGAGTCAATAATTCAGTGTAATACATAACACCTAACATGATGCTGGAATCTTTCTTTCCCAAAGAAAAATGTCTGAGTTAACAGGATAGAGTTGGACAGGAAGATTTATAGGGCAGGGACAGTCTTTTTGTTCCAATTTTGCACAGCCATCAGCACAGCAGCTCCTCACCCACGAGTGCAGGAGTAAGTGCAGGCTGCAGAACTCCCACTGCTTTGAACCATAACCAGGCAGCACAACTTCTGGCTCCTGGTGAAAATCAGTGCTCTAATTTCTCTTTTAAAGAAAGCAACTCAAAACATTTAAGGGAAAGCCACTCACCAAGGTGTTTAAAAAATAAAACTAAAAATCAAAATGCTTTCCATGAATGTGATTTTAAAAGTAGACTCGGCTGCTTTAACAGAGCAGAAAACTACCAGACACAAACAAGAGGGTCCACAGCAAACTATCCATGTTGGCAAACCAACAGTTTACACCAACTGTACTCCAGATGGTACCTCCATACCACCATGTGGGACTAGGGGAAAACACACCATGAACCTGCCTTAGTTGTTCCCAGGGTGTCTTTAGGGCTGTTGTACTGGATATAAAAGGGCATTTTGTAGTCTTACTGGACAGTGTGCTTCCAGACAAGGGCTGAGCAATGACTTCAGGAGCTCCCAACATTTATTTCCCACCTTTAAACCGGACAAGACACAGCTCCCACACTGGAGCAGAAGGACTGCTCTCCAGTCATGAGGACAGACTTGCCGCCCAAACGATGCTCACCGATGACACATGCCAGCTCCCTCATGCTAACCAGAAGCATTACCTTGTTTAATTTCTCTGTCGAAAATGACAGCAGACGGTCTCAGCTGGGAAATGTTGCTTGCCCCTGCAGTTACAGCTGCATGTCTCCTGACTGCTTGCCTCTCCCAATTAGAAGCAAATCTGCCTCCTGTCAGGCAGCAGTTCATTCTGCCCCTACAGCCCACCCCATACTAGCTCCCATTTAGAAATAAAAGATTGCCTTTTCTGAGCTGCTTATTGCTGCCTGCACTGACAATAATTCTGTGGAAATTGGTCGTTGCCACCACTGATGACCATTAGCATGCTGACCTGCTTTGACTTCACCATCAGCTTTGAATATCAAATCAGTGATTAACGACTTCCAGTAATGACCCTGCCAGGAGCATCCCTGTGTTTCTCCAAGAAGGTACCCTCTGAACTGGGTCATTACAGGAGCTTGTCATTTGTCAGCAATTTAAAAGCTGATAAGTCAGCAGTGCGCACTTAGGGATGAGACAGTGCTGGTTTCCTTGATGTCTGTTGTACTTTTCCTTTTTCACCAAGAGAAACAGATAAAATTCATATGGTTATGGCCAGTCTTGTTTGGCTAAAATCATCTGAGAAAATGGTATGAGGAGAATCACTCCTTACTTGCCCCCTTCTTTTACTCTTTCCAAAAGCATCTAATATTGACCATCTAAGGCTCTGATTCAAAAATGCATCAAGCCCAACATTTGTTGCCCAGTTATAGCTCAAAGACATGATAAAAGATGGTGTAGAGTACCATTCCAAGAAAAACTCATTTTCCCAGCTCCAAAAATGTTGGCAGATTAATTCTGAGAGATTAGGTGTCTATGTTGCATTGTGCGTTGCGTTAAATAGCATCCAACTTCCTACATGCCCACTTCCACAGCAAACAAGCATAAAACCAATGCAAGTTCTGTACATGCCAACAGGTGATCCAGATCAGATGCATCACCAACTGGTCCAATGCACAAAGCCAGTACTAATGAGAACGAAGGTACAGCCTCAGAGGCAGGGTGCTGGGCACATGAGACCTCTGGTCTGCCCAGGTACCTCGGCTGCTCGTAGAAGACTAAAGCTTTAACAATGCAACAAAGCCTGGGCCAGAAAACTGAATCAGAGGCAATACATCCACCCTAACAAAAACATCCAATCATCCCTTTGATACTTTTACAAGGGCTTTCTAAAGAGGTCCCTGGAGCTGCATCAAGACCAAGCACTGCAAAGAGCAGGTGAGCCATGCTTGGAAGCTGGCTTCACATCTGCAGGTGCTTTATGGTCCTAGAGAGAAAAAGAGAGGAAGAGGGGATCCTCTAATGAGGTTATTACCAGTGCCTGGCACTGCAGCAAGGCTGTACAATGCCTGCTGAACTCCTTCCTCCTACAGGAAAGGAAAACCCTTTGTGTGAAGGATTTAAAGGGCTCTGTGCAAGACACCAAAGGTACCATCTCTCAATAAAGAGTCAGGCCACGGATGAATTTGGCAAGCAAAGGAAAAATGTCTAGTGTTTTCAGAAAAAAAACCCAAACTGCTAAATAAACAGCAAAGCGTCTCCACCACCAGATGTGCTTGTGTGGTTACAGTCTTTATTTATCTGGCAGAATGGAACTAATTTAGATTTGCTGGATTGCATTTGATGCACAACCTCTGTGTGCCTCAGTTTCCTTCTTATTCGCAAAGGGTTAACTCTGAGACTCAAAGACAACTAGAAGTTCCTATTTCCTTTGGGCCCACCTAGTCCAACTGTGAGCAACAGCTGTAATAACCAGGTCCCAGGAGGAAGGAAACCATCACATTTTAAGGCAAAACCTGTCATTCACATCAGTGTTACCAGCATGCTCAGAGACACATAGAAAAAGCTGTTCTCCCCTGACCCCATTTCTCCACGCAACACTGATACAGAGCCCAATACTTCATACAGCAGCAAGTACAGGGCTATCCCAAGCTCAGGTAGGCATCCTCATCCTAAAATATAGGTGAGCCATATCTTACTGCAGGCCTCTGGGGACCTTGCCTTCCAGCATACACCAGCCCCTCCCTGCAAGCCACACACACAGCTCTGCATCTTGCAGCTGTGACCAAGCAAGGAGGGAGCCAGAGTCATAACACCACCTTCCCTACAGCCTGTAGCTTCCACGCATTCCCCTCCCAGTCCCACTTGCTGGGGAAGCGCCACAGCAGAAGCAGAAGGACACAGCTCTAGTTTTCCTTACAAGTAGTTGAATAAGTTACCCATCAGGAAGCCCTTCTCCTACCTGCCCTAGGAAACTTTCTTTGAAGCGTTTTTGTTTGCTCCCCTGCAGTCTCATTCCCCATCACATACAGCTTTCTTGGTTTTGTGTTGCTTTTCAATCTTTCCACTTGCTTCATAGCATATTTCCAGATCACAATGACAAAAAAACAAAACAAAAAAAAACAAAAAACAAACGAACAAACAATTCCAACCAAAACCTTCCCCTTCTAAGCAACAGCTATTCCCTTTTCCAGCCTCCCTTTAGTAAGTTCAGTGAGGAGCTAGCTTCCTCCAAAGATTCAGTCAGAGCTTCTTATCAATTAGGGTAATTGGCACCCAGCTGAGCCTGTCTCCCAGCTGGGACCCATTAACACTCAATTAACACAACCCCAGGCCCTGCCCTCCTCCCCATTATAGGTCTCCTCTCTATCAGTGTACAAGTCTGTGCACAAAATCCTCTTGAGGCTATGTGGTTGTCCACCCATTCCATGTCTGGAAAGGCATTGATAATGAGTGTAACGAGCACATCTTGTTCTTCTAGCATTTGAGCTATGCAATTAGCCTTGTCCCCATGTCACAGACAGGACAACACCAGCTTTCTGAGGGAAAGGCAGAGACTTGGAAAGTGTGGGGTGCTCCCATGCAGAGCTGGCTTGCTGGTGGTGGCGTCAGGTGCAGGATCAGTCCCTGGTGCCTCCTGCTATGTGCTAGGTCCAATATCTCATTGTCTGTGAGAACAGCACCTCTACTTTTCATGTCCCTGGGTAGACCTGAGTCACCTTTTCAAGGGCTTTTTTTGTTTTATCTAATCGTTAAGGGTCAGAAAGCAAATAATAGCAGCCCAACACACAGGAAACAAAAGAGCTCGATAATCTTCTTTAACTTTGTGCTTTCTTTAAAGTCTCGATTCACTTTGGTTGGCTGTTTGGAGCTGATGTCCTGGGACACTTTCATGCAGTTGGGCAAGGCAGGGAGCTGGCCCGGTTGTCCTCTATGTCCTCTCCTCCACAACTTCCATAGCAGCCTCCTCCGCAGGGTCCCCCAAGGCTGCAGCCCCTGTTCAACCACGTAGCCCTGGGGAACAGAGAAACCAGCTCTCCTTTCCCCTCTCCTTGCCACAAGCCCTCTCCCCACTTGAAGCTTTCAGGTTGTGCTGAACCCCCTCCAGCTACTTCCTAAACACGCTTCAAATCCCCTGTCAAACCCACAGGAGAACAGTGCAGGGTCTTTTTGCCCATAGGACTTGATCTGCATCCACCTACCTGCCTGTTTGTTCAGGAGCTGCGTCTTGCTCGGTTGTGTAGCCCTGAGCAAACCAAAGCTGCCAGTGAGCAGCACATGTTCCTTGCTTGCTCTCCTCAGTGATTTATTTCTATGCCACGTATCTCCAAACAGCACACCAACATTTGGTCTAGTTTTAATATATACATTAAAATATCCATCTCTCTGTTTCCATGTGTATATAAAAGCAGGGGGACAGGGAAAGGGAAATTTGTCAGATGACCTAGCAACTCAAAGCCAGCCAGAAAGCATTTCTCCTCCCATGTTTCTGAAAATAACCGGTGCACATTTGACTTCAAAGTAATAAACAGTACAGACATTTTCCAGCCATATTTATATCACTGTAGGAGGATGCAGCAGGAGACTGGGTTAGTGAACTAGTTTTTCTCTCTGCTGCTTGTGTTCTGGATGAAACTGAAGGAGTACTTCCAGAAAAATCATCCGTTCCCAGGCAAAAATCACTTTCTTTTCCCCTTCTCTCGTCTGCTGTTCCAGGAGGTTCAGGGAATTCACATCAGCATCAAGTAATAGTCCCACCATCTCACTGCTATAATCCCGCTCAGAGAAGAGGGGGGAACCGGCGTTGCCTGAGAGATGGGCTTTCTGGCTCTGCCTGGTGCATGGATACCATCTGTCTTAAGTGTCTGAAGTAATTTACTTCCAATTTTCGAGGTGTTTGAACTGATGATACTAATTTATGTCCAGTGTATTAGACTCCTAGGGATTCTTGTTGGGACTGACCTTCTGATCACTCTCCTATTTAAGCCTGAATGTATTCTGCTCATGTTTCGAGATCAACCATGTTGTGCCTGAAGCCTGTAATGACTGTTACTACTGCTTTTATGAGCAATCTCCTAACTGACCACTTGTCCTGCAGTCCCAGATGCCAGACATCCCACCAATATGGGCATCACACTGCAACTGGTCAGTCATGCACAACCCAGCTGTGTCCGTGATGCCTTGGCATTCCTGGGGATGTTTTGAAGGTGATGTGGATGTGCTCAGGGTGTCTCAGACCTCCTGAGCACGAACACCGGTGAATCGTTAAGTCAGAGAGCTCATTCACAGGCAACAGACTCTCTCCAGTAAGATCTCTCTCAAGAAATTTTGCACCAAACTGTGGGTCAGGGAGCACTAACTCAGGCAAGGAGAAATATAGTACCTTGCACAACAGACCTGTGATCTCCACTGGGCTTCGTGGGGTCCACTTTTTCCATGCTGTACAGATAATAACAAAAAAGATGACTAAAGATATGGCCACACTGGCCTGGAATTAAGAATCTCCTGAGGTCTATAGCCATCCTCAACACTTACTCCTTTAGCAGTCTCAGAAAAGTCATTTAACCATCCCATCTCTGGTTTCCCTCCTGTAGCACAGCTCATCTATCATACAATTGTAGAAGTTCAGGTCATCTTGCAGGTGACTGTGAGCAATGCACCCCACTTTGCCCTCTCCTGAGGCTGCCTACATCAACTGCAGAGCAATCAGTGTGGCAGCCTGAATCTGAGACTTAACCACTATTTATGGCAAAGCAGCACTATCTTGAAATGTCATGTCCTAAAAGTGAGCCAAACTGCCATCCAACCCAGCCGAAAAAAACACAAGTTCTACATAAGGTTTCCTTCCATATGTGTATGGGCCAGGGATGAATAAGTCTACCCTTCTTGGGTGGAAGGTAGAAAATTATTTATATTCTTCTCATAAAAGACTTTCGGGCATTTTTCTCAAAACTGAATAGTATCCCCTATTGCTGAACTGCAGCTATTCCTAGGAAGAACTTGGCCAGAGCGCCAGATGAAAATGCATCACACAGTTCCTCCCAAGGAAAGAAACAGGTGAAGGGGCCATCCATCACCACATCAAAGCAGAGCTTGCCCCTTTGTAGTGCCCATGAATGGGACTCGTTTTGTCCTCCTAACAAGTGGGTCCTGGGCGGAAGATGGCCGCATTGATTCTCCAGCGGCTACTTTTAACGGCTGGGGCAAAACCAATCAACTTGATGTCATCGAGGGCTTTTGAGACGTTGACTAAGGATCTCTGGAGGGCGAAGGGGACAATACAACCTGGAAAGCCCTCCTTCCTTTCAGCCTGCCCTGCATTTCCCCTCTCGCCTTGTTCTCCCTCTCTTCTTTATTAAGCCGCTTTTGTGGGGCTTTCACCCATTCTCTCCAACAGTGAAAAAGTCCAAGCGAGTGAATCTCCTCCTCCTCTTTCCCCCACCCCCCCTTTTCTATCATCCTTTTTCAAAGTAGTGCTTGCAAGGGATGGCAGGGCTTTCAGTACTTTGGGGTCCCTGCCATGCCGCTTTGTTGGCTGCCCCAGTATTGTGCTTCCCAAGGCAGTGCAGGTGCAGCTGGGTTTTGTCTGGGTGTTAAACGCTGGCTAATTAGCTGGAGGGAGGGGAACGGGGATTGTGGCAGTAGCATTCATTACACAGAGACATTCAGGTTCCACAGGAACTGGGATCTGCCCGGTTAGCGCAATCCCAGCTTGTTTCTGCCCCCGCTGCAAGACAGGAGAGACTTTGGGAGGCAGGATCACACCCTGCATGGGTTCACTGGCCTCTTCTCCACTTGTATTTGCCACTATCCGGGGAGTCATCTCTGATGGGGAGAATAAATTGCCATCAGCTCTCCACAGCACTCCCACACCCTGGGAATGGTGAAATGGCGTATCAGCTCAGGAAGCTGTGGAAAGACACAAAGTCCAGTAAAAGAAATGCAAGTAACCTGCACGTAGAATACCGCAGACAGCCCTAGCGTTGAGGGCGGATGAGTGAGGGTCTACCCTGACTTCAGCAGTTTTTCTTTGCAAGCTTTCATGAAAATAAATCTATAATGCACACCATATGCAGTTTATGTGCCATTCAGTCTGGATATTTATTTTGAAAGACAAGAGTCTTTGCTTGGTTTCATTTGTCACTAAAAAGGAGAAAGAAGAGGCATAAAGCAAGCAAAACCAGAAATACTTTGACCCAAACCCAGAACTTCAACGGCAGTAATTTCACCAAGTAACAGATATGAGTTTCATCCCAGGTATTAGTGTGCACTAGCTCCGAGGTGTTTGGCACCAGTACCCTTCAGAACAGCACTTGAACACACATCAAGTAAACCACGCTGATGGCCAATGCCCGTGAGCCAGGGCACAAACCTCCATAAGCTGGTAGAAAGAAAATGAGAAGTTGTTGGGAGTTGAGGACTATACATCCCCTTGGGTCCTCTGACCTCACATTTCCAGAGTGAGAGTTGCTCCTTATTCACATCTCCCATATGTAAGCCCAGCCAGGTCAGAGCAAATTCCGTGTTGATTTAGCAGCATTTTACATTTACTTTGGACTCACTTTGTGCTGGTGTGAATAACTGCATAAGTATCAGGCAATCAGGGGAGCAAAGATGTGCAAGTAAAGCAAAATAAACCATACAAAAATCTGTAAAGGAACAGTTGCAAAAAGTCAGTCAGGTATTTTTGATCTACAGAAATTATGTATCTGCATTAAGTTTCAGTCTAGGTTAAAGTTGCTAGATAACCCTGCCGCAGTTCAGGTCAAAATTAAAAATCTCATATTGTGTTTCCCCTGTCAAGCAAAGGACAGTTTTGCAAAGCCTGTGTTTGTGGGAGTTTTCCACAAAGAGTTTCAGGCAACATAAAATGTTCCTGGCACCATTTTCAGCTGTGTGTCCCAGAGACACTTAACTCTGTACTTAATTCAGTTTTAATAGGCTGCGATTATATTAAATAAATACCAGCTGAACTGATTATTTAATACATAGTTATAGCTGTTTAACAGCCATGCAATTGACTGTTACATCTCAATAAATGTATGTTTTTCATCGATCACCTAGTATTTTATTTCACATCCCATAATTTTCCTATATAACTCTGGGACCTTCAAAGCATTGCTGGGGGTCACCCCAACCTGCCGCGCCAATCTCTGCAGTGGCAGCAGGAACACGCCCAAGAGCCGTTGCCTTTCCAGGGACTCATCGCAGGTTAGGTCACCACTACCCGCTTCCTTCCACCTCCTCCTTGCGTTTTCAGGTGATGTAAAATGCCTCTTTGCATCCCTTCCAGCCTTACCCAGCTGCTCCGCGCCGGTAAAGCAGCTGCATCTCTCCACCCCGGCACTGGCCTCTTCGCAGGAAGTCAGAGATCATTCTGCTCTCAACAGGCTGTAAGAGTTTAAAGCTTCAAGAGGTTCTAGAAATGTATAATCTGAATTTTATACTTTAAAATTCATAGTTCCCTGCCCATTGATGCTTTCCAACCGATATTTGTGTTTTCCCCTTCGTTATTGCTTTTGCCTGCAGCTCCTTTGAAGACATTTACTCAGCTAAAAGGCGTCTTTATTGCAGTGCTGTCAGGCATTTGAAATGATCAGAAGATATATAAATAAGAAGTTGTTTCTAAAACCTGCATCTATTTGCAAACCAACAAACTGAATAACAAACTGTTATTAAAAGCACATTTGTTGAGGTCTGACAACTGCACAACGGATACATACAGTTTCTGCTGCAGAGTTGTTTACCCTAACTAATCACTTAACTTCTCAAAAGGCAGCATCAAAATGAAAGTGATACATATCTGTATTTAATTACTTTCTGGTGTTATGACAGAAAAAATGGAGTTTTAAGGGATACATTTTACAAAGGCTTTTATCAGAGCATCCACAGAAACTGCAAGCAATGCCATTTCCATGTATTATAACAACTGAATTTCCATGCTGCACTAGAAATTTCAGGGTGCACAGTAAATAACGCGTTATTTGTCTGATTTGTGTATGCCATTGTAAGATCAGTGAGCCTGAAAATATAGATGTCATTTGAAAAGTGGCAGAAAAAAAAGAAAAAAAAAGGAAAAAAAAACCACCAGTGTGTTTTTCACTATTTGGTGCTGCCTACCCTTTCAGAATAAAAAAGACAAACCCCTTCACATTCCTGGCTGTCGTGAGCTGCACTTTCCTATTCAGACCCCAGCCTGCTGAAGCCGGTAGTTATAAATGCTCAAGAGCTAATAAACACTTCTCAGGATTTAGCACTGGAGAACCACATGGCAAGGAATAGACAATTCTTTGTTATCATTGTATGTAGCCCCTTCCTTAAAAAGCCCTGACATGACTTCTCAGGCAATAAATCAGTTTTCTTTTGCCGATGTGCTAAAGCCCATCTATGCACCATAAAAGCTCCCCCCCCCCCCCCCCCCCATATTCCATATCCCTGTGATGGCTTTATTCACAAGCAGGCACATGTGCATGTGAAAAGAAAATGCAGATCTTGCATTTCTGAGTAATAATTCTTTTTGTGAGTTAGTACTCCTCAGACCAAGCAGAGAAGTCTCATCCTCATCCAGCCAGCACCATCTTTATTTGCTCTATATTTTCCTCACACTGTCACAGCTCTACACCGTTCCATCATATGGTAGAGGTATTAATTCACTATTTCCTGCATTATACAATCCCCACTTCCTTTCCAGTTTTCTCACTCTAATGATGCTATAATAAAAAACAGAGGTAATAATGAAATTGGAAAATAGTGTAATTTCTAGCTGGCAAAGAAAGCTGCTGGAATAGAGTACAGCTCTGGAAGCTGCTTTGCTACTAGCTTGTTAGATGAAGGTTTTGAACAGTGTTTGACTGACTATTCATGAACTGCCTCGAAAATCTGCCAAAGCAGCATTACTGGACCTCAACAGCAGCAGTCCCAGGACTGACTAGCTGATGGTCAAAGCCAGGTAGACCAAAGAATCAACAGATGGGTGTTATATTCAACGTTGACGGAGAAATTCCCTCAAATAGGGCTTTCTCTGAGGTTGAGTTAGAACTGCTGTGTGCTCCAAAACAATAAGGAGTCCAAGATGTGGAGCTTGACTCTGCTCTCGTGTTCCTCCTGCTGCAACCCCCCTGGCTGGTACTGCCATATCTCTGGGCATGGGCTTTGCTTCAGGGGAGCTACTCCTGATTGCACGGGAATAAACAGGATCTGAATCAGGACATTAAAATGAAGGTTTTAATGAGCAATTTGGAGATAACACTTAGTTTCAGCACACCCAGAGACACACCCTCCCCCATACACTCTGCCCCTCAGCTGATTTTCAATACTTCATTCATGCACCCATGACAATTCATTATACAGATGCCTTTTCCCAAAAGAAGTCCTCATGATGTGGTTAAAGATACTGATCTTCTGCCTGGCTTCAGCTTCCAGAACTCCTAATAACCAAGGGAAATGGCATTTCAAAAGCTGGGCACTCTTGGGAAATGCAGTAATATCCTTCAAGCCTTATTTGCGGGCTGAGCTTGTCACTGGAAAAGTCATCCAGGCAACCTGAAATGCAATGGGTTGGTTTGAGCTCTGGACAGAGGGTGCCTCAAAGTTGCACAGACAGTTGCTGTAGTGCTATCTGGATGTCAGCGAGAGCAGAGAATTTGGTGATTTAAAGAAAATCTGGGCATTTCCTACCCACTGCATCCATCAGCACTCTTCAGCCATACAAAGGAAACAGTAGCTTGGATCCTTTTCCCACCCAAGCAGAAGAAATACCCTCCTGCTCGTACTGTGCAGCCACAGAAGCAAATATGAGGAAGGGGATGCCATCTCCAGAAACAGTGATGTGCTACAAAGACAGCTTCTTGGTGCATAACCAACTAAATCAGGAGTGGAGAAGCTTAGCAGGTACCGATGGAGGGCAGACCACGCAGGAGGCTGTCCCCAGCCCCAAGGACACCTGTTTCAAGGTCTCTGTTCCACAGGACCCCCAAGCTGAACCCCTGAGCTCACTCTCATCTTCCATTAGCTCCCCCAGTTGTCTAATTTTATACCTCACCTTCCACCATGGGAGAACATTCAGCTTGAAGACAGGCCCGGCACCAACCTTCTCCAGAGGAACAGTGGGTTTTCAGAGGAAAATGTAACTCTTCATCTCTGTAGAGAACAGGACAGAAGCACAAGATGGGGGATCTCTTTTATGGACACCAGCTGGAGCATCCCTCATGTCAGCATGGGGTTAGCCCCACACAGCCCGCAAGGAAAAGGCGGGCAGAGAGGAAGGGGGGACGTGGGCTCTCGTGCAAGCTTTGAGAGCTCACACAGAGCAGCCAGACCTCTCTCATCCCGAGACACAAAATCCTCCTGTGGAAGAAAGTGGGAGAGCATTACTGCTGCACTGAGCTGCCTCCGATGAAACAGGACCCTGCAGCCGAGCCCTTCAGTCAGGGCTGCTTCGCTAGCTCCTGCAATTAGAGAGAGCTTCTGGGGCAATAAACAGCACCCAGCTGGTTGCAGCACAGCCCCGAGCAGCCAGGTTTCAGCGTCTGGAGTCTTTTAAAGCTTTGCAAGCACGGACTTAACGGGGAGCCGCATTTACACAGGTGATGGTGAACTGCAGCTGGGAGGAGGGGGTGGCTGGCTGGCTGGAGTACACAGTGTTGGATGGATCCGGGGACACCAGATCTCTCGCTGGTCAAAAGGTGGTTGAAAATGATATGCAGCCAGTTCTGACTTCCAGCATGGGTGGAGCTGAGCTCCTGGGGAGCAGGAGGGTTACATACCTGGTGTCAATGCAAAAGAAAAGTGGCATCGTGCACCCCCTTCCCACGATAAGGGAGGAATGGATGTCCTGCACCCCATCATCCAGACCTCCTCACCTGGCTGTCAGCACTCTCCAAAGGTCTGTGCACCTGCAGCAGCGGCTACAGGAGAGAATATTCCCTGTAACAGGAAACAAATCCCAGACTGCATCAGGTACTCAGTACAATGAACAGAAACACGCACCATCCATCTTTCCTCCAAAGGGAATTTTGTGCCACCACTTCTGCTTTTTGATCCAATAGCTGTCACCTGAAACTGCCAGCATTTCCAAGCACAACCGTGAAGGGGAAGGCAGTTGCTTGATGCAGCACTATTCAAAATCTGCCCAAATGCATGATGGATACAGTGTCTGAGTGCTTTGACCTTCAAACCTCCCCCTCAGGTTTTCCATAGTCTGTAGTCAGATATGATGGTGGTTTCATTTATTCGGGGTATGTGGGCAGAGATAGGTGTCTGTTGACTGATGGTATCAGGTTGCATAATTTGCTTTTAATTTATATCTGTCCTCCCAAAGAGTGCCTAGTGGGGGGAATAAGATAGATCTGAAGATAGAACAATGGCTTCAGGGCGGGAGGGCTGTACAGAATGTACAGTCCTCTCCTTGCAACACAAGTCAGCTTCTGCTAAATACCTGAACAGACATTAGCAGCTCCTGTGGGCTTCAAACTACCATTCAAGCCAGAAAATTATGCAGGTAGCCTAAGTGGTTAGAACCCAACTAGAACTGGTTTTGAAGCAAATATCAGGACACAGAGAAATCTGGGATTGTACTAAACTGCAAGCCAGTGCTAAAGCGACACTCGAGCATGCCAAGAGTCAAGAAAGTAGAGACAAGGCAGGTGTACCAAAGCAAGAGCGAGGTCAGAGAAAGGCTCAGTCACACAGGACCATCCTGGAAAACTCCCTGGCTTTCTGAAAGGGGACCCTGAACAATGAAGGCCAGCCTGGCATGGTAGGGCAGGTTGGCTGGGACCAGGGACAAGGACAGCCATGTCAGAAAGCAGAAACTGGCCATTAGAACAAAACAACCGGGAGCAAGACCCAGGAGAACAGCTACAGAAAATAGCACATTGCAAATGCAAGAGCAACCTGTGGGATTGCCCAGCATCTCTGCCAGCAACAGGGACTGGCTAGTCCCAGGCCTCACAAGATTGGTCTGAAACTAGTTCACTGGACGATCCTTTCCAGACCTTGATTAATAAGACAATCTCTTCTCTTCACTTGTCAGCCACACAGTTTGTTGAGTTTCATTTACAGCTCCTTCTAGTCTGCAAACACAAGAGCAGCTTGTGTTTGCAGAGATTGGCAACCTGTGTTAATTAATCCTGAGATGTTGCAAGTTTTCTCAGCCTTTGTAGACAGCCACACCTGACCTCTGCATCTGCAGAACGACTCTCCTCTTTTAATGCACTTATCACCAGATTTCATTGCAGCTGTATTCAGCCACCCTGCCTGTGCAGGCTTGGCTCTCTGGCAGCAGGCACATGTTGTTCCCTTCCTCTGAACTTACCCTTTCCACACACATCAGCAGCTTGCCTTCCTCTGCGTGAGGGGAAGGATACAGGCACTGCCCTGCACCTTCATGTGTGCGGCCACCGGTTTGCATGGGCATATGAGTAATACTAAATTAAATCACAATGGTAAATGATCTCTGTGCCGTTTGTCCCTTCAGCATCCCTGCCTGGATACAAACAGGAAAAGTATCTGCATCTTCTCCGTCCCGAGGCCCACTTATATTGCAGGGATGATCAGCTGGCTGTTTACTTTCTCTATAGCTGCTTTTTAATTGCAGTGACTAACACATAAAGTTTATTACCTGGATTTAAGTTGTCCTTGTGCCCAAAACAGCACTAGTGCATTTAACACACCTGGATTCCCCGCTTTGCCATTCAAGGCTTCCCTGGACTCGAGATTCAGTTTACAACTGACAAGAACCCTATACTCTTTTGGATTGCAGCACACCAAATAATCATTCACACACTGGATTAACTGCTCTGAATCCAAGTAAAGACAGGGAACCAGTATGGAGAAAGCCCCATGTAAACCAACTGTTCATGCAGTTTGATTTCATTGTAATGCCTCTGCTCACATCAAGGCTTAGCTGGGATCCAAATGCTTATTTACAATGCAATACTAACTAGGGTAAACCTAACTATCTTAAAGAGTCAGGGAGAAATATTCAAAATAATTTTAATAGGACTGCTGGTCACTCCCAGCTCCATCCCTCATAACAGAAGGAAGAAGGAGCCCTTTTCCTTGCTTATCCCCCCACTGTTTGCAGACACACTCTGGTCCTGCAAGCAAAGCATGGCCAGCAAGGAAAAAAAAAATCCATGCCAACATCTGAACCTCTCTGTGCCTTTGACAACTAATTTGACTCACTACCTTATTACAAAGCACAGCAAGACTATAGGTAGAACTGAAAGGGAGCCCAAGACCAGCAGAGAATTTGAGCTCCAGAAAGTAACTGCCGCTTAGAAATAAAATTAAAATGTTTAGAAATAAAACAAAATAAAGAAATGGTAAGATCCAGAGCAGGATCAGTACCTTATGAATACTCATCAGACCCTGAATCCCCATCCAGCAGGTGAACAAGCCATCCAAGGAACACAGCTCTGCGAGAGGATGGGCAGCCCCAGGAGCTCCGGACAACACTCGGATGTAGAGAACAAAACTGGAATTTAAGCAGAGCTAGCCAGGAGGTCAGACTGGGTCATATAATAGTGGTGCCTCTTAGTCTCGTGCTTGGTGAATGTTGGATCCTAACAGTGGGTCTCCCAATGCGAAGGTTTGCTTCATACACAAGTGAGTCTCAGGAGAGGTGGGATGGAGTAAGCTACGCTCTGTGTGAGATAAGGTTGATATCCAGCACTTCCATTTGGTTATTCAAATCTAGCAACTGTGGGAAACCCTTAGAAAATTCTCCCTGGGGTATCTCCACTAGTTACCTAGAAACCCGGACTGAGTTTTATGAGCAGAAAATATGTTGGGAGGCATGTTTGCCTCATCTGCTTTAAAAAGGAGCTATTTTCCCCTTTTCCCCACCCAGTAATTTCATTAGTCGAGAACTATTTATGGGCTTTAACCACCCCTCTCTTCTTTGCAGCCTGGATTTCCCAGCCGCAAGAACATCCCGGCCCCTTTCACTTCCAGCATTATGGCCTCACCCAGAAGTAATCTGTACAAGCTTCCGTGGTATCTACAGGGCTTTCTGTGAATAAGAAACCCTTTATGAGCCTAATACCTCTGCATGCTGTCCTGAGACCTCAGAGAAACCTACTTGTAAAATGGATTTTGCCTGGGGGGGAAGCCCTACCAAACCTACCGGGATTAAATTCCAGGCCATAATTGAACCCAGTGAGTTTTTCAGTTGATTGTCCTCTCCTTTTGTCCAGGATCTTGCTGAGCTTTCTTTGCAGCCTGTTTGCTGAATATAACAGAGCAAACAACCCAGCAGCCAGCACATAACCCCCGCGCACCGAGCAGGGCTTTCTCATTTCATTCATCATTTATGGGTTGCAGGAGTGATTTCCCAAAGTTAGTGCATCACCTTAATGAAGCGAAGGGGGCTCAGTGGCAAGGAGGGAGGCGAGCATATTAGCCTTTCACCTTTGGAGGCCTCGGCTCAAATCCTGGCTCAGGTTACGAAAGAAAGCAAGTCTGATGGGCTCTAACCACCATTTGCAGGGTGAAACTGCCTCCCCAAGCAGCCAGGCCAGCAGAGATGTGTTGCACACCACGCTCGGCCCCAGCACCCCGTGCCCCTGCGTAGGACACCCACCCTGCGGCTCCACTGCCAGGGGACCTGGACCAGGCTGATAGTCTCATGGCTACAAATTGCCACATCTCTTATGAGCATTGCAAAGGCAAGCAGCATCGGAGGCAGCGCAGTGTGAAGGTGAAGGCAGGCTGGGTAACGTTTCCACATTTATTTGCTTTCCCCTGGGTTCAACGACCTTTCTTCTCCAGTCTAACTGGACTAGCTTAAAATTTACTGACCCTTTCTCTCTTTGTCATTCTGCTTCTCTCTGTGACAGATGGTGCAGCTAAACTATAAGTTTTTTTCTGTACTTTTAACTATAAAATAGCTAGGATCATCACTTTTCTTTGGGGGGCTCTGTTTTATGTGGAGCTGAGCTGCTGGGGAATTTATTTCTTTAATAACACTAGAAAGAAGAAAAAGAACTGATTCTGGGGGAAAAAAAAAAAAAAACAACAACAAAAAAACAGGACCCAAAAATAATCTCAAGCTCTTCAGACTGTTCCTGGAGATAAGACTGAGCTTGACACTCAGAAATGTATTTTTAGAGAGGAAAAGTTTTACCATTCTTCCTTATATTTAACCGTAGCCACCAGCTGTGAGTTTCTGCAACAGCTTTCCAGGAAGAATATCAAGGACAAAAATACAGCTTTAGAGATGAAGGTAGAGCAGTTTAATGAAAGGTTAAGATGTGGCTGCCAACGGGAGAGCTGGGTTTTTAAATTTATCTGAGATGTGGCCTACTTAGGGATCTGAAGTAAGTTTAAATTACTTGCATCTATAAAACGCTCTGGTTTGATTCAGAAAGAAGTGAAGCTAAGATGTTCTTCCAAACCAGCTGGCACTCTCAAAGAGGACATCTCCTTCCAGGGACAGTAGACTTCTGAGCACTTCCATATTTTCTGCTTCCTGACTTCAAGAAGAGTGGGATCACTGAGGTTTGATGCATGGTGAGGGTAAGCATTCAGATGCAAGTAGCTGCACCAGTGAAGGATGGGGTTCAGGAGAACAGTTAGAAGTGGGCTGCCTAATCGAGTTGTCAGCCAGGTTTGTCTCTTCACCCATTCTCAGGGCCAGACTCAGCCACCATCCACAAGATCAGTTCCTACACTCGTGTTTTAGGAAGAGCCAGTCAACCTCAGATAGATCAAGCACGCCAGAGGCTTAGCCCTCCCTCCAGCACATACCTCCAGGGGCTTAGCAACTGCTCCTACAAGACCTTCATGTCCTGTGCAGGCTTAGACCTTACTCAGTCGGCCCACTGTGGGTACTACTCAGCAGACCTGCATGTTGGATACAGACAACCTAGAGCCAACCAGTGTGAACAGAAGGTCTGTGAGTTTGGGGTTCCAGGCTTTTGAACCCACTCATCTGACCATGAAGGCACACCATTGAGGCTGAGCATGGATGAGCGAGTTTTCCCTGCCATGGCTCACGTCACTGCTGTTTTGTGGGAGGTAGAGACCACCACGGCTGCCAAGCAGATCCAACCCACTGGTGCTATTTTCACTTTAGGTATTTCTTTTCCCTTCATGGAGGGAAAAAACAAATACAAGGCCCTTTGCACCTGGGGAGGAACGGCTGTTTGTTTAGACAGCCAAATGAAGTCATCACTGAGAAACGATGCCCTCACACCCCCTTCAATACTCACTTGCCAGAAACCATAATGGAGTGAAATGACCCATCACCATCCGCAGCTGTCTGATATAACCAGGAATGTTTCTGCCGCCTCCTCCTCCATTTCTTCTAACCATACAAAAGCCAAACTGTCCTTATCATTGTCATTTAACAACAACAACAAAAAAAATCACATCCCTAGGATGAAAGGGAGATGGAAATTACTGCCTAACTAATTTCCCCTGCAATTTGCCCTGGGAACCTTCTAATGAAGGCTACAGCACCTGAGCCTTCTCTGCTGTGGGGTCTGGCCAAGCACTACACCAACCCCCAGCCCAAGCAAAGTTGCCGTAAAGAAGCTCCATGCTTTAACGCCACTCTGCTCCTCAAGACAAATGGAAAGCTAAGCATTTTTAATCTGCATTTTAAAACAAAGGCTTCTAATATCCAGACTATTAACTTGGCTATGAGGCTTTCACAGCAAAACTTGTTACCCACTATGTGTTTTGTTGTCATTAAGATATATTAAATAGTATTAATTGTGATGCCTTGCTATGATGCTATTTGGAGACTTGCCACAAGCCCACTTCCGCCCAACCTGTATTATGCTGTGAACCTTGGAGGCATTTTAAACATCTCGTGCAAAATTCATGAGCATGAAAAGGAGCCTGTCTATATTTCCAACTTCTTGAGGGGCTGGGAAGCCTTCCTGAAACCCAACTCAGTTCAGGGCTGATCCCTTGCAGCTACTACATCTCAGTCCAACCAGCTAAGCCCCCACTCAAGCCCAGATGATTACCACACTCTATATGCACCTTCCTTCTAATGAATATAGGCTTACGGACATCTCATGCATTATTTACCAAAGTGTGCTTATTATGATTGCAATGATTTAAGGCAGTTTGTTACAGGCGCAGCTCTGAGTGATTGCGATCAATAGAAGAAACAAGAACAAGCCAATCTGCATGGAACAACAGTCCTGGTCCTTAGGGGCTGTGCTTCCCTCATTAACCCTTCCCATCCTGGCAGCAAAGAGGCTAGCCCTTGTTTGATAGACACGAATAGTTGGTTACCCTCCCTCTTGCCCTCCCCACCTCAGTCAAGGGTGAAGAGGCATTCAAAGGGGTTATGCAGCTCCTCCAGCTGTTTCTTGGGGCAGGATCCCACATGCTGGCACAGCATTCCTCCTGGTATTTAATGTGTACCTTGGATGTAGCTATGATCTACTCATTAGTGTATGTCGTGCCTCCACCTCCAGGACCCATACAAAGCCTCCATCTCTTTTCCCAGATACAGATTTAGAAACAGTGGCTGTTGCTGCTAGCTGGGGAGATCCCAGGTTCGACCCCTGAGGATGACTGAGGTAGCGGGTATGAAGCAATTACTGCAAACAAGTAGCTGGACACTGATCCTGCCTGCATGAAAGGCAGTGGGAGCTTTCTCAGCAAAAAATGGAAGGAGGAAGGGAGAGGGATGTGGAGCAGTTTTGTGACTTCCCAGGTTTAAAGATGGAGAGGTCCCAATTCTTTGCACCTGCTACCTCCTAATATACAGAATTATTGTTCAACATTTGTTCTGTGCACCCTGGGAGCTGGACCAGATCTCTGAAGTGGTCAGGACAACATAGTGATGTTGCTGTAATGTCCTGCCACAATAGTGTGAGGTCTCAAATGCCAGAAACTTCTCCCCTGTACCACAGGGAGCAGGTAGCTATAACCTCTGGACAGGGTAGCCCAAGGAGTGTGGTTTTAAGGGCAACCAATAAACGCTGCTCTAGATTTATCCCAAAACTCCTCACACAAGGCGAGTCTAGAGATGTCCTTCCACAAGTACACAACTCATCTCAGTCCAGTGCCTTGCTTTGACGTGGGAGCTTTGGATCGGACCCGGCACACAGGAAATATATTCATGACTTCAAAGGGGAAGCAAACAGGATGTCTGGACAAAGCACCAAATAAAAGGCTAATGACACAAATGGCTATTTAATACAATGACTTCCTCTGATTATCCTATAAGGAAACACTTCAAATGCTGTCCATTTTGTACATCCTGCATCGTTGTAATATGCTTCAGAGCCTGTGAGGGAATTTTCCACACCGTGCACTGGTAAGGTGGGGCCGTGCTCTTACCTGCCTGCTGCAGATGAGACGGTATGGCGCACACAACCTGCGCGAGCTGCTTGTGGTCCTGGGATGCTCTACCAAGCAGCAGGATGGTAGCCCAAGGGAGCAGCACCCTTCCTCCTCCCCATCACCTGCCCAGCAGCCCCAGCACAGGGAGAAGGGTGACGAGGCATCGCTGCAGTGGCTGTTCAAGTTACAAAGCTGTTCCTGGTGATAGAGAGGAGACCAGAGTTACATTTTCCCTTCTACTCTATCCCCATCATAGCCAGCAAAGCATCAGGAGCTGGGGATAACACTGCTTGGGTTCAGCCCCCAGACTCGATCTCTCCAGGACTGTCCCATAGCCTGAGCCATCCCCAGGGCAACTCTGTGCTGGGGGTCACTGAACAAACAGAGTTTAACTGAAATCCCTGCTAAGATTAAACCAAGACAGGATTTCATTAGCACAGCACTTGTTCCGCATGCTGCTGCTGATCTCTCTGGAGAAAAGACAACTGAAGCCTTTTGCTTTATAGGAACTGGGGGGAACAGACAAGAACAAAATAGTTCAGTTTAAAAAAAAAAAAAAAAATTGTTTCCAGAGTCACCGTGACCTGATGATTGCTTTGAGTTAAGCTAAATCCAACCCAACATAATTGGCCAAGAGGCCAGAGACAGCGATATGTAGGAAAATTAAGATTAGATTCCTTTTTGCTGGAGAGAGAAGCCTGAAAAACTTCTCTGCAGCAATTACTTTTGATTTCTCTTTGACTTTTTTATGTGAAAAATTCAAGTGAGAATTGAGCTCTATATGGTTACTGAATAGCAAAATAATGACACCATTAGGAACACAAAGCTGAATGATTGAGGAAAGTTCCTTTCTAGTTTAAACTCATAGGTTTTGTTAACAGTTATTTCATTCCAGTGCCTAGCCAGCACTTTGTTTAAAAGAGGTCTTTGTTAATATTTTGATTAAGTTAATAAACATTATTAGGCAAACCTGCCTCTACACAGCCAAGGAAGACCTCCTAGCAAAATCAGAAGAGAGCATCTGACAGTCCTAAAAGTTCTAAGATAAGGAAATACGCAGAAATAAAAAAAGGAAATTCTCTCAACCTGAGTAGTCTTTAACCATTCTGGCAAAATTAATTACATAAATAAAATGAAGACTAATTAAACAGCAAATTTCATTACAAGCTGTTTTCAAGGCACTGTTCTTCCAATAAAGGAAATCTAGAGTCTGGGGACAAAGAAGAATATTTTCTAATGCCTTTTGAAGCCTGACTTTCTTCCAGCAATTTATACACTGTTTGCTGGGACGATTCCACAAAAAAAAAAAAAAAAAAACAAAAAAAACCAAAACCCTTTTCTTCATTTCTTAGCAGCATCCGATGTTTTTCTGATGCAATAAAGAAAGTTTTTACCAGTACAGCCATCACTGTTACTAATAAGACACTGGAATCTTTGTACAAGGGGTGAATTATAGTTATTTCTGTATCAGTGATGCAATAGCAGTTTTCTACCCATCTTGAGTTATTCCCAAGCTCAAGGGAAAGATGTTCATTCAATCCCATCTTTGCTGTACAGCTGCTTTAGGAAAGAAGCCAGTTAGTGTTCCATTCCAGGCCAAGAAAAATAATTTTCAGGGATGAGATAAGACAGAATTTGATCCTATGTTTACAGCTCCCATTGCAACTAAGGCCAAGCTAACAGACCTGTGGGAAAGCCTCGTTGTTTCACAGAGCATAGGTGTCACTGAGAGCGCAGTTTGCCCCAAAGGGCTAACGTTCCTCCCTAACGCCTTTACTGGAGCAACACAAGGTATTAACTGGTCTCATTATTTGATAGCTCAAAGCTCCCTGTTGATTCCCATCTACTGCTAACACTAAGAAATTACAATTAGTTGCAGTTAGTTTTCACACTAGGACAAGACAGCTGGTAGCTGCCTTTAGCAGGCAGAGGGAAAGCCTACAGCCCCATTACCTGCTCAAGTAGACCACCACCAGTGGACAAATCAAGATGCAAATTCAGGAAACCACCTTCATTCAGACTCAAGGTCACCTCTTTCTTCTCCCACAAGAGCCCTAGACTCCATCGCCTCTTCCAGCCTGGGAAATAAACTCCTCTTCCTTCACAAATGACCCATTTCAACAGGCAGCAGCTGATGCTCGGCCACTTACTAGCATCCACCTCCAGCTGCTGGCTGATCACACAGCAGAGGAGGTTAAGTGTCACTGGAGCTTAGCAGCAAGATTGGACCTGCCCTTCTCCAGCTGCATCCGTTGTGCTCCTGGGGCTGGGCCAGGCTCAAGACAGAGGATCTGATGGGGTGGAAAAGGAAATTCTGTGCATTCCTCATCCGTAGCCTACATGCCAAGTGAAATGCAGCGATGAGCAGTCAGACCGGAGCGCTTGTCTGAGGCTTCATTCTAGCTGCAAAAATTGCAATGTGTTTAAAGCAATGTTATTGAGTTAGGTCCAGAGAAACCAGGCTGCTAGGATTATGAAATCATTAGCCCTCCAATACTAGTGCAACAGGTGAAATGTTAGGAGGAGCATAAATCCTGGGATACACCCTCTAAAGACTGAATTCTGGCTTAGGAAAAACACCTGCTCTGAAATGTTCTGAGCATGTGATTTTAATTTTCTTTGACCTTTTCATGTCTGTCCTTAGCCAGGCACAAAAATATCCTCCTCAGAAAAATTTCTGCCTGGAAATGATGGTCCTTTTTCCCCAAGTCCTTTTAAAGGGATGAAAGTTGCTTGTCTTCCAGAAATATGCTGCTATGAACAAGCAATGCATGAATTGCCTGTTCGGAAAAAAAGCATGTTCTGCAGAGGGAGTTCTCTCAATGCTCTTCCATGCTCATACCAGCTATAGCCTAATAAACACCACTGCAATGAAACTAAAACATGACAGCAGGAAAATTCAACATCCATGTAATGTGACCTTGATAATTAACAGTTGAAAAATCCAGCTTTTGGTTCCGCTCCCTCCTGTGCATTATTAACTTTGTAAATGGAAATCTCCCATGAGCAAAGGCATGGCTGCTCATCACAGTGTCCTGACAAATGCTTGTGTGAGTAATTTCCCTTCATTGCCCCACCTACCTTCAGGGGTTTTTGGGGGGGGAACTGTACTCCATCCTCACAATAACACCAGCTCCTTTATTTCATCCCCCAAAGCCCTGTGCAGTTTCCTGGGGTGCCCCAGATCCAGGTCACATCCCCTCAAGAACTGTCCACCCCAGTTAATTTTAATCCCCCAGTGCAGCTGGGGCTCTGTGGGCATGAAGAGCATAAAAGACATAAGAAGTGCATCCCTGTTATAAGAAGTGCTGGAGAAAGGTCTGCCCAACACGCATGCCCAGGGGTGCCTGTCAGGTATCCAGCATGCAATCAGACCTTTAAAGCTTCCAGCTTGAGGGAGCTGGAGCCAACAATACTCATGCCACAGGGAGAAAACTCTCCTTCCTCATAAAACATAACCTGTGCCTTCCCACCCCAGCCCAGCAGCCAAGACATCGGCCAATACCACCATGGCACCTCATCCATACCATCCATGGCTGCTGACTTGGATGGGGCATCAGCTCTGGTCCAGCACAGTTTGAAGAGAGCTCACACTCAGGTTTGAGACCAGGCATTTCTGGCAAATCTACCTCTAATTCAGCAACAACATTGGGTTTGGAGACCTGGCTTTTGAAAACTCACGAGCTCAGCTACAATCACTAGGGAACAGAATATGTCTGGGAGACGGTGCCAACAGCCAAAGTGAAGCAAACTGCTCAGAAGAGTCTTTCAGGAAGCTGGTGGAGCTGTATTGGCATTGTCCACACAATGTTTTCTTCACCACAAAAACAATGTTTCTGCCATTGCTACCGCTAATTTCACTCCGTCACATGTAAAACAACTCCTGCCTTTGTAAATCTGGTTCCTGAAAGGGTTTATAACCCTCCCATTTGCACCATTCAGTGTCGGACTCGCTTCAAGCCATACGGCAGGTACATGAACCCAGATCCTCTCAGTGGTCACCTCCAGTTCCTGCTGTCACATCTGCTCGGAGGAAGGTGCGACCCTCTTTGGACACCAACCCACCCCAGCACTACTGCAACCCAAGAAGGAAGATGAACTTCAGGAGGGAAAAGCTGAGAAAAGCAATATGTGAGGCACCATTACAAGGCAAATTCTCCAGAGCTCTCCATACTATACGTATCAAACTAGAAGTACCACAGCATAAATTATCCCCAAGCAGTTGACCTAAAAACATTTCTGTCTCCACATGAGGAACAGTTTCAAGCCGAGATGACCCTGAGCTCGAGCAGGTCAGGCTGGGGGCATTGGCCTGGTAAGAGAAATGGGTCACAGATCAGTGGGGAATCCAAGTGTGCAGGAGGTAGTAGGTATGGATGTCACATGGGACCCTTTGTCCATCAAAGGGCTTAGTTAGCAGCTGTAGCTGATGTCAGTAGCAACGTACTTCATACATTCATGCTGGCTAAATGGCTTTTGGTGTTTAAACTTGCCTGCATCGATGCTTCTTTCAGCTGGATATGATACTCTCAACATTCTTCCGAAACCATAGTTGTCTCCTACAAACTGAAGTTAGTCTCCATTCAGTGCTGGTTTCTGCTGAAACGCTGCTCAAGCTCAAGTTCACGTTCCTCCAGCCTAAATGGCCAATGTAAAACTCTGGCATAAATATCAGCAACGACTTGTGTTCCTTGGGTAGAGAGGAAACCTCCCCAGGAAGGATAATGCCTGTGGGTGCAGGAGGCAGAGCTCGCGCTGCGTCGCCACAGGGTTCAGTCTTCTGTTGAAGGACAAGTGACACAAGACCCACAGCTTTTCTTCCACGTTTCTTCACAGAAAACAGTTGTGGTCCAGGAACAGCCTTGCAGCACATGTGCTGAGGGTAAACAACTGCATTACTTTTAAAACAGTGCAAACAGGGGTAAGATAACATGGACCGAACTCCATGTCCTAAAAGGGTTTTTCCAGCCCTGTGTCCTATGGTCCCATTCCTTTGACCTTGCCTTTCTAACATTAACACATACCACACATTTTTTAAAAAGCAACCAGCAAAATGAGGTATTTCACTGCATTTGATCCTCCCTGGGAGAGATGAGAACAAAAACTCCTAATGCACGTTAATCCCATCACCAGAGCAGTGCTGAAAGAAGGTTGATACTTGGGGTAGCTTGCAAGGGATAGGAAAGCCTATAGTCTTATAAATGCTCCCACATCCCACCCCAGCAGTGACTGCTTATCAGTGGTTGGTGAAGCAATTCTCAAATATAATTTGTCCAGCATAAATAAGTCCGTAGCAAGGCTCATTCGTGATCACAAAGCACGCAGCACCATGGTCCGGACTCCACAATCTGCCTGTGTAACGTGTTGCACTGGGCACAAAGGTGGCCCAGCAGTTTGGGTGATGGACAACAAACGCACACTGCTCCGCACGTTTTGGGTCAAATCCCCTACTCAGCAGGCACCCTTGTGCCTCTGTCTCAGGAAAAACCCAGAACGAGACAACTTGCATCCATGGGACTTTCATGAGCCACTTGTCTAGGGGAGAAGAAACCCTCTAATAAATACAACAAAATACAAATAAACACAGTCTAAATGAAGGGTGACACCTTCAATGGGAGGAAGGGAGAGTCAAGCAGCAATTTCCATCCTGGGGCTGGGGCAGGTGGCAGCAGCAGCCACCGGGGCTGCGTACAGACTTGTCCTCATTTTTGTCCTTTGACCCTCTCCCCCCCAAGCAGCTAAGCCTTGTTTACTGGCATTTTGGCAGCCCATCTCCTGTTTCCATTAACCCTCAGAGGAGGTGGGAGGGACATAAAGGAACGGGCTTGTCACGCTGGGCGGTTGGTGCTCTGCACGAAGGGCAGTGGGCTGCTCTCAGGCAACACCATGGGGAGAGGCTGAGGCAATATTTATCGATGGGGGAAGCATGGAGACAGCGACTTGACATGGGCTTGCTGCTTTGCCTGGTACACAGCACACTGGGAGAGACAGAGCATTTATAACAACTCTGAAGTCACCAGCTTTGCCTCTGATGTCGCACATCTGGGGGGGCTTTCGCTGTTCTGACGATTAGACAGACGGTGTCAAAACTAGCCCCACTCTGCCCTCGGGCTGTGTTTATTCAGAACAGGGATGAGACATTTTCAGAATTCCTCCACTGAGTCTGACCTTGTAAGAGAATAAAGTCCAAAGGATGTGTCCCCCACAAATGACACCATGGAGACTTCAGCGCTCCTGGACAAACATGCCCCATGGGTAAATCCAAGAGTTTAACATAAAAACAAAGGGGAAATATTGTTCTGCTGACAGTCAGAGCCACTGAATCCAACTGATCTGAGCCACTTCTGGCCAAACAAATCAGAGATGAATGATGCCTGCTACAGGCAAGAAGGCACATCACCCATTCTCCTTGCTCCTTCTAATAACACTGCAGTTACTACAGCATGGCTGGTACTCGGGCTATAGCTCAGGGTTATTTGTGGGGACAGTCCTGGGACAGTCCTGAGCCATCCCAGCTGTGAACCAGGCCAGTGCTGCACTGTGAATGCCCAAATAAACCCTGCTCCAGGGAGCTTGTATCTAGGAAAAGCCCTCCCAAATCTTCACATTTTCAATCCATAGTGAGAAATGAGCTCTGCTTACCTGGAAGATCATCAAGTTTTAGATTTGGGATATTTATATTTATGGAGTTTGGCTTTTCTCTTCTTTTTTCCTTTTTCTTTATGGAATCTATTGTTAGCAACAAAGAAGAAATTTCATCTTTGCAACGCTGCCAACTGCAAGGCATCAGGCCTTGTTTTGGAGAAATCCCATTAACCATTTTGCAAGATAAATGCTGAACCTAATGACAAGCTGCCGTACAGTTGTTGAGCATGGATAGACAGACAGACTATATCTCCTTTTACTCCGTAAGTGTTTCAGTCCAGCTGCAGTGAGTCAGCCTGGCTTAGCCATGGGTATATTGTCATACAGGGACCTGAAGGATAGTGAAGGGCACAGATTTATCATTCTTCCGGCAAGTACAGGTTCAGCCTGCCCAACCTGTGACTGGGAATTACCAAATGCCAAAAAGAACAAATTGAGGATTAAAAGGACCCCTCAGTCCCTGCGATGTCCTGCTTTGCTGCTGGCCCCAGGGACTGATTACTCCCCTTCTCTTTGTCTCTGATCTGGACTTGGGCAGGTGGCAAGGCACTCGCCAGATCAGACAGCAGCCTTCCCTGCTGCCCCGCAAGCATCAGGGTGCTGATGAATATCCATCTAATTGGAATTAGAGATTCTCCAGGCCAGCCCTCCAACTGGAGAAATTAGCTAGTTTATTCCAATAAATATGCTAATATGGGGGGCTTTGTGAAGGGCGAGAAATTCCCATTGTCATTCAGAAGCAATTTGTAGCGGATTTGAAGCCTTTGAAAAGGTGATGTGCTGGTGGCTGGGTTTGTATAATACCCATCGCCGAAATTCACAGCTGAGCATTCTTCACCTCCATATGCTTCAGTGCTGCCCAATTTGTATTCCTCCGGTGAGGAGGCACTGGAGCGGAGCAGCAAGCGATAGCGAGCCACCAGCAACAGCGAGGGGAGGGTGCCTGGTCCCAGGGAGGGGGACATCCCAGCCATGCCATGGGGCTCCACGCTGGGCTGCCGGGGATGGGGATGCTAGGCTAAACTCTCTGCTGGGGTGGGAAGCCCACAGACTGAAAAAAGCTGCTTTGGGGCAGAAGGGTCTTAGATGCTTTCACCCAGCGGTATTAACCATTTAATGCTTCTTCGGGGCCTTCATGCCATTTTGCTGGGATTGAGCTCCACGCAGCTCCTTTGCTTTTTGGAGCTCCAACTTCCTTTACTCCTTATTTCCAGATTTACATCATCAACTCTGGAAGTGATTGAGACTGAAGTTAACACCATCTCTCCAGAACACCACCAAAATCCTTAACTGAACTTTCCCATTGAATTTAATTTTTCCCCAACACTCTCTCCTCAGATTCAACCTTCCGAACTGACGACTATACAGGCCGATGTCTTGCTTGAGGCACCTAATGGGACTGAATTATTTAGGAAGGCTTAGGTCCTCCAAACTGCTTGGCAGGTGACATTTTACGGACCTTCTAGCCAGACTTGCCTCTAACATACCAGTCTCTGCAGTAAACCTAATCAGCATTTTAGGAACGAAGCACTTTTGCAAACTGCAACCTAAATTCACATAAAAACCAAATGCCTCCCTAAGCTCCTCTTTGCAGATTGCTCTAGGAGATATAATGATATAAAAATGTTTCTCTAATCTAACAGCTGCCTGGAAATGGAGGTAGATCTTTGTACCACAGTGAGGGACTATTTTTGCTGAGGGGGCATCCTCTTGCCACTGACCTTATATCCTTTGCTCTTTCCATCTTGCGACGTGAAGTCGAGGAATGACAGCAGAAGCCACGAGCAGCTGGGGTTGCTCCCCAGAAGCCCAGATGCACTTGACTCCTGTCCATCTCTCTGTCTCTGTAGCTTTATCTGTGTGAAGCCTGGCACTGAATTTAATGTTTGCTGTGGATTGCATCGCTCCATTGAGTCCCTGTAACTGACAGGGGTTGCTCTACTATAAATGTCACGCTAAAGCCCCCACTCAGCCAGGTATTTCAACTCATGCCTAAATTTAAAAATAGGATGGCTGTGCTGAACCCAAGGGACTACTCCCATGCCTGCTGCTAATACCTTGAGGTCAGATGGTTTAGATGCACAGGCAAGGGAGGAGGAATATTTCCATCTGCTCAAGATCCTGCCTTTGCCCATGGGCCACGGCCCCACTTACAAGAGAATACTGTTGACCAGGTCAGAGCCCATAAATGCTCACTCTTAGCCATGGTGAGGAGGACTCCTTGGCTGCAGCTGCTGATGGGCTTGTTCCCAGAGATGTGAAGCTCAGTAGCTTTTTCCACAGTATCTTTGATGCATCTTCACATTTTTCACCAGGGACTCTGGCAGACAAACGATGTGCCCACATGCAGCTTTTCAGCAGCACTGAACTCCTGGCGTGGCAGAATTATAAATTCTCTGTTGAACCAAGGCTTAAATATTTTCTCTCGCAATACCTGGCAACAGAAAGGACTTCTGGTGTTTCTCAGTAGCCGTGCTGTGCATCTACTGCTCAGGCTGCAGTTGAACTGATATCAGGTTTTGATGCTTAAAGGAAACATCAATTTAAAAGTAATAGATAGAAGAATATTAAAAAATGGCTGCATAGGAAAAAAGGAGGCTTGGTCCCCAGCCAGGGCAGCTGATGCATCTGTGAGATTTTGCTTGGCTGTGCAGCCTGGCTTGCCACGGGTCTCTTGTGTGATCAGACCGCAGATGAGGATCATACAGAGTAAGAGAGCAGTCTTGGCTGAGCTCAACTTTACACTCTGAAATAAGCTAAATTCAGCTCTAAAACCCCCTGAGTAGGGATTACAGAATCTGTTTGCGATCACAAAGCACTACATAACTGTAACCGTACACTTCTTTTCTTATCTTATTTGCAATGTCAATATGAACTTTAATGAAAATGAGGAAAAAAATGTTTCTCAGACATCTTGGCTAGCTCTGAAGCAATGCTTTGTATTATCTACCCAGAAAGAATAGCTCTATTAACACAATAGCTTTTTTTTTTTAACCTCTTCAAAAATGGAGTGAAGATAGTATTTTATTTTTGGTTTCCAATTGGCTTCATTTTCTACATGGGGCTCAGAACTGGGGAGTTGTGCCTTTTCCCTCGTCCTTGCTCAGCATGGGGCCACGGTACCTTCCTCCCACATGAAACTGGGAAAGGAGCAGAAAGGAACCAATTTCACTGAAATGTCCCAAATAGGTAGGTCAGGCCCAAGCCAAGAAAAAGGGTAAAGATCAGAACAGAGACACAACAGCATGCGTTGACAGCACCTCCACACTGAAGCGTTCACAGGGGAGCAGGGAAAGGAAAGGCTACAATGCTCCAGGCAGCAAACGTGCAGCCTTGCAGTCCGTCCCGCACTGGTTCACTGCTGGACTCCAGTCTGGAGACATCCATGTCCACCCCATGGTGAAGAAACCCCAAACAGAGCTAAATGCACCCCACAAAAAACAAGCTCCGTCACCTGCCTGGGGGTCAGGTCTCACCTCCTTGCATGGGTAACATAGCGTAGATGTCGGTGACTTTGTGGCACATCTCTCTGCTCCCTGGCCCTTCCTCTCCTCAATGGTTCCAGATGATTTAGCTCTGCAGTTTCAACTCTTGGGGACCCAGTTTTGGTTTAGCCCATGATGCACTGAATACAAGAAAGCAGCTGGAAGGAAGGATGTCCTTCCCCAGACACACGGTCCCCATGGGGGGTTTCTCAGTGCCACCATCAGCCCTACCAACGCAGCTGGATTGTCACCTCCTGAATGGTGCCATTGTTCCTGCTTCCAAAATAAAACAGACACAGGAGATGTTTCCACCCAAAGAAAACCAGTTTCCACTGGTGACTTCTCCCCCCCTTGCTCAAGAATCCTCCCTCCCTCCTTGTCAGGGCCCCTGTAGCTTTCCTTTGTGCCTCTTCTAGGATGAAAAGAGGTAGTCATTGATTGTATTAATAATTCAGAGCCTAATCTCACGGACGGGTGTTCATGGCCCGTGAGGTGGCAATCTTTCATCTTGAGATCAGGATCAGCCGGATCTTTTAGAGGTCAAGAAAGATAGCTGCAGCATGGAAAATGCCTTCAAAATAATAGGTCTAGGCGACTCTTGCACATGGATGAAAATGGCAAATGAAAAGCTCATGTGTCTCATACTCTCCATTGCCCCTGCATCTCAACCTCTTGATGCCCACAAACCCTTGGAGATGACTCCCATCGGCTTCAGTGAGCTGTAGAGTGATCTCTGCCACACGCCCCAACCCATCAACATTCCCCAGGTCACCTGAACGCTGCTACTCACAACAGCCACCTGCCTGCTACTCATGGATCTTGCACTACCATCCCTCTTCTCCCATGGCTAAGCTCCTCCTTCAACTGCCTACTCAGTTGTATTGTCTTAATCATTGCTGGAAGGACGAAGTGTACTGGCACTATTTGCTTTGTTTGGTTTGTGGCCAAGCAGGTCCCTGTACAGGGAGAGGGCCAAATGCGTTTGCAGTACAAGTAGGTGAAAATGGTCACAGGCACTAAATTGGGGATTCCCAGGACAAGCAAAGAAAAGGGAAATCTGAATATTCTGGATTTAATTTTCTCCTGGCTGTACTTTACACACCACGAGCAAATTTACACCGCTGCTCTTAGAGCCTATCTAAAAGGCCAGTAGTCCATTCTCCATTGAGTCCTTCTCTTCTCCTACAATCCAGTTATCTATCATCTGCTGCATCTACATTAATGCCCTGTTAGGTGGGTGTTGCTCTCACCCCACGGGCGAAGCTCATGCGGAAGGGTGCACGTGGAGGGATGCCGTTACACCTACACCTACGCTCTACACCTTCCTGGGTGTTTATGGAGGAAATGGCAAGGTCAAAGACATGCACCTTGCACCTAGAACCGAAGGTGCCAACTGCTGTTGTGATGCCAAAGATTAGCGGCACGCTGATAAGAGCAGGGGGAAGTGGCCGGCGGAGACTTCTGAGAGTTCCCATGAGTGCGGCTGTGCTTTGCTGGGACCCTCCCTGCTCTGCAACTCCCAGTTCCCAACAAGAACCAGGCTCAGCACCATTTTGCTGCCGCCACGATGCTCTGCCGCTGTTACCAAGGCATTTCCAGCACCCCGTGCATTAGCATTTCTTCTGTCTTGTGCTTTGTCTTCTCAGGCAAGCACTTCCACAGCACAACCGAAGATGATGCGTTTGAGGTGGCGGTCGCCCCCCCCCCAAACAGTGGTGGCACAGTCCCCAAGTGCTCAGATTAGTAACGCTCCAGTGTACAGTATTTTACAGCCTGGGACTCGAGCCCGACCCACTGTGCACACCTGCAGGAAGGCCTGGGCTTGCAATCACTTCCCCCCCCACCCCCCTTTGTCTGCTGCATTCACTCGGGCTTCTCTGAACAAGCAGTTTACCTTCTCTCAGGCAGGGTTTGTGCCCGGTTTCCTGTCTGTGCAGCGTCCCAGGCCTGACAGAAGCAGCTCTGTCTGTACTATAGTATCCAGACACCACAGTATCCAGAACTGTGAACTGATTTGCAAGTAATTATTACGGAAGGAAGCCGTTCCTTCCATAGCTGATAACTTATCTGGTATACATCAGGCTTTCTCCAGTCTTTTCTCTGTTCTTGCTTTAACAATTCATCCCCGAACACGTTGTTCCTTTGTCAGGACTATATACACCTGTAGTATCCACATTGGAGAAAAAGGCCTCTTTGACGGCAGGGTTCCCGTAGCAGGGCTGTTTAGATTTGTTGTGATTAAATCACATCCATTTTCTAATTTGTACCTAACACACACTCAAATCCCTCCTTAAGCCTGAGCTGTACAGGCACATTTTGTCTTCGCTGCTGACTTAATCAAGCAGCGGCGAGCTGCTGTGTGCTCTCTGCAGTTGTTGTCTCTTGCACTGGAAAAAAAAGGGGGGAGAAAGAAACACTTTGCAAAGGGCTGCTATTATCCACACACTACAGCGACAGCATATTTAGTGCGTTTGTGGCTCTGGGGCTGCAGTAATTAATTGTGCCTGACACTCTGGCTGGCACAGCCTCGCGCCCAGAGCTTTCCCATCCCGGTGGCAGAAAAGCAAGCAGGCACCCTGGCACCCGTTCCTGCCAAAACCAGTCCCCCCAGGCCCCTACGGGAGATGGGTGCTCACCCCGATAGCGGGGGAGGCTGGAAGGGGGGGCCTGCCACGCTGCCCAACTCCAGGCAACGCTAGGTGCTGGGGCAGAGGGGGGGCACACCGAGGGGCTGTAAGGGCAGCCTGGGGTCTCCAGCCCTTTGCTGCATGAACACAGTCCCGCAGCGGCTCCCAGCCCCGGTCCTCGCCACAATCCCCCGTCCAGGCAAAGACCCTCTCAGCGCCTATCCAGGCCCCAGTCGCTGGAGAGTGGATGCCCCCCCCGACCCCCCCCCTTTCCCCTCCATACCCTCCCGCTGCAGGTGGAGCATCCCCACCCCTCCGGGAGGGGGTATACCCTTGCAAGCCCCCACCCTGGCTGCCTGCACAGGGAGAGGGGGTGCCGGGGAGGGGGGACACACGATGGCAGCGGGGACCCCCCCCCCCCAGCTCCCCCTCCGCCTGCCCTCCCTCCGCCGCCGCATGCTAACGACGCTGCTCCGCGTGTGCGGAGGGAAGGAGGGAGGGAGGAAGGAGGGAGGAAGGAGGGAGGAGGGAGGGAGGGGACCTCCCTATCTGGCTCTATCTCCTCCGCTGCCTCTCACATGCTCCGGGAGGGCGATGCGGCTCCCCGCGTCCCGCTGAGCGAGGCCGCGCTGCACCCCGCCGGGGCTGCCCTGCGCAGGGCAGGGGGGGCTGCCTGCGCTCTGCGGTTGGCCTTTCCCCCCCCCCCCCTCCCCCGCCACTTCTGCCCGGGGGGGGTTTCCTATTTTATTTGCCTTTCTTTTATTTGGGTTTCTTTTATTTGGGTTTCTTTGGGCTTTATTTACCCTTCCTGGGGAAGAGGGAAAAAAAAAAAAAAAAAAAAAGCCGCCGCTCCCTGCACCGACCCCCGCGGCGGGCTGGAGAGGCTGATGCGGCCGCTAAGGTAAGCGGGGGCGGGGGGCTGCGCGGGCCCCCCCCCCGGCCGCATGCTGCCCCCGGCTCCCTGCATGGCCCTTCCTCCGCGGGACCTGTTGAGGCTGTCGCTCCCGGTCCCCGGCTGCCTCCTCCCCCTCGAGCCGTTTTTATAGGAAACCTCG
Organism: Buteo buteo; assembly: GCF_964188355.1. Taxonomy (NCBI): domain Eukaryota; kingdom Metazoa; phylum Chordata; class Aves; order Accipitriformes; family Accipitridae; genus Buteo; species Buteo buteo. Next base: position 21,984,291 of record NC_134183.1, read on the forward strand.
ATTCTTCCCATTTTCTCTGCCCAGCTCGCTCCCTCTGTCCGGCTTGATACTCGCCTGGCGTGCATGCGGTTATTCATTTATCCTCCCTTCTGATGGTTGCCACTAAAAATGCACCCTGCTGGGCTAAGTCAATCGAGTAATTCCTTGCAGACCGCTGATGAGAACTGCAAATATCCTCCCCAATATTTTCCCCTTTCCGTTGGATAGCTCATCCCGGGGCTGATCGCGATTATCGAGACCCGAGTGCTTCGCTTGCAGAGACACAAAGCTTTCCCTTAACTCCCGTGGTTGCAAAGCGCTGGGGTGCTCGCAAGCTCCGAGTGAAGCGGGGGTGGGGGGGGGTAACAGCTGGACAGATGTGGGACACGGGCAGGGACGGCCACATCTGTGCGCAGGGAAAGGATGGGCAGTCTGGCCGGGGGGAGACTTTGCTCTTGATGAACTGAGCCCGTAAATAGCCCATAACCTCAGCCGGGAGCCGGGGGGGGGGGGGCAGAATATAGCCCCCAGTCAGGACATTTCAGAGGCAGCAGCCAGAGCAGCCCCTGTCGAGGCTTGCTTCCACACTTGGGACCTGCACGTTGCCCTTCCTAAATATTATATACATGTAAGTGAACCGGGCTGTGTTTGCAAGACAGGTGCTTTTTGTTGTGGTGGTGGTTGCAAGGCAGGAGATGAAAGTTTGGTGTTGTTTTGATGTGATTCTTGATTGCTGCCTGTTGGAGTAATTGCATCGCAATTGCTCAGAGGTAGAATCAATTTCCCCAAATTGAGATTTTAATGGGAGCTCGCAAGCTGCTGTTATGTCATGTGGTTTAAGGCGGCGTTGGATTGCATTTATTTTATAAACTGGGTACCTTCGCAGACGGCGTAGGGATAACAGCACCACCCAGCGGGGCCGCAGTCCCAGTCCCAGTCCAGTCCCAGTCCCAGTCCCAGCCCCAGCCCCAGTTCAGCCCACCCCCAGCTCCAGCCCCTGTCCCAGCCCCAGCCCCAGCCCCAGCCGAGCCCCGCCGGGCACACCCGGGAGAACTCCCGGTGCCACCTCCAAACTGCTCCCCCTCCACAAAAACTCCCAGTCTCATTCGTTGAAATACCTATAGAGGTGCTGGATTAAAGTTATTTGGGTTTGGGTTTGGGGTTTTTTTCCCCATAAGAAGGCATGCCTCTTTCTCAGATAATAAGGAAAAAGTTTTAAATCAGCTGATGGAACTGTCACTTAGTGTTTCATGACCGAGAGCACAGGAAAGGCATCCTGCGGTGGGTTGTATTTCTGGCCACTGCTGTCAGGAATTGACAGAAGGGGACCTGGGAAAGGTGCTTGGGTTTCACAGAGTTTTTTCCATAGGATCCTTCAAACACCTCTTTCTCAAAGGGCTGAAGATGTAGATTTGGAAACTCTCGATGCCATTTCCCACCTTTAAATGGGATCCAGGAGATGTCCTTAGCTGACCTGTAGGTTAGAAGAGGGGGGAATTAGGGAGCTATGTTTGCACTTTCTCAAGATACCAGTAGCGTTTAAGAGCAGCAGCAAAAGACCGTCCCATTACACAGACCGAATTCTGTCTCTGCTGACTAACACCCGGTTCTCTGCAATTCTTCTGTGCTGTTCATTTTTTGGCAGTTCAGATTTATCCATCTTTTCTGCTGAGCTGACATTTGGCCATTTGAACTTGCTCTTGGGAACCTCCCAGCCCACCTTTTTTTTTAGAGGGCAGCCCAGATGTGAAGAAGATACACTAAAGAGATATTGCTTGATATTTACCCCAAAGAGGAGACTGGGCCAGGAAGACCAGCTCCCTGCAGAGAACTAAATACACAGATGGCGAATTCCAGCCAGCCCTCCAAACACTGCCGAACAAGGGGTGGTTACATGCTCCTACGTGTAGGAGTCAGGCCTCACCCCACGGGGCTTTGCAAGCAAGGGAAAGAGGGAGTCACAAATGAATGCCACCACTCAAAAAAAGTTGACATGATGAACTCTATTTGCCTGAAAATATCCCTGCTTGTTTTGCTTTCTGTCATGGGTGAGACTGGAAGTTTTCCACCAGCCCATCTTCCCTTCCCCTTGTCCAGCCTGGGTGGTTGTGAGCATTTAGAGGTGACTTTTATGCCTGTGAGCTTGGAGCACGCATATCGAAGAGAGAGCCTACAGCAGGGATACTCACAGCTACTTCTTGGGGCTGCTGTTAATCGGTGGATGCAAAGATGCGGGTCAACAAAGCATTCTTACTATTTTATTTATTAGTGTTACAAAGCTGTATTTTATTCCACCTTCAACCCACTGGCCTCTTTTTACACAGCCAGATTGGTGAGTCTAATGTTCGCAGGGGCAGCTGTGGGGAGGTGGATTAGCTAAACCAGCAAACTCTTCTCTGCGCTTTGCTATGCAGGAGTGGGTTGGTCTTCAAAGCCCAGCTCGGTGCCATCACCTCCACCTGCCCCATTCAGTTACTGCAAAAGTTCAGTGCAGGGCACCAAAGAGACCTTGGGGGGACCCTTTCCATCAGCAGCTCTACCAGGCGTTGTACTGGAAGGCAACAGGTTAGGAGGGAAGGGGGTTTAGCCGCATATTTGGCAGATTCGAGGTGCACAGCTCAGGGAGAGCATCTGCTTGTGCTGTCAGCCAGGGAAACTGTAAAATGATAAAAAAAATTGAATGATGAGTAGAAGGAAGGTCTTTAAAATTAACTGCAGTGTTTTCCAGTATTGCAAACATCAGAGGTGTGGCTGTTACTGCAGAAAGATGAAGGGGTTTTTTTGGTTTTTCATCTTGTTCAGAGGTTTTTTTCTTTAGTAAGGGAACTGTTCAGAGCACAGGTATTCAATTTTACTTCCACAAACCTTTCGGGATCAGTTGTCAAACCTCCCCAGACAACAGTTTGGGGGTTTCCACTCCAAACTTCCTTTCTTCCTCCTTTAGGGAGTGATTTGATTTTTGCTGCTCACCCCAAACACGTATCATTGCAGAACATTTCAGGATTAGCTTCCTGCACGGGTGATCACAGCTTACCCCAGCCAGGCCGTGAGCAGCGTTCATTAAACGTCTCGTCCTGAGGCAGAGTAGGCAAAGGCACGTGCTGAAGCTGTGCGGAGACACTTGCGTGAAGAGTGGCCACTCAGAAAGTTCACGGGAGAGTCAGGAGCAGACCAGGAGCCCTGACATCCATTCCTCTAACTACTAGTTACAGTCCTCGGAAATACCCATGTTTACTATTTTAGCCATATAATTACAGGTAGTGAATAATTCCATTAGGAAGGCTGTAAGGGGAGGTATCATCTGTAAACCTTAGGGTTCAAATTAGACACGTTCATTCAGCCCCGTTGAAGCCCACAACCATGCCCAGTGTGACGCAGGGCAGAGAAAAGTAAAGTTCAGATGAGTGATCCCAGCTGAGTTTCCCCTGGGAAGTGGGAATCTTCCTGCTCATATTGCAAACACCTCAGAGAATGCTATCAGCTAACCCCAGCTGTGATTTGCATGTCACCCCTCCGTAATGACACCAAACACGAGAATCAACGTGTATGTGACCACGGAGGTGCCTTTGCCCCCGGAGCTGAGCCTCTGCACAGCATAACTCCGCTGTGCCTCAGAGGTGTTTGCATTTTAGCGGTGGGTGGTTGCCCACATACTGTTTGCAGAGAGCATCGGGCTCAGTGCTGCCTAAACAGGGAGACCCGGCCGGCCTTCAAGAAGGAAAGGAGCTGGGGAAAACGCAGTCGCTCCTCCAAGCCTAGATATCTCCATCAGGCAAGGCAGAGATCTGATTTTACACAGCCTGTGATTCAGTAAGCAATTTAAAGGCCAGGTCTTTGATTCGGCTAATCAGAAAGGTGAAGGTTATTTGAAAAGCATGGAAGGGGGAGAAGGATTTCAGAAACACACCTTATTTGGGGCCTTTTCCTGCTCTGCAGTTACGGTTTGGACACATCTGTTGTTTTCTCCAGTGAAATCCGCTGCTTTGATCGGTGCCAAAAACAGCAATCCCATTTGCAATGCATGATGCAACTGAGCAAAATCAAGGAGAAATTTTTACAGGCTGGAGCCAGGGGCATCGGACCGTTGCCTTATGGCAGCGCAGTTTTCGCTACACCAAAGGCAGAAGCTCCAACAAGGGCCTTATTTTAAAAATAATGCTTCAAACTGGATTCCAGTCTATTGTCAGCTTGTCCCAAAATGGCAATACCAAAGTGGCTCTTCATGTCAAACAATCAAGCCAGCCTTGCAGCAGCTATTTAGCAGCTGGATTTTAAAAGTTCATAATTCAGATTTTTTTTGAGTTAAAAATAAATAGATCATGCTGTATGTCATCAGCCAGGATAATAGCAGAAGTGATGTTTTTCAGACTGAAATAAAAGCAAAAGTTGCCTTGCAAGAGGACAGAGCGAGAGCAAGAGGAAGGGATCTGGGGTCTGAAATCCCATCCCCTGGATCTTTCCCCCCTGCCTGGGCTCTCCCCAGCTCATGGACCCTCTCCCTCCTCCCCTCAGGCTCCTTCCAGCCTCCCCAGGCCCCTTCCAGCTCCAGCTGCCTACACATCCCATCAGCAGGCCTTTCTTCTTGGGTGGTAGCAGCAGCTGGCAGGGTTTGGACATATTTGCCCCTGTTTGACATCCCCCACAAAAAGGTGCTTGGAGTAGGCGTTCTTCCCACACTGCCTTTGCTACAGGTCTGGATCCGGCCTGCCAGCTTTCATCTCCTGCCCAGCTCAGCCCGTTCTGGCAGCTCTTCTGCACACAGGGCTCCTTCTGACTTTAGTGGACATCATCTGAGTGCAGCTGTAGGAGGATCGGGACCAAGACAGATCTCCAGTCAAGCAGGCAAGGCCTCAGGATTTTTGGATCCCATCTGGGTCCCAGATGGAAAAGCTTCAGCATTTTAATTCCTGTTGCAGCCGGGATTAAGCTCCAGTGAAGCTGCTTCTTCATTTGGAGGCAAGGGGGCTCAAACCCCGCAAGGAGAACTAGATAGGTATTAACAGGTATCTTTGCTTCTTCAATATTTACTCCCATCTCCTCTTCCTCACCTCGTCTTCCGTGGGATATTTGTTGTAGCTGAATCACAGATTCAGTCTGTGATAGGGAGGAGATCACAAACTCTTACTGGAGATTTCAAGATACCATCACTCCAAAAAAGCATCCTTAAGGGTGTTTGTGAGGTGGAAGAGAAGGGGGTTTCCAAGAACAACTAGAAGCAAAGTCCAGGAGCATCCCTGGCCTATACCAAGCTGCAGGAGGAAAGACCCATTATTAAAGGGCATTTACAGAGGTGGGAGAAGGGTTGTATAAAACAACCAGCATGCTTTTATCCTTTGTATAAGATCCCCAAGAAAAAGGAGATGAAACATTAGGATGGCAAGGGGGCACTCAGTCAAAGGAGGGCTAATGATCTAAAACAGGGAAGTTAAAGCATATTAATTAAAGTGTATTACACCTGTGGGCACTCTCATTCAGAAGTGAAGGTGTCTTAGTTCACTGTGGCTAAAACACACTTCAAGGGAAATTTTAAATAGATCCAAGTGGGCTGCTAAGGGGATGCCTCCCTCCTGGCCTAGCCCTTTCCTGGGTGGAACAGACCCCTGGGATGGTGGGGCTGCAGATCCATTCCGCTCACCTCCTCATGCTGTGGCAGTGCGGGAGGTGGAATTTTGAAGCCCAGCAGGCAAATGCTTGTGTGCTTCAAGCCGCGCTCCATCTACATGGCCCACGAGCAGGGAGGGTGCTCCCAGGACTGCCATCTGCCCAAAGGGTCTCTAAGGGGTGCTTGCAAAGTGAGACCCCCAGGGCAACTGTACCAACACAACCGGCGAAACTTCCCCCCAGCAAAAACTGAATGTCCAGGTCTATACGCGGGCTGGTGGTGCAGCCTAGGCTGTGGTGGAGGTCCTGAGAGAGCATAGGTACATTTTAGTCCTCGCCATCAGTCCTCAGCGGGCTGGCAGCTGGATCCAGGGACCCCCGACAGTCGTCCCCCTCTCCGAGGAGTGTCGGTCTAATGATAAGGATCTGTGAGACTTGCTGTTTCTGAGTCATCTGGGCTTACTTCACCGCTGCCAGCGCTGGTACAGGTGAATGACCTGGAAAGGTTGTGAAACGCTCACACCTATCGCACAGCCAGGGCTGGGGCGGCGTGGAGGAGCTCCGTGTGCTGGGGGGGGCCATGCCCCAGCGGGCCGGGGGCCGCAGCATCGCTCTCGCAGCCCCTGCCCCGCACGAGCTGCCTAGCGCCTCCCTGCCTCAGTTTCCCCCCTCTGCCGTACAACGGCCTTTTTGCCCTAAACTGCTTAATTTGGGGGAAATCCAAAGCGCTCTTGTTAGGCCCGCGGGAAAGAGGCAGGGAGGGCACGCCGGGTGTCAAGACCCCAAGGGGGTGGGAGGAAGCCCCTCTCCCGAATCGCGACCGAGCTGCGCTGCATGACGGCGGGGAGACAGGGCAAAATCTCGGCCCTTCCTGCAGCCCATCCTGCGTGGGACCCCCGCCACCCCACCCCCCCCCCGGCCCCCCTTCCCCACAGGGCACGGGAGGGTTTGATGGCTCGACCCACAGCAAGAACGCCCCTCGCCCGGGTCGCCCAGGCTCTTTCTTGCCCTCTCCCTCCCATGGCTGCGGGGCTCGGCGCTCGTTCCTCCGCCCCTTCCACGCCGCCGGAGCAGCATGGCCGGGGAGGCGGGCGGCCGCGCTCCGGAGTGGAGGAGGCGCAGGGAGAGGATGCAGACATTGGAAGGCAGCCGGGATGATTGATGGTTTGGGCTGTTTTGTAATGGGAGGGGAAGGAGAGGAGGAGGAGGAGAAGGAGAAAAAGTCTGTGTAATCTTTCAGTGCGGAGGCCACCGGAGCCCGGAGCTGGGGCCGCCCGTCCCTGCATCGCTCCGTGGAGCCATGTGGGGCTTTTGATTTTTGATTTTTTTTCCAATTCTTTCTTTCGATTGATTTATTTTTCCCTTTTGTTTTTTTTCTCTTCCTCTCTTCCCTTCTCCTTTTTTTTTTTTTTTTTCCTTTTTAAACTCTTCTTCCAGGGAGAGGATAGTGGTTAAAGCTCGAGCTGGATGGATGGGTATGGGGAGAGGGGCAGGATCCACAGCCCTGGGACTTTTCCAAATCCTCCCTGTCTTTCTCTGCATCTTCCCTTCAGGTAAGGAACAGCCTCTTTATTTTGAAGAATTTTTTTCCTGTATTTCTCGCAGCCCTTGGATAGCCGCCTCGGTTCCCCCTGTCTCGGGGCCTCTTTCTCTCTCCCTCTCTTTGCAGCAGTTTGCCACATGTTTAAAAGAAGCAAGTGGGGCTCGGTTTCGGTGTGTCCCGTCCCCCCTTACTCCCTTTTCCCCAGGCAGTGGCGGTGGGTGTTTTTCCTTGACCTCATCTTCTTTGTCTCCCTGCTGCCTCATCCCACAAGGAAGGAGATGGTCGAAATCAAAGCAATCCCCGGCGAAGGCAGCCGGGGGTTCTTGCTGACAGCGTCAGGCAGGTTACGTTGTTCTCCCGTTCCCGGGTGTGCTCTGCGCCTCGAAAAGAAGGGGCCGGGGGCGGGGGACGACCCCCCAGACGAACACCCCAGATGCCCGATGTCTGCCCTTGAGTGCAGCGGGGGGGGGGGCGCTCCGAGCCCCCCCCCCCCGGGAAGGGAAGAGCCGGAGAGCGGTTGCGGATGGGCTAAAGGGGCGGCGTTGCATTGCGATTTGGGGAAGGTGGGGGGTCCGGGGGGGTGGCCCGGCCCCGGGGCTCACCTGGGCCGGGCAGCGCGGCGGGCGGCGGAGGATGCGCGGGCGGCGCGGAGCGGAGCGAAGCGGGCTCCCCCTCCTCCCCGCCGCCCCCCAGGCCTCGGGCTGGGCTTTTTGGGGCTCCGCACCATTATTTCCTTGGAAAACTTGCTCCGGCCGGAGCGGGAGCCGGTGTGCTGTCCGAAGGCGGGATGGCAACCAAATGGTGCCGCAAGCAGCGGCTCCCCCGGCCGAGCCCGAGCCCCCCCGGCCGCTCGCACCTACTGCCGGTCTCTGCCTCCCCCCTCCCCAGCCCCAGTTTGTTTGTATTGTGTCAGAAAAGGAGAGAATTTCAGAATTACAGCTGAAAACGCCATCTGTTTCCAATGAATCCCCCATAGTTTTTCACAATGTTTTTGGCAGATCTCTGCCTGCAAATTCCTTCAAGCCCCGAGTGCTTGTTTTTGTTGGGGGAGGGGAAACCCAGTCCACAGAGGCGGATTTGTTCCTTCCAAAACTCTCCAGTTTCTTTACCTCCCCCTTTTTTTTTTTCATTTGCAAGGCGGGGGGGGGGGGGAGGAGAGAAAGCAGGAGGAGGAAAAGCTCTAACGCTTAAATCTCCCCGTTTATCTTTTTAGTTGAGTAAAACTTTCCTTTGCTGTTTATTAATTTTTAAAGCGCCTCTGCCTTTCTTTTGCATAACTGTAGGTGAAGCAGTCTTGCACACACATGTAGTAAATAAATAAATAACTGCTTTACGCCCTTCCTCCCCCTTTGCCCTCTTAGCCCGATTGCAGGAAAGTGAGCCTTTTCAGCGCTGCCCTTAGCACTGAGGTGTCCCTCCGGACCCCACTTCTCCCCAGGGACTTCCCAGCAGGCTGAAAGCTGAACCCCCTGTTTTTTCTGGAAACTCTGGAGCTGCTCCCATATGTGTTGCTTAACGCCCTTTTCGGAGCGGTTGAGCTGCAAAGCGTTGAGGCTGTGAGATTTACGGTGCAAGAAAGAACTTGATAGGAGATCTGGCTGGCTGCTTTGTTTGATTCTCCCTTCAGCAGTCAAATAAGGTGCAAAGAACTGGCAGAACGAGGCGATCCAGAGCCCGCGGGAGCAGGGCGCAGGCGGAGATGGTGCTCCCCGTGCGCAGGGCTGGGAGCACGCCGGGGGCTTTCGTTGAAAGCTTTTTGGGGTGGGAAGGTAGGAAAAAGGGGGGGATTTATTCCCTGGCATATCCTTTGCCCCTTTTTCCCTGTGCTTCCTGGGAATTTGTGGGTTCCCAGCAGGTTCCCAGCCCTGAGGAAGCTTCGCACCCCTCCTGACAGCCCCGGGTGAGCGGGGCCACTGGAGGCTGCCCAAGCGGGTGCTCAGCGTGTCAGGTCGGTGCCTCGCCGAGTCCTGCCCTATTTATTTATTTGCTTAACCCCCTCCCCCTACGCACACACCCCGGGCTGGATTCACCCGCTGCCTCCTGGGCGGCCCCCACCGTCGAGCACCCGCAGGCCGAGAGCACTGCTTGGGTCCCTTCTGCGTGGGTCCCCCCGGCGGGGGTCGGGGTGACCACTGAGCATGGGGCAGCTGGGGAAGGAGGTTTGGGCAGAGCAGGCCACTGCTGACAGTTTCCCTGGCAGAAGTCCTGCTCAGGGCTTGTGCCAAGGCCCAGCATCGGATGCTCAGGGGTGCTCTCCCCTCCCAGCTGGGACCCTGACTTCCCGGGGTGCTCAGCTGACCCCTGCCTGTGCCTCCCAGTACAGGCTGTGCTGAGTTTTCTTGCAAATCCTTTTGTATCCTTTTGTACTTTCAAAATCTGGCCCTGGGTGTTTTGTCCCAGACGTCAAGCTTTGCTCTCTCCCTCGTACTCCGCTTTGCTGTGGGATTTCCAGTTTGTCTTTGGCTTTGGTGTTTTGGCTGTAACACACTCCTGCCTCCAACAAAAATTGGGATTTTCTGCCCTTGGTCCATCCGGGCAATGAGGCCGAATCTAGATAAGGATCCGTCCCTACTGGAGGTGTATTGGATCGGTTGATAAATGGCTTTTGTCTCAGCTGCAGGGAGGGACTTGATCGCAGCATTAAGCCGAAATTGAGAAGGGGAGCTTAGAGGCTGTTAAAACAACACCTCCCCAATGCTGCAAAGGGGGAGCCGAGCTGGGGGCCGGGGAAGGTGGTGGCAGGGGAGGAGCGCGCCTGTGCGGGATGTTGTCAGGGCAGAGAAGAAGGGAGGGATTCAAACGTAAACCTGGAAATATTTTGGCTTCCCTGTTTTGTTGCTTGCTCGGAGCCCGTCTCATACTTAGAACAGGGAGTTCTCTGCCATTGGCAGCAAGGCTTGTTGTGGGGCTGGAAGGAGACGCCTTGTTTTTAATGCAGGTGGGGTGGATATGTTGCTTTTTTCCACAGAAAATCCTGAAATTCCTAGCCCTTGGTTACTGGGAATGGGGGGATATTAAGAGTGACTTTGGGTTCATCATGGCAGCAGCTGAGGTTTCCTTCTTTGTGGCCCGAACAGCTGTGCCGAGTCGGATGTGCACATGAAAGTGCTCACAGGGCTGGGCAGCCATAAAAACTTCCTAACCTGGGGGCTCTGCTCCATCTCTGCACCAACCTGCTGTCCCTGGAGAGCCGGGCTGCGGCACTGGATCAGGCCCCAGCAACAATGAGTTTTGTGGTCTTTCTTCTGGCTCCCTGATGGGCACATCCCATAAAGCAACTGTAGGCTCCGGCAGGGCAATGCATGGCCCAAGTGAGCCCCTCCTCAGTCCATCAGTCCTTAGGGAGACCCCCCCCAGCCAAGCCCTACAGCTCCTAAAAGATGAGTGCTAGCAGGACAGCAAAGAAGGTCAAAAACAAGAGGGTTTGATCCATCTAGATGGGTTTGATTGTGTTTGATTTGCTTTTCCCATTGGAGCAGACACCAAACTTGGACTAAGGAGGAGCGTGGGAACCCAGGACCAAAAGAGCATCAGTGTCCCAGGTGGTTTGGAGGGGGCTGGGGTAAACTCAGGGATGCTGCAAACCAGGAGTAATGTGTGCTGGGGCGATGGGGAAGGGTTTCTGGGGAGGATGGGGGATGCTCGGAGATGCAGCTGCGATGGGGCAGGTGAGGGGTGGGTGCCCTGGCCTTTTTCTGGCTGTGCTGGCAAATCCTGTCTTGATGCTGCAGATCAGGAGCAAGCTGTGCAGGCAGGGCCCTGCCTGGCCTTGCACAGCACCCGGAGCGCACTTGTAAGAGGAGAGCCCCTAAATGCCTTTAAAAGCTTTGTACCCTGCACTTGGCAACTACTGGGATGAAAAGAAGAGGATATTTATTCCCTTGTCCATGAGCTCTCAAAATAACAGGGCGTTCGATTGTAGCCTCAAGATTGCTTTGCACTCAAGTGCAGCCCGGCTGAGTAAATCACTGCTTCACCAGCTGAAATTCCTGCAGCAAGGGGGAGAATTGAATTATGGCCAACTGCAAAACCAGATGCCATCCCCTTGATGAAGTCATCGGGCTCTTACTGCGGAGAACAAGCTGGCTCCTACACACACGCAGCCCTCGTAGGCGCAGACTGAGCCGCTCTGTCTAACGGCCTGGCCATGGTGTGCGGGGCAGCTGGAGGCTGGCATCCCTGCAGATGCGAGAACAGCGAGTCCTTCAGGGTGGAGCACCAGAAGGGTGTCAAGTCCCACTTTCCGCTGCATGAGCATCCAGGGGAGTTTGGCCATTTAATTCCCAGCAAGCAGGGAATTCCTATCTCTGCATATATGGGGGTTTTATGGGTCAGGCAGAGATCAAGCTTCACTTGAGCCCAAAGTATTTTCTCCTCCCTCGGTTTCCTCTCCTTCCTGGACAGCTGTTGACTTTGGTCCCCAAAGCCCTAGTAATGATCTATGGCATTTTGGGTTTTGGACAAGCTACCTTTTTTCTTGCCGTGTGACACACTCCAGCCAGCCCTTTCTGAGATGATGAGGACGTGCAGCAGGACATTTTAGGGACGGATCCTGGCTCTGGGCTTTGCCAGCCCACAGTGATGTGAGAGCACTGCTGTGCTGGCGATGGGAGGGTGGGGAGCAGTGGGACTGGGGAGGTGGGTTCCAGTTAGAAAGTTACTTTTTCTCTTAAAATTAAAACCTGAGTCCAGAGGGGCCATCAGTCAGATACATTTAAAAATAAATAAACCTCAGAAGGTCTGTGGCTGTGAAGGAGGAACAGATATTGTGGCTTCCATGGGGCACGAGTGATGGGGAGCGACTCTGGTGCTGGGTGGGAGCCTAGCCTGCAGGAGGGGATCCACTAGATCCCCTGCATCCCCGGGTGCAGGTCCAGCATCGGTCAGGTGTCCGCATGGGTTTTAGGTGGGCTCGTGGGGCTGTTGACTGCCAGGCGGGCAGCTGCCACCCTACGCCCTGTGTGCAAACCAACGCCTCCGATTGAGATGCCGCACTTTTTTGGCAGGCGTTTAATTGTATAAATTTGCCTCATCCAGATTTATGTGCTCCGGGCTTTTCTCCATCTCCTCGTTTCGTGTCTCATTTACCTCTGCGTTTGAAGGGTTGAAATTTCACAAGAGCACGGCAGGGATGATTATTCCTAGAGGGAATCCACACCTGTGAGCAGAAAGCGTTTCCCTGCCAGCCCCGCCACGGCCTGGGTGAGGGGGAGGAGGGCGAGGGACCCACTGCCACACCTGGGGGGCCCCCGGGCACTGGTGGGTGGCAGCCGTGCCTTCAAAGGCACCCTGGGAAAACAGCTTCGGCGTGGGGAGAATGATGTCTGCTGGAAACCCAAAACACTTGGCGATGGGGGTGGCTGGTGGAGGTGGCCTTGTTTGGGTACCGCTGCTTCCGAGGGACGGGGACATGGGTGGTGTTGGCTGGGGGAGGAAGCTGAGGGGGATGCTTCAGGCAGGGGATGAAAGAGCGAATGCACCTCTCTTCCCACTGGGCTCGTCTTGAGTGAAACCCTTCACATCCTCAGTGTCCTCATTGTAAAATGGACCACTCCCTCAAGGAGATTTACCAGCTCTTGAGAACTGTTGGTGAAAGTGGCTGGGCACTCCCCAGCTGGGAGTCAGGTGTGCAGCTCCAGCACTGCTTTCCAGCCCACGGCACACCATGGCGGGGAGCCAGCTCCGTTAGCATCCTTCTGCAGATGGAGAATCAGAGGAGATGGCTTCCCTCCCTCCTCATCCTCCATCCACCAGCTTGTGGTGGAGCAAAACCTGCATCATCTGAACCATCCACCAGTGGTGCTTCCTCCGATCAGGTGAAAGCTCAATGGTTGCGGCAAAAGCAATGCTGAAGCCGCAATCCCAGGATGAAGTTTTAAGAGCAAAGTCTGTAAACGCTGGTTCCTCCTTTTGGCTCATCGTGCCTCCTGAACTTCCCAAGCTTTGCCGGTCATTCTTAGAGTAGCATCGCCAGCCACTTATGGCCCGAGCTCGATGGTTGATGCCCTCTCCAATGGTGTCTGCCCACCCTTCTCCCTGCATGGGGATGTTGAGGTGAGCCTGGGGGAGCAATGCTGGCTGGGGAAGGCTGGGCAGAGATGCATTCACCCCTGCTAAGCATGCTGGGTCAGTGGTAAGCTGAGTCTCTGAGCCAAAAGAGCTGACTAAGTGACAGGAACAATCAAGGGCTCCATCGGCAGCATCCAAGGGTTCATGCTGTTGACGGTGAAGACACTGACTCTGCTTTTTTTCCTGCCTGTGCTTGCCCTGTGTCTCCACAGTGCCTGGAGAGGAGAAATGAGGGGCCATGAACTCGGCACGGAGGACAAAAGGGAGTTGGCCGTGGCAGGTCTTCCAGATGCGTTAGTGATTGACCCAGGTTGAAGTGAGAAAACTCCTTCTGTGTCCCTTTTTTGACTTCAAGAAATTGGGGAAAGCCTTTCCCCAGCATCCTCTTGAGCAAGACAAGGACTGGGTTAAAAGAAGCTGCATGGATTGGGGTGTGCTCTCGGATACATCTAGCGTCACTCTGTCAGTACATCCTTTGCCTGGATTTAATGCATCTGCTGCTTTTGCCAGTGGAAGAGAGCACAAAAGCCAGGCCCCAGCGTGGAAGGTGGCCCCTCCGAGCCAACCTCCCCATGCACGCCCTTGCAAAATATGAGCTCCAGCTCTTTAAGAGTCAGGTTTATTTTTCTCCTTCAGTTCCCTCCTCCCGGTCCTCCCCCCACTTCACTGCAACTGAAACCTGATCTAATCCCTTTGCACATGGGTAATTTATTGGTCTATTGGGCTTTTCTTGATGGCAAATTGCATTGTCTTTCTTCCTGGGTTGAGGCTTTGGAGCAGTTTGCTGCATTCCTGCAGCTCTTTTCTCAGGGCTGATCTTTCACACCCCCTCTGAGCACAGTCAAATCAGTTTTATTGGGCCTCTTTGTTATGCAAACAAGGCAATAATAACCAGGCTATTATTCTGCAAGATTGTGCTTGATTAACAGTTCAAAGGAGGTCGCTGGAAGAGCCCGGCGCTGCCATCCCGCACAAATCCTTTCACGAAGCTTGGGTCAGGTGGCCCTTGGGTCTTCCTCACCCCACGGTGCCCTGTGGGGCTGCAGGAGACCTGCCCCTGCCCACGACACCCCATCCATCAGGGCTGCAGGTGGCACCGATGGCCTCGTTTCTCTCCCTGTTGTGACGAGGCGCCAGTTGATGCGTGTCGTAAAATAGAATCATAGACTGGTTTGGGTTAAAATAGAATCATAGACTGATTGGGGTTGGAAGGGACCTTTAAAGGTCCTCTAGTCCAACACCCCCTGCAATGAACAGGGACATCTTCCACTAGATCGGGTTGCTCAGAGCCCAGTCCCACCTGACCTTGAATGTTTCCAGTGATGGGGCAGCTACCACCTCTCTGGGCAACCTGTGCCGGTGTTTCACCACCCTCACTGTAAAAAATTTCTTCCTTATATGTGGTCTCACAGCCCACAGGGGCACCAAGATGTGAGACCAGCATGACTGGCATGTGGGGTGGCTCGTGTAGACTTCCCCGCTGGGACATGGACAGCATGAGTGGTTGGACTCAAAGGGCTGATGTCTTTCATCCTCTCTGGTTTTGCTTTGGACTCCTGAAATCTTGCTGGAAGGGATCTCATCAGCCAGTTTTTGGAGGAGCAATGTGATTTTTTTAACTCTTTTGGGGTCATTTTGGTACTGGTGGTGGCTGTTCTCCACCCGGGAGCTGAGCAGCCCACATCTCCTTGAAGCTGCAAGATGTTGCTGGTATTTAGCACCACCAAGAATCGTGCCTTTCCTATTCAGGTGTCAGCATAAATATGTTTATTTAGATTACTTAAATAAATATGTGTTTAGGAGCCTAAGCCTAGGTGCTCAGATCTGAGGCCAAAGGTAATTACGTTTTACTGTGTTCTCCGAAAAAGCCTTTTACTGCATGTGTGAGGCTTGCACATCTACACTTCAGTCCATATATTTGGAAAGACACGGGGTGATGTATTTGCATCACATGTGGGTGATGAAATACTTTCCAGCCCGTTAGTAACCAAGAGGATATTAAACAACATCTCTTAGCAGTGAATGCTTTAAAATTAACAGGTCTGGTTAACATGCACCCAAGAGTCTTAAAAGAATTGGCTTTTGCTTACTGAAATTAATTTCCAGTAATTCTCTTTGCTAGAGAAATTGCAGGAGAACAGATGAATTGTTGATTTTGTGCTAGTTTTCTGAAAGAGCGTGATTTGGGTAAATGAAATCCAGGTAACCCAACACCAGCTGAAGGGAAAATAGGGGGCACTGATAATGAAAAGGCTGTTAAAGTTAGATGCATGCATATAATATGTTTGAACACTTACTTTAACAGCATGTAATATAATGTACCAATGATGAGGGCAGAGCAGCGGGACCTGGGTCGTGTGATACCCCAGGCCCCTGAGTGTGTGTTTGGTGGACCACAGGATGCTCGCAGGATGGAGGACCAGTGCTTTGCAAACCGGGAGCTCTGGAAAAGGTCATGGCCAAACACCACATCTTGGTACCTGCCACAGTGCAATGCCCTGACAAAAAGGTTGACCTCTAGAGAGCATCGAGCGTGTGTCCTGCATCGGTATCACCCGTCAGGGTGGTAGGTTTTGCAGGAAACAAGCCTGCAAAGAGGGGGGGGTTTGATGGTCGGGCTGGGCAAACACCTTCCAATGAGAACTTAAAAGTGCAAACCGTTTACCTTATCTATAGGACTGACAAGTTACTTGATTGCAGAGTGTAAATATCTTTGTGGGAAACATACTGCTTACTAACGGACCTTTTACAGCTTTGGAGAAAATCGCTGGTTCTTTTTATGTCCTTACAATGAAGTCAGATAAAATCCACTTAGAACCAAGACCCGCATTTTGTAAAGGTGATAAACTCCTGAAACAGCCCGCCAAGGAAAGGGGTGGCTTTTCAGACCACAGAAGTCCTCATAGGAGGTATACCTGAACAAACATGGGGCACCGGGCTATGCATGGTAGGGGTGGGGGGGCTGTCTTAATGCAGGCAATTTAAGGATTTCTTGCTTTAAACTTTCCGAAACCGTTGGTTTCAAGATACCAAAGGAAATTTTGTTCCTGGTTTGAGTGGCACCAAGCCCTTGAACGGAAGGGATCATGGGGAGGTTGGGAGGTGGCTGGGCTACCAGGGCTTGAAGTCACCTGTCCCTCAGGATGAAGGACCCTTTGTGATGGACAAGGGTGGTGGCATCACCGCAACCCGAGGGTGTCTCAGAGATCCCAGGAGAGTCTTGCTGGGTTCCTGCTTGAGAGGGGTTTGTTTCCATGCTAAGTCATCTGTGGTTGAAAAACAGATCCATTGTGAGTCAATGGAAAATAGATTATGCAAAATTGAATAAACATCATTTCTTGGCCTGGGTACAAATGAGCCTGCACCACTGTGCCAAAGCTGCTGTCAGAGGGGACGAGGCAAGGAGTGCTTGTCGGGAGAGGGTCGTGTTTGCTTTCCTCCACAGCCTTTATCGGCAGTGGTCCCTTCCCAGTAGTGCCAGGGATTTGCCAAACCCAGTGGCCACTGGTGTGGTTGGAGAAATGTCTGTCTATGGGAGAGCCCAGGCGAGAGCGGCCAGGGAGAGTGTGTGGCCCCACTCGCACACCGCCGCTGTGGCTGCAGCACCTGGCTTTGGAAATCTGGCCTTATATGGGGCCCTGAGCGAAAGAGCAAAAAGGGGACTGGTGCCAAAACCGGAGCGATAACATCTTAAAAGAACAGCGCTCCCCCTTCAGGCCCAGGGAGGAAGGAGATGGGCTTCCCTGCCCTCGGTTTTGTTGGTTTTTTTTTAACTCAGTACCTTATAAAGTCATGCGTGACCCTGGGGCAGTGCGGCAGCGAGGGATGCTTGGCAGGGGGATGTGTTCAGCGCTGAATTTTAGGGGGCTGTTTTGCAGCAGCCCGCTCTGTCCGTAGGCTGCCACAGCTCATGCCGGCATCTCCTGATCCAGGCGAACGTAGCATGTCCTTAAAGAGCAACAGGCTATGGCTTTATTCCTACTGAAAGGTCCCATCTACACAGCAGCTGAAGGGCTGGAGCAGCCTGGGCTCTGCAAGCTGCTTTGCGCAGTGCATCCCGGTGCCTTACCGAGCTGTCGGGTGAAGTGGGGTGTGTGGGTCCTGCATGTCTGGGGATGTGTCCTCCAGCTCCTCCCAGGGCTGTGCTGGCAAGTCTGTCTGCAGTGACAGCGCGTTCGGCCGCATGCAACCTCAAGGCATCCTCAAGCTGTACATTAGCATAACTACTAGGAGAGCAATGGTTTTAATTGCTTGATGCCACAACTGTTTGGGATAACTGGCAATGGTGGCACTGGTCACAATCCTGCATGCTTTTTTGACTCCTACCTTCCACCAGGAGGGTCCTGGGGGACCTGCAGAGCTATGCTCGCAGTCTCTTGTCAGAAGGAGTCAGATGCAATTTCCTTATTTTCCACCCTGATAAACCCACACCATGAGCGTCTCGCCCCGAAATGCCCCTGCTTGCATTCCCCATGCCAGCAAACTCACTTGCTCCTGTCACTCCAACTGTGCTACTGTGTGCAATTGCCTTGCATTAAATACCATCCCTTACTTGTCCCTCTGAGTTTAGGCACTGTGCTAGCTATAGCATATTCCAACAGTCGTGTTTGAATGTATAGCCTCCAGAGCCAAGGCAGGTGGTGCCAGGGAGCCAGGCTTTTCTGTGTGCTGGTAACAAGACATCATTTGCCTCACATCTCTCATCTAGGAGAAACACCAAGCAATACACACCATTGCAAGCCAGCTGGCTGTGATGGGAAGCCCCATTTTGATAAGCAAAATGTCTTTGGTGGAAAACCACACTCTTGGGGTGGAAAAGAAAGGGATATGAAATAATAAATATTTTTAAATTTGACCCATATATGCAAAAGGCTTAGCAGAAACACGAGCCCATGTCCCAGGTCAAAAGTTTATTATCTCACGTCTGGTCAATGATGAGTTAAAGGCTTCCACAGTGCTTCTTGCAAGTTTAAATGGGATGCTGCCAAGATGAAACAGCTCCTGGGTTCTCAGCTCCTGGATTTTTTAGTGGTGTTGCTAGCATCTGAGTTTATTAAACATGAATTTTAAAACTGTGAGGAACCTGTCACCATTTCCTATTTGCACT
Organism: Buteo buteo; assembly: GCF_964188355.1. Lineage (NCBI taxonomy): Eukaryota > Metazoa > Chordata > Aves > Accipitriformes > Accipitridae > Buteo > Buteo buteo. Next base: position 22,002,590 of record NC_134183.1, read on the forward strand.
TCACCCTTCTTGGAAAGGGAGAGGAGACAGGCTTGTTTCTTAAAGCTGGACTGCTTAGTGTTTTATAGCCTTGGTCTCCCTTTCTGATTTTCCAGCACCAACTATGTTTAGGTTTCCAGCACTGCAATGTTTAAAACTAAAACATACTGTTTTCCCTGAAACAATACTGGGGTTTGTAACTTTCTTTTTTAAACAAATCTGAAATGGTTTTGGCACAGATGCCTTGCCAGCCTCCTTCTAAACAAACCCGAGACAGGAATATACGTGTATGCCTGCAAGAGGGCACCATGAAAGCATCTGGAAATGGCGGGGCTTGTCCTGCTGCCTTTTGTGCCTGAGCCCATCCTGTCTCCAAGCCCTCCGAGGGTGTTGATTAAGAGGAGAGGAAGGAAAACACCATGAATTTTAAGTGGTGTGAGCCTGGGTTCACCCAGCAAGACTCCAAATTGGCACAGGCAGAGCAGTGACTGTGTGGTGTTCAGCGATGGCCATGTGCTTTTTGCACAGCTGCTTTCAAGTCTGCTCCAGGGAAGGCACGCTGCCCCAGGGAGCAGACACTGGGGGGGGGGTGGTAGGGGAGCAGGATCTGAATTTTCTTTGCCTCCCTCTGCCTTGCCAGCAAGCACCGGGACTCTGGCTGAGCCCGGCAAAGGCCCTGCTACCTTTGGCTTCGCCTCTGCATGGGCAATGCAAGGCGGGTGCGAAGGGGAGGCGGGTGCTCAGCTGGCATCCCCGCACCCTGCCGCACCGGTTTTTCTCCTCGGTTTTTCTCCTCCGCCTCTTGTTCTCTCTCAGTGGGCCGTGGTGGGGAACGGGCTCCCAGGGCTGGGCAGAGCTACACAGCAGTCAAGAAAAAGGGGTTTTGGCTCCTGCTTCTTCTCAGGGTCACGGGGGCACTGGCAAGCACTGTTCCCGGCACCGCTGCAGCCATGAGGATGGTGGGGTAGCCGCTGGCGCTGCTGCAGGGTTGGCCACGGCACAGATTCTGCTCTAACCTCTGCACATCAACATGTGTCTGGGGCACAGTGGTCATGGTGGGGCTGGGTTTCCCCGTGCCCATGAAGGAGGAAAAGGAAGGCAGACAGATTTTTGCGCTGGTAGAGCTTGGTCTGGACACAATGCACAGTAATTCATGCAAGACAGAGCTTTGAACGTCAAACCCTAAAAAGGCATTAAAACCCCCATTGCATCTCCCCCCCCCATTAACGATCCTCCCTTATCCCTGCTAATGAATATGTCCCATTCTTCCACACCCTGGTTTTCCCCCAGGAGCATTAATCTAAAGGCTGGATGCTCTTTCCCTTCTTGACTTAAATTGGAGCAGATCCTGTTGGTTTCTTTGGCTTTGATGCATGAGAGTTGGGTCATGTGAGATGGTCACATCTGGTGAGCAAGGCCCCGTCACGCGGTACAGCTAATGTCATGAGTTTGGGCTGCGGGAGGAGGACACCAGCCTCTTCCTGGGGGTAGTGTTGGATGTCCCACACGCAGGCACGCAAGCATTGACCATCTTGTGTTTGCCTCCCCTCCTGCAGTGACGTCTCCATGCAAGATTCTCAAGTGCAACTCTGAGTTCTGGGCGGCCACATCGGGCTCCCACCACCTGGGCACGGAGGAGGCGCCTGAATTTTGCACGGCGCTGCGTGCCTACGCGCACTGCACCCGCCGCACTGCCCGCACCTGCAGGGGCGACCTGGCCTACCACTCCGCCGTGCATGGCATAGACGATCTCATGGTGCAACACAACTGCTCCAAGGATGGTCCCACGTCCCAGCCCCGCCTCCGGACATTGCCCCCCGGGGATAGCCAGGAGCGCTCCGACAGCCCCGAAATCTGCCACTATGAGAAGAGCTTTCACAAACACTCGGCCGCTCCCAACTACACCCACTGCGGGCTCTTCGGGGACCCCCACCTCAGGACTTTCACAGACACTTTCCAAACCTGCAAGGTGCAAGGGGCTTGGCCGCTCATAGACAATAACTACCTGAACGTCCAGGTCACCAACACACCGGTGCTGCCTGGCTCCACAGCCACCGCCACCAGCAAGGTGAGCCTCAGGCATGTCCCTGTGAGGAGAGGTGGGCAAAGGCAGAGGTGCTTCCGAACAGCCTTCCTTTCCACCATCTTTCTCCTCCACCAGTTGCACATCTCCTTGGGGAGGGAGAGACCAGGTGGGAGCTCCTCTGAATTTGACTGTTTGGCCCTAAATGTCAGACACCTGTCCTTCCTTTGTCTCCACCTTCACTTAATGGCCTGTGGTTTCTTCCTGAGCACATCCAGCCCCATCAAGGTTAGCAGGCTGAGATGCTGCAGCTCAGAGGGCCATCACGGCCAAGGTGGGAGATTGCAAATTAAGAGGGGTCCCACCTGGGGGACTCCAGGTTGCTGTGAACAGCCAGACCAGGAATGATGGTGACATCTTTTGGGGGACATCCAAGGTCCAAGCAAACCCAGGACTGCCCTGCAGGGAGGTTCCAGCTTGCATGGAAAAGCCTGGAGGGAGCTGAGCTCCTCACACTGCCTTCCCCTCTGCCCAGGCTTGCAATTGTCTCTGTGGTTTGCAGCCAAGTCAAGGCATTTTGTGGGGCACAGTCCATTCTGGAGGTGCTTTGACAGCCTAAATAAACATCCTGAAGCTACAAGGCAAACACTGAGAAAATCCAAGTGAAATTGTGCTGCTGTGATACAGCAGGACTTGTGTGGCATGGCCTCAGCTTCAGGAGAGACCTGGAGCTGATGAACTGTTACGTTGCTCCACGGTGCACAAGCTCTAAAGCTAACAGGCCACTTTTTGTGCCAAAAAAAGGGAGGCTCAGCAGGAGGCAATCTCTTGCTTTTGGAAGATGTCCTGTCCCATCGTGTCTGGGAGTTCTGCTTCTCCCTGCATGTGGGGAGAGGAGAGAAGCACTTGTAGGACAGAGACTGCTTCTCAGCTCTGGATGTGACCTTTTTAACCTGAGCTGCAGCTGGCATTTTGGTTTTGATCTGTCCCTAGTAAACACCTTTAAAGATTCTTAATGATGCTCTCAACTCCTTACCTACCAAAAGACATCAAAACCTGCTGAAGCTTGCAAGGAAGCTTGAGGAAAGTGGTCCTTAAGGACCCCTGGGACCTGCAATTTCTAGGCTGGATCCCAGGATCACCATCTTAATTGAGCCTTTTCACCCATTGTCTGCCTCATGGGCTTGTGGTGAGGAGGGATTAGTCATGAGATCTGCAGCATGAGCTGTGGAAAGCATTACTGGGTCATTGCTAGAGTACCATGTGCTGTTGAAAAGGATGGGAGCCTCTCAGTCCATGGGGCTCTTTATGTTTTTGCATGATGTTCTCCGGTCTGTCCTTCTTCCTCCAGCCAGAGGCAGGGCTGGACCCAAAGGAGGTAGCAGGAGGTCCGTGCGAAGGGTAGTGCAGCCTGAAACCCAGGGCATGGTGGTGCCTCATGACGTGGCTGAGGAGAGGATAGCAGGGCTGCTGTGGGGTGGGGAGCATCTGGGCACTCCGCAGAGGAGTGGGTGGGAGAGAGGGACATTGCCAGGGCTCTGGACAGCTCTGGGTTCCTCGCCAGCACCGCTGGGAGCAGAGGTACTGGGAGCCACCACTATGCTCAGCCCAGTCCTTGGGGAGCCTTAGTTTTTCCCCTCATACTGGGCCCTCGGGTGTACCTGCCCTGCAGCTGCTGGAGCCGTCTCCTCCAGCCCTGCCCCGATCTGGCTGGGTCTCAGTCTGCCCCTTCACAGGGGACGTGCGGCAGGAGGTCCCCCTTACCGCTCCTCCCTCATGGAAAGAGGTGCAAGAGGAAGAGCAAGTCTGCAAGAGGTGAAAGAGGAAGCGTCGTTTGCATAGGAAGAAGAGCAAGTTACTCTTCCTCCCATGCAAACTCTACTCTTTCTCCTCCTCATCAAGCCTTCCCCCTCCAAAGCCAGGTCAGCAAGGGAAGAGCAAGCACTGTGAGATTCTTCGTCCAGCAAGGGACCCGTGTTTGACCCCAGCCAAGGGTGAGAAGCCGTGTTGGGCTCAGTCTATCAGCCCGTATCACCCCTAGAAGGGCCTGCCTGCTCTAACATGCTGAACACGTGTGTCTGCATGGTTGAGATGGAGCATGATGTGTTCTGGGGCCCAGAGGAGAAGATTCTGTTGGTCTGTGAGTGGCCAGGGAAAGGAAGAGGTCCAGCCCTTGGGATGTAAATGCCATGGGAGCCAGAGGAGAAGCTCCACCACCTCTAAGAGAGGCAGGGCTCATCCCCTTCTGCCATCTGCCAGGCCCTGGAGGCAAGACAGTGCTGCATGCGCGGGCATGCCGCCACAGGCCTGTGAGTAGTGATACTCCACCCAGCTCCAGCTACAAGGGAGCTCCTCTGTTGGGCCTGGAGATAACAGCGCAGATCCAGGCGGTACATTCAGTCCAGCCTCTGGGTCTTGACTCCATACCTGGTGTCCTCATCCCTGTGCTGAAGCAGGACGGCCGTGTCTGGGTGCCTAAAAGTTGGGGCAACTTCTTAGGATGAAGCACCTGCCCATGAGCTGAAGGCTACGCTTCTGGCCGGGCTAAGCAGACAGCTCCCTCACCTCCCATGCCGCTCCTGTTGGTGGCTGTATGCTCTCAGGTGGTCATCGCTGGTTGTAACCCTGTTCTTTTCTTTCCTCACCCACAGCTCACCATCATCTTCAAGAGCTTCCAGGAGTGTGTGGACCAGAAAGTGTACCAGGCAGAGATGGACGAGCTCCCCGCTGCCTTTGCTGACGGCTCCAAGAATGGTGGGGACAAGCACGGAGCCAACAGCCTGAAGATCACTGAAAAGGTATCGGGCCAACACATCGAAATCCAGGCAAAATACATTGGCACCACCATCGTGGTGAGGCAGGTGGGCCGGTACCTCACCTTCGCTGTGCGCATGCCGGAGGAGGTGGTCAATGCCGTGGAGGACCGGGACAGTCAGGGCCTCTACCTGTGCCTCCGCGGTTGTCCGCTCAACCAACAGATTGACTTCCAGACCATCCGCTCGGCTCAGGCCACAGAGGGTCGTGCTCGTAGGAAGGGGCCCAGCCTGCCTGCCCCCCCCGAGGCCTTCACGTACGAAACGGCCACAGCCAAGTGCAGGGAAAAGCTGCCTGTGGAGGACCTCTATTTTCAGTCCTGCGTCTTCGACCTCCTCACCACAGGGGACGTCAACTTCATGCTGGCTGCTTACTATGCCTTTGAGGACGTGAAGATGCTTCACTCCAACAAAGACAAGCTGCACCTCTATGAAAGGACACGGGACCTGGCCCCGGGCAACATGGCTCCCTCAGAGACCACCCCCGCCCTCTGGGTAGCACTGCTGTGTTTGAGTCAGTTTTGGCTGTGCTTGTTATAGAGGTTTGCTCCTTCGCATCACGGAGAGCGGGGAAAGGGGAGCAGGAGAGAACCAGGCATGAGATGGCGGTGCTGGACAGTGGGAGGTTGGATATCAGAGCCACATGTGTTGTCCTCAGACCTCAGCCCCTCTCTTTCGCACCAGGTCCTCCTCCTTCCCAGCCTTTGCCTGGGAGGAACATGCTGCCAATGGGACCAGTCAGGAGTTTTTGCTGGACTGTACCTTGTCTGGACCTTCCTTACCTCCCTCTCTCCTCCTCCCACTCGTGTGGGTGCCAAGGAGCCTCCACCTCCTTGTAGTGCTCCTCCAGGTCCCAGAAATGACATGGTGACTGTGACATTGGCGTGCGTGAACATGCCTTTATCTTCAGAGAGCAGAGCCTGTGAGGAGGGCACAGAGCAGCGAGACAGGGCCAAGCCTGGCCAGGACAACAGGGCTGGGCTTTCTGCTCGCCAGGGCCTTGCTCCTCTTTTTGGGCATGTCCCGCTCTGCCCGCAGCCCCGTTGTTGCAGAAAGTAGCGCAAGGGGCCGAAATAGTGGGGAATGGTCCCGTGCTTGCCCAGCTGCCGGCGCCAGGCATCTTCTGGGTGGAAGGAGGACACATTCCTCAAGCCCCGGCTTATGTTTGCTGTGGTTCAAAGGGCATCTCCTATTTTAGCCAGTTCATTTGGCTGATTCACTTTTTATTTGTGGCTCCCTTGTCTCTGCCCAGACCCACCAAGGACTCCTGATGGCAACAGGAGAAACCTGGCCAGTATTCAAGCGGTTTCTGCAACTTCTGCCCAGCATTGGATGAGTTCCTCGCACCATTTGCTCTCCGGTCCCCAAAACCAGCAGCAGGGAGGCTGCTCAGTGGGAGACCCGATCCACACCTCCCTCCAGCCCTGAGCCCGCTTGCCTGCCTGCGGCTCGGCCAGGCCCTGGGACAGAGCAGGAGCATCGCGCTCTGTTTGTTTGCTGCTAGGTCTCTGCTCCGCTCCTCATCCTGGGGCCACGACTTGCAACCCCATTGCGGACAAGTTGCACCTTAAGAATTGGAAATGGGGCAGTGTTAGAAATCCAGCCAGGAGATGGGATGCAGCAGAGGACCCCCCAGCTGCCTCCATATGTCTGTTCCCTGCCTCAAAACCAAGGATAATCTCCTTCCCCCACCACATAGTGCTGCCCATCTCCTCCTCTCCATGTTCCTCTGTGGTTCACCTCATTGTTCACCGAACAAACAGCAAGACCACCTTTGGTCTGCATCTTGGAGACCTCCTGATGGGTTTCCCCTCCTTTCCTCAGGGGGAAGTTCCCAGAAAGAAGCCCCAAAACACGTGTCACTCTTGGGGGCACCTCCCACTCTCAAGGGAGGTCTCTGGGCATGATGAGACAAGCTAGCACCGAAAGAGGTGGGAACAGGCTACGTCTGGCAATCTGAACTGGTGCCTAGAGGCAGCCTGGTGTAAATATTCAACGTGACTATTCATTGTGTCCTAACAGCTCTAGAGCTCCATTTGTAAAGCAGCAGAGAAATGCAAAATTGTGTCAATGGATGTAATTTATATTGTCTCTTTAATATATAGAGCCCTGGCATTGATCTCATGTGACTGTACAGATAAAGAGATGTAATTGGTTTTTAAATGTTTAAGGAAAGAAAAGAAACAAAGATGTGTTTACTACTTTGCTCCTTGCTTTGTTTGCTGGTGCCCCAGGTATTCTGTTTAGGGAGACTTTGAAATAAGGATATCACATTTTGGAGGCACTGAGGAGAGCAACCACTGGACCGCAACACAGGACAGTTTAGTTTCCCAATGCACTAATTGCTCAGCCAGGCTGATTTGGACTTTTTGTTTCCTTTGGTCAAGAAAGAACCAAGTTTTTGTCTTCCCTAGAAATCAAAAATGCAAGTTTTGAAAGCCAAAATTTGTCACTGGGTCAGAGGAAACATTTGTTTCTTGCTGTGTTACCCCATAGATAACAGCAGCTGCGCAAGGCATCCCTCAGAAGACACAGTGCTTCTTGAAAGCAGTCTTAGCTGGCCAAGCCACAGTGTGCCGACAAGTCAATACTTCCCTTAAGACCTCCCTTTCCTATAAAGTGATCACCCTATGGCTTGACGCACTGTGGTTTAGGGGTAATTTCCAGCCAAGGAAAGTCTATTTGATTATGGCGTGGCTCAGTCCCACTGTCCAGGTGAGCACTCCAGTGGTGGCCAGCTGTTGTACGATGGTTGGGGTATCCCTATTTTAGAAGCAAACAGTGAAGCACTTTATTTTGGTTGTGTTTGACCCAGTTCTGGTTAAAGGTGAAGTGTGGCCAAGAAAGACCCGATACTTGGAAACAAAAAAAAATACGTAGGCAAAGGGGGGGGTGTTACAAGAAGGGCCCCCCCCACCTCCTCCCTGAGTTGAGACCCACGGGAGTGTCACCGCGTGTATATACTGTAAATTATTTATTGAGAGAAACGCAAGTAAAGTTTGAGGTTTTTTGACAATAAATGAGTGGGGTCTCATTTTGTTCCCGGTGTGTTGGATGGTGCCGATCGCCACGCAGGACGCAAATGCAGCCCCATTTCTGCATTCACTGAAAAGCAGCTTTCTTCTACCTGTAACCCAAGGACCCTTTGAGAGCTCATTTCTGTCCTAAATTCTCCTGAGAATTTCAATCTGGTGTTTTATTTATCTACAGCCAAATGAGAAAAATAAAAAGGGGTGGTGGGAGAAAATACAGATGATAAACTATTGGAGCTGAGCCTTGCTGGGAAAGGAGATGTGCAGCAATGGAGTCCAAGCGGATACCATCGCCCTTCTTCTGCTCACCCCAGCAGCTGGGATGTGCACCCCGACAATTTCCCCTTTTGATGATCTCGCCTTTCTTGGGCATTGCTCTTGGCCCCATTTGGGTCTGTTACTGCCCTCTAACGAGGGAAACTAAAACTGCAACTTTTTTTTGTTAATTTTCCTTTCTTGAAAAGCTGACGAGCTCCTTGCCCCAGCAGTTGGGGCCAGGGAGATGCTGAGGCCGGGTGGGACACCAGCACCAACTGAAAACATACATTATTTGGGCAAATCCATGCAAAGGCACCCAGCACCAGAGATGCGAGACCCAACCTCCCCCTCCTTCAGAGCCCTGAAGAAGGGGCAGCTTTCAGAAAGAGCCAAACCCACTCCTCCTGCCGCCTCTTGCAGCAGCTCCCAAGAGCTCGGCTTTAGCTGGATCTGCAAAGTCATGTAAAAACTGGGCGAGGGTCTCCCTGGCTCACTGCCCTGCCAGGAGGTCACCAACGCTCCCCTGCTCCTCAGCCTTGGGCAGCGAGCAGGCAGCAGGAGCACACCTGCATCTCCTGGTGGGACAAAGTGCCGACGGAAGGGCACGGTGACCCCTGAGCGACCAGGGTACCCCCTTAATCGCGCGCGGCCCTGCAGCTTCCCCGGGAGGGCCGCGGGGAAGGCACAGGCCATGCGGGGACACCGGGGCACGGGGGCAGCGATGGCAGCAGTGACCCCTTGGCATCTCCGAGGGGTTCAAATGGCTCTGGGGATCACGCTCCGCGGGCGGTGAGGGTGCAGCCCCAGCCTCTGTGGGCAGCCCCGGGCGGGGGGGGTGTCCAAGGTCCGGTCCCACCCTACCCCTCTGTCTGGAGCACATCATCCCGTGGTGGACGGCTGCTCCGGGGCCACAGGCTGGTGTCCCAGGCAGGGTTCCAAGCCCCGGTCCCCGGCCTCGGGCCACAGCCTCGGCTGCTCCGAGCTTTGCATCCGAGCGCTGGGGGTGAGCGGGGACGCTTCACACCCGGCCGGCCGGGAACAAGCACGGCTGCAGAACGTCGTTCACCAAAAAAAAAAAAAACCACGGCTTTTTGCTGGGAACCGGCTGCCCTCTAGAGGGTTCGCTCAGGCACGGCACAAAGCAAAAAGCGGGGGCTTGTCGGCCCCCCCGTCCCCTCAGCGGGGTGGCCGCGGGGCGGGGCCGGGGGTCCTGCTCCCTGCGGCCGCGCAGCGGCTTTGCCGACCACCTCGGGCAACCGGTCCCCTCACCAAGATGAGCCAGCGGCAGCGACCAGGGCTCCAGCCCGCGGCCCCTGCCCTGCCCAGCACCCCGGGGTGGGTGGCCCAGCTGCACGGACCACCGCCTGACGGGGGAGCGGCTCCCGCGGGGCTGGCCGGACCCGCAGAGGGGCGGGAGGAGGTCGCCTCACGCCAGGGGGTCGTTTCCCCATGGGCTCTGACAAGGCCTCGGGATTTCCCTCTGCGGCGTGGGGCTGCCGATAGGGGTTGGCAGGGGGGTGCCAGGGGGATGCCGGGCTGAGCTGTGCCGGGGAGTCGATGCCTATGTCCCCCCCCGGCATCGGGGTGCCACTATCCTTACCTGTCCCGCTGCTCCAGTTCCTCAGGCCCCTGCTTCTCCAGCTTTCCTGTGGGTACCCCCGGATGAAAGGCGAGTCAATGGCGAACCAAAAGGATCACCTGCCTCAGGGAGATTCACAGCCCCGCGCTGCAAGCGGGGACGCTTGGACCAGCTCCCCGTAGTCCCTGCGCCTCCCTCTAGCCGAGCCCCCTCTCCCTGCCGCAGACACGCGGCTAACACCCAGCCACTCTTTCCATTAGGAAATTCATTTTTCAGGGGCATACAACTCAGCTGTGAAATTTCACTCTTGGCTGAAACTTGGCTCAGCAGCAGAGAGGCTGGGAATGGCTGGACCCAGTGGCTGCAGGTGTGAAAAGCCCTTTTACAATGAGCTCTTATAACTTGGGAGAAACAGCTTCAAATCCCTGCACCGCATCTTGCCATGTGGGCCTAAGTATGAATAGGTGGAGGGTAAAGACCAAACCAAAGCAGCCTCCAGGATGCCATCTCATCCCACCCAGAGAAAGGCATGTCCTGCCCAGAAGGGGCTGGGGACAGAGTGGAGAACTCCACCAATGCAGCGGGAGCAGCATTTCTCCTAGACAAAGGGGAATTCTCCCCAGAAAGGGTCAAAAAGAAGTTCCCGCACTCCCAGAGACCCAGAAAAGACAGAGGTTGGATAAACACATAAACATTGGTACCATCCCAGTGAAATCCTGCTGGAAATGGGTGAGGAAACGCACGGCTTCTCCTGATCGGGTGGAAATTCCCATCCAAAGGGGTTTCCAAGTCTCTATCACCACTGACTGCGAAACTATGTAAAACAGCCATGAAGAACATGCTTATTCCTGCACAGTGAAAATACCCATCACGGCATGCCCGTGGCTGGCAGGAAAGGGCCCTGTGATCCCATAACAGCCCCCATTTTAGGTGCTCGTCCTGTGCTTCCACCAAACCTGCCACCATATCGAGGGGCTACAGGACCCCCCCAGACACACCACACACTGGCGCATTTCTGAAAATCTCAGTAACACTTTTTAATATACAAGAATCAAAAGTACAGCAGTTTTACAATGTAGGAAAATTTAATACATACTATATAAACAACATATTTACATCAGAAATCACTAGGACAGTGGCATTTTTTCACAAATATAAATTAATATTAATTACTGTTTTTAGTCAACAGGTTTAAAAGTCCACATTTTTACAGTAAGAGACCTTCTCTCCCCAGAGGGAAGGAGGAGGTCGGGAGGAAACGGCTGAAAGCAGAATAGTATTTCTGCATGGATCACTTAAACTGTTCACTTAAGGGCTTCAGAGCACTGTTAAGTATCCATTTTGGTTGGGCACCACATCGCCTGTCCCTGCAGCGTGTTTCAGTCTGCAGGACTTCCATCATGTGAATTCACAAGTTTACACCATTTCCAAAAAGGTCAGGCTGAAAAACAATTATTTTAAAAAGAAAAACCCAGCAAGTTGCTACTTTTTCCTGCAAAGAGGCTAGAGGGAATCCCGCAGCTGGTCTGGAAGGAAGAGCTGTACCAGATGTTGTCACAAACACCGCAGTGAAGCTTATGGCTGTGGACCTGTCCCCTCCGATCCCGCTCACATCCAAGTGACTGTGTCTGATTATGGTCCCTATGTTGAGAGGACATAAAATGCATGCGTGTGTGTGCGCACTCAGGGAGGACTTTCTCCCAAATCTAGTTCTCCAGCTTCATTAAAGCCAAACCCAGTGAAGACCCACCCACCATGAGTGAACAAAACTATGTGACTTCAGTCTCAGGCTAACGTGACAGCAGGGACAGCTCTTCGGTGGATATGGGTAAAGCTTTTGCTGTTGCACAAGAAGGAAACCACAACCAACTTCATACCTGGAACCCAGGATGAGCAGAAACCCCCATGTCTAGACACAGAAAATGCCTCTTGCTGGGGTTCAAAGTTTTCCTGCACCAACCATAACACTGGTCTGGCCAGTATTGCATTTCGCTACAAGTGTATGGCACGAACTTTCTATCACGATAGCACCACTTGGTGAACAAAAAGAGCAACTCTCTTTGCACCTCCGAGGTTTCTTCCATTTTCACATTAAAAGCCAATACCTCTGAAAAGAAAGGACCTCTTTGCGGAATATCACAACAAAGCGTGCCTGCAATCACAGCTTAGTGAGAAACGCCGCGGAAACATGCTATCTCAACACCTCTCATCAACCCAGCAGCTCCAAGGGGGACTGTGGAAGACTTGCCTTCACCTCCTCCTGCACAAGTAAACACAAGCGTAACACTTTCTTGGGGCAGCACAGTGCCCCTAAGGAAGCAAAACTGCCCTGCATTTGGTAGAAATCTTGCAAAATAAAAACAAAAGGGGAGCAAAACACTTCCTGTGTGTCCCGTTAAAGCAGTGGGCTCAGAAAGGAGTGACTGACAGCCGCAGATTTCAAGGGATGCACTGCATGGAGGGGCAACATGGGGGTATTAGTGTCGGTTTGTGTGCGCCTTCCAAGGCACTGGCTGGAGTCAGGAAGCCAGCCCTGAACACCCATCTCCCCTCAAGTCTTTCAGGGAAAGGACACGACAGCTTATTAGGGTCAGATACTGGCATCTCAATAGGGGGCCCAGCTTCATTCCCCCACCAAAAAGGAGTCTGGAACAGCCTGGTCTTTAATACTGAGCTCCGGGAGATGTCACATCTCCAGACACCACGCTCTGGGCAGCCCAGCTGTTGGGAGAGCTTTGTGGTCTCCAGGGATGTGACTCTACAGACAAAGACCTAGGACCTGAAAAATAATCACCCAAACTACTTCTGGCCAGCAATCTGTGCACAACCCCTCTCACCACACCTGTCTCCAGGCGGGACACTGTTCTGCATCATACGCTGTGGCTCAAATACTTGGAGGAGCGTTTGCTCTGAAGTCCACCGAGCTGGGCTGCAGACTCCTCTTTTCCCTCTGCCATGCTGGGCTCCTAAGACATTTGCTCCAAGGATTTTTAAGGACTCAGTCCTGAATTCCTTATTGTCTCCCTGCTCACTTAGGTGCTAAGCCCCCAGGCACATTTCCAATTTAGACGGACAGAAGGTCTTTCAGTGCAGGTACTCTTAGCAATTCAGAGTTACTGCTGACTGCTGGAACAGTGGCAGGAAGGTGACAGTTGGCTGAACAGTGATCAGTCCATTGGATTCCTATTTAACTCTGCTCTACCATCCTTATCCTTTGGTTGTAGTAAGGGTTTGTGATCACTGTTTCGCAAAGCGCAGAGAGAAATGATGCCCAAAGACCAGACTTTAGTGGCAGGGAGATTAGGTGCTTCAGGATCCCCAGATGCCTAGAGCCATTTTTTGACCTTGCAGGTCCCAGCCAGCATCTGTTAGCTCCTGGATCATCCAAGCTGCCCACGTCAGAAGAGAAGAGGCGTTCTGTTATGAATTCCTGAGCCCTGCCCACTGGGAAATACTGTTGTCAACCCAATTTCTTTCCTACTGGTGGGAAGTGAACTAAGACTTTGTTAAGGAAGTCTGTCTTTTTTTCACATATCCCAAAGCCCCCCAAAGTCAAGATTTGCCAGTTCCAGCTCTGGAGATAGGAGGAAGGTCCCCCATACCTCTTCTGTTGCAGGGGACACAATCAAAGCAGAGCCAGTTTCTTGAAATGGATGAAGACATGGAAATGATAATGTGGCCAGGAAAGCAATGGATTGTCACCAGCACGGCTCCAACTCCTTTGGAGTCACTCTGCAGGGACATCGAGTCCCTCTTTCAACCAAGCTTGTCTGCTGAGGGACTCTCCTGTCCCTCCTTGAATATATCCTCCCATTGCCCTATGCTGGTTAAACAGCCCAACCAGTTTATCCCCAACCCCAAAGCAGCATCTGTCATGTAACATCAAGTCAGAAGAGGCACACAGCCTTCTGCACAATCCTAAGCAGCATCGATCCGCCTTCTTGGTTTGGGGAAACACTGGCTAGGGAATATTCCCTTGGGTCCACTGGATTGGGGAAAACAAAAACAAAACAAAGAATGAGGCAGCAAGGCTGGTTCCAGCATTCAATGGTAGAAGAGGGGAAAGGAAACAGGAATCCAAACCAGAACCAAGAGCTAGGGAAAATCTTCCTTCACCTACTCCCCCAAAATCCTCCTTGACCCAGCAAGATGATAGCAGCATGTTCAGAGTTCCTGGTTGCTGGCTGGGAGAAACCAGCCACTGTTGCATCAAACCAAGTATTTCAGATGTGCGCTTTCCCCCTCTCAGTCACTTTATGTTTTCCGAATGTTCCAGTTATAATCTGGATTGTTTTTCTGTTCTAAGGACCTATCCAGAGGTGACCTGTGATCAAGAGGTGACTTGGAATCGTGGGGAGATTTCTGAGAGGGGGGTGAGCGAGGGTCCGACACTGCAGGGTGAGGTGGAGGGAGAGGCTGTTTGTAATCTACCGATTTGTCTGTGTGAAAAGACCGGTAGTGGTCCGAAGGTCCTTGGCCATGGTATCCCATGGGTGGCCTGTGATCAGACATCCGTCGGAAATCCTGCTGGTGGTAGTTCTGAGGCCTGAACTCATCAGATCTTCGACGCTTGGAATCGTGGTGGTGCCTGCAGAGAGAAAACGAATGGATGGAGATCAGTTCCCCAAGGAAAGCCTGGCCACCGCAGCCGGGTGCATCGTTGCAAACTCCTCCCAGCCTTTCTGAGATGAAAGGGAATTACCTGTCGTAATAATCTCGGTGGCCTCTGTGGTCTCGGTCACTGTTGTACTGTTCGTATGGCCTCTTGCGGGAGAGGTTATTTGGTCTGTAGTTCCCAGAGCTCCGGTGGGGCTCTCCACGAGATCGTCGATCCCCGTAGTGGTGGTCCTTGTACCAGTGCTGCTCATACTGGTGATGCCGCTCTCCACCCCACATCTGGTTGCTGTTGCCACCGTAGTTGAACTTTCGATCCCTCTGCCATTCTCCTCGGTCTGCAATGAGGAGAGCACCACTAAGTGTCTTTCATACTTTAGTTTAAGCCCATCACTTTGCTGAATTCTCAAAGAAATGATAACTATTGCTGTGCCCCTTTTAACTTTCTCCTCCCTAAACTATGCGGGCCCAATTTTATTCTTTGAATTTCTTTATTATTATTCTAGCAAATCTTGTTCTGTCCTGTTCTTATACTCTTTTCATCACTATATCATTAAGTTTTCCAGTCCAGCAATAAGTACAGTGGTAATATATGTTCCATCCCATCACCTTTAATCTGATCAGCCACAAGTCCCAGAATGATTTGTGTCCAAGGGCAAACAGCCATTAGGTTAGAAGGGATGGTTTCTCCTGGCTTGCCAGTGCTCACCTGTGTTGCTGAAATGTCTCTTGTTCGGATGGCCATAGTTGTCACGCGGGTGCCCGTGCATCTGTTGCTGGGCGTGGGAAGGGGGCAGGTGGATCTTCTGGGAATGAGGATTGTGAGGCACGTGAGACTGGGACATCACAGAATCGCGGCTGGAGCCTGAAGGCTCCGGGCGGAACGGCTTCTTCATGCTGGACATGTCCTCCTTCTTCTTCTGCTCCTGCAAGGTGGAAGAGATGGTTACAGCTCAACTGCTCTTCCACCAAAAGATTCAGACTTTGTGAGCAACGGTCTTGTCTGTCAGGCTCTGGATTCTTCTGCAGACTCCCCATGCTGTGGGCCACCCACCTCTTTGAGACTTGGTGAACCAACTGTGCCCAAGCATGGTATGAATGGCAATGGTACAAATGTGGTGAAGGACAGGCACAGTTTTGCCCCGCATGGCTCTGCTTCGACATCCTATCTCTACAGGGCAGCTCTCCCAGGCTTTTCACTCTAAAGGTCAATTCAACACAACGTGCCACACCAAGCAATGCTTTTTCTTGGTCAGAACAGCCAGGACAAAGTGACCAGTGTTGTTAGATGAAAGGAGAAATGCCACATGAAAGAGGAGGCAAATGCAACCAGACCGTTTAGATGTTAAGAAAATCACAGACTGCCACCAACAATAAAGAAAGCCCATGACAAGAGGCAGAAAGCATTGACACTTCAAGTGTGACAACTTTTAAAGAGAGCAGCTGGAGGGAAGGCACTTCAGATCTCACCTCCTCTTCCTGCGATCTTTTCTTATGAGCCATCTTGTAGAGTTTGTGCAGTTTTCTGGCATCAAATTCTGTGAATTTTGACACAAATATCCATAGGTTCCTAGAATGACATGAACATTTTCTGTTAGTTGCTACATCAGCAGTTTAACTGCCAACTGCTTTCAAACCAACATCATATCAGTTCTACCCTCTCTGGAAAACAGTCTCAACCCAGCTCAGGACAGGATGATCAGGAGAGCTAGAACCAAGTTCTTCAAAGTAAAATAAAGAGGTTTGCACTGGTTTAGATAAACTAGCTCTGAAATTAATTTAAATGAAACCAGCACAACTTGCAGACAAAACCCTCACCTGACACTGGTATGGACTGAGTGGGCTAGAGAACACAAGATTGCACAGGTTAAATAGGAGGCAACTGGCACACTCATCCACACAAAACCCAGCAGCCTCTGACCACCATTTTTAAATATGACAGACCAGCCAAAGAAAACAAAATGATCCCTCACCTCCTCCATAGCTTGATATGATCCTGGTCAGTGTAGGCTTTAAGGCACTCAGAGATGCGGTCCCCAATTTTTAGGAGACAGTTGCGTGTGTGCTCCAGCTGTTCTTGAACCGTCAGTCCCTTATCAGGCTTATCGAGTTGCTTCAGTGCTTTTTTGACTGGTCTCATCCTTTCCTTGCACTTGAAAAAGCAACAGAGAGCAGAAAGTGATTTGGCACAGGGCTCTACTTTGTTCCCTTGTTAATCAGACAGAGCTGGAAGAAGTTCATTAGCACAAGATATTAGCTTTATTTGACCATTAGGCAAGGAGAAATCAGCTATGAAAATAGCAATTTGTTAGACATGCTGCAGAAAATAATCAGGAAAAGACGAGTGTCTCCCCACCTCCGCTGCCCCCCTCTTTTAGAGGGGAACAATTTGCTTTGCAAACCGTAAGTGTTAAAACATGGTCTGCTCTTGCACTGATCCCATGGCAGGCAAGGAAGCGTAACTGAGCATCAACATGCTGAACCAACAGCCCCAGCTGAATGAGTGCTCACTCAATAGCCTCCCTGTCCATCCCCATCTGCGGTCGCTTTATCGCTTTTACCAAAACTGGAAGACATGAGATGAAAGCACCCTCTTTTTCAGCTGTGCGCATCAACACTGTGCACAGACAGTAAATCAGACAGGTTTCTACTGCCTGACTGGACCTTTAATGCATCACAGAGGGAAAGTTAAAGAAAAAAAGACAAAAATAAGACAGGACCTGCAGCGAATACACAGATTTGCATTTAGAGAACTGTTTTTAAACAGTGATATTTCAGCATTTCCCTGTGCAAGTCAAGCCAAGGAGAGTCTGCCATGACAACATTTACTAAAAGGCTATTTTTACAATGAGCCTTGCAGGCATGTTTGCTGCAAGAGCATTTACACAACTAGGGAAGTGCTTACAGCTCAGACAACTCTGTACCTCTCACAGCCATACAAGGCCACCCTCAAAACTCTCCTGTATTTCCCCACCTGGGAGAGCCCCAATGGCTCCTTGGCTTCTACAGGAGAGACTGCCACATAAGGCTGCAGGGTCTTCTGTAACCCAGGCCTGTCAAATGAGCAGCGGGAACTTATCAGCTGAAGAAGAGAGCCCTTCTGCATGCTCTGTTGACATGCTGCCCATTCCTGCCCTGGCTGGTATCCCTGGCAGAAGGAGGGGATGAACATGTGCACTCATGCAAAGCTGAATTTTTAAGGGAGTTATCTGAACCCTTTAACAGTGCAATTGCTTGGTGAGAATCAGGAGCTGAGAGAGCTTTGAAGTTTCTTCCAGTTGAAGTGCCATTTACAGCAGCCAGCTAGTAGGCACAGAGGGGGCTGGTGGACAACTCTCATCCAGGGTTGCTCTGCCGTGCTCTGAGATCAGCCAGAGGAAATCACTGTGAGGCATTAGGAGGGGGCTCACACCCTAACATCTAAACCACATCCTTGGATAACGTGCAAGCAAACCCTGGCTGCCTCGCTGGGCTCTCTGCCAGCACCCTCCCATCTCTTGAGGAAAATACTCACTATGCTGAATGTTTCTTGGTCCAGATCATCATCCTCGTCTTCTCCAATGGGGATTGGTTCACTCCCTGCGGTAATGTGGACGGGACCTTGCGATCTCTTCCCTTTACTTCCAGATTTGGCTTCACCACCTTTAGGCTTTACAAGGACAAATTACACACACCACATGATGAGCCAGACTGCAGGATCTCAAGTGATCCAACTAACAACCTCCACACTATTGTTACTGGCAGTTGTTAAACCCCAGGCATCGCTCCTACAACTTTCCTCCCAAGATCTCAAACTGTTTAGCTGCAATGTCTCTATTTAGCTTTATGTCATCCTTGAGGGAGTAGAGAGAAGTCAGAGACAACATTTTGGACATGAATACGATATTCATACTCATGGAGAGAAAACCAATGTTGAAGACTTGTGAGAGACGTTAAGCTAAAGAATATATATCCCTTGCAAAGGACAGAGCTCAGAGTAGTCTCATGTCTATGAGGACCTGCAATTTCATGCCATGTCACTAGTCCTCAGACCCTCTGGAAAGCAACCTCAAATCAGCCTGTTAGTGTAAATTTTGACACATGGCTTACCTGCAGTCAAAGCTATAACAAAAATCACTGGAAAGCAAACTTTCCCCTACATATGCAACAAAACTTGATTTGCACTTATGACCTCAGTGTCAAAACACACTGGGCATGCAGTACATACCTGTTCCTTGGACAGGTACTTCAGGTCATTATTATAGAAGCTTTTACCCCCCTTCCAATTTGAACCCAGCCTCAGGGCAGTTGTACCCAAAATTCAAGGGACATTTTAGTCCACAACATAGCATTGATGTTGAAACACTCATTCTGGAGAGTCCTGAACAGCGACAAGAAAAACTTACTGTCTTGATGGTATGGACAGTTGGGTTATTTGGGGTGAGTTTAAATTAAAGGGGAACACAGACAAGGAGTTGCCAGCCCTGTGATAAATCACTGCTGAACAGAACTTTGATCTGAGTGCTCCAGGCTCTTCCCCCTTTCTTCCTTAACATCAGCTATTTGGCCATATCACTGTCACAGGGACCACTGTACTTTAAAGGCAGTCTGACAAAATCTCTTCCTTTTTGCTCACATTCCCCCAAGCTTTAAGATATATTGCCTTTTCCACTTTTCATTGCAGTTCTTCACAATAAGAATTCAGGAGGGCTGAAAAAGGAATAATACCTCACCGCACAGTGCCTCATTCATGTCTTTTCACACAGGGCCTTTAATGAATCATAAGTCTCATAGCTTGCCCTTCTGCTCAGAGACTTTCCTATCTCTTAAACTTTTCCTGAGAGTACCACATACCTTCTCCTTCTTGTCTTTTGTCTTCTTTTTCTCTTTATCGCTTTCCTTTTCTTTCTTACTGGTCGTCTGTTTTTCCTTGTTCTCTTTGTTCTCTTTCTTCTTCTGTTTCTTTTTCACTGGACTCTTTTCCAAGCCATCCTCCTAGAAAATCAGTCACAGCACAAAGTTGGAGTCCCTCACCTCACGTACACTTTCTTCCATAAAACTTACATCCTTGAAACGCAGGCAATTTCTGAGGTCCATCCAAATTTGCCCTCACACCTCTTTAACCAGACAACAAGCCCTGCTTAACCAGCTGCAACCCACCCAGCCCTTGACAAAAGGGTATAAAAAATAGACGAGCCCCAATCTAGCTGGCAAACTGTAGATAAGCACTGCTTTCCTATGCCAGCTGTGCTCAAGAACGCTCAGCCCCCAAGGTAGATACTGATCAGCACATGAACAAAAAGCCTTAGACTACAAGCCAAACCACTCAAAGACAGAAAGTTTTCTAAGCAACAGCATGACCTTGGTAAACTCCAGCTTTACCACTGGCTGACGTACTGAAAAGGAGAGGGAAACAATTCTTCTTTCTCTGCTTTATAAGGGCAACAAACTTTGTCCTGACACAATCTTTCCTCCAAGTCAGTATGTGGATGTGTATGGCCGTTCTAGGATCCCCCAAAACACTTAAAGCACTAACCTAAAAGAGTGGGTGGGAAAGGTCTTTCTTTCACCCCAACAGCTGTATATATGTTTTAGTACATTTGCCAGTCTCTTGTGGGAATGTGGTCTGTAGTGCCCCTGACTCCACAGGCCATTTGCTAGGGGTGCTTCTCAAGGTGAGTTTCTGCAGTAACCACATAGCTCAAGGAAACCTGGAAAAGCCACTATCCACCAAGTTGACTCACCTTGACTTCACCTTCTTCTGACTGGTTGTCTGAGTGCCGAGGAGAAGAGAGTTCATTCCCATGCTCATCTTTGACTTTGGGAGCCTTGTTCTCTTTTTTCACTCTTGGTTTCCTCTTCTTTAGCTTGCCCTGGTGAAAACACAGAACAAGTCAGGACAAGCAAAGAGCTACAGCTACTTCCTGGGGACATAGCCCATTTCCTGAACATCTTGCAAACAGCTGTAGGCCCTGCAGGGTGGCAGGAAGCCTGATGAGACTCAGTCCTTCGGTAAGCATAATGATTACCTGCCCCTTACTAATTATCCTTTCAGTATCACAATGCAATCAGACAACAGACGAGTCCATATGCTTTCACGTAGAAGACGTTCAGCAACCTGGGAACACAGACTGTCTCCCGCCATCAGCCAGCCACTCATCCTGAAACCCCCAGAATCAAGCAGCCACATCTCACCTCTTCCCCATCTTTCATGTTTTCTTTCTTGTCCAGATCTTTCTTCAGCAGTTTCAGCAGATAATCAACTCGGGTCTGGAGCTGTTTTCCCTGAGGTTTCTTATCTGTCTCAACAGGTAGGATCTTTGATAAAGAAGAAAAAAACCTTGACAAAAGAGATACACACTAGCAGCAGTCCCTTCCAGGCCCAGCAAAGGGTTGGAGATACTGCACTTTATGAGTGAACAAGAAGGTTCAAGCATTTCTTCCAGCTCCCACACAGACTCTCCCTGTCTAGCCAAAAGCAAAGGTCCTAGCAAGCATCTGTCCCCTTAGCCTTCTGCAGAAGCGAAAAGACCCTGAGGCAGCTCTCTAGATTCTCTATGATCTTTCTTGTAAGTGTACAAAAAGAAGAAAAAAATCTTTGCAAACCGTCTTTGGGACCTTGAGTTGCAAATCTGAGTCCACTCTCCTTGACACATCAGATTTGTTTGTGACAGCCTTGTCACAAAGACTGGTCCCCTCTGGTAACCTGAGACATTGCTACAGCAATGACACAGATGCAGAATTTTTAGTGGACAACAAGGCTGCAGCCACAGTCTGATCTCTTTGCTAAAAGCACTAGCGGGGATGTCACGGGAATGTAGCATATTAGCAACAAAGCTGGTGTAGATATTCTCAACATTCCTCAGCCCTGTGTTGCAGTTCACTCTCCTTCCATTGTGCTGACACAACCGATGGCGGCTTATTTTTAACCTGGATCGTTTCAACATGGCCCCCATAAACAGTTCTTAGGGGAATGACTGAAGAACAGAGGAACTAGATGGAGGCTTTCCAGCTGGCTTTGCTGCCATAGCCAGTCATGTAACTATAACCTCAAAGCTAACACAGACCAGTCTTGACATAAGCAGTGTCGAATCTGCGAAAAATTATTTCCACACAGAAATTCAGACTCAGCTTCTTGTGAGATGCTCAAGGAAATATCAAGTCACAATTATGCAATGCACCCTCTATACTGTGCATGTAACCACACATGTCAGCATTACCATTTTCTTCCTGCATCATTTCGGTGTGGTTCATATGGTACTGTTCAGAGAAAATTTACTGCCAATCAAATAACACAACTCTGCTTTCCATCAAGCGTGCAACATTCCATGGAGGTCACTGTTTTCCTCATTATTATTTATTATTATTTTTGGAGTGGTTACAACCATAAACATCTGTTTCTGGAGTAAATCAAACATGTTCTCTATGAACACTGCAATGGATCCAATGCAAGCAACAAGCAAGATGACCTACCTTATCAGATAACTTCAATTCCGGATCTGTTTTAATTAGCTCCCAGTTTCCATAACCATGCTCGTAAATTCCCACTAACAAGCGAGAATCCTCCTCCACTCCCCAGTCTACATCAAAATGGGCAGCTTTGACACGGCATGTCAGGCGGTACCTAAAGGAATTTCAAATATGAGCTACTTTTAATGCTGCTGGAGGTAAAGCAAATCCACATATCTAAGCTATTCTCTTTCCACTACAAAATCCAAATTCCCTGAGCTTCTTTCTGCATTGCCTGCTTAGCCAAACTCACTTCTTCCTTTCCTCTGGGTCCGTGGGAATGGATTTATGCAGCATTTCAAACTCCTCTTCATGCTGGATGATAGATTTCACGTTGACTTGGACACCAGAAATCTTGATAGTAGGACCTCTTCTTTTTCCAGGTCCTTTCCCTGCTCAACAATAAAATACAGCAACTAAGAGAACTCTTACAGAAAGAAGTGCCTCTGTAAGAACATCTAGACACACAGATCAAGACCTTGCCTGTAACCTCTTATTTAAACATAAGGCTGTCTGCTAAGGCAGGCCCAAAATGTAAGTTTTCTTTCACTAACTCACTTAGATCTGCAATCCAAACACCTCCCAATATAATTTTCTTAAAAATACATCTAAGTATGCTGAGGCTGTTGCTTCAGTAGTTTTGTTCAGATGCAATAGGCAGAGACCCAGTGGGAAATCCAACCTAGACGCCTGTATCTCCAAACCAACATCACAGAACAGCCATACATGGAGCGGTTGATGATGCCAGCTCCAGGAAGTGCTAATTGTGGATCCAGCTTTACCACGGAGTACACACAGCACCAGTTTGATTCCCAATCCCAGGAACAGTTAAAATATGATCTGTTTTGCCTTGTGGCCCAGCATTAAATAAGCTGATTACTTCAGCCTCTCCCCACGAAAACTGATGTTCAGCAGAAGCCAACAGACCCAAATGGCACTTGCCAGTCTGAGCAGTAGACTCAGGGGTTTCTCTTCGTTGGCAAGAGCTGCCTGGCAGAGATGGGATGGTTTAAATGTGTGCTGCTTCTTTGCTTTCAAGTAGCAATGTGGTATGCCTCCCTGTCCAGGAAGGGAACGGTTTTCTCACCAGCTCCATGGAACACCCCCAAAAACATCATAACAGCAGCACACAATCCTCTTGCTTACCTTCACCTGGATTTTCTTTCAGCTGCTCCTCATATTCTTGCATTGCTGACACACAGCTATTGTGGATGAGTTCCCCTAACCGTTTTAGATCAGCCACAGACTTATCCACCAGCTCAGCATCCCGGGCAATACACTCCAGCCTGGGAAAGGGGAAAAAAGTTTTGTATTTGATACAGCATATCTCCTCCCAGTCACTTCCTGAGCAATTGTTCCATAGCTTTTAGTAGTCAATGCTGTATATATATGAATGTATGAAACCTGCACAAGTCAAGTTCATGCAGGAAACAACACAGTTTTAGTCTGCAGATGTAGTATAAATGATTCAATCCTTTGGAGATTTTTTTAGTATTAAAGCAAAGGTGAGAACTGTCTATCTTGGGCACAACAGGCACCTTCTGTGACTGTCCAGTGTTCCTTTGTGCTTTCCTGGTTCCATATTAACTCCATTTGATGGTCAAAGGTGCCACCTGCTATCCCTTTTACCTGGCTGAAGTTAGTAACATCAAGGCCCACACACAAGCCTCATGTTTCACAAGAGAAGAGTATAACCAGCTGAAAAAACACAGTCATTTCTCATACAATATATGCAAGGATCCCTGCCTCAGCTCTGAGACCTCAGCGAGGGCTACAGCTTTCCAGACCCAGCACATGTGCCCATCATCTCCCTTCCTCCCTTCACTTACGCTGGGGCACAGCACTCGTGCAGGGCTCTGCAGACCCGCACTTGAGGATGGTATGTGCCTTTCCCCGCTTCCCTTCAAGAGGGATATGGCAGTGAGGGAAAGATGCTCCAAATTCAGTCTTG
Source organism: Buteo buteo (assembly GCF_964188355.1). NCBI lineage: Eukaryota > Metazoa > Chordata > Aves > Accipitriformes > Accipitridae > Buteo > Buteo buteo. The sequence goes on from NC_134183.1 coordinate 22,026,327, forward strand.
AAACTAATATGCATATTGAAGCTTGGCAAGTGTTTTGGGTAGCATTTGCTGTTCAGACAGCTGCTCCCTCTCCTTTCTAGGCAGAGTGGAAATGCCCCAAGGGCCAGACCCTGCCAGAAGGATGATGCTGTGTACTACTGCTCCACTGCTGGTGCCACTACTGCTTTAGCTGCTTTTCAGCCAGCATTCATCAGTGCCCATCAACTGAGACATGAGGAACTGTATGGCAGTGCTTGGGTTACTGATCACACGACAGCGAGGCTTTGTGCTATCTGTGGAAGTTGTATCACACACCCATAGCAATGTGTGTATGGCTGTTCTTAGAAACACAACATCCCCCCATGATAACGCTCTGGAGAAGGGCCAGGTTGGGACTTACCTTTCAAGGGGCAATCCAAACTTCTTGTAAGCCTTGATAAACCTAAGCCAAAAAAACCCAAAAAAACCAGAAACTAAACCAACTGCCATAAAAAGTGAGTCCAATATCACAAATACACTAGAATGTATTAATTATACCCTGCCACATTATCAACCTTGCATTCCACGCTGATTAGCTAAGCATCACTCAGGACTGAGAAACCTAATCCATTAACCCCCACAAAGAGTTTTGTGACCTTGCCTGGAGAAGAACACAACTTTCTGAATGTTGGGTATTTGGCAGATGAGGAAAAAAAAAGGAGAGTCATAACTGTAGTATAAAAAAACATTGAAAGCAAGCATGGCTCACACCATATTGGTAACGATTAACTTCATTTTTCCAAGGAGAAGAGAGGCATTAAATCAACGTCATTAGCAATTTTAACGCTTAGGCTGTAAATGTAACAACCCATCACAGAAGAGCCAAATGTGGTGCAATCCATCTCAGAATTTTGCAGACAAGGATTGCTATTTATTTTTATGTCTTATTTTTATTGTGAAAATCACTGCCATGGCTAGCACACAACTTTACAGCAAGAGTCAGACACCGTTGCTGCAACTGGACAGTGCCTTGTGCTGGGAGTAGACCCAGTGGCTTCAACTACAGATTATTTTTAAAATTAGTTAATTTTTTCCTCTTCTTTTTTTCATTTTGTGCTCTTACAGCCTCTTTCTGCTACATCACAATAACCTAAACGGCTGCTATAGTTCACATTGCAACACCTCCTTCCTTCTCTGTGTTTCAGGGCTGGGTATGGGGCAGCTACCAGAATCCAAATAGTATGACCATCTCCTGTTTAAAAATACATCAACTCAGAGACGGAAAGAGAGTCAAGGAAAACTCACAACCCTCTCTCTTCCATCTTTGGCTGAACATCTGGGCAGAGCCATAAGACAAAGATCTTTGGGAAAGGCTCAAGAGTTAGAAGACATGAGAAGAAAATAATGCTCTGGAATTCTCCCCCCAGATGACTTCAGGGACACAGTGCAGAAGAGGATATACAATCACCGGGATCAACGAGACCAGTGCTTCTCATGGGGTTATTTTGTCAGAGTTTGCCTTTCACTTAAAGCTTAAATCAGCAGGACTACTGCCAAAAAAATGTCAGGAAGGCCAGAGTCCTTGGCTTCTCCAGCTCTGTATCTCATGGTACTTAAAACCTCACGTGTAATATGGAATTAGCTCCATCCACTTGGCCCAGAAAGGGCAGTAATAACAAGGATTAATTTTAGGAAGGTACCAGCTTCACTGCAGCCTGACTAAAGGCAATCCAGCCCATTTTGCACAGAGCTGAATGTTATGTCATCAGCTGGGAGCAAACTGAATTACACAAAGGTGCAGAAGCTGGCCCAATGAACCATCTCCACCTAAACCACTGATGTGCTTACAGGTGAACACCTGCTGGGTTAAACTGGGGTTTTCTCCACCTGCATGGGATTTTGGTATTTGTTTTCTGAACTGTCTCCTGTGCTCAGCACTGACCTCCTGATTTCAGCATCAGTGAATCCTTCCACAGTATCTTTTCTAACACTCCGAGGACGCCCCCTGCGCTTTGGTCTCTTCTCATCATCAGTATCATCAGTCTCGCTTTCTGATCCAGATGATCTCTGAAGCCTTCTCTTAGTTTCTGCATCTGATTCACTGTCATTTGTCTGAGCCTGTATGTACCAGAAAAACAGCAGTACAGTTAACAACTGCTAATCTGCCAACCTTTTCTGTCCCTCCCATGCAGTGGCACTATTTCACGTTCAGACTGTAAAACACCTTGGCATCTCTTCCTGAAGATGCAGAAGCCCATGTAATCAACCCAGAAAGACTGCACATCCTTGCAGTTTCCAGCTAACTAAGGCTCTGGTGGTCATCCTCCCTTTAGAGCCTTCTAGCCAGCAGTTTCACAATTGCATTTTGATTTACTACGGTATTAGATACATTAAAACACCTTGATTACTGTGGGTTTGTGCCACAGTCCCTTAGGCTGTTTGGAAAACCAGGATAAGTCAGAAATGAATCTGGAATAATCTGATATGAATTATCCTTCTCTTTAGTTTTCACTTTAATGTTTTTCCCCAGCTCATCCCAGAGAACAGTTCATAACCCCTTAAAGTCCCATATCCAAAAAGAGCTTCCTTGCACAGTCTGGTTTCTGTTGGATTGGGGTAGATCCCATCACCTAAAAAAGAACTTGGGAAGACACCATCTCTTTTGCCTGCAAAAGCCACATTTAGGCAAGAGCAGCCCAGGGAGCTAGAGAGCCCAAGGAAAAGAAACAGCCAGAAAATGGCATAAACTGCAGTAAATTCTGCATTTTACAGTTGGATATTTTGCCCTGTGCTCACTACAGGTTCTCTTTGTCTGCTAAGATAAGATGAGTCGTACCAAATCCAGTATGGGCCCTCACACTGCTTTACAAACCATGGGCCCAGTGCATGATGCCAACAAGAGGTCAATGTGCCACCTCTGTGCTTTACTCCTAACCAGCTCTGGAGGAGGGAAAGAAGTACTCAGATGGCAAGAAGGCTTCTCTTGAGCATTGCCTTTGCCAGCTCTCGCCTCCTGCTTCTCAGCTCCTTGAGATGGGCTGTACCTTTTTAGTTGAGCTCCGGATTCGAGGCAGCATGTAGATTTCCTCCAATTCTTTCTGCCTTTCTTCCTCCTCCACCTTTTTCCTCTGCTCCTCTGGAATGATATCATCCCAGTCCTTTTGGGACCGCTCGTCCAGCTCTGTCTCTTCCTCCTCCATGGTTGCAAAGTTGGCCACCTTTTATAAGCAAAGGAACACTTTTAGAAATTCCTTCCCCTGGCAGGAATACCCTAGAGCTGTCTGCTAAGCCTCATCTCCTTCCCCACAGGAATTTTGCCAACATTTCCATAACTACTTTATAATTGATCCCTATGTCACTGCATTCCTTGTTCCTTGCCATGTCTTTGGGCTAACAGCTTTTGAGGAAGTATGTGCAGTTTAAGAAGTACTGCAGAGCCTGTGTAAGTAACCGGTTTTGTTTCCAAATTTGGCAAATCCTGCATTTAATTGACAGCCTTCAAAATCACTTATTTGAAATTAAATTAATAGCTACGTATCTCCCCAGCTACCAAACCCAGACAACCCCTCAGCGAACTGCTTGGTACAGGAGTCACCTCTGAGCAGGCCTGATTTGTCCTGTCTGTTACTGACCTTACCACCGTGGCAAGACGTGGGGAGCCACATTCCTGCACCCCACTACAGAGCCTGGGGGTCCATACCTTAAACTGGGAGAGGAGCTCATCGGTGGCACTGGTGGACACTTCATTCTCTCGTGTTTCAGCCAGACGCAAAATCTCATCAATGTCCATCTCCTATCAGTCAGAAAGAAAGACTGATAAAGCTGAGGGTGCCGAGCACAGCAGGAAATAAGAGGCTTTGAGAACAGACTCGTGGGGTGCAACAGCTAAACACGCACTGTGCTGATATGAGCTAAATAAAGTGCAAATATCTGCAGGGTGTCATCATCAAGGGCAGGGATGACCTATCTCAAGTGGTACAAAAGAGTATAAATAAGGATGATAGGACAGAAGAAAAGGCTGTGCAGCAGGGAAAATTTCCAGACAGTGGCATGTGTTAACTGTGGACTGTTTCCCTTGGGGGAAGCTCTGCTACTCAGGCCATTAAGAGAACTAGTCAAAGCACTTAATACTAAACTGTCTAGCAACGCTGCACTGAGGCAGGAGAGAGCAACCTATTTGACTTTACTGTGCTGACTCCTGCCTTTCTATGAGAACAACCCAAAAAGGATGCTGAAGAAGTGCTCAGGAGGCAGGAAGAGGAGCTTTCAGGAGGCTGTGCTATAACTATATAATGAACCCTTGGGAGCCAAGGGACTCTCTTGGTGACCATTACTATTTAACCGCAAACAACAAGGCTTTCCTCAGCCCCCTGATCTCCCAACCCCAGAGCTCTCTTTCTTCAGCTTCTCTGGACTCACACGTGCCCCCTACTGACTGACCTGCTCTCATGCATAGGGCAAGTACAAAGAAGGAGCACACATGATCCCCCATGCAGACCTGCAGAGGACTACAAACACCTACGTGATTTCAATTTCAAACTACCTGAGGCTCTGACTCTTCCCCTTCAAGCTCCTTGAAGAGATCTTCAGCTCCAAATTTCAGAATAGCTGTCAGCTCCTCTTTGTTGAATGGATTTGAGCTGCAAGAACAAATGAGAAGGAAAATGTTTTTTTGAGCTGTTAAGTCAGCACTGCTACAGCACAAAACTATACCAAAGTTTTTCCTAATTAAAGCAAGAAGTAAGTTTTCTACCCAGCACTATAAAAAGCTTTTTTATTCATCTCTTTCCTGCTCTAGCACAGACAGCCACTCTAAAGGGGACAACCTCTATCTACTGGGTGGAAATTGGGAGAGTCTGAGGTCACTGCCAAACTGCAGCTGTTCCACCACCACCACCAGGTTCCCTCAGACCAGGATGATCTCTGGGAGGCAGACAGGAGGAGAAACAGGTAACACATTAAAACTAGTTTTTTATTTCTGATCATCTTTATCCTATGTGTCCAAATTAATGGTTGCATAAGCCAAATCAGTGGAAGCTGCCATCATTTATTAGCCTCCTGCCCTGTACCCAATCAAACAAATATTGGGAGATACCAGCAGATGAAGCTGGTTATGCCACATGCTGTACCAGACATCTCTGCCTCCTGAAACCATCACTTACTTAGATCTCCCAGAGTTGTTGTCCAGAACGGTCCGGCCAGTGGTGTCCATACGCTGGATAACCAAATGATCCAGCACCATTTTCTTCTTGGCCCTCTCAATGATTTCCTCCTCTACTGTACCCTTTGTGACAAGGCGGTAAATATTCACCTGAAGGGCAAGAAAGGAACAGAGCTATTTCCTGGACCTGAACATGCTCTGCTGACACAGTGATGCATCCCTCAGTGGTTTCACAGGAGACTAGTCTGCTGACATGGTTCCCTCATATACAGATGTGTCTTTTTAGAATAAAAACCTTCACATACTTTTTATATCTCAGGGGGATCAGCTAAAATCAGGCTGGTTAACACAGATCCTTCAGTGTGACTAAGGACAGAGCAAAAATCTTCTGAAACAATCACTCTAAATCCAAACTAGCATCAAACTTTTCACGTAACTAATAAAAGCCTACTAAAGGTGGATATTCTACTCTCCAAGTTTTTCAGGGCAAGAATGAACAGAGTCCACTAGGCTGAGAAGTGCAATGCCATGGGCTGGGTTCTTGGTTTTGAACCATGCCAGGATCCAAAGCCAACAGAAAAACCTGGCATCTGGCAAATTTGGGCTGATTTTTGTTTCCTGGCTTTTAACTGAGCTTCTCTTGAGTTGGCAGTACTCTCAGGAGTCAGGACTGAGGGCAAAACCACCTTGTTTTCAGAAGCTCTGGTGAGGTGGGAGCCTGTTTAGATGCCCACACCGAAACCACAGAGAAAATGACCCAGGAAACTCTTCCAACCTGCTTCTTTTGTCCAATACGGTGAGCCCGAGCCTGAGCCTGAAGATCATTTTGGGGGTTCCAGTCCGAGTCAAAGATAACAACAGTATCAGCAGAGGCCAAATTAATTCCCAGCCCACCAGCTCGTGTTGACAACAAGAAACAGAAGTCCTGGGGAAAAGAAAAAAAGCATCTGTGAGTTAGCCAGCCTGCAACTGTGGACATAAAATAGCAGTGGCGACTTCAAAGCTATTCAAGGAAACTGAAGGAGGGCTCTGTTGCACTCGTGCTTCTTAAGCAGAAAAAGGATTTCCTTCCCACACACTCTACTCGGGCAGGCTAAGTACCACCGTTCTTTAAGCCGACGCACAAGGTGAGGCGGTGCTGGCAGGGGTGAAAGGTATGCTATTCCAGAAACAGCCTGGCCTGCATAGTTAGGGGAGAGCAACGCAAACGGCTCAGGGCAAGGGCACCTTGGAGTTGCTTTTGAAGGTCAAACCATGCTGCCCACCAGGCTCCTACAAAGGCAGCAGGCAAACACATGCTTTTTGTTGCCTGAAACCTGCTGGGGGTCAGATCAGCAACTAACAGACTGTTTGAGTCACTGCCCAAGGGCACAGGGTGCCAGGTTAGAGCCAGGATGTCTGAGCCCCCATGGATAACCCCAGAGAGGGGGAAAGGGCAGCTCCTGTGGGCATTCCTGCTCCTTTCCCACCCACACTGCTGTAATCTCCTCACCTTTATTTGTTACCCTTCCCACTACCATGAAGCACCTAGCTGTATCTCCTATGTCAGACAAGATTCCCCCCAGTCCCGGCTTCTGGAGCGAGGACAGGTATTTCTCAAGGCTGGGCTGACTGTGGCACAAAACAAGTGCCTCACACCAGTCACTGTGAGTCAGCAAGCCCAGACGAGATGCCCTCTCCTATTACGCTGGAGACTTTCACCTCCAACACCAGACTCCATTGCCTGCCAATGCTTAAAATCCCCCTTTTGCCTCTGCCATTTCATATCCAAAACCAGCTTCAGACTGGAGGAATCGTTTAGCAACCTCCTCATTCCCCAGACCATGGGGAGAGAATTGCTAAATTCTGGCTCTTCCTGGCCTCTTCAGGACTTCCTGGCGATGTGACTTGCAGCCCTGTTCTTTGGATGTGGGAGATTGAAAAGAAGCAATATAGCTAGTTGCAAAACTTTCTATATCTGCGTCTTTAAAAGTATCTGAGGTCCTGTAAAAAGAAATGAACTGAACTAATCCCCTCTTGGCAGTCACCACCTGCAGCTCAGCTGTAAATGCCTGCTGCTCAGGCAGCCCACCCAGACCCTTCCGAGGCAGGACAGCCCCAGCTGCGGTACCTCAGAGCCGTCAGCGTTGAAGTGGTCCAGCGCCTGCTTTCGGATCTCCCCTTTGATCGAGCCGTCCAAGCGCTAGAAAAATCAACAATAATGATAAAAGAAAGAAGGTAAAGGAGTCCTGAGGAACTGCTGCACCCAAGTTCTGGGAGCCCGACAGCCCCCTTCCCTGCCTGCAGCATTTAATCATTAAAAATAACCGCCAATTAAAAATAACTGCACTGCCTTAGCCCGCTGTGCCGCGAGGGCAGGAGGGGTGTATGCTCAGGCAACAGTCACACAGCGGGTGACACTGCAGCTCCCGTTACAGGCTCCCAGCCAGGGTCTCTGCGTTTTCTATCCTCTCCTCGGGGTTTATCACAGGACGCAGCCCGAAGCAGGGGCCTGTCAGAGGAGGCGTTTTGCAGAGATGGGGCTGCACTGAAATGAAGGGACTTCCCAGTTCCCTCCAGTGTATTTCAATAAGTGCAACCTGTAATCCCAGCCACCAATCTCTGGGAAACTCAGTGACTCCCATTGCCCAGGCTTCCCACGGCATTTTCTTGCACTTAAGTCAACCCCACTGTTTTCCATGGTGATGTTTCTCACCTGAAAAGGGTAGTGTTTGATAGTCAGGTACTCTGCCAAGATGTCCAGCATCCTCACCATCTGGGAGAAGATCAGCACTCTGTTGCCTCTCTCCCGCAGCCTGGTCAGCAGCTTGTCCAAGAGGATTAGCTTTCCACTGCTCCTGATCAGAGACTGAAGGAGTAACCGTCATTCCAGCTGATGCTTCCCAGTCTTACCCTTACGTACATTACACAGAGACATGCAGAGATCTGGTTCTTTTGGGGTCATGCTTGTCCCATACATTTCTAATCAAATCATCTGGATTTACACAGCAGAGGCCACACATACAATGAATCATCCAAGATAGATCTTATATTGCATGCAACTCCCACTCTAGATGGCCAAAAAACATTGCCTACAGTGGAATTGGAGGGCTGGAATTTCAAGTGGCTTAGCTGTGATCACTGTTTCTAATGGAGAAGCTGCAGAAGCTAAAGCTTCACCGGATCTTATCTTGGTGGAAGGACAGAAGAAAAAGGAAAGTTAAGGAAAAAAGGTGGTAACCAAAGACACTGCCCACCTGCAGGGTCTCAAGGCCATTCTCTCTCTCGTTTTCCTCAGGAGGTTTGATAAGGTAGCAATGGTTGCAGCACTTTTTCAACTCCATCACAATGTTCAGAAAACCTGATGTGCTCCCCCTCGTTCCCTTTGAAAGAGCTTTGTAGTTTCTTGTCAAAATCCACCTGCAGGCAGGAAAATGAGAAGTCGAGATCATTTCACAGTGCAGAGTGGGCATGCTGGAGTCTTGCAGGAACAAAACCTTCAGAGACACCTTATTCAGGCATCAGTCTACTTCCCTCCCTCCATCTCTCTTCAGTTCTTCTACAGAATACTGCTGTTTCCTCACTAGAAACCCTGATCTTCCTTTCCTATTGATATTACTACAGTTTAATATTAAACAGCACCCCAATTTTGTGGGGAGCTTTACTCCCCCAGGAAAGACATAGCCTCTGTCCTGCAAAGCTGACCAGCTGAATTGTATCACTCTACAAAAGCATCTCCAGACCACTTTTGTAGAGGGAAAGATACCAACTACACTACCTCAGATTCCTACTGGGAAGCTCCTGGTACTACAAGTGACAGCTGCCACATTGCATTCTGAAGGACAAACTATACTGAAACACATTCCCAAGGCACTAGAAAGATGTGCCCATTTCTACTGGAACTCCCCATAACTTAATGACTCACTTGTAATACTGTTTCTGCAAAGCAGACATTTCCACCCGGAGGATCTGCTCCACTTTGGCTGGCAAAGATTTCTCCACATCCTTCTTCACTCTGCGTAGGAGAAATGGCTCCAGGACTTTGTGAAGGCTCTGGTAGCCATTCTCTCTACCCTTCCCATGATCCTCTTCAAAATCTTCCCAGAACTCAAACCTAGCAACAGAAACGAGGAGCAGAGAGGAGTCAGAATACCTCTTGTCTTATCGCACCAAACAGCATCTATCGGATATGCTCCTGCTGCACAACAAGACAGGAGATCATCAATTTAATGGAGATACAGTGGAGGATAAATGGTTCACTCTCCTCTGGCTAACTGAACAGATTGGTGGCAAAGCTAAGAACTCTCTGGGCTTAGGTGCCTTCCTAACTTCTTATCTTTGAGCTTCACACTAACTCCCAGGACCCAAAATCCCAAGTGTTCCGGTATTCTGCTCTGCTGTCTCCTGCTGGCATTTACCTGGCAGCAGTTTCTGAACTTTCCACAGTGCCATCCCCTAGGCAGGGCTTTGACAACTGCACTATGTTTTACACTGCTCTGAGGGCTCTTTTGGATTGCTGCTTCCTCCAACAGCTCCTTTGAAACGTGGAGATCTGCTCTTCTCCTCCAATTGGGAGACCTCAAACCTTTCCTTCACTCTTTCTATGATCCAACAAAAAGAATGTGGGGGACAGCTCTTTTTGCAGTCAAACATAATTTTAGTGAGTTTTGGGGCATGCTTGTCTTAGTCTTAGCAATGCACATAGCCCATTTTGTTTTAAAGAAAACAAAACATTTGTTATAATGTGGACAGGCGAACAATCAGCTAGACAGCACCGTCCTCAAGCAATGCTCCCAGAGACTGCCATAAAATGGTTGGCGAGGATGGCTGAACCGCAATGTACTGGAAACCTCAGAAATGGTCGAGATGACTGCTTAAAACAAGTTTTAGCTTTTTAGAGATGGCGCTAAGACAGCACACAGATTTGAAAGGCGTGTATTAGGTTTCCCCATTCAATTTGCTGCCAGAAATACGCCATGTGTTAGTCATTTAACCTCTGATTTTCCCCACCAATGTTTGTTCCCCTTTCATTGCTCTAACTCCACTAAGTTTAATTCAGGAATTTCTGCCATTCTGCACTCCCTCAAGTCTATTTAACAGACAAGAATGGACACAGAGTTATTTTTTGAAGGACCAAAAGGAGACTTACTTCTCCGGCATGATGAAATGCAGCAGAGACCAGAGCTCTTTGAGTGAATTTTGAAGTGGGGTGCCAGTGATCAGCAGCCTGTGGTTAGACTTGAAATCAATCAACGTTTTGTACAGCAGAGAGTCATCATTTTTCAACCGATGGGCTTCATCCACGCCTAGAAAGGCCCAGTTAATACTTCCCAAAACAGCCTGGAGGAAAAGAAGAGAAAAAAAACAGGCCCCAAGGAGACAATGGGTCAGACAAGCCCTACCACCTTGCACATGCCTGCCTCTCCATGGCAAGAAAGCACTGCAGTGTGTGCTTTCCAGGATGTCCTGCCCTAGCCCTCCTGCTGGACCCACCACCAATGGAGTTGGGGTCACCAGAGTTTCTTGTTAACATAACCTTGGGACCAAGATACCTACACTAGTTTTGCCTTCCTGGAAAGGAAAAGTGAAAATTAGCCATACTGTATAGTGCTCCTGCCATATCTGAATAGCCTTTCAGCAAGTATTCCTATTTTAATTGAACTTTGCTTTACCCAGAAAGCAGAGTCCTCCCCCAGACCCCTACTCCTTCCTTTCTCCATGCCCCTGGGGCCCTGCTGTAGCACTAGCCCCACTGGAGCAGCAGCAGGAGAGCAGACGAACAAGCCTATAAAGTTAAGGTAACCCAAGAGTTTTGATTTAATTTTTTTTTGTTTGTTTTTTGCATTACTATTAAGCTTTTTGTTTTCTGCTAGGACTCAGTGATGCACTGGCTGGGCTGATGAGCATTTCCTAAGCAGACAGATTCCTCCTAAGTGAAAAAATCCAGATATTGTTAACACTGTGGCCAGTGGTTCAGTATAACATTTTGTCCTTTTAACTAGCCTAAATTAAACCAGGTAAAATCCAGCTACTGCCCTGCCTGGTGTCTTACAAGTAAAAACAATAACACAGCTGTGCAGTACAAGAGTGAAGACACTATAACGGGTGTCCCACATTCCCTCTGCATTACTGGCAAGCAAAAGCAAATAGTAGCTGTATGTTCTCCATCGCCACAGAGGAAAGAGGGGAAACCCACTAGTTGGGGGCTGGCTTCCCCCTTTGCATGTGAGAGAAAGTCTGAATAAAAACATCCTTGGACCATTACTCACCTTATCCTTGAGGAGGATCTCATATGTTGTAATAAGTGCATTGAATTTCAACCTTTTAGACTGAGAGTGGATCCACTCATATTCACGTATCTGTGAGCGGAGACAAATGTTAATTTTGACCAATGTTATCGAAAGAGTTAACAATTGTTATTTTAGTGTAGCTATAGCCAGAGACTCCAACCAAATCCAAAACCCTGTTGTTCAGGGTGCCATTTGATGAGCTCAGCATGCCCAAGGAGCAGCTTTTTTTAGTGTACACACGGTTCAACTGCCCTTGCACAGGTAACAAAATAAGGTCAAACAACTTGCTGTTGTGACATTGCCCCCATCTGCCAAATGAATGCATCACCTCATTATTGACACCACTAGACTCACAACATTTGTGTGCTTTGTCATCTGAATAATTCAGAACATAGGAGGCAAGCACTTTTACACTGCTATAGTCCTTACTGCAGCATGTTTCAGCCCAGCACAGCAGTGGTTTCCAGACTCTCTGAGAGAGGCCACTACTCCTGTGCTCACTCTAAGAGGGGGAATAAGGTAGGAAAGTCCCCGCAGCAGCGAATTATACCCAAGTGCTCAGCTACACCAGCTTTAGCTGCCTGCAGTACTGCTAGTAGTATCCGTCAGCCTCTCCAGCAGAACATGTGTCACCCATGTTACACAGAAGCTGCTGCTTTGCACCCAGCGTTTCTACCCAACCCCACATCCTTTGCTTTCTGATTACACACCATGTTCCTGCTCATGAGGTCTCCGATGTAAACCACCACATTTATCTCAGGTGCCCACACTTCAAACTCTCTCTGCCATGAGGTGAGAGTGGACAAGGGCACCACAACCAGGAAAGGGCCATACAGCTGGTGCTGATGGAAGAGGTATGACAGGAATGATATTGTCTGAATTGTCTTGCCCAGGCCCATTTCATCAGCCAGGATCACACTGTTGTTCCTGAAAAGGAAGAGAACAAACACAAATCCTATCTGAGTGCATGTTTCTGCTACTACTAATTTACTGTGCACCAGCATGAATAGCAATCCACAACAGGGGCAGAAAGGGGGCAGTGCAAAAACATTTATCTGAACACTTCTGAGTGGATCCCAGGGACATCCAGACTGTACATGGCACAATAACTTGTAAAAATGAACAGACTATAATGACTCCAAAGTGGCAAGCAAGGACAAAGACAAAGGTAGAGGGGAGTCAGTGACCTAATTTTAGAAGGACGTTTCTCAAAGACTTCAACGAGTGTGTAAGCATGCTGAGCCAGAAACCTTTTTTTCAGTTAAGGCAATGGAAAATTAGGGCTGATACATAGTAGGCTCACACAACAGCCAAGTCCAGCACATGAACAGGCCCAGACAGGGAAAATGCTTTTTGTTTTTGCATAAGGTTTCTTAGGTTCATGCTTTAGATAGTTCCTGCTTGTGGTGTCTGCAATGCAGCTGGGCATGATAACATTCGAAATCCTTCAACCTGCAGAAGAGGGCCGGGTGAAGACCTCACTTGAAAACAAGAAGGCCAGATCCTACTGGGACAAAACCCAGGAGACACAAAACAAACGTCACAAAGCAGCTGTACGTACTTGCACCATGAGTGAGCAAGCCAGTTGAGGCCCTCCAGCTGGTAATCTCGCAGCTCCAGGTTCTCACCACCAATGTAAGAAGGCTGTTTCTTCAAGGCAACGAACCTCGGTCTCTGCTTCAACACCTGCAAAAGAAGGTAAGCACACTGCTGTAAGCCCACTGAAGAAAGGAAGATTGAAAATTCAGCAATGAATATATATCTGTTCATTGGTTAAAGTCCATCCACATTTTCCTAGCCAGCGCTTATGTCTGCAGTTCAGAAAACCACTCCACAGTGTTATGTTTTGCCTGCTGTCCTCTGGTTCTGATGACCACGGCTGTGAGTCCCCGCAAGAGTGCAGTAAGCTGTACATAATGCACACTAGATGGAACAAGCTCCACTTTCTTTTTTGTCCTCTGGGTTTTCTCCCTTTATCTCTGTCCCTCTCCTCCACTATATCAGCATCTTGCAGGTTTTCTCTTTTCCCAGGTGTGCTGTTTTTTCATCCAACTGATATTAAAACTTTGCATTTCTGCAGCAGCTTCTTCTGAGGAGGAAGCACTTTGCAAGAATTAATTAAGCCTCCCACTTCCCAGGGGGACATAATGTTCTCACTATGCGCAGAGTAAATGAAACCAAAAGGGGGTTCACATCTCTGCCTGAAGTACAATACAAGAAGAGCAAACCACCATTCGAACACCAGTGGGAGGATGGGAAAATGTTCTCTGACTTTTATCATGACAAAACTTCATGTTCCCACTGCTTGCGTCATCACCCAGCCTGGAGAAACCCAGCAACAGGAGAGAAGCAAGCAAACCTTGCAGTCCCGGGTAGGAATCGTTTTGGAGTTGTTACGATTGTTGAAGCTGTCAATGCAGTGCTGAAATTTCTTGCTTATCAGAGCCTCGTCTTCCCAGCTGCACTCGGCATAGGGCAGCCCCATCCACTTACACAGGTATTCTGGGTCATTTGAGGATGTTTTGCGACTGTTTGCTGCAAAATATGCAAAAAAGCCCAAACCTCAGCAACTGTGGTTCTGTGGCTGAACCACAAGCATGGTTCACAGGGGCAGTCTGAACCACCTGTACAACCACAAGACAGGTCTCGGCTAGAAGGAAAAGTTTGGAGGGACCAAAAAAAATGCTCCTTTACCTGGGAAATCTGAATGCCCTGTTGCAGACTTGCTGGTCTTCACAGCTGTGTTTGGAGAGAGAAGGGAAGGAAGGGTTTGGAGTGCTGGCAGCCAGCAGAGGGAGCAGGGCAGGCCAGCTGTCACTGCCACACACCCCATGCGTTTGTATAGGAATGGTATGGAAACAGGTTCAACAGCTCCCCAAGCCAATTCCCAAAACAACTGGATGCTGGCACCTCTGACTGATGTGACTGTGATATTACTGAAGTGCTCAGTAAGTCCTGTTTTTATTTTTAATAAGTAATCATGAAAATCTAACCCCTGAGCTGCCTTGCAGCCTAACCACATCCTCAACCACGTCACAGAAAGTGGTTCTCACAAAAGCCAGGCCTGTACCGCTGCTTTGGATGCAAACACCTTGCATCCAAAGGGCTGAAGTCAAAGAACTTCAGCAGCAGCAACTTCAACATCCCCTTGCAAACTAGTGTATCATCCCATACTCCAGGCAAAGAGAGTGATTGATTTGTATTGCTTGTAAATAAAAATCTGTAAACCTGGATTTCTACTGTTCATATCCCTGAATTTCACACACTGAAATATAATTAACACCAGGTTTTTTCTCCAGAGATACTGGAGGACAGGGAAGAAGAAAGAGACATGCATTCATTCTACTGTCACAAGAGACTGAAGTTCCCACGTCTTACTTCACCCCTTTACAAAAGTGTTGGGTTCACTTACCGATTACTCTCTCCACTATTTGATACTGTTTGTTCAGCTCTGAAGCTAGCTCTTGCTGGCAGTTGAAATATTCTACATCTTCAGGTGATACCTTGCCCAGCCTAGATGCATAAAAATCCAAAACAAAAAAACACTATAATGCTTCTGTCGTAATGCTCATGGAGGCCACATATAGAAATACTACTTTCCTACATGGTTCTGTCATTCAGACAAGTCACTGAAGCAGGCTACTCCTTATAGGACATGTTTCTTAAAGCTTCCTAAATCATAAATCATTACTGAGAAGCAAATGTCAGAGATGTTCATAATGTCTCCCTGTTAAATGACGCCTTATTCTGCTGCAAGAATCAGTCTCAAAACCAGAATCAGAGACGGAAGCTGCTACTCCAGCTTTATCAGTTTGGAAAAACACCGTAGCTCCCCTTACAGTTCCTGGGGAGGTCAGACATAAACTGATGCAAAAACTTGCATACAGACAAGTCCATAATTTACAAGGGTTAATAAGGCTGCAGGCCCTCATGCCACCTCCTGGGCCAGGAGAATCTGTGCACCACTTATTTGTTGTCCAATCCTTAAGCCTGGGAAGTGGCAATTTTGTGGATTTCATGCCTCTTCCTCTCTCTTTCAACACCACAGCCACAGACATCATCTCTGTGAGGGGGGGATGTTCATCAGTAGGCAAAGAGAGACGTGAGTGTTGTGCACCAAAAACAATTTCTTTAGATGAAACATACTTTGCAAGAAGAAATCAAATGTTTTCAGTCATGGCTCTGCAAACCTCTGGATAAAAAAGATCTGCCCAAGGCCAAATCACTGCTTGAAGTAAAGCATACCATTGCTTGATCTCCTCCTCTTTTTTCTTGAAGTTTTCTAGCTTTTTCAGGCCCTTCACTTTCTGCTGCTGCAGGGACTCTTCACTCTCCCATGTGCTATGGATGTATGACCAGCCTTTCCATTTGATCAGGTACTGAACTTCTCCCTCATCCTTTTCAGGATCAAAGCCAGCGCTTGGGTTGCCATTGGCTTCAGTTGCATACACTGTGGTGGAAGCACCAGTGGCTGCAAAAGAAATCAGGCTGCAGTTGGTACCTTTGTTATCAAACACTGGACACGAACTGCATTAGAGCAGAAAGTTATTTTTCTAATACATCTTTTGTGACAGCACAAAGAATATCCTACAGATTCTGCAACCCAGTAAGACAGGCACACAAAAGTTTTCCATACAACAGAATCTTTTTAAATCTATCATAAATGCTTTTTCTTTAAGTATAATTCAAAGGTCTCTTGAAAATGTTCAAGACCATTCAGTTCTACAAAAACACTTTTGTAAGGCTATGAGAACAAAACAGTGGCTTTATTTTCATTATGGCTTTGTCAATGGAGCTATGAAAACTGACCCTACTGGAAGATCTATTTTATATTTCAAAGAGGAGAAAAGCAAGAATTACAGAACAATGACTCTGTCTTTAAAATGCATGCACGCTAAATGAAAGCTGCCAAGCACATAAACTTGACATTTTAGGTTTTTCAATACTAGATTTTACAAAAGCTGCTAGAAGATATAAATAAGAGGCATAGAGGAAAGGGTGAAGAGCACTGAAACAACCCTTGGCCCCACTTTGAAGCTGCAAAAGCATTGCACCAGCTCAAGAGAAACTGTGAGTGCACATGATTGACATCAGAAATAAAGGCTTTTTCCAGAGCTACGCACCTCCTTTTTTTCCAAGCCTGATGTCCAAGACTTTCTCAATAGTTTCACTGTTGTCTTGTTGTTCATCAGCTCCTTCCCCAGTCATCTCTATCAGGTCATCAGAATCCGTCTCAAAATCATCATCTTCTTTGTAACTGAACAAGATCAAAACCAAACTGATAAAAAAGCCCTTGACTCTTCCCAGTCCAGAAACACACAGAATGGCATGGACTGGAGCAAGACTTCTCCAGCATTTATCCTGGGGTTCAGTGCATGTTCACCACATGCATTTCTTAAGCTAGCCAGTCAGTACTTTTCCCTGAGACACTCAGATAACTATATTTTATCAGATTAATACTCCATCTTGTCCATATACTTTTTCTGACCATGGCCAACATCAGATGCTTCATGAGGAGGTGGAACAATCCCTGCAGCAGAAGCAAGACCACCAATACAGAAAGTCTCCTCTATCCAGTGAAAGATTATTTTATGTTTAACAACAGAGGTTGCAGAGCATCAAAAGGCTGCATGGGTGCCTACACTGCCCTAGGAACTACACTTCTCATCTTTGATGAACATTTAACCACCAAAAAATAGTCTTAGGTGGCTCTTTGTGAGTCCCTTACTAGGACTGCCAAAACGTGAGAAGGTATATTGGGGAATGGATAATGCTTTACCTCCACTATGTCTCAATGCTCTGTCCCAAGGCATTACCTATGTCCTGGTTTCAGCTGGGATAGAGTTAATTGTCTTCCTAGTAGCTGGTACGGTGCTATGTTTTGAGTTCAGTATGTGAAGAATGTTGATAACACACTGATGTTTTCAGTTGTTGCTCAGTAGTGTTTAGTCTAAAGTCAAGGATTTTTCAGCTTCTCATCCCCAGCCAGTGAGAAAGCTGGAGGGGCACAAGAAGTTGGCACAGGACACGGCCAGGGCAGCTGACCCAAACTGGCCAACGGGGTATTCCATACCGTGTGATGTCACATCTAGTATAGGAACTGGGGGGAGTGGGGGTGGGGGACCGCCACTTGGGGACTAACTGGGTGTCGATTGGCAGGTGGTGAGCAATTGCACTGCACATTATTTGTACATTCCAATCCTTTTATTATTGCTGTTGTCATTTTGTTAGTGTCATCATTATCATTATTAGTTTCTTCTTTTCTGTTCTATTAAACTGTTCTTATCTCAACCCACGAGTTTTACTTCTTTTCCCAATTTTCTCCCCCATCCCACTGGGGGGGGTGGGCAGTGAATGAGCGGCTGCGTGGTGCTTAGTTGCTGGCTGGGGTTAAACCATGACACCTATCAGCCACTTTCAGCCAACTGGTCCAATCTAGCACAGCTCATTTTACTCACTTTAATCTATTATTTGTAATTCTTAATCTCATCTGAGAGTACTTTAGAAACATTATGCAAACCTCCTCACGTTTCTCTAAGCGGGACTGGTAAATATTCCCTCCTTTAGAGATGGCAAAACAAGGTAAAGAGAAGTCAGATGTTCGCAGCAAGAACCTGTCAAAAGAACTACATCTCAGCCAACAGAAATCTACAGGGCAGAGGAGAATCTCTCTGCAGGATCACACAGGGAGTCAGTGCCTAGGGCAGGGAATTTGGGGTGCCCCCTCTTCCCCAGCCAGCCAGCTCACATCATCAACCCCATACTTCTTGATACCTGACATTTTTGGCTGCTCTTCGTCGAGTTTGTCTCTTGGGAGTCTCATCATCTTCATCATCATCATCATCTTCAGATGAGTCTGGTTTCTTTCTCTTCTTCCCACGCTGGGTTTTGTGAGGCTTTTTAACACTGGTTTTGGCCACTGTTCTAAAATAAGAATTAATAAAGCCATAATACATAATCATCCATTTTAGTAAGTCTTTAAGAAAGCATGAATCTCAAATATTAGACTCCTAGGGATTTAGTCTACTCCAACTACCATGGAAACCACTGCATCACTCACTGGAGCATGAAATGGGTAGATCAGAGAGTAACTAGGTCCTAGGTTTACTAGGTTGTAAACAAGGGTAATATTGCAGAAAAAAAAAACATTCTTCAGCGACAAATAGAGATTACCTCTCCACCCAGCACAGGCAGAAATAACGTATGTAGAAAAAGAGAGAGATTAAACCAACCCCTCCTTACCTCCTTTGGGCAGGTCTTCTTGCTTTAACTTTCTTCGGTTCAGGCTCACTCTCTCCACTGGTGCCTTGCTCCCCTCCATCTTCATCCTCTTCTTCACCAGAGACCTCTCTTTTCCACTTATTTCTATGGTCAGAAATGTAGGTCATGAATGGCAATCATATTTCAACACAAACACATGGCTAAACAGATATCCAAGCCATCTAGGTTAATACTAGCAGGCCATAATTACGAGAAAAAATTCAAAACTGCACTCTTAGTTGTTCAGTGCAGTGCATGGGGAATTTTATGGTGTGATTCTCTGCTTTTAGGAAGAAGCCTCAGTCACCTGGGTTTTAGTTCATGTAGCGGCAGTATATCTTGAGTGAGTGTGGCTCTTAACACATACTACAACAGTGCTTGTGGCAGAGCTGTACTTCTTAGAACTCAGTGGGCAAGTGCTTCGATTTATTTATTTTTCTTTTCCACTTCTGCATTTCTGAAATGAGCTGGAAAAATCTTGAGAAGTGCTCACTTTCACTTAGGGAGTATGAGCCACAACATGCACTGTTACATGATCTCCTCCTAGCCTGGAAAACAGAGCAAGAAGTCTCCTGCCATCTAAATTCAGGCAATTAAAGTTTCCAAGCATGAAGCCAAATCTGCCGGCAATTCAGAGCAAAACTGCAGCTCCAAAATACCCTTTGAAGGAATCCCTCTTCTCTCCAAGTGGATGTGGAGAGTCCACAGGGATTATTCCCCTTGCCCAGGAGAGAAAGGTCCATACTACCACAGTCCTCCCTGCGCTTTATTACCTTCCCTCCTGCACTGATGTGTACAACTAAATGAAAAATTAAAAGACAATAAACAGGAGAAAGGGAGCAGGATCGTGTGGCTGTGTTTAAGTTTTCTCCAGCAGGCAGCTTGTAGTTCCCTTCAGTTCACCTTAGTGTTTGGAAAAACTAAAAAGTACTTATTAGATGGAAGAAGGCAGTAAAATATGACTGTAAGTGAACTCAGTTACAGTGATCAGACATCCAAAATATCCTTTATGGAAGTTCTTTTGTTTTAGCAGAGGGTTATAAAAGATAAAAGAGGATAAGTTTGGCATTTTATTCTCTGTTAATCAAAAAGTTGGGAGGAGAAGGGATTAAACTATTTTAAGTATCTCTGAAGGAGAATAAGTAACATGACGGAGAAGTTAAAAGACTGACAACAGAAAGTGAACCTGACTTGTTCTGGTTCCATCACAGGCAAAGTGGGAAAATGTAAACAAAAGAAAAGTTGGGAAATTGCATCCATCTGCAGATCTATATTCATATTTCAATTTCAGTCATCCAATGTATTATTACCGGAAATATTCATTAATTTATTTTACAAGCTCATTGTCTTGTTGACAACACCTCTCAAACAACCCAACACCACTATTCTGAAAAATAAAACAAAACAAAGTACCACCATTCAGAACCCTTTCCCTAGAAACTTACGTTTTTTTCATTTGCTTCTGGCCTCTTCTTTTTGGGCTCTCATTTTCAGATTCACTACTTGCCTTTAATTGAAAAGAAAGAAAATCAGTTTGTAGGCTTCACTCTGGACTGTCTCCTCAAGGACGCAACTGAAACGCATGCACGTGGTCTGAGCTCGGATACAGCCCGACTGGTCTTTCACTGCAGCGCTGGAAGGATGCTTTGGTGCGACGGGGCTGCAAAAGAGCAGCCAGTTCCCCAGTACCCTTCCCTCTGCGCCGCCTCGGCTGCAGGGTTAATGCCGCTGTGCTCTCAGCATGAAGAAGGTAACTCTCTGCAAAAATGCTGGACAGCTTTACTACAACATCTGTCCTGGAGTTCCTGAGCTTGGGATGCACAAGGCTGCGACCCACCTCCCCCTCAGCATCAACCTCCAATACCTGGCAGATGCCATCTCAACAGTGGCAAGGCAGACCTGCAATGTGTGCAATACCCCATGGATTACAAAACCATGGGGTGAATTTAACTCACCAAGCCTTGCACTGCCTGGCACTAGAGGCAAAACATACCCCAGAGAGAGAGAGGGAGGGCGGCTCAACTGCTGCCACCTCTGCCGATGTTGTAAGGTGAGCATTGCTCCCGCCTGATGCTCGAGAATCAGGCAGCAGCGTGACTTTGTGTTTTCTGGACAGCACTTTCAGGGCCTGCCACAGTGCTAAGGCTCAGCTGGTTTACAAAGCTTTTAACTGAAAAGTGCAGTGGCTGAACGTACTTTCACAAGTGCCCATACTTGCCATTTTGGCAGGAATCCTGCAATATTTGGTGGCGTTCAGGCTTAGTTTGTGTGATTGCAGAAACTTTCGCAGCCACACAAATGCATTATGATCTCTGCCTTCATTAGAGAAACTCCTATAAGGAAGGAAATTCTAATAAAAAGACAATATTCTCATCACAAGTGTCCTTGCTTTCCTGAGTCACTGAGGACCTGACTGGGGCAGAGCCATGCTCTGCTGCTTTCCCCTCTCCTAATCCTCCAGTCTCCACCAGTGAAGTCTCTCTGGCTAAATGTATCTAAAGATATTCTAACTACTTGATGTACTATTTTAAATGTGGGTGTCATTAACTCCCGTAGACCAAGATAGCTAAAAAAAGAATAATCTTTAGGCGGGTTGTATACAACCCCATTTTTGTAAAAACTAGTCAACCATAAAAACAGATTACCACACAAATAACACCCTTCAACCCAGAAGTGACTTTGCCTTATACACTTGAAATTGGCAGGGAGAAAACTAAAGAAACCAATGCGAGATTTCTAAAGGAGCATTAAAATGATAGAAGCAGCCTACAAGACTGCTTGCTTTACACACTTGTTGAAAATATTGCGCTTCATACTGCTTTTTGCTGCAGTATTCAGCTTTAGCCCTAGGTAATGTCTGTCCATCACCACGGGTACCTCAGTTTGCATCTCCTGGTACGCCCACCACCCTCCTGGTACAGCTAGCAAAGCTTGCAACCGAGTGCTGTTCACACAAGCATTTTGTGAAATGGTGTGAGCTGCAACATGAAAAAGTCGAGGCTCTGGAGAGCCATGGCCCACCCCTCTGCTTGCTCTCTGCATCCTTTATTTCCGTTTTCCAGCTTCCCTTCCACCAACAGAAATTTCCCTCTCGCTTGCATCAGTGTTTCCATTAAAATAAACTGAAATACTGGATGCCATGTTAGACCAAGAGCTTTGCTGAATTTCACTGTGGTTTGGTGTCAGATTTACATGTGACGCAATAACACCATTTGCACCATATCTTACTACGAACACGTGTTCATCCACCTGTTTCACAGCCCTGCCTGAAATCCCTGTCTTATTTACCAAGCATCCAGGAAGCAAGTGACTGGCAAACACCATGGAGAGCCCTACCTACCCTTGCAACATAAGCCAAGCATTCCACAGATTTCAGTTTCAACAAGCAGAGTTTAGAAGTCCTCAATTTTCTTTTTCTCTTTTAATCTCTTATCCCCCTTCTGAAGCATGATGCTTTGCCATTCCAATTTTGGCATGGTTTTTGAGAGCTTTCCTCCAATGCAGATTTATTTTTTGCTGTCTTTTGGCAAACCACAAGTAAAGAGAGGTGGATTTTAATTCTGCTCTGCGTCAGAGAAGATCAGATTTGGAGAAAACCAAATACAACCTTTGGCTCTTTGAAACTAACTCCACTTCTTTGCCAAAATCCCATTTTCCAAGTTTCTAGTGTCCATCTTCCTAACGCCTCTACTATCCCCCTGCTCTGTTGCCGTCTCTACAAAGCTGATGCTCATCTCTTAACGACTCGTCTTTTCCTCACCTCTTCCTGCCTTGAAAAATTTAACTTGTGACTGCAATTCAGCCACTTTCAGTTACGTTTTTCAAAGACAACATTGTCTTTTTTGGATTTGTGTCAAGCCCAGCTCTATCTCCTCTGACGCAGCTAGTCCCCAGCCTGAGTCATCTGCCTGCCTTGTGCTCCCACATCCTCCCTGCCCGAGTGCCTGGAAGCTCCGTGCCTGCAGCCCCGCGCAGCCACCAGTGACTCAGCCTCTCCTCCCTGCTCCCTTGCTTACCACTGACCCGTGTCTCCTTCTCACCAACTCCTGGCATTCCGACCCTGCGGTGCCAGGCTCCTGCTTTCTACCATTTTATACAGAAATAATAATTTTATTTTTTTTTTTAAAGCATAAGCACATTTTAGCAACCTCTTAATTCCACTTAAATCCACATTTCAAGACCCAGCTGCAAAACTCTAAGCTGACTTGTTCAAATCAGCCCAAGGGTGAGATTTGCACCTCTGCCCTGGACTCTGCAGCACAAACAGAGCTTGTGCTTGTATCAACAGCAACCTACAGGCTCTGACTGGTGGTAAATTCCTCGGTTAAGGAAGTGCAGATGATAACCAGAGAGCTGGGAGCACGCCAGGTCCAGAGCACGTACCTGAGGTCCCGTCTGCACTTGAGCCTGCCATCCACCATCATCAGGATGCAGACGAGTTAGGAAATCACGTGCAACTTGGAATTTTAATAACGTCACCTCCCTGAATGACACAAGCTAAGCTGACAAAATCAGTCTCCAGTCCCCACCAGGGCTTTTGTCAGCCCAGCTGGCGGCACATTGCTCACTCTCAGAGCCTGAGTACCAGCACTGGCAAAACTCTGCTGGGCTCAGGCTGCCCCTCTGGGGTGCTGCTGCTGTGGCCAAGGGGAAAGATAACTTGCCTTCCCTAGTTCACCCTTTCCCTACCAAACACTACAAACATGCTCAACTTATTCCTGCACCACTACTTCCAACTGGAATAGGAACAGGACTCTTACAGTTTGCTTTCCCCACCTCCAGTTGAAGGGATCAGCCTTCCCTCTCCATGTTTCATTGACTCCTCCCATCTAATTTATTCTTTCTCTCTCCCAGCGCATAAAGTGCACACACTTTTACTAGATTAATTATGCTATATTTTGCTGTGGAGCAACACTGTACAAAACATAATGATGCTGCATGCATAGATAGCACCAAGCAGAGCAACACAGCAGCAGCTTTAAAGTTCTGGTCCTACAGATTGTCCATGAGTGTCCTCACTGCTAGCCCAGGGCAGAAGAAATGGCAACTCAAGGCCACTGGCATGGTCCAGGTGAGCCTCTTGAGCTCACGCTGCCTACTAGGAGAGATGAAGACTTGCTTAAACAGGCTGAAAGAAACATTTCAGACTAAAGTCAAAGTGAGGATTTGCTCATTTCAGGCTTAACAGAGGCCAAGCTCTAGTGCTCCAGAAAAGCTGGAGAATCTCAGCTTGCCAGGTTAGTTTTCTTATGCCTTCTGAACTTCTTTTTCCCAGTGATACTGGTAGTGTTTGAACTTCCAGCGAATACATGAGGCAGAGCATTGATCAAAATGCAAATGAGCAGAATTTTTTTTCAATAATAAAACCAACTGTATTTTGGGAACACCTCTGGTGCGTGACTTGTGGTCTCTCTCAGAAAAGATGCACCATGCCAGTTATTACTAACTCCAATCTGAAACCATCCTTTTTATAGTAAAAAGACTGTGTCTGTTTTGGGTACATTTATTTCTCGGCTGCCCCAGAATACTCTGAAAGGCACCTGGCTCTGCTTGTCTCACATCCCCTGGCTGAAACCTGAAGTTGATTTATTAACTGCAAAGAAAACACACGGGCAAGTACTGTTTTTACTAAAAAACTCACATGAGCTCTCATTCCTGGAGACAGCTCTAGTCCTCTGAGCAGCTCTGTACCCCTACGTAAAACTGCACTTTCGCTTCCTGATCTTTCAGCCCACACCTCAGTATCGATCGCAAGTTATCACCCTCTCCGATTGCAGCTCAGAGACTTACACAACATGCCCGGTGGCCTCTGGGCAGTTCCCAGAAGGCAATCATTTCTAACACAGAAATAACCCTACCCAAACTGCTGGTCTCAGAGGACAGACTAGTGATTGAACAGTGTCCCAAAAACTGAACCACCTCTACCTACGCGCCATCTCCCCTGACCAGGGTGAGTCACGGGGCAGCACGCAGGGAGGTGTGATGGCTGATTCTTGTTCTGCGCTCTGAGCCTGCCACGCTGCCTGGGCGATGCTGTTTGCTAATACTGCAGAGAAGCGTTAGGGAAGAAGGCAATTAAAAGCTCCTAGACACTGTGCTGGAAGTCCCAAGCAGCAAGCCACAAGAGCAGGTCACTGGCGACAGGATTAACCCTGTAAAGGTAAAAAGCAATCTTAAGAGGTGTCAAACGCCTTGGGTTTCTGCCAGCTGCAGCAGCAGCAAGGAGTGCTCAGCACCATGCAGGCTCGAGCTATGCTATTTCCTTCCTGCTGGCATTTAGGTCTTCCGAAAGCAAGACTTTCCATCTCCTCCTGCTCTTTGCGAGGCCCCAGCACTGTGCTCCTGACATGTCACACCCTCCATCAGACTCTGCTGCAGATGGGAGTTGCCCTACAGGGACCAGTCAGTGTTGCTTTGGGGAGAGAGAGGGTAAGGGGGTGGTCCAATTTTGTTAATTTTGGCTTTCCGTTTCACGAAGGTGGCAGTGGGGTCATTTGGAGGACTTTTTTTTTTGTTTTTTACAATATTTTGTGGTATAGCAAAGTTTTTACATCTCGGATTTTTTTTTTTTTTAAACTTTATCGTACCTTAAGTAGTAGGAAATAAAGATATCGAAAAAGAAAACAACATTTGCAAAACCACGTAATATTGTAAAACAAAAAAAGATGGGACTTACCTGAGCCCCTAACAGGGCACTCGGGTCTGCAGCGGAGGTCTGTGGTGGGTGTGACATCGCCAGCACAGTGCATGCCGGGGCATCGCACAGAGAGGCGGCCAGCGAGCCTGGGGTTTGCCGAACTTGAAAAGGAAAACAAAAGCTAAATCAATGATATGCCCCAAGCCCCTTCCTAACCTGCTGCTATGCGGGACACCCAGCATAGGAGTCGGGGAGGGGGAGCAGATGGTGGCACTAGGGGTGCCACAAGGCTCAACAATAACACACCAGAACAAGGAGCCAGAGACCTGCGTTTGCCGCATGACTCGGACCCCTCAAGCATCAAAATGCACATTTCAGTGGCGAAGCACAAATAGCCTGACCATCAGAAAGCACCACTGGGCTCCCGCTCTGCTGAAAATCTGGCTGCTTATCTTCAGAGTCCTAACTGCCTATTTTTGTACCTAGTTCTAAGCCTCTCCCTGGTTTTCTTCCCCCTCTGCTACAGCTACTCAACCTTCCTGAAGACCTGCAGATGAAAAACTCTATGCAGAAAGCCTGTTAGATGCAAATGAAGGCAGCAGCTAACTCCTACATCTTCAGAAAAAAAACCCATGTTCTGAAAAAGGAACAATTAGAAGGTTTGTCTGCCAGGCTCAGACCACTGTCACCTCCAACTGAAACATAAAAGACTCCCCAATATTCAACCAAAGAAAAGTGATAGTTCATAAAGCTGAACACACACAAATGCATTTCTCAGCGTGATCCATTCCAGGATGGGCAACAATGACTGTTTTGTTGTTATGAGTTGTTTCTGGGAAGTTTCCTTTATTCCTGGTTGGATTGTGTTGTGTTTGGTTTTGATTTTTTTTTTTTACACGGACTCATTCTCTCCAGGATGTTTCTACAGCAGAGCATGACTTGCATTACACCCCATTCCAGCAATCAGATCAGTGCATGCAGACCTCAGCCCACGCAGTGTCCCGCTGACTCCAGAGGTCGCAAGCCAAGTGGATCCAACTGCAGGACTGGGACCTTAACTGTGAGCTCCAACATCCATGCACCAAGCTAGGACTCGGTGTTTGCAAGGCAATGCAGACGAGACCTGCCTTTGCTTTTTGGGTTTGGCTGGTTTTATATGTTCAGTAATCCCTCATTCTTTTTCTTTTTCCTTACCTCATCTTTTATATTAAATCGCGATGGTTCTTGTCTGCTTCGGTTTGACCTCCTAACCCCATAAACATCAGGATATTCTTCCCACATCTGCAAAATAAACAGACCATCAGAAGGCCTGCTTCACCCCAATTATTTCTGACATTTTAGAAGTTCGATGGTGAATGTTTTTAAAAAAATCGACATAAAACCATTAAGGAATCAGCAACCAGTAGATGGACACTTTAAAAAACTGGCTGAAAAGGATTATGATTATTTGGGGGTATTTGGTAGCACTCTAAAGCAACATGTTTTATCTCAGCATTATCTTTACAGTGGTCCATCTTTCCACCAGGGTATGAATTACTCTCCAGCTCATTCAGGCTGAAGGACAGAGTGTTGAGATAGCCAGCCCCCCTGCAAGCGATGGTGCTGAAGATAAGGAGGCAACACCTTGCACGTGGAATGAATGGACCTACCAACTCAAAAGGACAATTCACTGTCACTAACAGCTTCTACCACAATTCCTTTCTGTAGGGAAAATCCCACCAGCTGCCTGACGAGCCCAGTGACGAGATATCAGCAGCAGCAACTTCAAAAGTGAATTCTGTGGCCCAGCCTGGATGGCAAATGGACCAGGGCACCCTGTCCTTTGGCAAGGCAAGGGGGTGGTGCTGCTGGTTCTTCTCCTGAATGCACTGATGCGAATGCGGTTTGGCAGTGTGGGACATGTGGATGTGCAGAGCCGACTACTGGTTGTGCTCTATTTGCTGTAACCAGGCCCTAAACAGTTTAATATACTGTGTATAACAGCATGCATTTGTTCTTGCTGGATGGACAGGAGGAGAAGGGGGAAAGAAGAACTGATGCCCCGAGGGATACGAATGCAGAGCTGTGTTGGTGACACAGGACACCAGAAGACTTACAGGGCAGATACAAACCACCAACATGCCTCTCAAACACCTACATCAACAATCCCTCTCTCTCTCAGAAAAGCTTATCCTCTCACAGTTTTCTAAACCTATTCATTCTTCTTCTGCTTCTCTTTCCCTCCAGCCCTCAAATGTCTCTGCAAGCCACTGGCAGGAAAAGGAAATCAAAATACACTGCGAGATGCAGCAGCAACTTGGAATTGAGAGCGTGATGAATACTAGGCTGCAGCCTGGCAATTTCTCTGCTACTGTTAAAAGAGTAATGGGATAACACTGCAATGGACAGATTGCAAAGGTGTATATCTGTTGGGCATGCAGGTACAGAGAGATAAATTCACATGAAAGAAAAACTCAAAATACTCCCTGAACTGTTTGAAGAACTTGTCTTTTCATCTTTTAAATGGCACAGTTTTTGGATGATCAATTCCCATGACAAATCTGTATAGCACCTAATGCAAATTAACCTCACCTTCATGGGTGTATCTAGACAGAAATACAAAATAAACAATAATATAATAATTAATTGCATTGGTTATTCAAGGGGAACAGGTATCAACACGCCTAGGTTAGACCTAGCTAAGGAAAACACCCATTAACAGAGAAATTAAGGAAGGGAGAGGCTTTCTTATTAGAGGGTGCCCTGACCTTTTCATGTTTCATCCATGTTAATTATCACCCTATGTATGGATGCACTCCCTCATAGGATAATTTTAATGTTTATTGTCAGGGACATGCTCTTAGAAGCCCACAGAGGAAGAGAACATCTTCCTTTAATCCCCATTTACCAACAATAAAACATAAATTTGAATATTGTGTTACCACAACTGCCTTATAAACGCATCCTTCCTTGCCAGTAAGAACACAGGAGATTTAGCCATGACCTGAGCAGGCAGCCTAGAGATTTGTGAGAGGGAGAAGCTGGTATAAAATCCTTAACTTCTCCCTTGCAGGTACGTGGGGAGCGCAGGCTGAAAGCACTACCTACCCTTCCTTCTCAGTCTTTACATACATAGCAACTTTCTCCATAAAACTCACTCTCATAAGCAAGCTGTACAAAGTGCAAACAAGAACAACATGATAGTTACACACCACAACAAACAAAAAATAACTGACCTAACCTGATTTTCCTCCCTCCAAGTAAACTCAGTTCACCAGGTTCCTGTCTCCAAATGGGTATTTGGGTTCCTCTCTCTCACCTCACACTACACTGTGTCACTCAGGTGCCTCCATCCCTCAGGTAAAGCAGGTACCCAAGGCACAGCTTCTGCACTGGAGAGGGTGCTCGCTAACCAGAGGGACACCTCGTGCATTAGACACCTGCAATGCGTGTGCAGCAACAGGTGGAGGGCAAACCCGGCTATTTGAGGGGGTATTGCTAGGGGCTAGCTGGGAAGCTGCAGAAAAAAAACGACAACAAAGAACCACTGTTCTGGACGATTTAAATATTTAAAGTTAAATTGCTTTTTTCCTCCTCCTTTTTTTTTTCTTTACTTTTTTCAAAAAGGAAGACAGTGATGGAAACAAACCAAAGTGGCCCAAATCCTAGACAAGCATTCTCCTGATTATATATCACATGGGGAAGCTTTACTACTTCTGAGGCAGAGGACAGAGAGGACAGATAGGAGAGAGGAGTGGAAAGATGGAGGGAGAGGATGAAATGACAGGGTCATGTATTGATGACAGGCACCTGCCCTCATTCGCACCAGTCAGCCCCATCATTATCTATCTGGTGCCCAGAGGGTTGTTCCATCAAACACACAAGCTCCTGCTTAGAAGGATGACACCAGCAGGGCACAAGCACACAGACCAAACAGCCAACGAGTGACTTGGGGACACCAGGGGTCGAAGGCTGTTTGGTCAATGTGCAAAGTGGCGGGGAAGTTGAAGAGAGTTTCATTAAGGTCCTGCCGTCTGCCCTTTCATGTTGGGCACAAGGGTAACACAGCTATGCAGAGCAGTGGGGGCAATACCTTTTTAACATCTGCTATCCTTTCCTTCTTAGAGGCCGGTTTTTCTTTGGTTTCAGGAGGGGTCTGCTGGGATTTCGAACCTGTTGATTCACTTTCGGATTCAGACTGACTTTCAGAGGACTCCGAGCTGCTGTTTGACTCGCTGCCCTGCTCGCTGCCCTGCTCACTTTCAGACTGGCTTGCAGAGTCAGAGCCAGAGGCTTCTTCGGATGCCGAGTGACTGATGGTAGAGAAAGAAGAGATTACATTTTAACTGCACTGTCACAGCTTTGAAATACGCAGCGAGCAAACCAGAGCCATCTCCAAGCTACGATAGGCTTGGAATAGTGTAAATGCAAGTGTGAACCGTGTGGTCCTAAACGGGCGCATTGAAGCGGATGTAATTCCTTCCCAGGAGTAGCACTGAACACACGGGCAAGACTGCAGGCTCCAAATCAATGTACTGTACCTCCTGCTCATCAGCCGAAACAAAAAGAGTGGTGGTAACATGAAGAGAAGCATTAACAGTACCACCAGCACAGGTCCTCCAGAGAGGATCTGGCTCGCTCAGAGCAAGCAAGAATAAGGTATATCAGGAGCTGGAGTGTCCAGAGACCATCCAGCCGTATTAAAGATAAGCAGCTGCTCCAGCATGGCTCCCCACTCCACCCTAGTATGGACAGCGATTCAAAAATCCGACATCCAATTTCTGAAAGAGGCCAGCACCAAATACTGTATGCATAATACTATATATTATAGTAAATACCATGTTTCTTGCAGAAAGAATAAATTCAGCAACAGAGCAGCAGAAAGGAGCTTGTACAGGCATGTGGCTGGGGCAGTTCCTGTTTAAAGGATTACACCAATGCTGTGCAGCTTGCATTTCTCAAGTAGCTAATAATGGGAGAGCAGAACATCAGAGAGGTGTATTCCTCTTTTTTTTTCCCTTTGCATTAAAATGGGTTAATATACAGACCATTCACTTAAATGCAGGTTCCTGAACAAAGGAAATCAATGAGAGGCCAAACTATTTTAGGTGGCCAAAATACTCAAATACCTTTGCCCAATCCCTTCAACTTTTCATTTAAAATCCAATTAAAGAAAACAGAAAACTCATTACGACATATAACATACATGCTAGTGTGGCAGCATTACAAATCCCTCTATGTCACAAACCAAAATGCAGTGCAGCAGTAACAAGACTGCAAACTTTTTGAACAAGGAGCATCTCTTTTCAAGTCAGCTCCTGAGCTGCAGCTGGATGCTTGTGTAGTATTTAAGGGCATGCTGCAGATAGAACATCATGAAAAGAAGAGTCAGGAAAACTTTGCAGAGGGAACCCAGATGTTTAATTTTTCCTCCTTTTGTACGAAACTACAAAAGTAACAAGATACCCCGAAGGCACAGTTCAAGAAAGACAAAAAAGCAAAAGCACGTGTACAATTACATACAGGACTACAAAAATCAATACACGCTACAGAGAGGGGATGGCTAGAGTCAGCTACTATTCATAGGTATATCCGCATGCAAACAGGGCTCATTTACACACACCACGGAAGTCAGTTTTCCACTCTCAGATAAAAATTCTTCAGGTATCTGTGAAACCTAAGGGGGCTGGCCCCCAGCAGCTCATGCATCAGCAGCTCAGCTCCCGGCTGCCGTCTCCCAGGGAGCGGGCAGAGGGCAGCAGCCGAGCGCCGCGGGAACCTGCTCCAGAAATCCCTTCGGCGCAGGGCGCGCAGCCAGGCTCCCAGCCGCCATTTTACAGCCATCCCTCTTCCACCATCTTGCGACTCCGTGGCGGTGGCGGCCACTGCTCTGGGTCTGCTCGCAAGTCCTGAAATGGAAGAGGGTAGCACGCGCAGGGGAAAGAGAGACAGCGTGGAGTGAGAATTTCTGAGGCTGAAGTAACAGAAGCGGAGCCTTTTCAGCAAAGACAGGAGGGTGAACCGTCACCGACGGTTGCTGGTTGCATCGTCCCAGCTTGGTTTCGAAGGAGACGGGGGCATCGCATCTCTTCCTCCTAGCAGGGCTGGAAAATCAAGTTGAACTACCATCCTTCCAGGCCACCCGCTCACTCCTACCCCTATCCACGACAACCAAAGGCACAGCCCCACGCACAGCCGTCTTGCTACGCCCTGCCACGGCCTGTCCCTTCCTCTACGTTTTCTGCAACCTCCAGTCCCCTCTTCTCTACCACAAACAAATGTGCTACACCCCATCGCCAGCACCGTCCGCCGCGTCTCTCCCTGCTCGCCTGCCGCCCTCCGCACGGTTTCTCATTGAGCACGTTCACAGATCTGCTGACATCTGCTCCCAATGTCCCGCTCAAACACATGGCTTGCAACTGAGTCTACTTAGAGCGAGTGATGAAACTTCTGCGCTGGAGAATTTTCAGAGTTTCAGGACTTTTTCAAGAAAACCAAGGGAATTTTATTAGGAAGCATTGCCACACCACTCAAGGAAACGACGCTCCAGCAGCTCTGGGGACAGCCAGTTTCCACGGGCAGGGCTCGGCAGGACACCGTCCCGCAGAGCCTCCTGCAGGGACGGAGGCTCGACCTCCGTGAAAGAATGGGATCCGGAGGCATCCAAACCTCTAGTGTCACGACGCAAAGTGGCAACATCAGGCTCTGGTTGAGTCATGTTGGCATCCCATGTTCCACGGGGACACATGAAAGAGGAAGACACTTTTCTTCAATCAGATTTATTAGCAATAGCTGGAAGAAATTATAACAACCCAGGCTAGACTGAGGCCAGACAGCTTTGGCAGTATTTGTTTAAAGGCAGAACTGTAATTACTGGCCTCCTCCCACTCTGGAGCTCTTTGTTTCTCAAGGCCCTAAACTTTATTTCAAGGACACAGCCTTTCTGCACATCAATAGCTGTAATTCATGTGCTTTATCCACAACATTATCTGGACACTATAATTTTTTTTTTCAAGATGTGAACAGTGTCATCTGAAAAGAGGGCAGCCTCTCTAGTGTCAGATAGATGACATTCACATCTGCATGTACAAGTATGCATGTGCTTGCCCTACTAAGGAAAGAAACGTAGATGAGAAGTGGTATGTCCTTTTGAAGGTTGTTGCAAATAATTCTTTTTTAATAAACAACCTGTTATAAAGGCAAAAGGATATGTGCTTGTCTTTATTTCTACATTGACAGAGTAAAAAAAAGAGAACTGAAAAGGCTAATTCCATAAAAGAATCCTCAGTTTCTATCACCGAGACAATCAGGAAGCATTTCTACCTGCCAACAGAGTATGAAGGATTAGCAACATTGTATGTCAAGTCAGGCCTTACACTGTACACAACTGGAGATTTAAGTCCTCTTTTCAGAAGCTATTTTTGGAATATGCCCTGCTTTAATCCCCCTAAGTTAACATCCAAACAAGACCTACTTTCAATTAAACTGTAAGTGGGGGATAAGCTATAATTAATTGTTGCAAAAGTCACGATTCAACCAGTCCAACCTTCACTAAATTCGGCAGAGAAACACCCATGAACATCAAGAAAGCTACAGCTGGACTGTTGGTAACTCCCTTGAAGTGAGAAACTCCTATAAAAATTGAGATCTGCTAACACTCAGCCAAATACGTTCCCCTGGTTTCTAAGAAATACTTCAGGCTATAATTCTGTTTTAATTAAGAGCCTGCTCTTGGCTTGAGGAAGAAGAAAACCAAATCATCCCTTACCAAGAAGGACACGTTCCTTCCAAGAAATAAGTAGCTGAACAGCAGCGATAAGACCCTTTACAATCAGGCATCTAAGTTTACAAGGCAATTAGAGCATGCCTGAAGCCTCCAGCCTTAGTGTTTAATATTTCACTTATGACTTCATTTTATAGGGGATCATCATTGCTAACAGCAACAAAACCTTTTATAAGCTCTCAACAAGTACAAACAGAATATATATTTCCAGAAGGTGCAAGACAAGCTAAAAAAATGACCCAATACGCATTTCCAGGAGCTGACAAGGGAATGGCTCTAAGACTGTTCTGCCCCAGACTTTAAAATTTGGCTTTTGATGAACAGTTGAATTCAGCCAGGGGGATAAAGGAGGATTAATGACCCAAGACCCTCCCACAAGCCAAGCTCCTCCTAGCTTTAAGAACTGTTGTGAACATTTTGAATCTAAACAAGTTTGAATCCAAACAGCAATGTTCCTCTGGGCTTCGCAAGCTCAACAGGGACTCGGCACCAGCAAAACCACACCGTGCAGGCTCGAGAAGGTCCTTGGCACAAAATCCCAAGGCTGGATAACATCAGGGGCTGGATAATATCAGAAACCGAGTTTATTGTTCCCCTCCGGCAAACATAGGCTTAACCCTTGTGCGTCGTTGGACACAGCTTCACGTGTCCTGTGGATAACTAACAGCCAGGTGTAGAACCCCATCTCAGCTTCCTGCCACCAAAATCCCAAAGGCAGGTAGCCAGGAGACAGCCCCTCCCCTCTCCCACCCATCCTCACTCCACAGCCCGTGTTCCCAGTACTCACCTTGTTCTTCCTCTGCCAGCACTGACTGGGCCGCTGGACTCCTCCATGAGCCACTTGAACTTGATAACACATCAGAAGACCAGCCCAGAGAAACAGCAAAATAGGTCTCTGTCAGCTTAGCAAGTAAGATCAAGACCAAGCCTTTACAGGAACCAGGGATAGTGGAATTATACAACATTTGGCAGCCCAGATGAGTTGCAGAGGAGAAAAGGGAGATTTACTCCAAAACACAGTGAAGGCCAGTGAAGGCCACCAAATTAAAGCTATTTAGACACACGTGTCTTCCTAAAGTGACCTACACACAAACTGTCGTATACACAAAGGGACAGCGACAAACCACAGAAGATGCTAATATGCTGACTCAGCTGGACACCACATTGCTGTTAAACATTTCCTTTGAATATTTGATCTATAAATGTGATGTTCCCTATTACTATATATGAACATATACAAAATGCCTACATACATTGCAAATTAAAACAAGCACCATCAGTTAATGTTGATGCATGTACCCAAGTCACACAGTGGCTGTAAAAAAGCACCAAGCCACATTAAATTTCACCTCTAGGCTAAACAAGGCAGGGAAACACAAGACTGATTCTGGCCATAGATCATCCGATGAAGAGGGGATAACACTTGATAAAGAGGGGATAATACGTGGACCACAGAGAACTGAGAACTTCATGGGATCTATCCCTTGCCTTGGGGAAAAAAACATGAGCAAATGCTACAGTAAGTGTAGCCAAGGCCATACAGACAGCGCATGGAGCTTGCAGGATAGCTAAGCAAACAACACTCAGATTGTGATACTAAAGATAAATTCATTCCTAGCTTTCTGAGTTCCCTTTATTTTATTCTAAAAGTCTATTAAAAAGAGTGATTGGTGCTTGCCTGTCTCCCAAGGCAAAGATTTTCTGAGTGATAAGCATTGAGAAGGGTCAGTCGGTGAAAGAGCTTTTCCCAACTTATTTTCTGCAGGCAAAAGTGGAAATGGGGGGGAAGGAAGAAAAATATTCCTGCTACTCTACTATCCGTACCCATGCATGGTATGTATTTCTAACAATGATCTGTCTCAAAGTAGGAGCTTAAACTAGAATATACTAAAAACACAGCCAGCCTTTTCATACTGTTTAGAAGCAAGTCTCAAACAACTTTGTATACTGACAATATAATTTGGCCAACTCTGGGCAGGCTTTCAAGGGGCACAACAAACATTCCCCAGGTTACAGGGCTGCCCCTGCCAAATAACCAACATGTCCTTAAAAAAAAAATAAAAAAATTCCCCAAGGTCGTTTTGTGACCAGCAGCTTTTTTTCTTAAATAGGCAAGTGAGAAGAGTTACCATGGGGAATATACAGTTCTTACACATGCGCCTGCAAACCTTGCTTGCAGAGGTAGGGTGTTAATTACACTTACACAGCACTAGGCACAATAGGGCCATGGTGCTACTGTAACAACTGAGGGATTATGCACTCAGCAGGTACCCTATCTAAATGACCATCTGAATTGGGTTGTGCAGGTTTCCAAGCCTAGCTCAAAGGAGGGGAAGGGGAGGAGGCAGAGGGAAATCTTCACACACATTCTGGCCACTGCTACTTGCCCCAGCACAGGAATCCCAAACGCCAAAGGCAAAGCAATCCTGAGCACACAGTGAGCTAAATATATCCCTCACTGCTCTGCTGCAGCTCCCGGTAAAGCACGTTGGGTTATCTTGAATGACGAGTATTTTCCAAAAGTGGTTGGTTTTTTTTTTCTTCCCCTTCCACTACAAAGACACCACATTATGCTTGCACAAGCAAGCAAAACGAGCAGTTCATTCACAATTAGGGGAGCTGGCTCTCTTGCTCTCTGATCTTTGAGCCAGAGGCTGAAAACGCTTAGGATGTTTAGTGGGAAAAGAAAAAAAGAAAAGAAAAAACCAAAATAGCACAGTGACAAAAGGAGTCAAAACCCGTCTGCTTGATTAAGGAGTGCCATTGAGAATCTCCAAAGGCAGCATCCTTCCCCTCCCCTGCACAGAAAGGGAAGGACAATTGCAGTTCTCAGGGTTTGGAAAAGGTCCCACCTCTCCCTCCCCGTTTCAGCGCTCCACATCCAGGACCCACCGCAGGACCCGGGCTGGCTCCTGGCAGCTCCCACCGCTGAGACCCTCCCGACACCCAGCGGTACACACCTTCCCGCAAGGCCGACGGCGGGCGCGGAGGGGTTAACTCCCTGTGCCCCTCTGCCATTCCAGCCACAGCTTCTGCTTTGTCACAGCAGGGACGGCCAGGCTAAAGCTCAGTGGCAGCACAAAGGGAACTCTGCACACAGGCAGCATCCGACTTTTTGCAAAGGACGTGTAGATGCGGGGCGGGGGGGGGGGCATTAGAGTGCGCGCGCACAATTTTGGTTTGAATTAGTAGAGAAAGGGTGGTTGTTTTTTCTCCCTTAACATTTGCAAACCTCCTTTATGACCTAACACATTAAAGTAATGCAGTAATACGGACATTTAGGACCCAAAATCATTACCGAGAACATGAAGGTGCACAAATTCCTTTCTCGTTCCAGGTGATCTGCAGTTCAGAAGAGGGGAGCCTGACCTGGCCTGAGGGTTTTATTCCAAGTGACTGTTAAAAGCTGTTTTTAACCAAGAGATTTAAGGCTCATCAGTAAGCCTCCGTTTTACAGAGAGCACATGGCATTCAAAGCTCTCAACT
This sequence comes from Buteo buteo, assembly GCF_964188355.1. Taxonomy (NCBI): domain Eukaryota; kingdom Metazoa; phylum Chordata; class Aves; order Accipitriformes; family Accipitridae; genus Buteo; species Buteo buteo. The sequence continues at coordinate 22,062,860 of NC_134183.1, forward strand.
GGAGACAACTCTGTAGTTAACAGCAGAGGTTCCTCCTCATGAAAGAGATGCAAATGACTCCTATAATTAATATACTAGCAATTCCATTAAGTCATCTATACCTAGCAATAAAACTTGCAAGAAACATAAATAATTACAACACAACTTTTTCCTAAGGAGCCAGGTGTTTGGAGTCAGTGGATTCTTGACATTGCAACACACTTGTTCACAGCCAGGGTAAAGGTTCGTGAGCAATGAAGTGTTCAGCATCCCGTCTGTGAAGCACCAGGCGCTTGGCAAACATACTCCACAGAAGCCCTGCCAAGACGAAACGCCACGCGAGCATTACCAGCACAATACCAGAAGGGAATCTGAGATCACTGTTTCAAACTTTTTATTTTTTTAACCTTAGAAGTCAAGGCCAGAAAAACACATATACTACAGCATAGATTATCTCAGCCCACAGGTAAATATAAAGCAAGCTGTATATTGAAAATTATAATTTACAAGCAGTGATGTAGTAAGAGCTACTGCACTTTTGGAAAGGCTCATGAACATTTTGCTTCTTATTATATCCGCAAGACACTCCTTGCTCCAAGAAAAAGGAGGCATTAACAGCATGACAGACTTACAAAAGCTTCATTGCAAGTCACTAGGTGTGAATTTTTCATCTAGTCTTTTTTGCTTTGATTTCAAGGATCCTTTACAGGATAAAAAGGCAGATTCTACAAGCACACCACCACCTGTTGAAAGAGCATCTTCAAATGGCATTTCAGCACACATCTTTTAATAAAAACATACCAGAAAAATACATGTAAGACACCATGTCAGTAGAACAGTACATCCTTTTCTATAAGGCTGCTTGTATCTAATTATGGTAATCCAGGCCACCTCCTCCCCCAGTGCCTTTCTGTTTGTATTTGTTTTCCTTGAAGGAGAGGAGAGATAATGCAGAACAGAATCTTTCCCCATCCATTGTCACCACCTTCCTGAGCTGGATTTCAGCTAGGGGCAATGGGAGATTTAGAAGCACTTCTCCATCTTCAGAATTTAAGAGCCTAATTTAACATGGCAATTCCTGCTGGAACTGTCGTCTGCAACACGAAACAAGATACAGTGGATATAACACACTTCCAGGTCATGAATCAGGGATGCAATTTCAGCATAAGCTGCCAAACCCACCCAAAATAGGCTTACTTTAGCTGTCTCGAGTTCAAAAGAAGCAAGGCCATGGCACCAGAAGCTTCAGTTCAGTCCCTACACTCCTGCTCACAGTCCCAGGTACTTAACCACGCAGCTGGTCTCACTGCATCTGCCACTGGTACCCTCATCTGCTCCTTAAAACTAGCAGTGATAAGCCTGAATAGAGAGACATGTCAGTATAAAAATTCCTCAGAGACAGACTTAGCAACTCAATAACCTGCTAATCACATGAACAGCTTTCTGAGGGGTGAAACATGAAAACAAAGATGGGAAGTGGTTTCTCCCTATACCGAGTTGGAAAGATTAAAATTAATCATCACTGCCTCCCTGGCCTTCCCTCTGAGCCCTCTTAAAGCTCTAACACAAAGTTAACAGTGGAAATGTTTGTTTTAATGCAAATGCGGTTATTGTAGCCCAAATGCAGACAGCCACGCTGCTCCAAAGACACACACATGAGATCCTGTGTTCTCAGAAGTGCCATCCCCTACAAGCAGTCGGGGTATGACCCTGTGGCACTGCAACACGACATTATTTCTCCCTGAGCTGTGGGAGAGTTCAGCTTCAGCTCATATAGGAAATGGGGGAAGGTACAGATAAGGGCAACTGTTGCCCTCAAAGTACAGCAGGTGAAACATCAACCCAGCAGAAAGCGGAACAGGCTCTAATCTACAATCTCAGCCACATCAACTTCTCTTGGCTGAAGGCACTAGTAAATTTAGGCAGGAGCAGCGTGGGAGTATGCATGCACACACGTGCACACAAGCATAGCAATGTCCTGGCAGTAGCGCACACTGTGTGCCACAGAAGCATTTTTGCAGGGTTACAGAATTACCCAGGTGAGCTCTTTAATCCTGTTTTTCCATTTTTATTCAGCAAAACAGTCATGCATTTAGAGACTACATAAAATTTGATTCATTATCTTAAGATGTTTCACTAAAAAGAACAATCCAGAAGAGATTAAATTTCAGCTAAATGTAGCTTCTTGCAGTTGGTGAGCCTTTTTTATAGCACTGTATGTATTGTATCCATGCCTGGCAGCAATCACAAAACAGGAAACAGAGAAGTTGAAAGTCTCAGAATTGTGCATTCGTAATTAGATGAGACTGCTTCCTTCGAGAGGGTAATGTGAAACAGAAGTAACAAAGCAAAACAAGAACAATCTCCTTTGTGCTGCACACAGATTACATCATTATTCATATGAATTCCTTGCACATTATTCCTTTTGTCTCCTGCACTGACCAAGCCTTTTCCCTTTCCAAAAAAGCCTCCGGACAGTTTCGTAAAGGGTTAAAGCTTAAAAAGGGAGGAAATAAAAAAAAAAAATCCTTGTTAAAGAATCCAGCAGTGCAAATGAAACTAAAAGACTGTACATACACGATGGCCGCAACAGCTAAAAAATAAACCCGTCAGCCTGGATGAAAAGCTGAAACCCATAGTTAAAAGCAGTTTAAGAAACGTGTTTAATGTTTCCACTCGGCTCAAAACCCAAAAATCTGTTGCAAAATGCACACTGAAATCAAGAGTGAGCTTTAGCGATTTAAGGATGCTGAAAGCCATAACGCTATAAAAAAAGGCCAGATGTTCCAGGAATACTACTATATTCTGCAATTCCCTTTGAAGTTAAAGAAAAAAAAGGAAAAAAAAGCAAAAAGCCGCACCAAAAATAACCCTGCTCCTTTTCAAGTCACTTGCCTCTCAAAATAGCCTGCACTATTAAAAAAAAAAAATAAAAGCCGGCGGCCGCCAGATGAGAGGAAGCGAGGGAAGGCAGCGGCGGCCGCCCGCTGCAGGGCCACGCTCCCAGTACAGCCCAGCGGCGCCCAGCAGAGCGCGGGGCAGGCGTGGGAGCGGCGGGGCGGCGCGCGCAGCCAGCAGGCGCAGGCACAGCTCCGCCGCCGCCGGCCGCCTGTTACCAGGCGAGCGCAGCCAATCGCCGTCCCCGGCGAGCACAAGATGGCCTTTGAACTCCCCACCAGCAACTTCCTGCTGTTTTTAGAGTACACACAGTGCAATGCAGTATGTCTGTCAGCTATGCGGCACAAAGGAACAGCCATTTTGTGACTCGACTGGACCCGCACCAAAATGCCAGGCAGGGCAGCCTTCCCCTCTCCTTTCGCGGGGAACGGGGGCCTCCCGAGCACCACCGAAAAGGGAAAGGGATGCCCTCGGCTGTCGGCGGCAGCCGGGGAGGGCAGTTTTTGTTTAACCTCTTCGTTTCCCCCCTCCCCCCGCCCCCCAAATCCTCCTCTTTCGTGTGTAACTACATCTTCATAAAATGGCTGCCACGTAAAACGAGGGTGTTCTGCTCTGCGAAGGCTGCAGCACAGGCTGCAGAGCTCTCTGCCTCTGTAAGGTGGCCGCTGAGCAAAAAAAACACCATTTCAGACCTCAGACTTCCACCTCTCTGAACAGAAAACAGGCTGAGATCTAACCCACCCCAACCTTTTTTTCCCCCAAAAAATGATGTTTTAGTGCTAGAGAAGGCAAGAGCTGGACACAGATGCAGGGGTTTGTTCAGCCCTGCAGCTTCTGTAGCAGAAACCATTCCCACACCAGGGCATTTAGGAGGTGCAACAGCAACAGACACCGGCCAGGAGAAACTAGAAGAACAACGTATCCACCGCATGTTACTTGCTATCCCCTACAAAACTCAGTCCCGAACTTCAGGGGGACCCCAGCCTGCCTCTCACCTCTGAAGTTCACATGAGGGTTGCACCATGGACGTACCCTCTCACACCACCTGCCCTTCAGAAATGCAGCACAGAAGATGCTAGAAAACACACCAGGATTTCGCTCAATTATTTAATGCAAGTCCCAGGTACACAGGTAGTGGTTATTAGTAACTGCAGCGTACCAACTTTTATCTGAGGTAGAGAAAGTTGCATGAAATCAATCAGCTTCAAGTTTGGAAAGATTTACTGTCAATATACAAAGGACAGGTGTTGCTGTTCATCTAGAAAGGCACCAAGTACACCCCTCAGCTTTACAAACCATAAAGAGTTAACGCCATTTTCCTCCCCAAGAATAATCATCTGGTTTGGGACAATTCTCAGGTATTTTTGTTTATTCAGCATATATACCTTTGCGCTTTCTTAGGACAGGAAAGGCAGGAATCAATTCCAAACATATTCCTCAGTTAGGACACTAAGGTGGTGTATAGGAATTACATTTTCTTCTGCTTTGACACCTTCCTCTCATCCTGCATTTTTGCTTTTCCAGCCCAGGTGAACGGCACCAGCCATATCCACCTTTCCCACCTGTCTCCATCACCCAGGCCTCCCACCAGGGTTTGTGTAACAGGACTTCCCCTATTTCCACAAATGCTGAGCTGGTCTCACAACTGGGGAGAAAGCTGGCCAGCAGCACATGAAGTAGAGACATCAGTGCATTTCTGGACTACAGTAAAGCAAAGTGGTGGCTTTACTTCCTAGAAATCATTTCCCCTACAACTTCAAGTCAACCTCAGGAAGTAAAGCCCATTTTACGACATTCAGCTGACTCACAGCTCAAAAATAAGCTCAACAGGGCTCACTTGCAAATACCCTGTGCTCAATTGTTCCCACATTTCAAGTGAGTGGATGTTACCCACAGCAGGTTTATTTTGAGAAAAAATTGTGAAGGGGAGAAGGGTAACCTCACACAACAGGTGTTACATGTAAATTGATCAATTATGATAAATAACCTTTCAAGGAAAACACCAAAAGCACACATGAGACACTATGCAAATATAATACCCCTAAGGACAAAAAACTCAAAGGTCTTCATTCTGTGGAACTACTGCTAGATGTCTGCAGTTTAATCTCCTATTTAGCGTAATAGTTCTAACACCGATAAAATACCTTAGTTTAGATTTCCTGAACAAGTTATACCCATTATTGCTCTTGCTGATAATCTGCACTTTAAAAAAAAAAGCATAAAGGCTTAAATAAGCTGAATCATTAGTTATTTTTTTTAAAACTGACTTTTTAAGCAATATTTTGTGTGCAGTATTTACAGTAATATAAAGATAGCACGGTTTCAAAGTCTGGTGTGTTTTTAAACTGCATTATTATAAAAGGTCTGTATGGGTGCTGTATGTAATGGTTCAACAGTCCCTGAGGCTGATTTAGTTAATAATAATTTCAAATTAAACAAACTTACCCATATCCATTTTAGGTTTTAAAATTTGACTGCAATTTTAATACATCCAAAATACCATCCAAGTTTATGCTAGAAGGTTACAGTAATTTGATAATATATATATATTCCCACAGTATTTCAAGTTTGTGTGTTTAAGGAAGGTTAAATACTGGACATCAAGAATACTATTCAAACACCTGCAAACATCACATAGAGCACATGTGATACAACAGACAGTTCAGAATTCTTTTTTATTAGTGTTGGTTAAAAATTATTGAAAACAACACCAGAGAAAAATAAACAGGCCACGATTCAATTAAAATTAACAAAATGCAAAACTCAAGTGTATTAACAAACCAGAAAACAAAAATGCATATAGTTTAATTTCCAATTTTTGAAAAAGCCGACCCTTTAAATACAAAATGAGCAATTCAGTAATTATACTTCTGCATTCCTAGCAAACAAACATTTCCAGTATTTCATACTTTTCCCACATCAAGGTTAAGTTTATAAAAATCTGTAAAGAATCTCATTACTCAACAAAAGTAAATAAAAACACTCTGAGCAAAAAATACATTAAACAACAAGGCAAAGCATTTGGAGCCTCTTGTTAACAGTCCCAGCATTATTTTATTATATGAAATGCTCTCACCAGCAGGAGAAAGTCTGGTTAAATTGTATAAAAATAGTCTAAAATACCTAAACAGTATCAAAGTTCTACAAGCTCAAATAAAATTTGAAGTAAGGAGTATCAGACAAACAGGCATTTTCCAGTTTATATTTTAAAATGAGCTTTTTTTCATTCATGTAACTTTTTCTTGTGTCTATTTACTATAATTTACTACTACACCAGGCTTCTGTATGGCCCTCAGTTAAAGTTTAGACTTCTAAGATTCTTCAAAGAAAAATTTGCCTTGTATGTAAAATGGTGCAATGCAGCAATGCCTAACCGACAAGGTCATTTTTCACAGCACAAAAAACCTAAAAACTGAAATTCAAAAGCTGGAAAAACATAATACAGAGGAAAGGGCTCCCCTGAATAAAGGTACAGTACCTTTTGACTATGACATGGGCCCTTAAGTCACAACACAACTTTCAGAAATTGCTACCAAAAAAAATTAGGGTGTGGCATGCTAACAATCTCAAGGTCATTCCTTAAAAAGGAAGCAAAATCCATAAAATGTTTTGTATTAAGCACTGACAGTAACCCAAAGCTGTCAAAGTAAACAGAGTATTCACAGGTTTTGCAAAAAAAAAAAAAAAAGTAAGTTGATAGATCATACCTCGATGCATTGCTGTGGACTGAACCCTCCTCTCCTTGGCTTTTGTCCTTATTTCTCATCATCTTTTTATTCTTAAATATTAAGAGGGGGTCAGGGGTGTCTGTTTGCTTTGAAGTCCTGTGCCCAGGTATTTACTGTCAAAAGTTGAAAGAAAGGTAAGGTCCCAGTTCATTTCACTGGCTTTCATTATCAGGAACAAAGTCCTGACGCTGCAATGATATTGTTATAACAATACACAACACTGATCAACACGGCAAAACGGAGATTTAAAACAAATAATCGTTTTTAGAAGAAAAATCTGAGAATAAACACAGTAGAGAAGCATCCTGCAAACTTTCCCAAAGTAACACTGGATGCAAATAATCTCTGTATCTTATTGCGTCATCCCAATACAGCTCAAATCGGTCGAAAATCAAAGTACTCAAAACGGCAGAAATCTAAAAATTATTATTATTAATTGCTCACCTACCTGATCCATGCACCGCCGCCAGGACCAAGTCGATATTAGTTTCGGGTAGTGGAAAAACATTAGATCCAAAATATTTAAAGTTATAATGATAAAATACGAATTTCAGAGAATGAAAAAAAATATATATTCTAATCCCAAAAATATGCCGCTGATAAAGCAAAAGAAGCGATAATTAGTACAAAAATGTCCGGGGGAAAAAGCTCATTAGGAGAGCGCACAAAAATGGAGGTACGCCATGGCTTCTAAGCTGGAAAAACAACGACCTGGGCTCTCTCCACGGCTTCTTCTTTCCAGCAAGGCACGAAAAGGGAGCCCTCAAAAGCTGCTTTTCTGCCCGAAAAAGGTCCGCTCGGCCCCCGATTAGTGCCTAGGAGAGGCAAGGGGCTGTGGGGGCCCCCTGAGGCTGCCCGAAAGTTAGGGAAAGTTGCGTAAAGTGTTGGGGAAGGCACGGAGCTGAGCGCGCTCTCTCTAAGGCACAGCCGCCATCTAGAGCTCCTTCCCAGCTCTGAGCTCTGCCTTTGATTGACACTCTCTACATTTACCCCACAACTCAGGTGATGTACCATAGACCCACCCCTTCATTTCTACCAAAAAAAGAGATAGCCTCCACCTAAAGGGTGCCTGCTACCCCCACAGCCCTGGCTTCTTCCAACTACCCCAGCTGAAGGGGCACCTTAACCCCATGTGGCTCAGGCACCCTTTTGAAACCAGAAAGAAATGGAATTTGTGCCTTTTGTTTTAAAGATTTGCTAAATATTTCAGTGCCTGGGCTAAAATTACTTCCTCCCTGGACAGGAAGTGGTGCTGTTACAAGCCATTTTGAAAGAATGGAAGTGGAGCTAACAGCCATGCAGCCAGCAACAACCCACCTTGGGGCTCACCCCACCCAAGGGGTAGCTTTTTTTCAATTCAGTGGCAGTACCCCCAGACAATAGCTCCACCATTCATCACCCAACACTTGCACTTAAAGCTTGGGACATGGGCATCACACTCTCCTAAGCAAGCCCCGCATGGCTGACAAACCCCTCCAGCTCGACAGCGCCTCCCTAGTGGTTCTCCCCAACAACAAAAACCCAACAGCTACACAATTTTCATCAGTTTTGTGAAGGCACACTGTAAAGTAAGTCTGACACCATTAAAAGGGTTATTTCTAATTCACTTTCTTAACCCATTAATGTTCGTTAACAGATTTTAACACAACAAATGAATTTTAAAGCCGTATAATAGCTGAGCTGCAGAACTGGAAATCAAACAACATCTCAAATACAACATCCTAGTACTGAGAGGATGTATCACACAGGAAATGGAGGAGATCCAAGCATCCCCTAACCACTTGTATTCTCACTACCAGTTGTCTTTCCACAAGCAACAGACTCCTTAAAGTGCAAGGACATCTTGCATATTCGTAAGCAGCACAACAAGACAGTGAAATCAGACATTGGGGGAATGCCAGAGGGGAAGGGGGTAAATGAGCTAGTTTCGGCTTCTCTGGAGACATCCATGGCACAGCATCCCAACAGCCTAAGAAAACTGGCTTCCACCAGTAGAACCAAGATAATCCCCATCAACTCCTCCACACACTTGCCATTCACATCCTCCAACAACCTACCATCTTTCCACATCAAGGGGTTTGAGAAGGAATGCTCTGTTGCCACAGTCCATTTTAAAGAATTTCACTTTACCAATTATTTACAGAAGACCCCTTGCACCTAAACTACAAAAACTGAAAAACACCATGCAAGACCATTCCAAGCAATCTGGGGTAACACTAAGGAAATCCACTCATCTGAATGGGGATCCCTTCAGGTTGGTCCCAGTATCCAACTCCACCATATAACACATGGCAAAACCAAACTTGAGCAAGCATGTATCACCAAAATGGCTGGATTAAACAGGTACAAACAATTCATCATGGTAAAAATAGATACTTACAAAGAAGTGTGAACAAGCCAAATGGTGAAACACACACAATGGGGATTTGTTTGGTTTTGTTTGTGTGTTGTTTGTTTTTAAAAGAAAACACCTAGGTCATCTCAGCACCAGGTTTGTCAACTTGGCCCTGCAGCATAAAACAAAGACAACTACGAATTTCAGGTGAAACATACATAGGAAGGCAGCTACAGTTTAACTATCTGATCCACAAGAAACTTGAAAGGAAATTTGTTTTTTGAACATTAGAACCATTTTAAAATTCGTAAAAGTTAACCTGTCATCTGTAGCAGTACCAAAAATAACTCAATTTTTTCTCATCAGATACATGGTACAGTGTCATGCAGCTAAGCCTACATTCAATAGCAGTGAAGCAGATTGGACACTCATACAAGAACAATTTTAAGATCAGATAGACTGTTTAGGAAGTCTGTTGTCCAGGAAATCTGTTGAAAAGTTTCTGTACCCATGTACAACCAAAGAAGCATACCTAAAAAAGTTACACAAAACATTCAAGTACTCATTTATTGTCTTATTTGCCCAGCCTTCAGTTGTTATCAACACCATCTTAAAATAACCTCAGAAAGTTCAGCAGAAGTACCCTGACAATAAGCCAACTACTGAAAAAACCCTAACATTAAGCACCTGAATGAACAAACCAGCAAATAAAAATTCATTGGAAGTCATGGCAAAGTGAACATAATTTGCAAATGAAAAACACATTTTAAATCAAGTACAGCACAAAATTTTACCTTGCCTTTAGTGCTTAGCAGCTAAAGTTTTCTCACTTTAATAGCAACCAAAAACATAACCCACTTCAATATCAACACAATAATAAAAAAAAAATATTCAGCCAGAAAGGACAAACACAAAGTGTGAAAGAAACCAAAACCTTTTATTAAGTCACTTAAAAAAACATTACATTTCTCCAAAGGGGTAGCAACAGATCTCTTACCAAATGAATTTGCCTGTTATGCATACACAACTGAGAGTAAAATTTTGCCACCCAGTCCTCAAACAGATCCATCATTGGATAGTCACTGATACAGTCCCCTGATTAATTCAAGTGCAAAGTCCATTTTGATAGGATGATCACAACCCAGATCTTCTCTGGTTTAACAACACGAGAGTCCATGTTTTAACATCCTTTTCTTGGACAGACATATCACAGCACTCATGCATTAGTCCATTTCCTCAACCTCTCAATCAACAGTGGAACTCCCATCTTGGTGTCTCATTCGTAGACTCCTTTTGACACTCTTCATCTGATTGGATTCTTTATGGAAAATTAAAAGAAAAATGCTGTTGGAATACAGATCATATCTTTAAACTAAGACATTCAACTACCATACCTTGAAGATAGTTTAAACATACAACTGACACTTCATTCCATATTACACATTCCAGAACATCTACTTTTATCATGAACAAACAATGTCAAATCATCAGTTCAAGAGTCAAAAATACAAACTTTAACCAAAACTATAAAGAAGTAAAGGAAGAACTATTAGAAGTTCAAGAACCCTTTCAGGCTCCATAAATTCCATTTTAAATTTCTCTATAGTGTTAAAACACTAGAGAAATCAATAGTGGGAAATCTGAGATATTTGCTCTGGCAACCATCTTTATTGGACTGATCCATCTACTAAAGCTGACACTTCTTAGTGGAAAACCAAGTTTATTGTAATAAGCCAAATTTTTTAACTACTGCCAATGCTCCTTTCTTCAAAGACATAGATCCATCAAAACCAATGTAATAGGCATGAAAACTGGTTTCTTCTATATATATATAGATGGTGACTGGAGACAAGACATTCCACCATCTTAACCCAGTTTTCCAGCTCATGAAAGACATACAGTGCAACAGCAAACACACACTTATAAAACAAATGGAATGACTGGTTTAGTTACTGGTGGCAAAGGACATGTCAGAACTCAGATGAAAACGGTAACAAGTTACACCAGTTGCCTTTAGCAAGGCTACCATGCTACTCCTGATCCATATTCAAGCTTTACTCTTCATGTAACAGCAACCAAGCCCACAGGTGAGTGACAAACCAAATTGATCAAACGACTTCCACACGGATAAATACAAACCAAATGTCCCCCTCTTTACATTTTCTTCCAGGAAAAATAAGCTCATGTACTTAAAAAGAAAAAAAAAAACACCCTCCTCCTCCTAACATGCAAAAATCAAGTACAGGAAGTTACTAAGTGTTAAGAACATCATTTTAAAACCAATGTTAACTGTAGAAGAGACTGACATACAAAAAAGGCTTTAAAAGGTCTTCATGATTTTGAGTATCTGCACTCAAACGTCAATTTATTTTTTTGAATGTGTATAGCTTTAACCTCATTTTAGCCTGAAAGCCAACTCCATCACTATGTTGTTCCCCTGATAATCCTGGGCAGATTCTCACAGCAAGTGATACAGAAATTACCCACAGTACAGCAAAAATCAGTGGAGCCATCTAGTGGTCTCTGCCTCATCATTCCAGTTTCCCCATTCTTGTTTCAAAATAACCAGTTACAGCAAAGCAAACAGCAATGGAACCAGTGCTACAAGCCTCAGTCCGACTTTCACAACTGCCCTTATGTCCTGTTTTATATTCCTCTATAGACTTCCCTGTTTTAGATACAATGGAAAAGAAGTACAGCACACAGAAGTGGAATACAGGATCTGGTAATTCACTTTGCATTGTACAACATGCGCAGTTCTAATAGCATACAACCATGGGATCTTCACATTTTCAGAACCAGAAATTGAACATTCAAATTTGCAGAAATTCTTTGGTTCAAGCATTCAACTCATCCTCAGTTAATACAGGAATTAAATATTTTGAAATGTTTTCTTCCCTCCTCCACCCCCCACTGAACTGAATAAACAGGTTTTGGGGGTTGTTTTGGTTTGGGTTTTTTTTTTAGTTCTTATTGGTATACTAGCCTAATTTCAAACCCATTTAGGCATTTGAAGATAAATTAAAACTTTGAATAATTTTTAATGTTAATGCCTTGACTGAGGTACCAAAACATGAAAAATAAACCACCACAAAGTTGTCCATTATTGTCACAATCAAATATTCAGAAGTACTAACATGAGCACAGTGGAAATCCCATAAATAAGACCGATAAAATAGTTTTTATAGTTATTGTAAGAAGCTTAACATAAGGAAATTTAATTACTGGCATCAGCTTTCCCCGCCTCTCAAAATATAATTTAGTTACATATTAGTCAACCTTAAAAGGCTGTTTTCAGTTGGGTTAGCCTTCTGCATTAGACACTAATGAGATATGCCAAATGCAATTTAAGGGCAAATTTCCCTAGTAGGTTCACCTACATTTGGCTGCACCAAAAACTTTCCAAGTAACCCCACCACATTAATTTTAAACTCTTCTCTTGACCTTGTAAAATAATTAGCAGTAAACAGAACTGATGATATAGTATAATTAAGAACATGCTACAACAGCCCCTGTTCTAAGAGTTATTCATACATAAAAAAGATGCTATACTAATGGCCAAAATATTAATAGCAATCCATACATTTTTCATGCAAAATCTACATCTGCTTTAAAATATTTAATAGCATTTGTTTACTTATGAGTTAAGGCACATTTTACTAAGAAGTTCTGATAATGTTGCAAAAATATACTCCTCCACTAAGACATACTGCAGTGATCCCACACTTAAGGTAGCCACTGAAGAGCCCAATTTTTTTGCTAGATGACATGAGTATTTCATTCCTTCTGTAACATCAATTAAGCATCATCCCATTTGTCAAGCTTATATTATCTACTATTTACTGTATTTGTTTCCAAACACAGTATTTTGGTCATGGTAAATAAGGCACTTGGGTAGTCATGTAATACTTTCGGTTTCCATCACATCACTGGTAACATTGAAATTCTGTGTCAACGGACAGAAACCATTCACAACCATGCCCAAAGGTTTAATGCAACAGTTTTGAAACATCTGAGTTTACAAAGTTTTTCTCTTCAGTTTTCTGTAATTATTTGTTGCTCTACCTATTTAGAGACAACAGCAATAAAAGACATCCCTTATGGCCAAAAACATGGCTTCAGCCATTTCATGTCTATTGGAACCTTGCGTTTCTGAAAGTGCGAGATTGAAGGCCAATCACAACACGTGAAACACTCAGGCATCAGCACAAGTGCATAAGACACCAATACATTTACAAAGTTTTCCAGGGTGAGACCTCTCACATTCTGAGGCTTGAATTTAAAAACCAAGGTGACATACTGCTAGAAAGGGAATTCACTCCAACAGAGGGAGCTGAATGGACAGAATGAGGTTCTGAGCAAACCAAACCTGAAGTTCAAAGTTCATTAAAGCAAGATTTTTTTCTCAAAGACACATCTCTGGTAACTTTTACACTAGAGGAAAAAGCAGGAGTGCCCTTTATTGACATCTGAAGTCCATAATGACATTACGCCCAATCTTTAAAAGAAACTCAAGTACTCTGGGCAGTCCTAAGTCTGATTTGATGTTCAGTAAGCACAGCAGTAAAAGCACAACTCATGTAGGATCAGGTATTCTTAGCTAAGAAAGGCTGTTTGCCAGGTTTCTCAGATTTAGAGATTAATTTCAGGTAAGATGTGACTTTATTCACAGATGCACTCTTTTGTGTGTATTATTTTTAAATAATAAATTTTACTGCATTAAGCAAAGTATGCCAACTTCAATAAAGCTCCTGCTGTTTTCAAGTATTTCCTCCCTTCAAGTAAAAAAAAAAAAATAAAAAAAAAATCAGTGCTGCAACTAAACGTTGTTTATGTTAACCAGAGAGGGTAATACTAGATCTTTAAAGATCCATACATTTGGATGTTTTTATAAATGCATTCTGAAGCAACTTCTTTTGAAGACAACTGTTTCTTTAAGTCAATAACAGTTTCACATTCACCCCTTCCTTTAAGGAAGGATTATAAAACAGAAAAGGATGGAAGAATTACTCAATATGTAACTGAAGAGCCAAATTCCTGCTCAAGAAACCAGATCTGACAACAACTAATTTACAATCCAATGAGAGAAAACAGAAAAAATGCCCAAAGATAGATGTAGGAAACAGATGAAGATTAATATAAAAATGGAACATGAGTCACATGTTTAGAGATTATAGCAGGTTATGGGGAGAAAAAAGGCAACAGTGGACAGCATAGGAAGAGGTTTGAGAAACAGCTGGAAGGAGTAACATTTACTTCTAACATGGCAAGAAATAGGCTGTTCTACACATACCTGCAGTGTGAAAAATGGCTTATGACTTCTGAAAGAACAAAGTAATAAAACTTACAGAACACAGTAGAAGAGATGAAACACTAATCAAAGATTGTCAAAACAGAGCACATGTACACACAGTAAGAACTTAATTCCTCGAAGTTCATGAATTCTACTCTTTTGCTTCAGGACTGAAAACTCAGTGATAAAATTGGTTCAAAATGAAATATGCCTAAAAGCAGCACAAGGCCACATCAACATGGCCTAGCAAGGTTTGCACCTTACCCCCACATACTCCTTTTTACTTTCAAAACAGCTCTACACTAGCCTCCACATCATGTGAGTGGACCAGAAGAAAGCATGGGACTTTAGAGTACGAACAGGGAGTAGCTGCTTTCCTAGCACCTGAGGCAGCATAGATGCAGTTTGTACAAGGTAAGCATGGTTGCTGAAGGTCTCTGCTAACATACAGAGCCATTGGACAGTTAAAAATCACTATCATCTATCCACTGAAACAAGAGAATATTTGCATCTTGGAACAACATTTTCTCAAGCTGTCTGCAGTCTAAAGAAGGCATTAGTCAATCAGGTAGCACGTCAAACTGAAAGAACTGTCTCCAAGAAACTGTCTCTTTTAAAGAAAAGCATATATTCCGAAGCATAGTTGTACAGGGAAAAGAGCTTCCTGCTAAAAAAAAGTTAATTCATGTACACAAAATGCAATGGATGCCCTAATTAAAAATGTAGAATCAAGAAGTCTGAATTTTAAGCAGACAGGAAGACAAAAGGACTTCGGTCTTTCCAGCGACAACTCTCAAGAGAGTCACAGAATGTGCCAGAGACAGCAAAACGTCATCAAGACCAAATTCCTCTTAGTTAAGGAAACTGAAGAAAATCCTATCCCCATATCTATCCAGTATAGAACTGAATGTATTTTTCTACTCAAGTCTGCCAATTTTGCATTTTGACTATATGAGGAATGATTCCTAAAATGAAATCTATCAGCTAGAAGTTTAATACAGGAAACTATCAGCATTACATACCATTTTCTGCAACGCTGAAGTTTTATGAATGAAGAACAGAAACAGAACAATCATAGAACAGAAGACAGTTGCTATCTGCTCAGACTCTCACTGATCCTCACAGAAGCAAAAAAGGACAACATGAGATGCTCATAAGACAAGTTCTTCCTGCTATGATACTTTCCACACCATTTGTTATCCAAATTGTGTGTAGTACTTCTCTGTAGAGACAGGTATTTGTGTACCAAAACCTTCTGAACAAGCAAACTGATTTAACAGTTCTCAACAAAATACGGAGTCAAATCACAGAAGCAGAAGACCAATGAACTACAATTAGATATGAAAGCTGTTCTCCAGTGAGACAGGTTGAGAGTACTATCCAAGTATAGCTTCATTTCCTAAGAACCCAGCAAGAATGATCCTGTGGTCCTTCTAACTGAGCCTTCTAGAAACACACATGCATGCACAGACACACTTTAAGGAACTTTAGGATGTATTCAGCCAAAAACTTGAGCAAGTTAAACATTACAGCCATGTGTGTTTGTAGGGGTTTTTTTAAAGCTAAAAAGTAAAAGTTATTAGGAATAACAACTTACCAGCGCTTCAATCAAGAGCAGTTATTTTGCTTACAGTGAGTAAATCAATTCCTCAACACATCTGTAGGGAAAAGGATATATTAAACACTCGAATTAAAAGAAAACTAAAAAATAATAAAAAAAAACTTTCAGAACTAGAAGACCAGAGCACTAGCATAAGAGTATTACAAAAGCCCTATCCACAAATGAAAAAAAAAAAAAGTCCCCAGCAGATCGTAGCATACAGTACCAAAGACATTTCTGTAAAAAACGTCAAGTATCACTAGGCAACCCATTATCAAAGAACCTGTGCAAACCACCCAAAGAATTCAGACCTATACACAAATTCCTCGAGAAACAAAGCAACAACAACAAAAAAATTTTTTTTTAATTTTTGAGAAAGATCAATCAATCAGGCATCAAGTGGAAGTATGCTTCAACTAACTGATCTGCACTTCACGTGAAAATTTTTACTGAGAGGTGGTATCAGCTAGATGAAGTGGAATTATTTAACACACCGATATGTAACAAGTTACCTACTCTATATCTCAAAGTGATCTGCATGTGGACAAGGCTCAAATTTGAAAACTTGATTTTGAAAATGCTTACTAGCAATCCACATCAATAAACATTTAATCAAAATCATCTTAAACAGAGTTAGGAAGATTAAAATAAGACCTAAAACTCTAAAACAACTCATGAACCCGCCTTGGTTTTTTTACTGTAAATTTCAACTGCATGAAGTCATCCTCTATCATGAGCCATAAAAGTTATTCACCTAACATGTACAAGCAAAAAACTGTTTCTCTCATGATCTCTCAGAATCTACTTATATTGGAATATAGCCTCAAATACATAAAAATTAATGAACCTGTTCAGTGATAGCATACTGTGCATTATTTTCTACAATCTTCTAAATTCTCATCTTCAAATTGATAGCTACTCCGATGCACAGAAAGCAAGCTGTGATGAACAGAACTGCAATTTCTTTGTTGATGTAATTTACTTGAAATTATTAATATGGAAAAAGATCCCTTTAGAAAGGGGAAAAGATAAAAAAAATCATAGTAGTAAACTGGCACAAACATCTAGAATTTCCAAACAAAATGAAATTTAGAAGTTTAAAACATGCATTTAAATGTGACCCAACAGTTGCTATTAAATGGAAGCACAAAACTGAAGTACTTCTAAAATGGTGGATGGGTACTTTGTAGAAGAAACACAACATGGTTGCTAGACTTTGATCGTCCAAGAGGCATCTATCAGTCATGCCAAGCATAAGAAATGAACTAAAGAGGTTTACTTATGCCCTTCAAATCTCCTTCTGTCCTATACGTACCATTTCACTCAAAAAAAAAGCCACTCAAACTGCAATTTAATATATGAAGACTAGGTAAAAGTTAATGATGGAAAGACTTTCAACTTACAGCTCTCAGCCATTTTTAATAATTTACAGGACAGCTAAACATACACCATCTGCATTCAAGTTTGTTCCTGTTCTCTTTAATTCTAGAGTTAGCATCCAGTTATAGTAATTTCACAAAAACTTTAATGAGGATACTTAATATGGCTTTATATCACCACAGAGGAACAGTTTCCTCTACTGAAAAAGTTACCAAGGCTCAACCAAAGCACATTCTTCTGACCTTCAGCAAAATTTTGCAAAAGGAATCTAATATGTTAGGATGGTATCACTTGGTAGTAGTAAGACTTCTCTACTCTGAAGTGAACAGATGAACCAAACAATGAGTTTTGTAAAAACAGCACCAAGATGTTAATAACATATTACATTTCATTCATTTGATCATGAGTGATCAATTTTCCACCATTATAAAATATACCACTGTATTTTGAGTTTTTTAATTTTAATATCCAAAACACATTCATTCCTGAACTACAGAATGCATCACAAAAGCTGAAGGTTTATGCCAAGAGCCACAAACTATAAAGCTAGAAAACACAAGTTTCAGCTGAAAAAAATTAGCCTTTCAGATTAATGCCTGTATTTCCTATTTAATTCTATTTATTTAATAAATGTCAAACTGAAAATCTTTTAATCAGACTACTCACAGTAATTGTTGTAACCCCTTTGTGATTAAAAAATCCATCCCTTATTTAAAAACAAACATGGATTTACTTTTTTTTTTTAAGGTAGCCTTATAGTTGTGGCTTATATTTATTTTTAAATTATAGAATGACACGTCATAAGTACAGTACGGCCTACTCCACATAAACCATGCCTTGCATCATAGGTCCATGACTCGTCACCAAAAGATTGGCACTGCTAGCTCTAAGAATCAGGAAAGTGCATCTCCTTTTACAGCATGTGGTAAGGTCAGATGTTCTAAAGCTATTTACCCCACATCAGATTCTTTCTTGGGATAAATTAAGAAGGTATTTTGGCAAACATGAAATATATCACTACACCAATGTTTTTCGATATAAGCTGCCAACGCTACAAATTCATTCTATGAGATACTTATATGGCTTTGTAACACCATAGAAGAACAGCTTCCTCTACTGAAAAAGTTATTAAGATGTGACCAGAGAGCATTCTTCTGACCTCATCAATCCTCATTAGTATGCTGTAGGGTGGTCATGAAAACTTTCCTCAAGTCCCCTGTAGTGTGCATCTAGCCTACTGAGGTCTACCTAACCAAAAGATCAAGCTGCCATTTACTAGGTGAAAACATGTTGTTCTTACAGGAAAAGGGAGCTCCAAAGAGCTCACAAAAGTAACAGGGGACATATAAAACTGGGTTTATTATAACATCTATTCAGCACAAACAGCATCATGATGATATAGGAAATATGTAAGATCATTAAGATCAAAGTGCTCAATTTCATATTCATCATAAAACACTCAGGTCAGTCAAGATTACTCTTCTTTTGAGCACTGTATTTATTTTTTTTTTAAGAGAAGGTCCATTGAAAGTTGCAGCTTTAGACATTTAAGGATTTAACATTAGGAATACAAGTCTTGAGTTTGACAAATTCAGTCCCATCATTACTATCAGTCTTTTATGTGAATCAGGCTAGTCTTGCCTTTATTGTAATAGACTGTGCAATATCTGGTCATTTTGACCCTCTAAACTGAAAATTTGCATGGGATTTCACCTATGTTCTGCTGTTCTTCTCAAGGTAACAGACCGTTTCTAACACAAACTTCTAATTCTCAAACTTCCCATCAGACAGTTACACAATGAAGGTCTAGAACATACCTAACAGCCTTGTTCATTAGCTGTGATTTGTTGCAGGACATCCATGGTGTATGGTACATGTCTAATCTCTGTAAATATTATTTGAAATCTGCCTTGCATATTAGCAGTGACTTACTGCAGATAAAGATTTATTAAAACCTAGAGAGACATTTTTAAAAAGCATATGCAAAATTGGTATATGACTTCTCTTATATGAACAGGCTGAAGCCTTCATCCAAGCCACAGGGATTCACAACATCTGTTTTCTTAAGTTATTGTGATAAATTATGTAATTTTTAAAAGCAAATTATCAAGAGTATTTTTGAGAATCCTGATACACATGTCTTCATGAAGACACCTTACACTTTGAAATTCTGAACATGTACTGAAGTACATTAGCATGGTAAGCTGTGAAAAGGAACCCGTCAAGACAGGCAAACAAGATCCCCAACTTTTAATTACACAGTGGTGAAAGCATGACTCAAATGTAACATTTTACTCTGTCTCTAAATGCAGAACCTTAAAGTGTAAAAAAAGAAATTAAAAAAAATATCAAACATTAGAAAGCTGATTTGTTTATACTGCAAGAAGGACAGTAAGATACTTCATAACAACTGGGTGCAGGTTTAGGCTTTTAGAGTAAAACTTACACTGAAAAGAGAATTTCTAAGTTTAACGTATAAAAATAATTTCTTGGAAAGGAAAAGCTTATGAGTGTCACTTGCTAATGAAGCAATACCTTGAACTGAAGGAAAAGCATTTCTAAAATTTGATTAGACTTAGTAGATATGGCAATCCTCATAAGCACAGCTTTATTTTACAACACGTTGACATGGTCATTTCAGATTCTTTAAAAAAGTCTTATTTATGAGTGACCATAAAAATCTTACAAGATGTGAAAGAAGACATTAACATTACTGTATCTAGTACATGCTAACAGTTTTCAAATGCACTAAAACTTGAAAGAAAATTCAACAGGGTAAAACATTGTAACATAAATGTTCAATGTTTATTTTGCTAAAAAAAGAAAAATTACTTCCAGGATAATAAAAAAACCCACCAAAAAACAACCCGCAACACAGTATAACATACCTGGTAGGCACAGCACGGAATTTTGCTCAAGGTCTTTTACCCAAATAGCCATCTGAATCTTTGGAAGCAAGAACAATATCCAGTAATAGCCTTTAAAGAAAAAAAAAACAAAACCAGGTTTGTCTGAAAACAAAGGTCCATACAGATTTTACCTACAGATTTAACATTCTTGATTAATATAAACTTTTTTATAACCCATAAAGTGTGTTACGATTAATAAAAATTTTACCCACAGTACAAAAACATAATATTCTATCCTTGCCAAGCATTAGCATTCAGGTCTCCAAAATCGAGACACAGGCCCCAAAAATATCCTTCTGTATGAATACCTGAAATCTCGGGTCATTACCATCATACACAAATTCTACAATATCCCCAAGCATTAATGCTACAAACTCATTAAGTACAAAAACCAAACAATTTTAAAAGTTCTATGCATGTTTTCACTGGTGAAATGGGACATATGGAACTTCTGGGTTTATATGAACATACTGTCATTTCCCACCAAATACAATGCATATGTATGTGTATACACCTATAAAAAAATAACAATCCACTTCTTAAATAGCCTTAGTAAACTAAAAATTATACAGAAGTAGTAGCACAAACATCTCATTATTTTAAGACAGTCTAGCCATATCTGCAAAAAAAGGCTTTAAAAAATTCCAGATAATTTATAAAATGGGTCCACTCCAATTTAAAAATGAGGTTTTTTTCTTCCCACCTGCACAGTAGCCAAAAAGGCAAATCCCAAGATCAAAAAAATAACAAGGAAATTAACATACTACAAGTTATAACCACTCTTACCTAAGAAAATAAGGTATGAACGATTCTTCTGGAAGCCAGTCAGGAAATAAGGTATTGTTCATGGAATTCTACCTAAAAATAAAGAAAGTATCAAAATTTTCAGCATTTTGCTTTAGAAAAGCAGAAAAAGTCAGGTACTTGAAATTTATTGATCTTTAGGTAATTAAGTTAGGAAAAACTTATGATAGCAGTAACTGTATCTTTAGAACTCAACTCTAAAAATAAAAGTACGGGTGGCAGTACATACTTGGCTGAAGAAAAACACTGGAGATGAAGAGTGACTGACATACAACGTGCAAGATCTATATTTTTGCATGAATAACTGCAATCTGCTCTTCTGTCTCCCATTACTTTAATTTTGAATGACTTAAAGATCAAATGCCTAGCCAATTTGTGATTTTTTTCTTCTTGAGTAATTTATCACACAATACCTCTCAGTCCTTGTACTTTTTTTCACATTAAAGTCTTTAGAAGTAGGCTATGCAAAATTAAATAAAACCTCTAGTGATAGCAAAGTAATTTGAAAATGGCTTCTGTCATCAGCTTCTCTGAATTTTAAGTCATAAGTTACTTGATCTCCCCCCAAAAAGATATCTTTTTTGCCCTTCAGAATACAGTTTCAAAGCCTTCAGCTTCTTTAACCTTTAATCAGATCCCAAACTATGCTCTTTAACACAAGGAACACCATATTTGCACTACCTCTAGCCAACTTTTCTCGCCTTTTGTGAAAAGGCTTAACATTTTATTTTGCAGCAGTCATATTTATCACCATTATTTTGTACTCTAGAAGTCTGGAATAATTCTGTAAACATGCGGGTAATTTAAAAAAACATTTTAATGTTACATTAAAAAATATTTAAACATAAATTAAAATTCCTACACCTTGTATATACAAAAATGCACAACTATTGAATAAAATATGTTAATAATTAAAAGTAATTTATTTTCAGAGACACTTAACTGCTATTTTATTTTCAGTAGTTGAAAGAAACAACTCAAAGCTATTTTAAAAATTATCTCCTAATGTATTAAAAAATAAAAATAAAAAAATACAGCAGACACCCACCTAAAGCTAGAACTTTCTTTTCAGTAAAGTGTGTATGTCTCAACCTGTTCTACACTGCAGAACTGTTGCTGGGGTTATAAAAGCACCATAATCCAAATCTAAAATAAAGATACCAAACACTTTGCATAAAGGTGATAGAAGTCCAATGGTTGCTGAAACTTGTATTTATATTTCCAGGAAAAAAAAGACAACTTTCACAGTTGTAATGACGGATCCATATTTGCAGAGAAGTACAGAAAAATGTAGATTTACCTCCAACTGCAATATTTAAAACCTGCAAGGAGTTTTATAATCCTGTACAAGTGTACACCAGATAAATCAACAAATATGGCTATACGCAATCTCCAATTAAAACTAAAGTTCTTAATATTTACCTCTTGCTCTACTACAGTGACTTTTTATACCTCTGGAATTACAATTTCACCCTTAAATTGATAATTGCTGAATGCGAGCCAATGCAAAACAAACATTAGCCATTCCATTTAAACTTGCATTTTTAGAAAGTCTTGCAATAGGTGTTGTACAACTTCTAAATTATTAACCATCGAAACAACGATAAAAATGCTACGTAAACAGAAACGACTGCAAGCTCCCTGAAAAATGCACAAACTGAATACTAAAAACAAAACTGACACCCAATAAATGCTTTTTAAAAGCTTTTAATGTCACACACAAACCCATTTGTTTCTTTATCATGTAATTCGTATTTAAGTAACTGCCTCTTCTTCTCATAGTTTCGCCAAAATCACAACTGTAGTATTTTGCCAACTTTAAACTGTAGACTTGGCATGACCGAGCTTTGTTTTTTTTAAGCTTGTAAGTTTTTGCATTGCAGTTTTAATTGCAAAATCATATTGCACGTAATTCTTAAGAGTTTTCTTTAAAGTTCTGCACCTGAACTGCTGTTTTTCAAGTGAAGTAAATTTCTATCTATTGTTTCGGTAAAGTACCGAGCTGTCTCATCCGCAGCCTGTTTTTTCTTACTGGTTTAGAAAGAGTTAAAAGCCAACACCCCACAAAAAAACCACCAAGTTTTATTTTTAAGAGAAAAGGACATGGCGTCTTTGTTCTTACAAACTACGAAAACATATCCCCATCTGAGCAGCAATGGGCAACAAATGCTCTTTAAACAGATACGGGCTTGGGGCGAAACATTTAACTGATGATGTAGTACAGTCTTCACCTCTCCCCCCCCTCCCTTTACTGCTGCATTGGAGTTATAAGCTGGTTTGCAGATGCCCCCCTTCCATGCTGCACTGGAGGGGAACAGGTCTGCAGCCCCCCCTCTCCTCACTGCTGCACCGGGGAACCCGTCTGCAGCTGCCCCCCATCCTCCGTGCTGCATTGGGGGACGGGCTGTGCGGAGACCCCTCGGTGCTGCATGGGGGGGGGGGGGGGGGGGAGCGCTCTGCAGCCCGGGAACCGACGAGTGTCACCGGGGCGGTCGCCGAGCTGGGCTCCCTCTGCGGCACCCCTTCTCCCGCCGCTCCCTCCCCAAACCGCGCGGCTCCCCCCTTACCCGAAAGGGGTCACGGAGACGAAGGGGGGTCCCCAAGGCTCCCCTCAGGGAGCGGCGAGGGGGGGCAGGGAGAGGCAGGCAGGCGCCCCCTCCCCCTCCCGGCTCCAAGGACATTTTGTTTTTCCTCCCAAGGACAAAGGACAATGAGAAGCGAGCAGACTCAGGCACTTACCCGGCGAAGAGCAGCCCGTCGGCAGGCAACGGGGGCCCTGAGGACGGGGCGCTGCTCCCCTCCTCGCCCTGCCCGCGGCGAAGGACGGCCCCGCGTCCGCCCGGCGAGGGAAGAGGCGCGGGCAGGGCTCCGGAGCCCGGCGCCATTACCCTCCGCTCGTCGGCAGCCCCGCACGGTCGCCCGGCTCGCCGCCCTCCGTCGCCCCGGAACCCCCAGAGTGCCGGGCCCGACTTGGCCCCCGAGACCGGCACCCGGAGCGCTCGCCGGGCCTCCCCGCTCCGAGCCACGGGGAAAGCGCCCGGGAGCCTGGCTGCAGCTGCGGCTGCTTCCCCGGCCATCTTGTGCCGTGTGTGTGAGAGAGTCTCTCCGTCTCCTCTCAACTCCTTCCTCCCCTCCCCCCCGCACAACATGGCCGCCCGCTCACTACTCACTGCGGCGAGGAAGGGGCGGGCCCGCGCCCCTGCCCCCTACCTACGGCGCGCAGCGCAGCGCCCCCCCCCTCCCGCCCCCAGCTCCGCACCGCCCCGCCCTCGGCTGCGCGCGCCGCTCTCCATTGGCCGCGCCGCGCCCTCCCCGCCAGGCCCGAGCGCGCGCACCGCTTCCATTGGCCGCGCCGCGCCCTCCTTCGACCTCCCCACCCCGGGCCCGCGCGCACGGCGGCCGCGGCCTCCCATTGGCCGCGCTTCCCCGCCTCAGCGCCCGCCGCCGAGCTTTGGCGAGCGGCGCCGGCCGCTCCCCATTGGCTCCTGCCCGCCTCCTCGCGCCCCCGCCCCGCCCGCCGCGGGCTCGCGCCCCGTCCGCACGAGCCTCCCCTCAGGGGGAGGAGGGCGGCGGGCAGCTGGCGCGGAGCGCCCGCCCCGCCGGCGGCCCTGGGCCCTGCTGCCGCCCCCGGGCCCTGCTGCCGCCCCCCTCCCCAGGCCCACCTGGCCGGGGGCGGCCCCAGCTCCACCCCGCCTCGTTTCAGCCTTGACCCCGCTCGGTCTGGGCGCCGCCTTCCCTTCTAGCCCACGGTTCGGAAATCTCTTCGTACCTCAGCCTGCCCAAGGCGCCCGTCGCCAGCCCGCACCGAGCTGCGGTGAGGCTCAGCCCCCCGCGCTTGGCCTCTGTGAGAACCCCTCGCTTAACGGCCCAGCTTGCTACGGCACCCTCTGCTGCCATTCCCACAAGAAGCACCTCTCTTCTCATGAGCCCTTGCCCTTGATGGGTGGCAGCCCGGCTTGGGCCCTGGCACAGCCCACCCACCAGCCTGGCCGGGGCACCGGCCCCAGTTCACCACAAAAAGTGGTGCCGCAAACACTTGGCTCGCTCGACCCGAGTACAGCCAACTGCCCCGGGCTTCCTCCGCATTGTACACGCTCAACCTGCTACTAAGCCCTGCTGCTGGAAGGAGCCAGAGCGACGGCATCACCTGCCCTTCTGCAGCGTCAATCCCAGTCCTCATTAGTACGTCTCAAAACCACCACAGACACCCAAATAAAACTAGGTATCCTACTTTTTTTTAGCCAACGCCATAGAAACTGCTTCATATGCCAACCTCACCAGGACACTGTCTCCTATTTTGACTACTGCCATGGAAACCACTTCAGATACCAGCATGATAGAGGAGCATCCCCCTCATTCTTGGTCACTGTCATACATGCCTGTCCCCAGCCAGTCAGTTATGATGTTCCTCTGCAAGAGGCACACCCAATAAACAAGGCAGAACAGCATAATTAGTATTTACATACTTCAGCAGCCACTTTGAATGGTATGCATGCCTTCCTCCTTCTATTTGCACAGCTTGCTCCATTAATAGCAGAGAGAAAGGTGTCTCATTCCTTTTTTGTACTAATAATGTGGGTAGTTACAGCAGTGATTAAACCAACAATGCTCAAAAAGATTATGGAAGGTCTGAGAAGCTAGTCTGGCACTTGAAATCATGTAGTTGGACTTCAGCAGTGATCTCCCAAGCTGGGTCCTGGAAAAGCCAGAAGTAGCTGGCAAGCTGAAAAGAATCGCTCACTAATGTCCCTGAGGAGAAATTATGTTGACCCGAGAGATGTATTTGCTTTCAAAATACAGAGAAAAGCCAGGCCTCCTTGTATAGGGTAGCAGGGGAGGAACACACAAATCTACTGGCTTGTAGACAGTGGTGATAAGGTGGTTACCATCTTCAAAGAAGGGATGGTGGTGGTCTGCATAAAGGTACTACAGCATGGGAGCCTCCAGCCAAGGAATCAATGGTGGAGCAAAACAGCAAATACTGCTTCTCACTGGAAAAGGGCAAAAGGCCTTTTCTTGTTTTTTTCTCCACAAGAATAAGAATGGAAGTTCTGGTCTACAGAGACTGTGGAGAGGAGGAAGCCTGTTCTGCAACTTCATTACCATTCAGATTCTTGCAAAGGCTAATATTCTTGCTCTCAGTGGAGCTACTCGCGTGTAACTGTATGTAAAGGTGTTTGCATGGACAGAACCCAGATGCTGTCCTCCTTGGAAAACCACCAACAGTGAAGAAAGGGGAAAGGCAGCCAAGGATAAGGCAGGAACTAGATAAAAGTAGGGCACAGCAAAAGCACTTCAACTTATGTCAGCATTTTCAGCCAACACTGCAAGGTATGACTTTACAGCAAGGACCAAGATTAGAAGTTTAGTGTACCATTTCCAGCCTTTCTACTGTTTCTTCCCAGAATACAAGTACATTTCTAGAAAAATGTATAAAGTATGATCACTTGTAATAACCACATGAAAGGAAGAAAAGAGATCAGGCATTCAAGACTTAATTGCACTTTGTAATAGTGTGATTATAGCCAGAAGAGTAAGATTGTAACTGAACAAGACCTATCCTGTATGCTCAAACTGTTATCTGATTTTCTCTAACTATACCAGACTGTCTAGTATAATAGACTATTCTTCTTTAAAAAAAATATTCATGTATATTTAGAGATAGAAATGTTTTTGAAAGTCACTTGCTGTATTGCTGCTACATGTAACCAAAAAATTATTGGAAGTCTAATATCATCATTAAATATATTCAGTGCTGCTCTTTTGCTTCCTGGCCACCAAGGCCTAAAGCAGCTCCAAAAAAAGCTTACACAAGTATCCATTACCTCTTCTGTTTCTTGGCTTCAAGACAGTTGTATGTATGTGAATGTAAGTACAGTCACTCTCTCCAGAGCCACAGCACTTGTCTGACAACTTTGCTGTTCATGTACTGATAACAGTCTATCTGTTTGCATTCTTCTTTCCTAATGAAACAGTAGAAAGCACTAGTCTCCTTTTTCACATTTTTATCTCCCATGGTCGGCTCTGTATAATCACAAAATTCTCATTCCTACTGCCTCTGCAGTTACCCCATTTTTCCCCTTCTAAATTCAGGCATTTCTACACAAATGTAAATTCCTCCATATGTTTGTTTCCTTCTCTTTTAGATTGCATGCTTTCTTGCTTTCTGTATCATCAGACCAAATACTTCAGCCATGTTTTATGAACAACATGTCTGATAACAATGAGACAATATTTCCATTACTAATTTGGGAACTATTTTCTGAGACTGCATCTGCAGCTAGAATTCCAGATGGAGGCACACAACCTCACTTTCTGGTACTCACCCAAACTATTTTCTTCTACAACCTTTTTTCCTTCCCCCCAGCTCCCATGCAGATTGTTATTATCCCTTAGGGACAACATGCAAAAGCACACTAATTTCGCAGGGCAGCGTCCCTTCCCTGCCTGCCCCAACATGCCCTTTGTACCAGAGGATACCAAAAGATTGGTGAAGAAGCTTGTTCTTTGTGATACATGAGGTGCAAAAGTAGCATACAGCTCTTTGAAGACACAAATATAATGGGAAGGCCAGAGATCTGACACTGATATTTGACAAAATGGTTAAGTATTGCATCTGCCTTTTGAAGTGGAAAACAGGAGTCTAAACAAGATTGAGATGTGTAACGTCACCGAACTTTTCTTCACCCAAAGCTCTATCACTTTTCAGGAGAAATCAATAACAATTTTCTAGGCCCTAAACCAAACATAATAGTTTGGATTATTTTGATAGAGAATATGCAAACAGGATATCAGATGCCCTTTGAACACAGCAAGCTTTTTTGTGGTAGGCATTTAACTTCCTGCAAACTGGGTGTTCACAGAAATTGTCGCTTTTTCCTGAATAAAGTATAGTCCTATTTTCTGTTTTTGTATGTAACCTGTAATATCTTACTAAAACAATCGATCTGCCTTTTTTTTTTTCCTTGTGTTTCCTTCCTCAGTAATTCACTATTAAAATCACAATAATTGTCCAGGCAGATACAAATTACCTTCTATCACACTTCTGAAAACCTAGGATTTTGGAGCAGCATGCACAAAGATGCTGTAAGAGTATGGCTATGCCTGCACTGCTGTCGTCTGCGGGCTTCTCATAGCAGTGACAGAGTAACATCAACAGAAATGTAAATAAAGACAAAGTTCTTCTAAGCATGGAACCAACTTCCCTGTGTGACTGGTGAAGATGATTATGGTATATTGATCCTAGCTAAAGCTTTTTGCTACTGTCACAAGACAAGCAATAACACCAGCAGCAAGGATAAAAACCAATTCTAGCAATCAGCTTGTGCTATTGATTCTGCTCTGAGTCTGGAACTGGAATTCAAATCCAGACTTTTGTTCCAGCCTGTAATGAATAATTGCAAACACATCTACACACATAGAGATAGAGAGAACTTTTACATACGCCCTTTTTGTTTCTAGGATTTAACACTGAAAACTAAGATTATGTTAATATGGTGGTTTTGCTAGCACTTTTACGGTGCTCATGTTTAGAATGATGAACCTTGTGAGCAGAAAGAAAAAGATTTACTACCACGAATAATTAGAAACAAATTCTTATCAGTGTCATAAACATATGGTAAAGAAAAAAAATCTTTCAGTCTGCTAAGCCAAACTCCAGTGCTTTTTCGGTTTATTCAAAATGAAGCAATTTTAACCAAGATTCAGCTTTTATTCCTGTTTTCAAAGAAAAATAAGTTATCAATAAAATGTATAAAGACGTAATGGAAGTGGGAAATGGAACCAATATCTTTTGTGGGGTTTAAGTGTCTTTCCTAAGCAAATTTTTAACTTGCTGGTCACAATGCATCAAAGAATCAGTATGGTTTCTGTACACATGATCTTGTGGCCCGAGCTCAAATGCTAGATCTAAGAGCTCCTGAACAACCTACCCACCTTGCTATTTCAGTTTTGCATGAGTTCCTGTATACAATAAGGCAAATAAAAGACCAGTAACTGTTGTCTAGTGAGAGGATTCATTGCTGTGCTTTATATTAACTTGACTTGAAAAATCAAGTCCACTTTTCTTAAGGAGGTTTGAAACTTGAAGATCTTTGTTATTATCAGAGATCATCTTCAAATTATCCCTTGTTGCCATCTTAACTATAAGAAATAGTAACCATCTCAGTCAAGGTACTTATGCTGTATTTGGTCAACACTCAGCATACAGCAATTGCCTTAAATGCCAATCTTAGAGGTATAAGAAAAGTGGGAAAGATACAGTAGCACTTATTTTGATGAAATCTTATGACAGTTTAAAACTCTAGATTGTTTTGAACTTAAAGAACTTGGGTGATTTTTTAATAATATGTTTAATTGCTTCTTAAAGTAAGCCACTGGAGCTTGGAAGAACAAAGCTGTTTCTTTACCCCTTTTTCTTCACCCCTGCTACTTGTACAAAACGATCTTTTTTTTTTTTGAAGGTCAGCTTTTAGGTAACAAACTACTCTGCTTAGCTTGGCAAACTTTTATAAGACGACTGGGACACAGTAGAAAAAATACCGACTGACCATTTTGTCTGTACTTACTTAGACACTAGAATTTATACAAGTGCTAACAAGCTGTTACATGTCTCCTTACACGAAAAAGAATGATGCAACTTTGCTTGTTACTGAAATCACCTTTGAAAGCAAATCAAACTAATATGCACCTTCCCAGGAACTTTAAATACCTATAGGTACAGCATGCACATTGTGTGACTTGACTTACACACTTTAACTCCTCTGTATTGATGAAGTTTGCTGCTTGGAAACTTGCAGAACTAGAAACATGCAAGGATTAGACATATTGGTAGGGATTTAAATCCCTTTAAAATGTAGAAGCTGCAAACAGCTTGCTTTATCTTACCCTTCTGGCTCTACAGTACAGTCTGTGGAATCATAGGAGCATTCTGCTGAGCTTGGAGATGGTCATCATTTTATCAAAAGCCTGGTAAAAAAAAAAAAAAAAAAGAGAGAGAAGCATTGGCAAGCTTGAGAGCGCCATACCTGATCTTATGTTTCAAAATAAATATATTGTTCTCCCATTTTCCAATATATTACACAATTGTTACATAAAGAGTCAGAAAATAACAGTTTATAACTTTTAATCAGAATCTTCAGAATATTTGGATTTTAAACGTAGCCATGAAATAATACATTTTTAGACGATCTAGACAATGAAATTAATAATAATTTAGGGGTTGTTTTAAACTTAGATAATTTGAAATTCTAGCATGATTACTTCCTTGTGCAGATTTAAAGTTCATTTTCCAAAGGCATTCATCTGTCCATCCTTGAAATTTATTTGCTGCAAACATGAGCCAGTAAAGCTTGATTGCTCAAGTATTTTGAGGAATATGATCAGAAAAGGGAACACAGACTTAGCACAAATATGTGTTTACACATCAAAATCAAGGACAAAAAATACCCCAACTGTAAGCTCTAATTTTTATTTTTTACTAACTGTCCATTTGAGTTCTAGTGGAGACTTTGGAAAGTTTAGATGACAAGAATAACAAGTATACTTTCTCGGTAAATCTCCTTGGAAGACTGGAGGCAAAGGGCTTCATACTAGCCTTGCAAACATGATGAATTTCACTCAAATCGAACAAGATGAATTACAGCTACTCTAGAATGAAAAGAAAAACAACCCAGGCCTCCAAAACCACAAGTATAGAACTGGGATTTTTATTTCAAGCAAATTTCAAGCCTGTTTCCATAACGATCTTCATTCTTGTCTCTTGTGTGCAGGTAGCACCGTAGGGCGTTTTATTGATTGCTATATAATTGTTGACAAAATGATGCATTATTCAGCAAATTGCCACATGCAGTGAAAAAAGCCAGCCTTTTTTCTGGAATCTTACAAGCATATACTTTATTTTATAGACAGTCTGACGAAACACTGAATCACCCTCTTGTAATGTACCATATACATAAAAGAGAAGACCCCTTATATTTGTAGTTCAAAACAAACTTCTTCATATTTGTCAGTACTTGTTAGATGTGGGGTCCAATCAATTTTTGATATAGTGATACTTCTATCAGGGACACACTTGGATTAGAATGTCACCTGAACAGAAATAGCTTCTGTGTCAGACTGATGTTTCCCATGAGCTTTTATATTTTCTTCCTACAGTCAATTCACTATAAACTGGCTCCGGCCAGAGCTTTATCCAGTTAGGAGAGCTCATCAGCCTAGGGACTGGAGCAGTTTTGTGCATGTCAGGCATGTCATCCATCTAAACTCCAGAATTACCAGGTTTAACTGTTGCAGGCAACAGATTTGCATGCTGAAACAAATAGTCTTTCTCTCTGACCAAGCCATTAATGGTGATAATCTTGTCTCAGCTTGAAATCATTCACAGAGTATTTTTTTTAAATAAATATTTAGTCAAAGATTAGTGTTAGAAGGTGAGCTGGTGAGAAAATGTAAGCAGCCCAAGAAAACACTGTTGGTACAGTGCTGTCACAAAATGAGGTCAATGGCTTTTTGTACAATTAAAGCAGCAGAGGGAATGCAACACATCTTGAGCGAGACATCCACAGCACTTCATTGCTGTCTGAAAAATCTGACTGCAACTTCCATTGCAATTTCATCCTGTGGAAGACCTGAACAAGGTTCTATGTGCCCAAAACGTGACTTGTTTTCTCCAAGATTTAATAGTGGATTTAACAAGAAGCTATTACCTCTCTTTACAAATGTATCTTATTTTAAGGTCTTAGAAACATTTAATTTAATGAAAAAAGCTGACATTTTTATGTCTTCTTAAGACCCGTGTGTTTGGAGTAACAAGTTACGTGCCTGTGCCTTTAATTCAGCACTGAGTAATCACATTTAGGTCAGTGGAATCACTCCAGGTTTTCCTTGGTGTGTCTAAACCGAATGTTGTCCTAAGGATTTAGAAGCATATGAAGTGAATTTAGGAATGAACATTTATGTCAGTACTTGGAAAATGTAACTGAAATGAACTAACCCAGTCCATAAGAGGGAAAGAGAACATAAAAGCAGAGGTGTAAATTTCAAAAGTAAGAGCAAGCATGTAGTTTTGCACATGCAGGTATAATTGCATCACCATTCTTTGTATTTTCCCCAACATTTCTTTTTCTTGCCTATTTCATTAATAATGGCGAAAGGAATAATACAAATTAAATTGTGCTAAGTACTTCACCTCTTATTCATCTCCTTCAGCATACCTTTAATACCTTTCCATAAAACAGAATATTGACTATCAAATGACAAAATGTTAGATATAAGTAGAAGCAAATAGGTCAAAATAAAATGCATTTAATTGGGGAACTATCTAAAATTTTATTGTAACAAGACACACGTTACTGGTATTAAGCAGTACATTTGAACACTCTGACCTAGTGTATAAGATAAAGGAGATCATAGAAGACTTTGGAGGAAAAAGGTGTATGGGGAACACAAGTTTGTGTGTGTAGGGGATAAAGACAAATGCTTGGATAATTTAGAATTGTAACACGAACAAAAGTGAAACACTGGGACTTTAATAGCTGCCTTTTTTTCTTCAACTCCAGTTATTAAGGTATTGTGCTCCTGGCTAGCATATCAGGTGCCGAGTGAATATTCTGGGACAGTACTTTTGCTGCATGAACGAAAACAGTTCTGTTTAAAAGATTAATAAAGGATTATCTTTTATACGTATATATACACACACACACTAAAGATCATGAAAATTGGAATGAAAAATGAAGTTGAAATCTACTCAAGTGACATTAATAAAATGGAATTAAGTTTAGGAGAAAATATAACCTAATTAAGAGGTTCAGAAAGGCACATTAGTATATGCTGGAAAAGTAATTTTTATATACGAAAGCTATTTTATGCTTTATATTATTATTATAATACACAGTCTTACACGAACAAATGAAAGATGTGCATGAGCTTCATACTAGAGCTCTGTGCTAGATGTATTGCTGGTCATTGCTGCACGCTGCATTCAAGTTACAGCTGACCTGTAACCTTAGCAGAGTACAAAAGGGCAATCAAGAAAATAATGATCTTGAGGTGGCAAAAAGGTTTCTTTACATTGCTTTTCTGTAATGAAGGAATCACCCTCTCAAAGAAATCTTTGCAGTGACAGGCTTGAAAAGGAGACACTCTTTTGGACCCAGAGCAAGGAGATCAAAGACCTTGCAAAATTCAACTGCGGCTAACATGGAGGAACCTGACTTACTCTTGGCTTTAAATATGACTAATACTTTTTTGCAGTCCTAGTTTGGATTTGAATATCATGGCTAGAAGTTATCAAGTCTTTTTGTGAGCAGCTGAAATAACAAGGCCTGCTTTCCTGATAGTCGGCAGTCGCACACCCAGCTAGCACTGCATTGCTGAAGCATCCCCGCTTTGCCATATTCAGGCAGAGGCTGTGATACTTCTGAGCTATACATTACTGACCAGTCAACTGGCACATAGATACTGATTGCTTGGTCAGCAAGGAAAGCAGAAGAGATAGCCTTTGCACTCATTTTGTAGTTTGTTCTTTAGCAGAAGCACTAATTTGCCTCCGTAATTCGCAGCCTCCCCCAAAGTACAGAAACTCTGGAACTGAAATTTGTTGAAACTGAACATCAGATCAAAAGCTCAAGGCCTCTAACAGCATGATTTCATAAGCCCTGCCTCCTTAAGAAGCCAGGATAAAAATACAGCTACATGAAAAATAAATGAGCAGCTTTTCCTGACTCTGAAACCAGAAAATAATGACACGAAACCAAAATCAAATGCAATAATATCAGTTGTATTCCCAAACGCCAGCATTAATGCTCCCTCTCCCAGCTCCCAGAGACTTGTTAAACAAATGAGCCTTATAATGTATTTTGCAAGTGAAAGATCCCGGAGTGGAGAAAGTAAACTCTAACATCAAAGACCCTTAACAAAAATGCTGTTCCTTGCTCTAAGAGTTTTGCACTGAAGGACATTCAGTCAGACCTCGCTCCTGCCACAGTCAGTATCAGTATTTTCTCTTGTGATCAAATGAGCAGTTCTGCAGCACTGGCGGTAGTCAGAGATTTTTAGATCAAAACTAATATCTCAATACCTGGAGGTCAAGTCAGCCCATGCAAGTAAAAAAGGGCCAGTACCGTGTGTGCACAGACCAGTCAGACATATTTTTATACTAGAAACAAATACTCTATTCAAAACATACCTGAGGTACTATATTTTCCCTGAACGCCTCAGCTATGCCTCTGCAACGCTGGGTGCGCAGCCATGTTATCATCCTGGCTATTCTCGCTATGGGCTTGGTGGCATTTTTGGAACCATGTTCCACCTCTAGAATTTTTTAAGTCTCCTGGAGAGAGACCTGATTTTGGTTGCACACTGTGATTCCCTCAGGAGAACTTTTCCCCTTTTTCCTTGTTTTTGTTACTTGTTATTACTTTTTTACTTTAAGTTTAAAAATGAAAGCCTTTGGACTGAAAGAGGGTGAAGGTAGAACGAAAAAGCCTCTTGAGAAAAACCTTACAATACAAACTCCTATGAACACAACATGTCTCCTCCTGCTGCATTAATGCTGCTTCACGAAATGGCGACTGCCTCTGTAGACAGCTGCCTAAAAACACACGCCTCCTTGCAGGAAAGCAGAAATGCAACTTTTTTTTTTTTTTTTTCTAGCTTTCATTTTTCTCTCTTTACATTCAGTCCCTCCGGGACTCCCAAGAGCCCTCCGCAAAGCTGTAATCTGACAAACAGAGAAGCAACAGTGAGTGCATAGAGCCCTCCTTGTGCACAGACCAGCCTTTCCCATTTTCCTTCGGCTTTTGGAAAACACCCGGGACTCTTCCCCACGCTGGCGTGGGATGAGTGGGTGCATGCAGGCTGGGCTGGTAAGCAGGGCTCTGGACTCCAGTGCCCTGTGCAGTGCAAATAAATCTGCTGATTCAGCCAGTATCACCGCAATCTTGCGTTTCCAGAATTTTCTCCCTCCGCTTCCCAAATATAAAGGGACTTTTGTGCTAAATACTGAGCTGGAGCACTGATGGGCTCCGTGTAGGGCGCCATGTGGTATTTGGTTTCTCGCTACAGTACATGTTTTTATAATGATGGGGGAAGGGAAGGAAGGGAGCTGCTTTTACCAGCATGCCAATAATCTGTTGCAAAGGACTGGAGCTCTCAGAGCCAATTAGTCCTGAAGTTAACCATTTAACTGCTGAAAAAACTCAAGTCTCAGGCACAGACTCAGCAAGATTAGGGACAGAGAAGAATGTGTGGATACCCGGGGCACTAAGCTCAGTGCAGATTTGTTCACAGATGCATTTTTCTACATTTTAGTACTAAATACTTTTGATACACAAACTGACCGCTGAAACTCCCTTAGGTCACAGCACACAAAGGTGGGACAGCTATATCCAGAACACATAGACTGGACAATTTAAATAAAAGACAGATGTGTTTCAGGGTCTGTGCCAGCCTGTGGTGGAACCATGAAAGCCATCCACAGGACCCACATTTCCAATACAGATTTCAGGTGGGTACAAGTCCCTGCCATGGGCAAACCCCTGCTGCCCACCATGGGGTGGGAAGAGTCAGGGTGCTGGACTGGCAGGTGAGACCCAGCACCATCTCCCAGCAAGGCTGCTGCATATGGAAAAACTCCATAAGGTGGGGCAAGCTCTGAGAAAACAATGGCATAGTCTGTCTCCCTCTAAATCTGTATGTCTCCATCATCCCCAGGCTGTGCTCAGACACAGAGACATACTTTGGACCTCCCTGCACCAGTCTTGTTTTTCTAACCCCTTAACTGCATTAGAACAGGACCGAAGGAAAAAAAAATAGTTCTTTTTATGTTCTGCAGTTTAATTTGTCATAAACTTTTAATGCCTGAGGCAGAGTAGCTCATGGCCTGCTTTGCGCTGCTGAACAAGCCAGGGAAGAAGATGCACAGGGAATTCCCAGCCTCAGACTTTTTCTCCAGGGGCAAGTCTGAACATGGCCAGAGAGTACAGACAAATTAGTCCTAATGCAGAGCAGCAGCAACAAGCTCCCACTTGACCCGTCAGGTCGGTAAGCCTATTTTTGTGCTCTTTTTTTATTCCATGATGTACCAGCGAATATTGGATCAGACTCCCAGGGATGCCAGGAAGACCAGCAGTTTGCACAGCACAGTGAATGCCCTAACGTACCGAAAGCAGGCTCTCCACCCCAGCTCATCAGCCCTAGCAAGAAGCAGAGTTTATTTGCTTGGGAGGGGCCATACTAGCATTGCAGGTCTGCTACCAGTGCAAGCAAGCACTGCAGTGTACGTGAAAGGCGTATTCCTACACCACTAGCCTCCCTAATGGATGAAAATGAAGTCAAATCTCCCTGCTTGCCACGGAGGAGGCCCAGCACGTGTGGAAGTTGCTTGCTGCTCCCATTGAAGGGCCACAGCAAGGCTGGCACCATAATGCATCTCACTTTCAAGCTCCAGGAAGAATTCTGACTACATTAAAGTATAACTTCACATTCAAATTAAAAACACTGTAGAGGTGGGAAAATGTATCGCTAAGAAAATAGTGGATTATTTAGGCATGCGAGCTGCCAGAGCTCTGGCAATACAAGAGCTCTCTTATTCCTGTTGCCTCCCACAGCTGCATTCACTAAATATATCCTGGGCAGAGAACTGCATTTCTCCACCCCTTTCTCAGCCCAATCAGGTTTGCATAAACACCACCAGGCTCCCTTGGGACACGCAGTCAGGCAGCAGCAATGCCCTAGTTACAGGCATCATGAAGGACAGAAGAGACTAATAACATCTGCAACAGGGTGAAATTGTTACATCCACAGGTTATTTTGAGAGGGAGTGCATGTAGCTGATCGATATTTAACTGTTAAAAACAGGCTGGTTTGTTCTCCATAAAGATACACCCCATTTGTACATCAGGATAGGTTACTGTAAGTTATTGCCATCAGATGATCTTCAATAGCTTGTGGAAAAAAAGAACCGGTGAACTCAGAGCAAATTCAAGCAGAAGAAGAATGGCCACCTTTATTAAAAAAAAAAAACAAAACAGCTCATGGCAGATTTAGAGGTGAGCAGTGGTCTTCAGGGACTGGCTGGCCCACAGAGAGCAATCCCAATTTTACCTTCCATCAAGTCAAGGCTCTGTGGCATATTGTCTGATCATGTATCTGCCTCTGTGTGTGGTGGGGGAACCCAAACCAAAACAACAACAATTTTGACAGGGCCAAGGTGCTTCCCCCATGATCTCCATTCTGCTCTCCATGTCTCCTATCCTCACCTTGCATCTTTTACTTGCAAGGACACATATTCTTTGGCCCTGCGCAATGGAGCTTTGGTCCCAACTGCAGCCTTGAAACACTGCTGCAATCACAGCAACAAAGAAGAGGAAGAACTACACCTTCTGATACAGTTAATTCTATAGCGGATCAAATTCTGGGAGAAAAAGAGTCATCTTGATGGCTTTCAAGCTGTGAGCCAGCAGGGATTTTGAACCCCCCCCCCAGTCCCTGCTTCTTCCCTTCCTCACAGTTCCCTATTTCTTCAACACCTCCAGCTCCTCTAGCAACAAAGCAAATTTGACAGAACCTGGTCAATTTTTTTTTCAAGCTTTCTCATTTTAAGAAGTCAGTGGGAGCAGACTATATCTTGCAATCAAACCTCACAGGAGGGAGAATTAAATATCTCATGCATGACCTTAATCCGTAGGATTTTGTAGATAGTTTTTCTTGTAATCTCAATACTCGGAGCTTATCATGCATTCAAATCATATCTGTAGCCCTAGAACATTTTGCAACAAAAGGAACCCAAATTCATTTTGATATAATTATGCAGTCACTTGAGTCACATGCTTGCTGTGGAATAAATATAAATACTGAGCTTTTGGGAATAACTGGCATCGAAGTGTAAAAAAACCCCAGGAATGAAAGCTATCTATTATATAAGGAAAAAGGATCAGGTTTAGATGTCAAACTGCAGTAAAGGAAAATAGCACAATGTACGTATGAAGAGTCTTTTAATATCTCCTTTTTTCAATCCACAAAACATAAAAGAACGAACCTAAACTCATACTTAAGCATCCACATAAAGTAAGGACCTTATTTTCAAAGGTAGTAGCATAATTTGAGGTATTTAAAACCTTTGAAATCAGATAATTCATTCACAAAATGGCCACAGGTCCCTAAGCTTAATCAAATAGTTGAAAGCTAGATAATTGTGCTGTGGATTTTGTGTCTTTCCCACACATTCTTTCCTTCTCTGCTTTTCTTGCCTTCCTGAAAAAAAAACCTGTCCTCAAAGACTGTTCTAATTTTGTATTTGGAAATTGCTACTATTTTAATTATCGACTTTGCTGTAGAAGAACTACACCCTGCTGCACCGGTTGTGCTGAAAACGAGCCTTCTGTGCTGGGGACAGAAGTGGGTTTGCCTGCTCTGATTTCATAAGGTCTGCTGGATCCTACAGATTTCTGAGCACACATAGAAAGATGTAGTCTCATCTATGTACTTTTAAGAAGGAAATACAACATGTGAAACCAGATGTTAAGGCTGAGCCACAGAGGAGCCACAGGAGCGAGAGTTACCTTCAACAACTCTGCCGTTCTAAAAGCAAACAAAGGCATAAGAAACTGGGATGGAAGGTTTCATTCCTCAAACAAGGCAGTGACTCACCCACATTCCTAACTGCTCAAACAAGGGAGGCAAACCCTCCTCCTGGCAGACCAGACCTCCGCCTTTCACTGTGCGGAGCAAATCCCAAGCAAAGGCAAGCCGTGGTGGTGGCACAGTGTAGCAGACACAGCGCAGGGCCAAATGTGTTTCAGAAAGGGATCCTCCTTCACAAGTGGCTACATTAGCTTGCCTTCTTGAAAAGATTCAAGAGTTCAGAAGTTCTGCTTTTCACATCTCAAAACACAAGGAAAAGAAAAAGGGCTACTACTAACAATTGCTTTTCAAGAGCCAAACTCATGTTTTCTAAGATACCAAGGTTTTCTGAAATTGCTAAGAGGCAGTAGTTGGCTTTTTTTTTTCCTGAAAACAATCCAAGGACAGACAAGTCAAATCAAAAAGTTAACTGAACAAAGGGAGCCAAGCAGTGTGTTTCTAACCATCGAGTTATTCACGTGGGAAAATTTGACCTAGACACATGGAAACTCACCGTCCTAAACATCTGCTCAGTCATTCCCAACATACAAGTCAGACTTCACGGATGAAGGACAAGCATGTTCCAGGTGACAGAGAGCATGCAGCCAAACTGCTAAACTGTCCAGCTCCATCCTTTTTGCATGGCTCTCCGGGATGTGGGGAGTGCTGTGCAGGTCCCCAGATGGCAGGGACATCAGCTGAGCTTCTGGGTGACAGCAACAGAGCCATCAGCAGCAGGGATGAGGAGGAGGTGGTAGAAAAGCTGGATGTGAGGAAAGAGGACCAAAAAGAAAAGGAGCACAGAAAGCAGAGAACATTGCTAATTTGCAAGAGAAGCTCCAGGAAGCCAACATCTTTAAACTACAAACCTCAGAGAGGTTGTGGTTAGGAGACAAACATGGCTGGGTGATGGGGCTACAGGGAGGGCTGCAGGTAGGGCTATGCCAGTGCCCAGGGAGAGATGCCTCAAAGCCACGGTTCAACTGGAGCCCCCCAAGGAGCAAAGCTGGGTAGGCAGTCCCCTCTGTAGCTGTGCCAGGGCTCTGCTAGGTGAGGTTCGTTCATCTGTGCGATGAAGGATGCCAGATTATGAGCATAAAATTCCCCTCTGGCTTCATACTCCATGAAGCAAAATTAAGGCTGATGCTCAATGCGTTCCACCCTATAGCAAGTTTTTAAATTCTTGGGTTTCTAGTGGTAGCCAGACACCCCAAAAGGACATGTTCATTCATTCCTCCTGGGGGCCAGCTTCTGGGGGAGCGTGGAGCTGCTGCAGAAAGCAAATGGCAGTGTTACCTAATGGGGAGGATTTATTTGCTTAACAGTTATCAGTGTAGGTTTGGCTGCTGATGTAGGGAGAGTCCTTGAGAACACAGGCTGCTAGCAGAGGAACACAAAGTTGTGTTATTAATGGAAGTACCAAACTCACACAAATAAAATAAGCTATCCTGGAGCTGAAGCCATGCTCGAGACATCATGAAAACGCCTGTTGCACTAACACTGCTGTCGTACTTGAAGCCTAGCCCCAGCAAGCAGGGAAAGCATGCAAACCCGATCCTCCACACTGCTGCAGATTTTGCCGGTGGCATTTGAAATATTTCCGGCATTTCAGACAATCCTCAGAGCACTAGAGCAGAGACTCGCCCATCAGGACTCCAGAGCTTACATTTAAAAAAAAATAAAAAAATCTGTTTATCAAGTTGCAGAACAACAACCGTCTAGTTTATTAGATGGAAACAACAAAAGCAGAGGGAGATTTTGCTGACATTATTTCTTCCCAATTCAACACACTGCCTTCATTAAGTGACTATTACGATCAGTGCAACAGCAAACAAAAACCACAAGCTTGTTCTAAGACATTTCCTCGTGCAAAGGCAGAGAAGCCATCAAGGAGGTGGACCCGAGCATATTACTATTACTGAGTATTTTGGCTGGCTCGTGCTATTTGGAAATCCCAGTTCTGCCAAGCTGCTTGAGAAAGGCAGCGTTTGTCCCCTGCCTTCAGCATGAAAACGCAACTCAAATCCCTCCTCGGGAACAAAGGTGCTTCCCAGGAGCCTGGCGTGCTGCCGGCATGCCGAGCGCGTAGCCAAGCAACGGCAGCCGGATCAGGGCCTGCGCCTCACCCGTGATGCTCCAGCCTCCACAAACAATTCATGCCACGTAGACAAGACCGCGCAGGGTAATGGAAAATTACTGCAGGCTTTTTCTTAAAGGGCGAGAATCTCCGTTGGTGGAGAAGGTTGGCCCGCATCCCCCTTCCCAGCGTGCCCCAGGGTAATTTTTTGTTTCCTGCGAGAAAGGCTGTAGTGCGTCACTAGCACGCTGGGGCATTAATAAAGGCAGATATCATTTGCATGATATTTCAACTGACTGCGGTGATAAAAAACGTAAAGCAGAGAGCTAAGCTGCAGCGGAGGGGGGGAAGAAGAGCTCAGCAGCCAGAGGCAGGAGGTGAACAAGCCGTTGGCTGCCTTTCTAAAACTGCTTTCGACACAGCCTCAAACATGGCGACCTTAACGCAGCGCAGTTAATATTAGCCAAGAGCTGATGCCAAAAATCCTCTTGCGCTTGGCAGGCACAATGTTTTAACAACTGCCTGGCAAATGTCTGCCTGCAAGGCTGCGGGAAGAAAATACGCCTTTAAAGAAAGGGCAAACTTACTTTGCCAATTGTTGGACTATTATCAGGGCAACAGCAATTTTTAAAAATTATGGCCATGTTTACCTCCAGTTTCTAGAGTAAAAGAAAACTTAATTCTTAAGAGAGCATTGCACCTACCTAGCTTAAATTACCAAGCTAAAGAGCCACGCAGATAGCTACAGCAGCACCAAACAGCCCATTCAAGCTACTGTACTTTTGCCATGTGAAAATCAGAGATTTGCAGACTTACCGGTTGGACAGAGCAACATCTGCCTGACAGGCACACGGCCACAAGAGCTGCCCAGCAAGAGGGTCACAGCCCTGCTACACAAACAGCGCTCTTTGCAGGGTTCAAAATTAGCTCCTGGTTCCACTACAGGTTTAACTTCATCTCCTCAAGGACCAGACCACACTGCCTGTTCCTCAGGGCACCTATGGGGAACCGACTGCGACTAGCCTGCAGCAAAAAGAGAAAAGCAGCCCTGCTCCTCTTGCTATAACCTTTTTGCTCACTGCATGCACCTGTGGCTCACGATGGCCCTGGTTTAGTTCAAAGCTGCAGCTGTGCTTTCTGCCTTCTCTGCAGCCGCCTGCAATTTAAGGTGTTGCTTGCCAGACTGGTTCTAGGTCAGCTCCTACAGCAACACGGCTTCTGCTCTTCCCCATCTTCATGTTTTAATTCATCTTTTCCTATGTATTTTTCTCAGATAAGCACTGGTTAAAATCTCAACCCAATCTTTTCATGTTGTTGTAGCCCGCAAATGAAAATGAAGCCCCTGCACCAAGTTAGGGGACTTCTTTGTAATAGAAACTCTCTCCCCGCCCT
Organism: Buteo buteo; assembly: GCF_964188355.1. Classification (NCBI taxonomy): domain Eukaryota; kingdom Metazoa; phylum Chordata; class Aves; order Accipitriformes; family Accipitridae; genus Buteo; species Buteo buteo. Next base: position 22,104,877 of record NC_134183.1, read on the forward strand.
TAAACAGAAACCTTTGTTGTGAAGCTGCTTTCATTGCAAGCTCCTCAGGGAAAGTCATTACATTTAATAGAGGTTGACCTCATTTTGTATACCTTGCTATTAAAGCTTATAAGGAGGGAACATAATTAGAAGCGGTGACTTCTCAACAAAGATATACAGTACCTGTTGTTGCTACCTCCTTCTTACCTAAGGATTCATTTAATATGGCTTGGAAAGAGTAACTTGAAACAGCTTTTGGCAGATAAGTGAACACAAGTAAAATGGAAAGATCTGGTTTCCAAGAAGCCTTTTACAAGCATTACAGAGAAATGAAATGAAACCCTTCAACAGCACACAAGGCTTCCTACAGACACTCTCTGGAAGAACTGCGAACGTGCATTCCGGGTGAAAGCTAATCTCAGTCTGAGTCTGGAGTTACATAAAGGCATTTTATGGCGGAGAGAACCAGTAGTCGTGCATGGACCTGCGCATGTGGCAGTCTCTGCTTGGCTGGAGGGAATTGCTGGAATTTTCTACTGCATTTCCAAGGCTGTGGTCTGAGACAAAGAAAGCAAAAGGGTTTGAGCTCAGTAAACATGTACAAGGGAGTGAATACAAAGATGCCCAGCTTTGTTAGCTTTCTAGCTTTACTAATGCAACCTGGGTTTCCACACAGTGGATACAATTGTCACAGGGGAATGGGTAAACATAGCCACTGGCCACCACTAAATAAATACATTTTTTGAAGTGAGGCAGTGCACTGCAGTAAGGGATGTGCTGCACCATGCCAGGGGCCTTGCTGAGCACAGCTGCGTTGGGGCTTTTCACCTTAACATGTTTTGAGTTTAAAACATCTGTTCATAGCCTGCTTTTCAAGTAAGCCCTACACTTTTCCGAACTGTAGAAGACCACTTGAAATACACATTTTTAATTCATTTTCCCAGCTTTTGTGATGGTCTCCCACCTCCTGAGCATCCGTTGCATCTCCCATGCTCTGGGCCCTGCTAGCTAAGTGCCACCTCCCTGCTGAAACACAGGTGCATTGCTATGAGAAACTCTCATTATGTAAAAAGAGCCATTTCTTGCTACAAGCCCCAGGCTCCCTTAAATTTCCCTTTAGATTTTGTGGTTTGAACGAGTATTTCTGCTTCAGCGAGCCTCAGAACTTCCTGATTTTTGCAGAGTTGTCCCCGCCACAAACGACTGAGTTCAGCTCTGCTCAAAACTCAGCTTTGGACTTGGTTTCTTGAAAAATCAAGATTAATGGTGGTGTCCCCAGCTGAAGCACTTTCACGTGGTGTTAAATAGCAACTTCTTTTCTATAGTACCATCTCTCCTGGGTCTGTGTGCCCTGCACCGAGCGGAGCAGTTGCTGCCTACACCTGCAGTCAGTTTGCTCTGCCAACTGTTTGCCCTGTGGTTTGTGGCACAACGTGCATTTCAATGGGAGAAAAGAGAAAGGCAGCTCCGGCAAGAACACAATCAGAAGCTCCCTGAAGACCACAGCATGGTGGCTTGAAGCACCCAGCCTTTGTTCCTCCTACTTGGGAACAGTTTTCCACTCCCTACAAGCAGAAGGGATCACAGTCATGAAAAATGTGTGAGGAAGCCCAGAGCTGGACTGCACCAGCCCAGCACAGTCCTGGAGGGCTGAGAGGACACTTGATGGCCAGCAGCTCTCCTCCTGCAGTCCCACAGGGACAGAAGGACCCAGCGTAGATAAGACACCTTTAGTCTTGCACCCTACTTTGCCTCCACCCTCAGCAAGGCCTTGGCTATTCCGGCTTAGCTAGTTTTGTCTCTCTCCTTCAGGTACCTCCTATATCAGATAAAGAGCCTTAATAAATCACACCCAACAATTCCCACCACACCTCAAGCAATTAACCCCATCCTGTGGCGGCGCTGGCTGGGGAAGCCCTGGACAATGTCCTGGGATGCCAATAAAGCCGAGAGCAATTTTGCTGCCTATTCAGTGCAAAGAAGGTTAGTCTTTTTGTGTTTATTTTTAGAGCAGTAAGTTATTTTCAAAGAGCCTTTCTGTCAGGCTTGGCCCTGGATAAGCTGCCAAGTCGGCTCCTCCAGCTCCACGGCATCGTTAGCAGGGCTGCCATGTGATGAAGTGGTGTCAGCACTTCCATTACAGCACCTTTCCCCTGCTCCAGTCCCCTTATAAATGGGACATAAAAATCCAGTTCTGGCAGAAACATTCAAGAGCCAACATGGAAAAGAGTCACCACCTTAACCTGATCTTTGCTAAAATTCATCTGGCTGGGGAGAGAAAGTGGGGATTTAAAATATATTTTATCCCTCCCACGCCTAAATCCTGAATTTTAAAATCCGGCTGTATCACACTCAAATTACTCACAGGGAATTTTTTTTTTTGAAACATATCCATGGTAAATGGAGAAGTGATCCTTTCCCTCCTCTGCCTCTTCCGCAAGCCAAATGCTTGATTAAAAGTTGCCATTGTCAATCCTACTAACAAAGACCACAGTTAATAGTCATTTTAATTGGGCACAAATCCATGGTAGTGTTGAATGTGAGAGACGGGTGTCCTTCTCACCACCCTTGGCCACACGCAGCCACCCCAGGTGCTGGGTCAGGGAACTAATTTAGCTGACAACTAACCAGGAGCTTCCAGCCAGCTCGGATCTGACTGAAACCACCCGTCAGCACGAGGCAGGGGCACTGTGGTGTTGGGAAACAGCGGCCGGGGCTGGAGGAAGGCAGGACTGCTCTTGGCACCAGTGCTTGTGCCTATGGACGATGTTTTTTGATAACTGGCATCTATATCAGCTGCTTCTCAGAAAGAAAGTGGCCCCTTCTTTTGTGGAGATGCTTGCTATAGAGTGGTCATGCTGTCAGCCAGACTGATGAATTAATCCAGACTCAGACTCCATCTATTTCCTTTTTTTCTCTACTTTTCAGCTGGATCAGTTCCCTGAGCACAAGGGCCAGCACACAGCGAGGAGGAATAGGGAACTGGGACAGAGGAGTACAAGATGCCTCCTGCCAGCAGCACCAAGGACTTGCGTTGGTGCACATTGACCCCGAAACAGCCCCGTAGTGCCACAGCGTTCGGCTCAGCTGGTTCCTCTCCCCTAAGCCAGCACATAGCGAGAACACTGCAAAATCAGGAGGGGAAGAGAAAGAGCCTGTAGCTTGCTCTGCTTTGCCTTAATGCCGGAGTAAATGACCATCTAAGGGGGCAGATAGGTCTAGAGGAACTATAGGAAGGGGAACTATAGGATGGAGCCTACCAACTCTTTCACTCTTACAAAGAAGTTCTCCCACTTCTGGTTTCAATATTTATACATTTTCTAACTCCAGCATGTATTTCTATGTTACCCCAGAAAAGGCAAAGTCTGGAAACTGCTACAGCCTCCAGCCAACAGGAGCTTGTTCTGGTGTGAAAACAGCTGCAGCTCCAGACTTGCTGAGGATGTTTAGGAGATGCAGAAGGGAGATTTTGTGGAGTCACATGAGACAGCAGCCAGCTCAGCTCAACCCAGCCCCGCTATCCCACTTCTCTATGGGAATGCTGTGCTGCACGACCTGGCAGTGCCTCCTACAACGCTTTGAGCTCCATTGCCAAATCCAACCACACTTGAAAGACGCGTAGAAGAACCAAAGAGAAGTTTCTGTGTGTCTCCCGAAAAGCCCTTCCCCCACCCGGCCTCCAGGCTTTTGAGCTGGGGGTAGGAAGGCAGCGAGCGCGGCCATCTGCCATCCCGCTCGGCGGCAGCCGCCCAGCCAGGCTGCACGTGCATTTTAGCCCGCTAATTAGTGTGCATGTAATCACGGCACATACTCTCTGCTTGGTGTGGGTGTGACAGGAGACATGGGGAGGGAGTTGGGATTTTTGCAGTAATACAGGACACAAATTAGAAGGAAACGAGACTTCCTGCTTATGGAGAAACATGTGCCAGTTGTCTGCTTTATGGTGTCAATCTGGAGGAATATGCTAGAGGATGCATATTCCTTTGCAGGACATACATAATGCCAATCTAACACCCCTGTGAGCACTTGTAAGGGGTAACTGCTATTTTGGCCGATGCCCTGCATTGCAAGGGCATTAGAAGATGGGGAGGTCCCTCAGCAGGCTGGGTCAAACATTGGCATCCCAGCCTTATCCCTGTGTCCTGCTGTTAGCGTGGCTGTGCTGGTAAATACCAGCACTGGGGCTTCTCCTCCTCCACTGAGGAACTGCAGTTCTCCCTGTGCCATCAAGTGCAGTGCAGTGGGTCATTTGGCAAAGCTCTGCTGTGACTTGCACCTGGCTAAAATTTGAGCTCCACCAGGAAGAATGACACATTACCCTGGGTAAACAAAAAACCTGTAATGAAGAAATGAATGTAAATACCAAAGGTAGGTGAGAGATTAATTCAGAGCTCAGAGGACACTGGATGTTGCAGGTGCTCCGACTTCACCTCTAATGCTGTGGTTTGGCTCAGCGCTGGAATTTATTCCTGTTAAATATGTACCTAATGAGACCACTGACGTGCTGGGAGAGTTGCATCAATTTTCATCCCTGGTGTTCCAGCTTCTGTTAAAGCTACCTTTAAAGAGAAAGGCAGTCACTAGGCACAGTGCTGCCCGACACACGCTTGGAGCCTGGCCTATGATGAGAAGGTGTGTGGTGTCTCCTCGCCATCTCACCCAGGTGTGTAAATGCAGGTCTTGCACATGCACCTTTGGAAACGGGACCGAAGGGGTTGTACTGACCTCTCTTGAGAGGGGGTTGCCAGGAACTGGTTAATATGTGGTACGCTGGCCCCGTTACCTTCTTCTAGGTGGGGCTGGGACTGCTCTACCCCCAAGACCCTTATCTGCTGCTGGCTGAGGGAGACTGGCAGAGGCAGGTCCACATCTCAGTCCTGTTGTCACTGTGAAATGCTGAGGATCCCCGTGTGCCACATGGAAGTAACTGTGAAATACAGAGAGATTCAACCAGTCCTGAAATGCCATTATTCTGCCAGGCATTTTGGGACCAAAGCAGAGAGGTGAATATGGCTCTCCTAGGCTAAGAAACAAAACAAACTGTATGGTTTTCCCTATCTGTTTATAAGGTTGAAGCATAAGTCATGGCTTTAAGGGCATGTACCATGGACTTTCTTCTTTAAACACAGAAATATTCTATCAGCGAATAAAACTATTTCAGCAGTCAGGCATAAGCTGACTCCAAAGGCTGTTGCAATTATGTGTTGTTGCAACTATGAGTTAAACAGTCATTTTGATTGCATAATTTCCTAGTGCTTGAGAATACCCCAACAGAGAAGAAACAAAAAAAAAAACCCAAAAGAAATAATGAAAAATATTCCACATTCTTAATCAAACTGATACCAGCAGACTGAAATCCCTCCTGTTCTGAGCTGAGGGTAAAGCCCTTGCAAAAGAGAAAAACAGAACGTCTGCTTGTCTGGCAATGCTTTCTGTCTAGCACCAACCAGAACAGTGCATAAACATCGGGTATATACCTACATATATATAGGGAGAGGTCAGACCTGAAATCCAGCCAAAACCAACAAAGCGTGCAAAAAGGAAGCATGTCTTTGCCATGCACTGCTTTGTCCATAGCAGTGAATTGGAAAGCGATTCTCGCTTATGAGTTAAGACGTTCCTATTGCAGAGAAGAAAAAGCGAGCTAGTAATTAGGAAGTCAAATGAAAGGGCTGCTACTCTGCCGTACTTGCTCTGTGTGTTAACAGCCGGAAGAATTAAACTACATCTGATATTCAAATGGACGGGATGAAATGAAGCACAAAATATGAGAGAAAATAGAACTCAACTCCCACAGATCCGTTTAGGGGTCCCTGAGGACAGAGGTAGGAGAGACCTATTTTACCACCCGGCAGGAGCAGCAAGGAGTCCTTAAGCGCAGGGCCTGCTCAGTCAAACCCTAGACCGCCCTAACACACCCTCACTTATCAATAATATTGCCCTTATCGGTGACGCTGAGCTGTCACCCCCCGTGCCCATTCCCAGCCCGCTCTAAGGCCCCGCGAAGGACTCTCGTGGGGGGTGCTGGGGAGGGGTCAGGAAAAAAAAAGAAAAAAACAAGAAAATCCCCTTTCTGCGGGGCAGAGGAATGACTGCGGCGGGCGGGGGAGGGACGGTGCCGAGCGCGGCCGCAGCCGCTCCCGGGGCCCGGCCCGGCGGCAACCGGCTGCTGCCACCTCGTGGCCGGAGACACCCGCCCCCACCCCCGCAGAGCGGGGGGTCCTGCTGCACAGCTCGGGGGGGTCGCTGAAACCGGAGAGAAAAAAAAACCCAAAACACACCAGCCTAGACATTCAGGAAAAACTCCCCGCGGACAAAAAAACCCCACCCCAACAACAAACCAACAACACCCCCCCCCAACAACAAAAAAACCCCAAACCAACCAACCGACCCCCAAACCCAACCCAAACCCCTCGAACCCCAAACAAAACACTTCGCTTCTCTGCAGCCCGCAGGATTGGGGCCAGCGCCGCACGGCTGGGGGGGTCGAACCGTGCTGAGACCCGGCCCCGCGGGCTCCAGCTGTGGTTTCAGGCAGGGGAAGGGGGTGAGGGCATCGCCCTGCCCCCACACCCGCAGTGCCGGCCAGCGGGGGTCCCACCGCCCCCAGCGGGTTACCGCCGGGCACACTTCGGGGAGCGCGGGGGCGAACGTGCGGGTGGTCGGGGTTTTGCCTCAGGCATACAGGGGAGCAAGACGAACTGAAAAGTAAGAAGCAACATTACCGAAAGTGGGCAGTAAGGGGGGTCCAGAACACCCTGAACAAGAAACGGTGTGCGGGGCTGAAAAATCTGAGCAAGGTCTGGGCCAGGAGCCCTCAACAAGGAAACTGTCCCCAGTTCCTCGAGTCCTTGCATTTCAGAAAACAAGGATTTTGTATATTTGTAAATGCACAAAACTGTCAAAGAAATGAATCGTTCAGCCTCTTCTCTCTTCTCTTCTCTTCTCTTCTCTTCTCTTCTCTTCTCTTCTCTTCTCTTCTCTTCTCTTCTCTTCTCTTCTCTTCTCTTCTCTTCTCTTCTCTTCTCTTCTCTTCTCTTCTCTCTTCTCCCCTTCCCTCCCCTTCCCTTCCCCCTTCCCCCTTCCTTTCCCCCTTCCCTTCCCCCTTCCCCCTTCCTTTCCCCTTCCCTTCCCCCTTCTCCCTTCCCCTTTCCTTTCCTTTCCTTTCCTTTCCTTTCCTTTCCTTTCCTTTCCTTTCCTTTCCTTTCCTTTCCTTTCCTTTCCTTTCCTTTCCTTTCCTTTCCTTTCCTTTCCTTTCCTTTCCTTTCCTTTCCTTTCCTTTCCCTCTTCTCTTTTCTCTCCTCTCCTCTCCTCTCCTCTCCTCTCCTCTCCTCTCCTCTCCTCTCCTCTCCTCTCCTCTCCTCTCCTCTCCTCTCCTCTCCTCTCCTCTCCTCTCCTCTCCTCTCCTCCCTTCCCCTCTCCAAATAAATTGTAAATCCTTGATTTTTTTAAAAATTTATTTAGGTCAAAAGGGCAATAATACTTGGATCTGATCTGAACTTTGGGTTTTTTTTAAATAGGAAATTCAGATAGCAAGTGTGGCTGTGTCTTGCACAGCTTTTAGCATTCTGTAAACTTCTTGAAATTATAAGGGAAAGGTTCCCACCTGCAGATTTCTAAGGGATGTGACAAGTGTACTTGCCCCTTCCTGTGTGGAACATCTCCAAAAATCTAAGCTGATGCATTTAAGTGGATATGTTATTTCTTAGGCCAAACGAAAGCACACTTTGCATGGAAGCTTGTTTTACTATTAGATTTATAGAGCATTACTATATATATAAAACCAAATTACTGCAGTTAAATAGCCTGTGAAATTCTTGCAAGCATATGAGAAAACACGTAAGGAACAAAATGGTGAGCATAGCTTTTCCCCTAACATTTTTGCTGCCTGAAGCAAGCAGTGGTTTCCCAGCAGTTGGTGCAGAGAGAGCTCCCCCTCCTGTTGAAAATCATCTTTAGCCCCTATCCACCCTTGGGAGACTTGTTGCTATTACCCAGCATTTCTGGGGATCAGACCAACGGCAATGTGAGGTGCTATAAACAGAAAATTTTAAATGGATATACATACACAGCACTGATAATTTGTTACAGATACACAGCACTGATAATTTGTGTTCATCTCCTTTATGATTTGCAGTGACTTTACTAAACAAAAGGTCATTTTTTTTTTCCCCTACTGCAGCAAGATTATCCCTGTCAAGAGAAATCATCCAGCACGCAAACGATTCAGCTGAGTGTCTGTCACTTCACTAAAAAAGCCAAAAAAACCATACCCTGCAATAATTTTGTTGTCTGCTGCAAGGGATCAGTAATCTGACAGTTTTTAAGAGGGTGAGATGCTCCTGTCTGGCGGGCAGATGATCCCATGCTGTGCTGAGGCACCACGTTTGCATTGCGAACTGCAGCTGAATCAGAGAGGACTTTACAGGAGCATCAGGTGGCCACCATGTCAAATCTCATCCAGAGTTTGCTCTATGTAGAAATGTCTCCTATAAATAGAGTAAATGCTCATAATAGGTAGCAAAGCCAGTGGGCTTTTCAGACCAGTTTGAGAAATAATTGAGCCTGCACTGAATGGCTGTATTATACCACGTACCAAGCTGCACCAGCAATTTCAACTGGCTATTCATACTTTTTTGAGGACTTTGCTATTTCCCACTTTTTTTCATTCAACCTGATTTGTAATGAATAGTCCCGGTTTTATAAAAAGGAAGGTGTTGAGGTAAGAAACATTTTAAAAAGCTCTATTTTCCAAGTGTCAAAAATCTCTCCAGCTTGACAAAACACAGCTATGGATGTAAACACACTGTTCTTTGATAAAGAGGAGAAGTTGAGAACAACAACTTGGAGGTAGCAACAGAACCAGTTTTAATACAGGGTTTCCACTTCCTAGGGACTTAAAAAGGAGCCAGTGACAGTAACTGAATCAGGCTGAAAGCAAAAACGCTGGATTTTTTGTGTGAATTAGCAATCCAAGAAGAGGATGCTCCAGGGCAGGACTCGGTGGCAGCCCTCTGCCTCCAGGATGCAGCTCAACCCACTGGTCCACCTCTGCTGCAACGTACAACAAAACGGAGACATATGGGAGCCAGCCTCTGACAGGCCTGAACGCTCAGGGTTTGCAAGCAATGAGAGTCACGTTGCTGTAGCGCAGAATGAGATGTAATCCTCCAGATCCCACCAGGGCTTCTATCCCTGCTCATCCGAACCTCATCCAAAAAAACAAAGCTCCCAACTCCCTCAAAGACTCTGCCACGCCACTCTGTGACCACAGCTAGCTTGCCCTCTGGGTAAACCCACGCTATAGGAAGTTTTTTCCACGCATTTAACAGACAGGTAAACTGAGACAGGGGATGAAGAGCATTGTGTGGGGCAGAGGTGGAAAGGGAGGTTTGTCTTCCCACTCCTCCATCCTGACCATCCGCTCCGCCAGTTAACACTTCGGCAATCTCCAGTGTGATTCCGATTAGTCTGCAAAGTGCTGCGTGTTGATGTTTTGGTTTGATACTTGGAGAGCTCTGTGGAGATATTTAATTAGACAAAATTAATTCCTTTGAGAACAACCTTCTGGCAGCACTTTGGAAAGTGTTAGGAAGCTTCTGTTGTTTTGACACTTCTCAAAAATTGGCGTTTCCTAATTTATTTTTAAAAGGACAATCAAACCACATTGCTCCCCAGGTCAAATAATAGCTGTGACTTGCCTGCCAGCATTGCTATCAGAAGACGAGGTGCCAGACCTTCTCACCAGAAGCCACTTCCCACAGCTGCCAAGCCCTTGCTGTTGTTGCCCTGAAAGGTTTCCCTTCTGCCTGAGCTGTCAGAGCCCTCTGGTCTCTTTGTTTTCTGTCCCTTTTTTGCCACCTTCACAGCGACTGCGGGGTCTGATGACAAGAGAGGCACGGTAGGAAGGAGGAGCATCAGTGGTGACCTTGTTGGCCAGCCCTGCAAGGTGACATCCCTTACAGCCACCCGAAGGGGAGCGGGAGGTGAAGCAGGAGGTGAATGGCTGCCCCGCTTCATGCCTGCCTTCTCCTGCAGTCCAACAGGGATACTGGTATTTCTTGTGGGACCATCTGCTGCTAATTCTGCAAACCTCCTACAGATAAGGGCACAGAAGGGCAAAGTCTTAATAAGATTAAACTTTGGGAGCCCCAGAGGTCTGTGTTTGCGGCCGTACCTGGGTTGGAGCAGGGAGGGAAATGGCACAGGCTGCAAGTACTGTGCAAAACACACTGAAAACCCTGAACAATCCCCGTAAGCCTCTTCCCTTTCACACTGCAGCCAACTAGGGTCTGGCTCCTTGGGCCCAGTTACATCGTGGAAGAGACCTTTGGGGTCAGTGGCTGGCAGAAGTGCCATGTGAAACTGCGCATCCTCCTACCATAGGACATTTCTTGGAGATTCATTTTCTGTCCCGGCTCGCAGTCCTCTTCTCCCTCTGAGGTTGCATGGGGGGGCTCCAGGCTTCCACGCGGGTTTCTCGGCCTTTTTGCTGCCTGCATTGTCCATCGACCTCTGTGCAAAATAAAATACTCCTTTTTGAGGTTTCCCTTGGCATCTCTGGACTTACACTGGGACAGAACATTTCATGGCTTTATTGTATGAAGTGAAGTGTTGAAGCAGCACCAAAGGGTGCAGTGTTTAGCCCTCTTCTGGCATAGCCGGAGTAATGCAGCAATAACAAAGGGATGCGCGGCATGATGTCCATTTTATTCAGTCTCCACACTTCCTTTAAATTATCTCCAAATTAAATTAGGATTTATGTGGATCTTCAAAAAAATCCGATCATATCACACCATAAAGGAAGAAGGAATCTATACTTAAACACTTAATTAGGGGATGTCTGCAGAGTGCTCTGCAAATGGGATGGTGTCAGAGTATGCTAGGCGTTTGGTATTTAAATATAGCTGTATACACACCCTCGGCCTCCTGAACTGCTGAAAACCTCTTAGCAGGTGATCACAAACCTTTCTATAATTGAAATGAACTTAATCCTGACAAAAATGTAGCAGCAGCTGCTCCAAAAGCTGTGGCTGCTCTCCAAGTATTTCTTACATTACCCTAGTCTGTATATTAAAATGAGACTGATTGCTGTGTTGCAGAATCCTGCCACAGAGTGTCTCTTACAAGAAAGCTGCTGTGTTTTAGATTTAATGGCTTTGTTGTATTTTTCATAAGAACACTTTTCTCTTGTGTGATGATTGCCACGCAAGGATCTGAACTGCTCAGATATTAATTACTTAGGGCCTGCAACAATACTCTAAAGTAAAAGGTAAATACGGATATTTTCTTTCTTTCTCACACACACACTATGGTGATACATATGGGCAGTTGCATATATGGTGGGCTGAAGAAGCAGAGCTGTGTTTGGAGGTAAAGAAAGTGAGCTGCCAGCCCAGAGGATGTATGCAGGACGTTGAGAGGAGACAGCAGCCAGCCAGAAGAAGATATGAGAAATTACTGTAGCTGCCCTCCTAATTTAACCTTCATGCCACAAATCTCTGCCTGAATCCCAATGTGCTGTGGAGAAGTGGGACAAGGAGCAGCTTCTCCTGTAATTCCTGATTTTCACCACTATATAAGAATTCCCCAGTCTGCCTTGGCTCCTCCGAGTCCTTCCTCCCCTCTGTGCTCTCCCTGCCTCCTCTCCTGTCCCTGGATCTCCCTGCGCTTTGCCGAGTGGGACCTGCATTTATGCAGCACCACCAAAGAGCAACCATCACGCGACTTTTCTGGCAAGGAGGAATCTTTTCACCTCAAACGCTAGCAAACCCCACAGCAAAAATCCAGGGAAGGCGGGGCTCAGCGGGCGTGCAAGACGGATCGTGCAGAGCAGGCACTGAGTTCCCGCTCCCTCGAAGCCACTGCAGTAATGAGGGGGTCATGGCCCTTGAAAAATCCTATAAGCAGGACTACAACGACTGAAGTGAAGGTACTTGACCTGGGAAACCACTTGACTCGGAGGGATTTGCCTGTGGTTGCAAGGGTTTACAGGTCCCTGCTGCCTGCCTCCCCCTCGGTCTGCAGAGCTGGACTCACACTTCCAATCTCTTGTGCTTTATCTGTTTTATGGCTTCGACTCCCAGCATGGAAAACATTAACTCAATCTTATTCAAACTGTTCTTTTGCCCCGAGCTAACCGAGGCACATGCACTCATTTTTATGCGTGACATCTAAGGCTGTTGAAAGGGCAGAACAGAAGATGGTGCTGCCGAGCCAACATGTTTTAACAAGAAAACTTCCTGGAGCTGCTGGGTTTTTTGACAGCTCCAGTTCCAAAATAATCTTTGTTTAAACTAAAGAGTTGTCAAGGAGATAAGTTCAAGAAGCACATGAGCTACAAACAGCCCACTGCCCGTTCCCTCATAGAGCCGAGATGCAGTGAAATATTGATGGACCAGACTCCCTAATTGTATCTCCTACTGAGGGGCTAGCTTGAAATCTGGAGCTTTGCTGCTTTGTATGTGGCACCGTTGGGATAAAGCAATGGGAGTCCTTGCAGAGCTACATGGGCAATTGGGTTGGGATGCATGTGGCTAATGAACAGGCATCAGCTAGACGGCTTTGTGGGAGCTAATGAAATGTTCAGTACAAAATGTGTCACCTCCAGGTATCGTCTGTGCCTCACTCCTGGAGTTTAATCCTCTTCTCTGCCACTGCCTGGGCAGCCTCGTGCTCTGTTTACAGAAGTCTTCTCCATGTAAAACAACAGGAGCAGCAGAAAGAACAAAAGCACTTTTGATCCCCAAACTGGGCAAAATGGTGTCAAGCTCTTAGGCTGTGTTTTTTTCTTATTAAGCTTTATGTTATTCAAAAATTAAGGAAAATAATTTCTACCCACAGTGCTGGCAGCTACATATTCTTTATAGGGAAATTTTAGCTCAAACTGAGAACAGCAATAGGAAACTGCTTTATTTTTCACATCCAGGGTACCCTCATACCTCCACAGTTCACCTGTCTGGGAATTTGAGTGGTTTGGTGGAAAGAAACATCCTAAATTCAGATGCCTCTTCAAAATTTGATTTACTCTGTGGCTGTAAAAGAACTGGCTGTTTCACAGTATTTCATTTTCTAATTCACATGGCACCTGTAAATGCAACTAAGCATAGAGAGCTGAGCATCTAATACACAGTAATGCTGAGAACCAGGACCACGCTCCACTTTGTCCCTTCTGGCAACTCCATACTTGGTGAAGCCCATGTGGGTTACAGGGCCAGAAATCAGAATTCGTGCTGCATCTCGGCATATCACCATGATGACAAATGAGGTCTGTACTGTTAATTCCTCTAGAAAAGGATGCCACACATATGTATGCAGCACAGATGATGACTGCCATCAACAGTCAGGAGTCTTCACTACTGGCCTTAACACAATTCTCTGCGTTAGCTTGGTGGAGCCACTGTATCTTCTTGTTTTCACTTCTCTGGCTCCAGAGCAAGAATAATATTTACCTATTTTACAGGCCACACTAGAAAGATTAATTAGCTAATGCTCACTGAGTACTTTGAAGACACAAAGCAACAAATGCATTTAAAGGACTGCGTTCAATGTGCCTGAAATCAATAGATACTTGGCAAAGACACTAGTGAAGGGTCCCAGACAGTGTGGAAGCACCCAGGGACTTGGATGCCCAGGTTCTGGTCCTGACCCACAGGGGAGAGCACACACGTCCACCCATGTATCCCTGCTCCCCCCTGCAAATGTGCAGGATAAAGGGTATGTTGGTACAGCCTGCTGCTACGCAGATAATAAATTTGAAAGCAACAGCAGTTCTCCCAGACGAGGGAAGAGGCTCATCAGACCGTTCATGCCCTGAAGCTGTCTGGGCTTGTGAGGGGTGGGTGGATCACTCCAGGAGCCCAAACCGGCTCACGGTTTTCCCTGCCTCGAGCAGTTTCTCCTTTCCAGGCAATGGATGCAGCATGTAGCAGTTGTGAGCCAGCGCAGTGGGAAAAGTTTTAGTAGGCGCAACAGAAGGAGAGAGAAGAAGCGAATGCCTCGGGCTCCTGGGAAGCAGCTGGAAGATCAAGAGCCGTTCAGTGCTAAAACACTGTCCCAGACCTGGGCATCATGTACGAACCGGTGGCTACAGCTGCAGTTCAAGAGTGAGCCAGTCTGCAGCTGCCTGATGTGTAACTTAGCAGTCAGCGGAGACTTCACAGGTAAAATAAAAAGCCGTCCGCGATTAAACTGACCCGTTAACTGAACTCTCCCCGTGGCCAAGGATAAAGTCCCTTCGGATCAAGGCCTGTCGGTCAGCAGCATCCTGCTCCCTCTGCTGTTCCCACTCAGGAGAAAGAAGAGGCGGGCAGGGTAGGACCTTCTGTGGCACGTCCATGTGAGCTTGCAGAGGCAAGGCAGGGGCAGGCAGGAGGAGAGGGCCCGCAACCCCGCCGGCGCCCTCCTCCTCTTGTGACTGCCTGCGTTGCACCTTCCCGGCAAGGAGGTTTAGAGTCCCTTCCCTGCAAGAACAGTCTCCTTTGCACATATCGATTTGTGGCTCGCAGGTACTTGTTGGGATACCGGAGTTAAGACTGGACAAATTTACCATCTGGTATGGCCAAAGACATGGCCAAGCACAGGGGAAACCTAATGTTTGCTCTTTTTTAAATATTACAAAGATAAAGGCAAGACTGGGAGGCCTGAAAGCAGGTTGCAGAGATGACTGGAAGGACTCTGACGCTGCTGCTTTCCATCCCCTGACCGACGGTGCAGACGGACCTTGTTCCAGCACTAGGAGCTGGAAGCTTCCCACAGAGAGGGGATGGAGAACCTCCCTGCAACCTTGTGCCCAGAGAAGCGCCATGGGCTTGTCCGTGCATCCCCATGGCCTCTGTTGGCTTCCAGAACTTGGTCTAAGCTTGACAGTAGAAAAATCAAGCAACTAATTTCTTGGCTTTCCTCCACTGCACATTAACACACTGCAACCTTCCCATACACACTGTCTTGAGGACAACATGAGAAAAGCTTTTGCCTGAGAACGGCCAGAGAGCTGCAGTGCCCTGTTGTTGCTTTGCAGCTTTGAAGGCTCAAGAGAGAGTTACCAGACAGGCTGAAACAGCTACTGTCCATCAGTGTTGTTCAGCACTGCTGAAGTAGCATGGATCAAAATTCGATTCTTTCTTCCTCAAGCAGAAATACTAAATCAAAGGTTAGCAAAAATGTTTTTGCTCCATTGACAAAGATTCAAGGCAGATTCAAAAGGTTCCCAGCATAGAAATTTAGGGACTAGGAGCAGTGAAATCTTCATGCGTCTTTCTTCAAGAAACGCTTATATGCCTAACTCCTACACCTTCCAGCAATCAAAAGTCTGGCACTCTGAATACAGAATTGTCTGAAATACCAGTTTATTGCCTCAGTTTCCCCATTGTGTCTCTAGAACTGCATTAATTGGGACACTCACAGGCTTTCATTTATTATTCTTGTCCTGGTATTTATGAAAGGTATGGGAACGGGTGTATGCAGATCAAACACAGTCAGATCAAAACAGGCTCAGAGACTGGTCCTTGTGCCTGTAATCCAAAACCACTCAGCAGGAGCCTACATTTGTTAAACGAGACCATCAGTCTTCAGCTATTTCTAGAAAAGCTGCAAGGAGAGGAAGAGGCAGCGAATCTTCCAAAGCCATGACAGTGTTGAGGGGCCACCTCTTCCTAAAGCTACTGTATTTCTCTCACCGTTTTCTGTGCAGTGGGTCGTTATGAATTACTAATTACCAAAGCAGGCCAGTAAGGTCTGTCACTGACCTGCTGTGTAAGCTGAGAAAAAAAATGTATCTGTCCCCGCTGCATTGACTCAATGTAAATGTAAAATATGTGCACTGAAGAGGCTTGAAGCTTAATATAGGTCTTGTTAAGTGTTCATAAAGGATACTGAAACCCTTAGATTAAGAGGTACAGCAGAGGAGAATGATAGGGTTATAAAATCCATTTCTACAAATAACTCATATTTATATAGTGCCTTTCAACCTAACGGATCCCAAAGCTTTTTTTCAGCATAACACCCTGAGATACTGTGTTCACTTCACCTACCAGTTCAAGGCAACCTCCTCTGAAGTGAAATGTGGCAGCTGTTTAAAAGCCCCGAGTAGTAGTAACTTTAATAATAGCAAGGCATTTATATGGTCTTACAAACTTCAAAGAGTTAATCCTCTGCCCCTTCAGGAGGCAGACAAGGTTTATTATTCCCATTTCACAAAGGCAATATAACAAGAGTGGACAAGAGTGGAGAAAATCTGCACTCCCACAGATTTATAAAGCGAAATTCCGTGCATGAGCCTAAAGTGCTTTTAATCCCACATAGAGAAAACATATCAACATGTCTTATTAAAAAAGTCCTCTACTAAAAATAATGATGTGGAGAGAGCTCTGATCTGGATTCTAACACCTGCCACTTCTGGCGAAAAAATTACCTCCTCAAGCACGTGTTGACATAGAAACATCATGGTCTGCAAATGCTTCTGTGCCATGAAACAAATTGGGCGCTCAAAATATACTGCCAAGAATCAGACAATCTGTTTTAAGAGGACCCAAGAGTTACTAAAAACCTCTTGAAATATAGCAGAAGAGAAAGCTGCAGCAACACCAATCTCTGAGGCAGGCTGGCATTGTTCTTCCACCACATGTGGCTCCGTGGTTCTTCCCAGCCTGCCTGCATCGCATGGCAATGATGCTTCCAACGAGGAGGAAAATTTCCTTCTGTTATCCCCAAAGGTTCTGCAAAATGGTCCTGAACTTGGGAAGAGAAAGTTACAAAATTGCTTGGATTTAACCTCGTATTCTTTGAGAACTGGAGTCCTGTCCCCAGGTCATATCACTGTTCTCATATTGTTTCTTGACTGCACCCTGATGAAGAATGAAATAGGAGCTTAAAAGGACTATCTTATCCCTGGAGTCCCAAACACCTTTTCACACAATAGCACAGAAGTCTCCAGCTTTCATTCCTCCTGCAGTTTCCCACCAAGGATTTGTCCTATTGCAACTTCCACTCTTACTTCCAGTCTGAACCGAGAAACACGCTTTTCTAGACCCCTTAGCTCCCTTGCAATCTGCTTATCTAGCCCAGACTGCATAGCCTGCGGCATGAAGTCGCTGCAGCCTCCCTACAGCCATGGGCAGCTTTTCAGTGGGGGCTGCAAAGCTGTTTTCAGCCAGGTTGCCGAAGCTCCCGAACAACTCTCATCTGCCCTCAAATAGACCTGGACAACCATCCATCCTTCCAATAGAGCTGACCCCCTGCAGATGCCTTGAGTCGCTCCTACAACCTGAGCGATGCTTAGGGCTGGTGGAGGGTGGGCTGTGGTCTCTGGGTCCTGCAGGATCTCGGGCAGAGGGGCAGGGAACCGGGAGAGATGAACTGACCTATGCTGAGCACCATCAGTTCTCCAACAAATTGATTCCCATCACAGGAGCACATTTGCTACATGAATCACATCCCATTCATCACTGCAACTGTCTGGATGTAACTTTGCCAGCCAGGGCTTGGCCTCTCTCTCCAAAAAGCCCCCGATGTGCAGTACAGCAGCTCCACACTGCAGCACGTGGATCAGTGCTCCCGCCTGACTCACTCTCCCCCTTCCTCCCTTCACAGAATCTGCTCCCTTTCAACCCTCTGGCTTCACTGTCCCCAGAGAAACCTGTGCTTCCACAGTCCCGCTGCAGCCTCTGCTGCGAAAGGATGGCCAGGGAAGAAAGGATGTCTTTACCAGTGTCGTCACTAAGCTGCAGGCAGGTCCTGTGCCCTCATCACCTGCATGCCTAGGAAGCGGTGCCCTGCATGGGAAGCCACGCAACCGGGGAAGCTGGTCTGAGAGCAGCATGTTATGAAAAGCTGTTGCAGAGCCCTGGCAAACACGCCCTGGCCTGAATTCATAGCCTGGGGCTGACACTCATTTAGGCACACGAACAAGGATGTAGAGGTCTGGTACTTGGATATAAAATGTGGGCCTTTCTGACACTGTGAAACTCAAAACGGAGAGCAAAATAATTTCCTACTGCTGTGGCACTGAGCTCACAGCAAAGAGCTTTTCACCTTCTCCACTTTTGGAATAATTCATTTAACTTTATGGCATTTCACTACCGTGCAAGTCAAACACACCGGCGAGCATCTAGATGATGTCCCAGGGGAGAAATCTCCTTGATGTATTTGATGCCTTATGAGACAACACAGATGGTCGTGGAGGAGATCCTGCGACTTTGCTTCCTTGGCAACCTCGGTGCCAGGAAACCGAACACACCACCGGCTCCGCACGGCATCGCAGCTGGCTGCCGGCCACGTTCGCCTAACGCTCCAGCCCGGGGGAGGACGCACCGCAGCTCTGCTGACCGCCTTGGCGGGCTCCTGACGGGTGCCCCGCTCGCCCCGCTTTCTGTTTGCTCTGCGAGGTCTGAGCTCTGCAGGCTGCTCTGGAGCTTGCTTTCAACCCTGAGTAATGAGCGTAATGAAGTGTGTTCTGGCAGGTCTGACTGACGACATCAGTTGATTTCTCAGGATGACGGGGAGTTTTACAAGCTTAAGATAGCTTACAGGTCCTTATTTACAGTTCTCGAGCTGAAGCCCAGACATAGACACCCATATATTTGGACTCAGAGGTTGAGCAAGTAAAGAAAATGTTTAAATATCTCTCCCTCCTCTTGATTCCCTGCCTGTGGGATTACTATCCATCACAGGTACGAGTGTGAGGAGAGAGCTGCCTGTCTCTCCTCCACCGACAGCTCTGGGGAATCCCTGAATCCACATCATGGCAGGTGAGTCACCGTCCTTCCCACGGAGAAAGGCACGAGACAGCCCTTGTTGACTGAAATGAAAGGACAGAGTGAAGCCTAGATCATCCTGGCCACAACTGACGGGGTGCGGCAGTGGAACACAGGCACAGGATGCTCCCAGTCTTCAACTGGTGTAAGTCAGCAGAACTACCCTCAGTTATACCACCTGAGAATTAGGCTTTTTCCACTAAATAAATCATGCGGCTCTTTCTTTCCTTTTCTTCCCTTTCCCTCTTTGACTCCAAAAGAATCCCATTTAATCTGTAGGGAGCTTTTCCTGAAGAAAAAATCCCCACCAGGCTTGACCCTGACCTTTGCAAATGGAAATATGATGTAGTGAGAATTGAGACCTGAGAGTCAACTAGCATCTTCGGTTTTGCTGCTGAAATACAGCAGGTCATTTCACATTTCTATTATGAGCCTCAGATAATGGGGAAGAAAATTAGGTAATTCCATTTTTTTGATTAGTTGGTTTTCTCGTCAGCTGGGAGATAGGATCTGAGGTATGTGGAGAATGACTGGAGGCATAGGATGAACAGCTGGTCATAGATATTGTTTGGGATGCTATTTCTGCATGACCTGCGCCAGGGATATCAAAAGAGATTGTGTCTGTCTCCCCTGACATTTATACCTGTCTTCCATCACTGACTTCAAAGCAGTTGCTCTGCTTTTGCCCACATTTGAGTGAGTAGGGAATCAGGACCATTGTTTAAAGATAGTCTTGAACCTTACCTAAGCTTTTAAATGATTGAAAATGAGTTATGTATGGAGACATAAAAATTAAAGTACATCAGGGAACCCACAAGCGATAGCAAGATGTGCTGGAAAGGGAGCCTTGCCAGAGCTGACAGACAGCTGTTTATGGGGAGAATTAGAAACACTAATTCAAAGTCTGCAAATTGCCCCATGAGAGCAGATCCTCCTCATCAGAGAGACTGACTGACTTCTACACGCAGGTACGTATGAAAAGAAGAGTTTGCAGAATCAAGAGCAGTGTTAGTAAAAAAAAGAAAAAAACCCCAAAAGATCACTGCATGAAACATCAATAAGCATAGCAAGAAACAAGTGGATACTAGACAATCTTTAATTTAGAGAAAAAAAGACACAAAACCAATGTCTAGCAAGTAAAGCCTGATTAAATTTAACAATAAGTTTTTTAAAACAAAAAAAGCAATATGTGTGATTAATGAAGCAAAGTATTTTATTTCCCATCTCAGGGGGTCTTCAACTCCAAGCATTCTGGAAGACATGCTTTAGTGATATCTGTTAGCAAGCTCAACCAAGGGTTGAAAGGAGCAGATTTGATGCTCTCATGCTTCTTTCTGATCTTAAAAATCTGTGAGCATGTTTGGATTTGGTAAAGCATTTGATATCATATCATAAAATTTAGCTCTTTGGATGATCTGAATGCAATAGTCCATGGACCAAATCACAGCTGAGCGGCTGCCAACAAAGAGGAATACTAAACAGGGAGTTATTGTGTTATAGAATTATGTTTATTAGGGCATCGCAGAGATCAGGTCTTTGGTCTTTTTTGACATTTTTATTGATGACTCTAAAGAAGGATTCAACAAAAGGATGACAGGCATTCACAAAAGTGACATGAAGTTGAAAGGGATCACGAACACCAGGGAAACCAGAAAGATAATGCAAAGGAATCTGGATAGACTAGAAACTCAGAGTGAAAATATCTCAGTGCAATGAATCTCAGAGCCGGGCAGATTGGAAGTCTCATATCTGCTGATGCCTGTAGGCCTTAAAGGCGATGCTCATTAAGATCATGCCATGGGGGGAAGAGTCTAAAAAGTGCAGTGTATGGGGAGATGCTCCATCTGAAGCCCTAGAGATATGTGATACAGCAAGCCAGAAGGAAAACAACAGAGAATCCTTTAGCACTTTTGGCAGGCAAGCAGTTTAATAAACATGTCTACCAAGAATCTTCTATAATAAAACTGGAGGTATCATTTCTGTTCACGGAGCTAGTGTCATGTCTGCAAATTGCATAAGGCTTTGTCTCGTCAATGCATTAATTTCCATCCAAATGCCCAGGCAAAGCCTCTATTAGCAACCCCTGTTGACAAGAGTGGATTATTCAGGGAAGCGTAACTAACTCTCTTACTTCTCTGAAATCTACACTCACTCCTCTGCTGGCAGATGAAAATTCACAAGTGAAAATGTCTACTGTCTTTCTGTTGTTTTAGGTGTTTGGAGCTGGATTTAAGGAGAGATTCTAGAGATCCCAAACAGGGTTTAGGGCTTGGAATCTGCCGTGGCGTGCAGGTAGTCTGCTGTTCCCTTAACCCATCTCCCAGCACCTCTTGGGTGGAGGAGAAGGGGATGAGGAGCAGGCAGAGGACTCCTAGGGACACTCTCAGCTGCAAATGATCTGTAAGCCCTAGGGAAACTGGGCAAATTTAGCCAGTCTAGAGCAGCTCTTCTGTGCAGGTTTCCCTGCCGTACTGTGGCATCCCTCCCTTTGAGAGCCTACACCAGCAGCCAGGGAAAGATATTCTGGAGAAACGGTTGGATGGAGCAGTGCAGCCAGGGAACTGGGACAAGAGAACCCAACGCCAGATTGCTTTAGGTGGCCCCAGAGCACCCGATGCTAAAGGATTTGTATTAGGTGGGAGCAGAGGAATGACCTTTGCCTGCAAGTCCATCCCACCCTGTCTGGCATTAGCTAATGCCCACGAGCCTGTGGAGCAACTGTCTGCATGGTTTCATTTTTCTGTGACCTAGAAGCACTTTCCAATTTACCACTCACATAGCTCAGCCAAAGCGCTACGTACAGATCCGCATGCAGAGCACATTGTGCCGTTGCACCTTACTCCATTGGCCTACACTGCTCCCAGCGTGGCTTTATCTCGCTGTAAAATAAAGGTCATTATGGTGTTGTGCAGGTAGTGAAGGCTTTGAAGAAATGCTTTGAAGTACGCTATAGAAGTAGACATTATTACCCACTGCCCAGGGATTTGGAGAAGGTTTAGCCTGATAAAAAGGCTTTGCATTCTGCTGGCAGGAAGCATGACATCAAGTGGAAATTTTTCCAAGCTGAATTCAAATGAGTTGATTTTTCTATATCAGCCCTTCTTCTAGAGAATGGGTAAGCCGTTCCCTGGACTGTGTGAGGTTTAATGCTCTAACAAGGTTCACCCTACCATTAAGGATTCACTGGGTAGAGCTGTGCTCATAGTTTAGGACTGAAATTTTAAGGGGCTTGATTTGAGATAAAGTTTATGGTTCATTGGAAGATAGTAAGTACATCTGGCTCAGGAGAAGTGCTTGTACGGGTCTTGGTACTCAGGATCTAGAGGCACAGCAGATTTGGCAAGGCACAGGAGTTGGAGTAGAGGCTAGATTAGAAAATCCTCATAGCTAGGACCACAGTGAATTAGCCTCCCAAGGGAGGACTGTATGTTACGTTCAGCTCCAAACAGTGCTGCTAGACTCCTGCCTTCACAAACACTACATTCTTTCACAGGTGTTTGGATTGGGGAAAGAAAATGGGGAGAAACAGCATAGGCTTATGGACTAGACATCTTTCATCTCAACTGCAATAAACCTATTAGCATCCCACAGGTGAGGAAGGGTTTGTGGCTCTGTGCTGATAATAGCACTGACAGCAGATGTTTAGTGCCAGGCAAATTCTTTACAGCTAACTTTATTTCAAGTGCTTGCTTCCAAAAATTGTCAGCTGTATTTGGGGTGATGCTGAAAATATTTTAAATGGTGTCTCAGGCAGCAAAACCAAGAGATGGGTAGAAACTGCAGCTCACAAAGGCTGGCTTAAGTAACAATTTGTGTAGTGCGAAGCGACATTTATTTAGTTGATTTAAAGGCGCTCTGTAAAGGAAACAAATATATTTCACACCTGCTCTTCATGTGTAACAGGCTTAAAAATTTAGTTGAAAAACCACGTTTGTTATTTGAGAACTATCAAGGTATTTTCCCTTTCTGCTTTGCTTTTTAAACAGAGTAGAAAGTAGATGTGAGGTATTTTTAAAGTGATGAGATACTTGAATCTTCTGAACATCTAGATTCTTACCTCAGGTGTCTTTCCGATATTTGAATTAAATAGATGATAACAAGCAATAGTGAGTTTCTAGCAATTTAAGAAATAATCCTTCCTTTCCTGATTGCTTATCTTTTATCTTTTGATCTAGTAAGGTCATAATCCTACTATTTCTCCACTCATCCATAGAGACCCTCCAGCCAAACAAAGATAAGGCTTCATGTTTCTAAAGTAAAACCAGAAAAATCCTTCTCTGGAAATCACAGCAAAAACAACCAAACAAAAACTCCACTAATGAGCTGCAGTGTTCAGCTCTTTTTGAAAGCAACAAACCGTAGCAAGCGCTCATGGATTTTCCCCTGTCAGTAGCCCTTTTGGGATGTCCTGCTCCTGGTAACCATCTTGCCATGAAACAGTCTTAGGTCTGGTTCGCACTGGGGATTTGGAAGCCCAGCTGCAGATGTTAACAGATGTTTCCTTACCTTCCCCAGAGAGTGGGTGCCACTCGCGCATCTATAATCCTCTATCCACTGATTCCTCTAATAAGATGCCACAGGGGTTTAATCTCACAGCTTCCAGGGGAGCTGCTCCACCTGGAGAGCTATTTGAGGCAACTCAAGATCACTGTCACTCCAGGGGAAAGGCTGATGCTGGGATGACAGTTACAGGCATTGCTCCATTAAACCAGAATTAAAGTCTGCTGCTGCTTAAAGGGGAACATTTCAGTAGAGCCAGGAGTCAGTTTGCCTCATCCCTGCTCCATCGGGTGTTAGGATTCCTGTGAACTGCAAGCAGATGTTTGGCAAGGCGAGTTGCTCTCAATAACTAGCTCTTCTGTAGCACTTTGACATGGTACATGCTTTACAAAAGAGCACCCAGGATCAGGGGGGTCACTCCAAGTCACAGGCGCAGTGCGGCATGGGGAGAGTGCATAACCTCTCCAAAAGCACCCGTCAGGGTAAGATGTTCCACCACGGGATGGATAGCTAAGTCACACAGCAAATCTGTGAGCTTCAGGCTTTCTGGAGAACAGCTACACATTCCAAAGGGATGTCTGCATGACAAACGGTGTGCAGACATCCCAGAGTTGGTTTCATAGTCGCAATGACCATGACGTATTAGTGCAGCATTCTACAAGGGCTCAGGAGGATTCTCTCCTTATTATGCATGTGCAGGACTTTTAAGACATAGGTAAGCAGGTACTGATGGATGAGAAATACTATTACAGCACACATATTTCCTTTTGACCTGATCTGACTTATCTCTCCTGCGATGACAAAATAAGTGCCATGTTTGGGGGTGACGACAGTTCAGCTGGACCAGGAGATAGTATACAGAGGGGTTAAGAACCAATTCTGTTTTTTTCACATCCAGGTCACTTGTAATTCTGGATGGAGTCCTGCTACTTGGCAGTCACTTCAACATCATCAATAAACCTCCAAAGCCAGCTGAGGCCGCAAGATTAGCAGCTACTACCCCGATGAGTTTGCCTTAAGCAGCTGAGATGAAGAAAAACAGCCTAATGACACAATCTGCAAATTATCTTAAAAAAAAAAAAAAAAAAGACTTGAATTATTTGTCAGCTTCCTTCAGGTTGCACTTCAGCGGGCCAGCCAGGACATACTGCACAAATAGGCAGCGAAGCCGTGGGAGGCAAAGTCATAATCGGCTTTTGTGTTCTTTGATTATTGTTATCCAAACTAAACAAAGATTTGTGGTTTACTGGTGTCCTTCCTTTCCTTGTTTTTTTTCAGATTAACTGCTACACTGTGACATTGTGTATATTAGTGATATTGTAGGAACCTGTTAAAGAGATAATCTCTGCACCCCGGCTTAATGATTGCACCAACCTTTGTTTAAAAGAAATCTGCTGCTTATCATGGGCTTAAATTGCAAGCCTTTTGCAGCAACAACACTGGCTTTTAAGTGTCTGTAAAAAGCCATAAATGCTTTAGACGGTCATAGGAATAACAGGCTAATATAATGAGCTAACTAGGAATGTGCAAAGGATTCAGACTTGTCCAAGTGTATCTGAAGCTACTGCTTGCTCTAGATCACTGGTCTCTAACAACGGGACTTCACAGCAGCCCTCAGACCACTCGTGATAGATGAAGCATTGCAGTTCTACTGCACTGCTGGGTGAGGCTATCTATCGATAGTCACTGGAAGAATGATTAATCCTTGCACTTACTGTATGCTCTCGTCTGACATCCAAGCTCAAAGACTCTGATTGAGACCTGGTCGGTCCTTGAATTTATATCTCTGCTAGTACCCTGGGTTTTTAGTTTTGAGACCTCAGAGGCGTGCTCATGTAACACTTACATGTTACACTTTATTTCCTTCCTTACTGGAACTCCGGTCTTTGTCCAGAAGGTGTATTACTTCTGCAGAAAATCCTTGGGAAGGCAGTTTGCCTCATTTTGTATACATTTCATTTCTTGCACAGAAACACGTATTCATTCCCACAAACCCAGCTTGCCTAAATCCAATGATTGAGCCAGCTTCAACTCCTTTGCTTATTTCTTCTCTGCACAATTTATTGCAAATTCTACCCTATTCCGAGAGCTAAAAATACATCTGGGTGCTGCCTGGAGGCCATCAGAGAGCACAAAGGAAAGGGCAGCCTGAGCTTCATATGCATTGCTAAGCAATGCATGAAGAGCCTTCCCCACAAATGGGGATGCTCTTGTAACAGGCATCCATAAATACAGAAATCTGCCATTCTCAGAAGCAATTGCATACAGAAACACTCTCGCTCGTTCTATTTAGCCAGCACCAGACTCTTCTACAGAAAGTGCAACTGCTAGTGAGAGCTCAAACTTATAATGATACTGAACAGGTGTAAACTGGAAGAACAGCTCAGCAGGGAGAAAAGCTACACCAACTCCCACCCCTACTATCAGCAAAGCCTGCTCCTCGAGCTTCATATTTGTATTAGGAAAGAAAAGCAAGCTCTCATCAGAAAGGAAACCAAATACTTTCTGCATTTTTCACTGACTGTGAATTTCCTCTCCACTTCTCAAAGTCATGTTCTTCTACCAAAGCTCTCAGGGGTGCAGGCTTTCACATCAACCACTGCGAAGGGGGAGATGAAACCAAGCTGTAGTTTCCCTGTTATCCAAGTGGCACTCTTTGTCCTATATACATGGAAAATGTGACTTATGAGGTAAAATCTAAACCCCACAAATTAGTTGAGATCCCCAAAAGATGACTATTCAGATAAAATGTTTATTGCAGAAGGACTGGTAAACTCCGCTTGCTCTTATTTGTTACTGCTCTGTTCAGAACAAACCACATGATGTCATTGAAGAACAGAGTTGCAAAATCCCACATTCCAGACGAGGAACTAGGAATGATTCCCAAATTAGGCAAATGACATGCGAAATATCATTAAAGCATCTATGAGGAAAAAAAAACCCCACCCACCCCAAAACAAAAAAAACCCCTGAAACCACATGAAACAAATTATGTTCTCCAAAACGGTCATGTTAATGACTCTTCACCTCAAATACATTTAGTCAAAAAACTCCTCAGTATCTTGAGAATATGGAGCTAGGATTGCAAAGTTAATTTAAAATTCAGGAGCAATATTTGCAGATTATTTATATAGCAACAATCTGCAAATGTTTCCTTTGGATACTGCCATTTGTCAGAGATTTTGGATGCCATGCTTTCCACTTTAATGCCATTTTTAGGGGTGGGACTGTAAAGAAGCTTCCATGCTTCCTCTGCTCCAACAGCCTATTTACTTTTTTGAATATTAACACGAAGAGCAAGTATAATGTTGTTCTGAAAGCTGAGTCTTTGAATGGCTGCAGGTTACTGCAGGGTTGAAAACCTGGAAGATCCTACTCCATGACCGTTGTCGAGATGAGGGCCCTTTTTCCCCTTAGTTACAGTTTTGGAATTCCTTTCCAGTATAGCATTTCTTAAGGCTGGTTTAGTATTTTCACTTCTGGGGTAAAATTTCCCTCTTCTGGCTCCAAAGGAAGTTGAGACAGCAAGGACAGCTGGATCAGTTTATGTTGTCTAAAGTTAGCTGAGATGCTGGGAAGTCCTCAGAAGATATAACTCCTGGGGCTTTATGCCTCGTCCTCAAGCAAGTTCAGCCATTTTCCACTGGTTCAGCCTTTTTTAACATATGAAGGGGAAGAGACTACACTAAATACCCTGTATAGCTCAGAAAAAAATGGACTAGAGCTTAGATACTATTTTCTTAAGAATCAGTCACTTGAGATTTCTGTTGAACAGATGGAACAAAGCCCAGTCTGGCCTAATTAAAGAACAAAACCAAATTAAACTGTAATTGAGCAGTTCCTCAGCACCCTGCACAATGTGGTGGAATATAATGTCCCATTGCACTGCAAAATGGAGACACCATGGAATAAATCTAGGTCCTCCAGGCTCCAAGTGCAACATTTAAGGGCAGCCACAGAAGGAGGCAATCCTTTGCCAAAAGGAGCAGCAGAATTGCTAGACGCTACAGATCCACCCACCCATCCCATGTTGTCCATGTGAAGGGGACATTCTCTACGGTTCACTTGGTGAACCGTAGGACTAACGCTGCAGATTGCCAGCCAGCAGTTCTGCTCCATCTCCTTGCAGAAGGTCACAGACACCTCCAGGCACATGCTCAAATCCTCAAAGCAATGCAGAATTTGATGGAAGGGTCACCTAAGCCAAGAGGAAGACTTCTCTTTCTTTCAGAGAGCTTCAGATGTGGCTCCCAGCACTGCTGAGGTACAATCTCAGCACCAGCCTCCTGAAATGCTCTGCATTTGGTCATGTCTGCATTTCTCTGACATATTGCAGTGGAAAAGACACACGGGGCTCATGCAAGAGGTACATAGAGGTACGAATGATGGGACCCCCTGACTCTGCAGGTTCAATTTCCAGAGTCACGCATCTACCCCCACAGGTGTCTAGACATTGCTGATCAGAACCTAACCAAATGCAAGGAATGCAACAAAAAGCATCCAAATCGTTAACCACTGTCACAGAGAGGCTGGTTAAATCCAGTTATGTTCAGACCCTGGCAGAAGAGGGCATAAGTGAGATCCTTGGAAAGCACGGGACAGAGCAAGGGTACAAAGAGAATTAATTGCACTTTGCACATGGATAACACCTTCCTTTTCTTCCTCCTGCTGTGCAGTTTCTCACCCGAGCACCAAAAATCCCAAGAGCATAAGTCTACTTCTTAGGTGGATCAGAAACAAGCTGGAAGAATCTTGAGTTTTACCATTTCTAGACTGTTTGGAATATGTTTGACACCATACATACTGGTACAATTGCACCTTGTCAAATAGAGGAACTCTGTAGTGACAATAAATAATAATTCCCTGTACTGGCTTTCAGCCTAAATCTTAGTAGATTGAAATATCTGCCATAGCAACATAAAAAAAAAAGAAAAAAACAAAGCAGCAATAAAATCAAATAAAAGTGCCAGATCCAGCATTTACTACTGCCCGGTTTATGCAAGTCAAGCAACAGATGTTTCAGGCTGTGCATTTCAGAGGAAATTACACTGATATGCTCATACAATACAGCAAATCCTGTTGCAAATTTTCAGAATATTTATTTCAGGAATAAGTCCGGCTCTATTAAAAAAAGAACGTGAAACAAAATGACTTGGCTTACAAAGCCTACAGTGCCCTTTTGCCAGTCCAGCACCACAGCAGCCATGCCAAGGTAAGATTAAAGATGACCGCAGGAAAACTGTAGGTCCAGCAATGTCCATTTTTCACGTCTTTTTTCAGAAGGATTTTGTGCTGCCCACCTATCCTGCATCACTTCACAGCAAAGCCAGCAGTACTCAGCTTTGAGCAAGCTTCATAAGAGTCTTTGCTGTTCATTTCTCCTTGCCCAAGGAACACCAGAGGAACAGACACAAGGATCAGTGTGGGACACCATCTAGAGTTTACCCATCACTCCTGTCTAACGGCTGAGCACTTAAGCAGAATCCTGAGTGGATTCACACCCAGGATTCCCACACAGCGATTGTGACTATTAGTTTTTGAGGGTGAAGAGTGTCTTTGAGCAGGTACATGGCAATACATGGCACTGCGGAGCTCTGATTTCACATAGACAAGTAAAGGCGAATGGTAGGTGTGGATTTGGACCCTAAGCTCTGTGACCAGTGGGAGGTGGTTCTCGCTTTCGAAGCCCCTGACACCTCTTCCTTCATCCTATGGAGAAGCACTGCACTGCAAGAGGAATGGCAGTGTACAACCAAGTGAAATCTGATAGAGGCTGAGCAGCAGCTGGCAAACATCTCAGAACAGGCAGGGCCAACATCAGGGTCAGTGTTTACAAATAATAAATCATGTGAGCAGCGGTCACACCAATGTTTGGGAAAGAGTCTGCATCACCAATTTGACCTCCTCCCCAGCTGGATTTTTTTTTTTTTTTCCTGAACAGAAATAAACTGGGGCCCCATGTTGGAAACTGGGAAACTACACAAAAGTAAGCAATGAAATAAAGCCAGAACAATGACCAATTCGAACAGCCTAGGGGGCCTTCTGCACATCGTCCACGTCAAAATTTCCTCATCCCAAAGAAATTCCTGCAAAAAACACAGGATGCTTTTATAACCGAGTGGGTGGCATTTAAGACAGCATCCCAATTGGCTGGGAAAGTCGATGAACCACGCATTATTTCTCTGCCACCTTTCCCATGGGACACTGCCAGCAGGAATACAACTCTCATCTTCTTCACGGTTGAGTCGCACGTTTCTATACATTATACCCTGCCGCGCCGACCCCAAAGTATAGAGATTAATAGGAAGGCAGCGGGCTCTTTCTTCTTTCCCCTCCTCTCTGTTCCACTTCAGTTCAGTGGCAACGCGCCCCTCTCCCCAGACACAACTATTTCGCAGCGGTGAAGCTCACGCTAATGCCGAAGACGGGGAGCAAAAGTGAGTGAGTCGTGTGTCAGGAGTATCGCAGCGCAGGCTCCCCCGCTCCCCTACTTATTGTCCCCGCCGGGTTTAGCGGATGGCACTGTTCACAGGCTCAGCACGCCCGGGGTGGTCTGCAGGACCGTGGCTCTGATTTCCACGGCTCTTAGGACTTTAAAGACGTGGATTATCGGTAAATAAATGAAGGCGGCAGCGGAGCCTCGGTGACCACGGGGAAGGCAAAGCCAAAAGGACACCTGACCCAGGAATTCCGGAGTTTATCAGCCAGGCCGAGCTGGACCGGCAGCGATCGCGGCCCGAGCCCCGCCATCGCTCTGCATCCGGGCAGACGCTGATCAAAAGCGGTCGCTATCGGCGAGGAGACGGCGCTGGCCCCGGGCGCGGCGCAGGCGGCCCCGCGGCGCCCGGGGGGCGGCGGCAGGAGCCGCGGGGCGGGCGGGGAGGAGGCGCTGGAGGCCGCGGTCCCGGCCGCCCCCCGCCCGCCTCTCCCCGGCCCCCGGCAGCGGGGCTCCGGCCGCGGGAGGCGGCGCCTCTCGGGGAGGCGGGCCGGGCCGGGCCGGGCCGGGCCGGCGCTGCCTTCCGGGGCTCGGCACGGCGGCGGCCGGAGCCGGGCAGGATGCGCTCCGCCGCCCCGCTGCTGCTGCTCTCGGCCTGCCTGCTGCTGCCGCTGCTGCTGCCGGCCGCGCCCGGCGCCCGCGGCAGCCAGGAGCCGGCGGCGGTGAACGGCAGCCGCCCGCCCGCCGAGGCGGCCGGCGCGCCCGGCAACCACAGCGGGGCCCAGCTCAGCCCCGTGCCCGCGCTGCTCCGCGACCTCTCGGCGCTGAAGGCCGCCGTCATCGGGGCCTGCGCCCTCACGGCCGCCCTCATCGCCTGCCTCCTGCTCCGCGTCTTCAGGTAGGGAGGGAGGGCCCGGCCGGGCCGCGCCGCGCCCCCGGCCCCGGCCCCGGCCCCGGCAGGTGCCGGTGCCGGGCCAGGGCCGCCGCCCGCGGCCTCGGGGCTCCCCTCGCCCTCGGCGGCGGAGGAGCGCGGGGGGGAGACCCGGGGGGTCGGGCGGGCTGCGGCCGAGGCCTGCCCGCCGGCCGAGGCAGGCGGGAGGCGTTCAGCCCCGGTAGCGGCGCGACCTCCCAGCGCCTGCCCCGGGAGGCGGGGAGCCCCGGCGGTGCTGAGCTCCTCGCCTATTAATAGCAGCTCTAAAGCCTGACTTGGAGCACGGCACGTGTAAATGCCTCGCGAAACTCCTGGGGAGTCGTAGGGGTGCCGCCGGCCGCGCAGACGTGCGTCTTCCCCCGCTTCTGCGGAAAAACAGGGCGGGAGTTGGGTCTCGAGTGGCTTTTTCCAGGCGTGGGGCACGTGGGCCTCAGTTCTGCGCGCGGGGGCCGCGGCGGTGGCTGGGGACTGGAGTGGGCCTGGACCGAAGGGTGTGAAACTCCACCTGAACCTACAAAAATACGTGGGGGGTTCTTTTGCTGTGAGGGTGGCGGTTCGGTGGCATTGGTGGCCGGGGGAGGCTGTGGGGTCTCTGTCCGTGGCGATACTCAAATCCCACCTGGACAGCCAGCTCCAGGTCGCCCTGCTTGATCTCGAGAGGTCCCGTCCAGCCTCAGCCACCTGCGTCCTCTGCACCCGTGGGAT
Organism: Buteo buteo; assembly: GCF_964188355.1. NCBI lineage: Eukaryota > Metazoa > Chordata > Aves > Accipitriformes > Accipitridae > Buteo > Buteo buteo. The sequence continues at coordinate 22,136,180 of NC_134183.1, forward strand.
AATGCAGATACCACCGCTGTAGTAACTCATGCTGGGTAAAAAAGACAAATCTTTCTTTTCCTTTTTAATGAAGCTTAAGCAGATAGGCCTGAGGAGGTCCAGCGTAACCTAAAGTAGATGTTGGTTTAGATCACAGCCCTGATTTGACTGGAACTGTGATGTGTAACCAAACTCCCCAGTGTTTCAGTCAGCTAGACTGCTGATGGAGGCAAGCTCCTGCTCCTGGCACAGAAGGAGAGAAGCTCCCGGTTCCTCACAGAGCTGGGAGAAGCGCTGGTGAGCAGCAGGAAGCTGGGCAGAGGTTTGCATCTGCTTGGTGCTCGTATCTCATCCATTTAGCGTGGCATAACCAGCGTGGGCCAGTTCATGCTGGAGTGGGTTGGTGCTGGCGCATGCTTGAGTTATCCAGGCAGTCCTTGAAACTTGTGTAATGTCTCCTGCTGTGAGGGACATGAGCAAATTAAACTCAGTACCTTTAGAAAGCCAGTCTTCCTCTCGGCTTGTTGCCGAAGCAGAAGAAAAGCAAATACTAAAACTCCATTTGGCACTGTTAGTGTTAATTATTATTTATCACAGGGTAGTGGTGAGAGTCCCCATGGTGCAATAGAGGCTGTCCCTGACTGGTGCAGTCTACAAATAAAAAGCTGTTGCCTGTTTGTGCCCAGCTTTGCCAGGAAGATTGCAGACTTTCAGTAGTTATCAGTCATCTGACTTTTAGGTAGGGGCAGCAGGAAAGAGCCGGGAGAGTGGAGCAGCTGGCTCTGGGCGGCAGGGAGGAGGTGAGCGCCATGTCTCAGGTGACAGAAGTAGTCGAACAAGTGGAGTTGGCAAATTCTTCCTTGTTCTGTCTTCAGGCAGCTCCTTTGTGATTTACATGATGGCTGCAGCTGAAATCCTCTGCTTCTCCCCCTTCTGAATTAATTCTGTGTAGGAAGGACAGTGTTCACAATGGTAGTATTATAAAATGTGGTCTTAAAGGCCAAAATGATAAGAACTGATACCTTCTAAAGAAATAGACATTTAACTAAATTCTTCTTATGTGTTCCAGCAGCTGGCAAAAGACAGTGCAAATAAATTTACTCATTAAAGCAAGGTGATTTATGAGAACCCAGTAAAATATTGAAGATAATTTTTGTTAATCAGTATGATGGACAAGCACAGCACAATTGGTAGTAGGTATATGAGCTGGAATTAGGAAGCCCATAACTAAGTGCAGAATGAAAAGCTTAAGTTTCTACTCCTAGTGCTCCCTGATCTTGGAGAGTTTATTTCCTCTGCCTCGGTTTCTTCTGGGTATAAAGCGAGACCTTGTGTTAAGGAGACCTGGCGTAAGGCTGAACATTTCTAGCCAAAGAAAGCAAACTGATAGCCTTTAAAGACCTTTCCCTATACCATAATCAGCAAAAACAGGTCCAGGTTAAAGTCACCTTGGGAATGATGGATTAATTCTCCCATGCCAAAGTCATCGTTACGCAACTGATCACAGTTAATGCAGCATTAAAGATATGTTAAAAAACCCCTCACCCTCTGAGATCTCTTGTGTATCTTTAATAGAACCTGCAAGGAAAATGGAAAATGAAGCTTTCGGCTTCTGAGTACATTTCTTTATCTGACAGAGCACTTGTTTGTAAACAGTTATCCTAGTTGCAAATGAGACAAGAATACCAACAGGTACGTTTGTACAGTGTCACACTTGTAGCTGACAACATAGATTGGAGGAGATTCTGTTGCAGAAGAGATAAGGGATTTACCCTCAATAAATGTAAAGCTTTTCTCCCATCAGAATAAGAGCTTTGTTCATACTTAGTAAAAAAACATTGCAGTTTTTTTTCTGAAGTGTCATGGATTCCTATTGAAGAGATTTTGCTGAAATCCAATCTTTGATTAAACCTTCACTGTGAAATTGCTCTGGGTTGCTGGAAGTAAATTATCCTTCTAGATATGGGTTGTAGAGATGAAATGAACTAGTGAGGGGCCAGATATTCTTGTCACAGGCATTGGATTTATTTTTAAATGAATTTTATTTTTTTATACATCTCACTTTTATATATTTTTATGTATATATTATTTTCCTTTTTTTGTTCAAGCAGGAATGATACATTTCTCCAGCTCTGTTTTCTAAGCCAACGCTCAGAGATTCTTCTTCATTGCTTTTGGGAGTGTTATGCTCTGAATTCATCTGATGGTCCTGTGATTCAGAATGTGGTATTACCCAAAGTGGTCTGAATTTCCTTTCTCTCTGTGGCTACTAGGGACTGTGAAGGCCAGCCAAGACTCTCCTACTTGTCTGAATGTGGCAAGACCTAATTTGCTATAGGGTTTTTTGGGGTTTGTTTTTTTTTTTTTTTTTTTTTTTTTGGCAAGCTCAGTTCTGGGCTTGCTTTCTTTCCTATACCCCTGGGCACTGCATGCTCCAAAAACAAAACTATTTCCACAACAGACCAAATTTCATGTTATTCTCAATCAAATAGTTGGGTAGTTTGCATTATCAAGAAATAAATGAACAGTTCATGCGGCTAAATTCACTCTCTGATCTGTGTTTTGAAATTTGCCTTTTTACCCCCATATTCTGCCCTACTTCTCCTTCCTGGTGCAGATCAGTTCATTTCATGGCAATACAATTTGTGGGATCAGCTCCCAGGAAATGTAATTTTTCAGATGCGGCTATCTGTGCTGGTAGACCGTATGCCTTCTAGGGAAACTGAGTAAGTTACTGCTGCTCAAATGGGCCAGCTGAAAGCAACCCAAAGCTTTAGCTGCAGAAAACTGTGTGCTGTAAGTGTTTGCTACATGCCTTGACCTGCCTTTGAATGAAGAGAACCCAGGCTGGAAAAGGCTGCTATTTATCTAGATTTTTAGAGAGAAGCTACCTGCTTATTTTGTAACTCGTTGCTTTGTTACATTGCTTGTTGTCCAATTTTGATTTCTGCCTCAAATACCACTTTAAGCTTAGTTTTCCAGTAATTGCAAAACTAGTATAAATTACTGAGGTGGAGGAGAGAGGTTCAAGCATATGATCATAGGATACAAGACCCTTTGTTGTATGAGCTGGGCAATTGCTCCAGGCCATCCAAGGCTTAACCCCAGAGAGTTTGACTGATTTAAAATTAATTGTATTATAACCAGTTAGAGTAATCCAGCAAAGACAAGACCTCTGCCAGGAACAGGAAAGAAAAACTCACCATTAAAATGACCTTAAATGGAGAAGGAAAAACACCCAACAAAACAACCAACCCCAAAACACGTATTTGTGACCTATGTTGAAAGCTTCATTAAGCTGCATGTAATTTAGTTAGGGCTACAGAGAATGACAAATGGGGCACTTGTCCCGGGTCTCAGAGGTCCTGTCTTTGGGAAGACTGGAGTGTCTCGATGTGAGCGTGACAGCAAATTGACTGAAGGAAGGGAGAGGGGATCGCTGTCTCATACTGTCTTGGGCTCTTTACAGCTGTGATGTGAACAGTCACAACAGAGGATGAATGCTGTTTCTTATTGTAGGATTCACTGCCTTGAAGAGTTTGGGTAGATCATAAAAGTTTCGATACCTGTCTCCTATAAAACAAGGATACTACTTGAGCACATCTCAGATGATATTGGTCTGACTGTGCTATAATGTTTGGAAGTACATGCTGGCACTGGTACTGACCACCAGATGTGAGTGGCTGTATTTTAATTACTTACAGACATCACTGCTTCATTGAACCACAACAATATCCCATTTAGGTGTTCCTGAAGTTACTCCCAGTAGCAGTCTCTGATGCATCCATCCTATTAGCAGCGGAGTTAAGCAAGGGGACTCTTCTGCTCTTTGTGGCCACATATATTCCATCTTAAAGACTGGATTGTTAGAAAACACAGCACCTTCAGTTTGCTACAGCAAAATGTATATCCAGAAAACATGTGAGGACTTAGCTTCATGGTTTAACCTCATTGTATACAGCACCATCCAGAGAGCAGAGGTAGCCAGACAGATCGACAGTAATGAAATATCACTGACCTAATTCATCAGCTGGTAGTAAGCCTGGAGATTCCCCAGGTTTATATTTCCTTAATTTTTTTTTTTCAATTGCTAAGCGAGACCATTAACAGCAAATAAACTGGTCCCAGTTCCATTCCTGATATAACATTGCTGCGGTTCTAGGAGGTAGGTTGTAGCTGGCTTAATCAGACTTCCAATAAGTACTCTGCTAAGAAGGGATAGGGATTTTTTTTGTTTTTCCTTTTTTTTCAGGGATGGTCCCCTCCCTCTGTATCTCTTGGCAGGAAGTGTTAATGCTAGATAAGAAATGCAGAGACCTCTCTCTCTGGGTCAAGAAAAGCATTATCCTTGAATATCAGGATTGTTGACTAAAATAGATTAGAGGCGTAAATAATATAATGAACTAGTGAGTTGACTTGAGCAGTTACTCCACCACATGATGCCTCAGAAAGGAGGATGAAGTGCTGCATATGACTGGTGCTTGATCAAAATAGCCTCTGGTCAAAATACAGAGATACAAAGTCAGCATTTTGCTCCAGCCCATCTCTGTATGTTGTCCCTCCTTGCACTGCATGGCACGGTGGAGGGAGTACATCTGATTCTGATGGACAAGACCCTGGTGTGGTGCACGGTGCCGCAGGCTTTCGAGCCTAGGGGCAGTGCCAGTGTGCAAACACCACTTCATCTTCTCTCAATTAAGTGCTGTGCTTGCTACACCTGCCTTCTGTTAACACTAGCGAGCTGGTTTTGGTGGGGTCTAAAGTGAAAGGTTAATATCCCTGGCTGCAGTTAACTTTTTTTTTCTCCCTCCTCATGATAATTCAGTGCAAGACCTGTAGCATCCCCTTCTAATTACGGGGGGGTGTGTGTGGCTAAAGTCAGACAGCAGAAGCAATATGATTTTTTTAAGTGAAAGACAGTTTTCTGTGCTGAAATACCCAGTACCGCTTCTACCCTGGCTAAATCACTTGGGGAGCGTTTCAGCTTGTCATTATGCAAGGGGCATACTCTGACCACAGCTTCCAGCACACTTCTTGTTTGCTTTAAAAAAAACAACACAAAATGAATGTGGCTAGAAAGGAGATCCTCTCTTTGCCCATGAGGGCTAATGTGTCTTGATCATATCCAGGAGGTCTCCAAAGTTCATGAAGCATTTGTATTCTGTAGTTCCTGCCCTGTGCTACTCTGCTGACTCTGCTGTCTGTCTGCAAACAAAAGATGCTGCCTGGTCCCACCCGCTGGATAAAGTGCTTTTCCTTTTGCATTGTCATCACTGATGATTACAGGGATCCTACTGAGATTTGGGAGTTTTAATGTGCAACGGTTTCCTGATGGACAGGCTTATTTTGCGTGCATGTAGGGACATTCCCAAAGCTTTCCTTTAAAGTTAGCTCGGGTAATTCTTCTAGTATTTATGAAGCCTAGGGGAGTCATTCAAATGAGCAAGTGTGAGAAAACGGACCACTGAAAAATACAGATTAATGACAAATTAGCTAGGTAATCTGGTGTAGAATTAATTGAGGAAGAAGAGGCAAGGAAAGACCCTTTTACCTTGCCAATGGCAAACAACTGATTGTAGCGGCTTAGCCAAAAACCAGCAGCAAAATGAACTTTCTCCCTTTTCTAAATAAGCACTGTGGTTAAGTGAGGGTTGTGGAGGATTAATAGATACTGTGCAGCGAGTTCTGCTCCAGGTCCTCTTTAAAGTGTAGCCCAAATAGACTAATTAATGGCTGGAGGCTAAATGGTTCTAGTTTTCCATTTCTAAAAATACCTATTCTGCAGTAATTCCTTCAAACACTCAATGTTAGCTGTTCTAAGATGAGTTCCATAGAGTAAGTTATGTTTTCTAATGGAGGGAATGAGGGAGAATGTCTCTAAATAAAGTGGGCCTGATATACAGGTAGGGTTTTAAATGGGTGAACCTATGGAAACCCCCTGCAGACTGTACGTGTAAGGTGAAGTGGTAAGGCTGTTCTTGGTTTGTTCTGACAGGTAGACACAGGTTAGTTTTGGTCTATGTTTAGGCTTCACAGTGTGAGTAAATGTTTCTTGTAAAAGCAGTGCATTACTTGTAAGATGAGACCTCCCTGCATCACTTTGCTTCTAGGTCTTGGCTGAGAAGCAGAATAAGATAGAGAAGTGTTTTCAAAAGGATTTTCAAGTGTTTGGGTTAAGAGTCCTACTGTATCAGATATAATATTGCTTGTTTCAACAGCAGCAGTAATAGAACAAACCACCCCGTGCTCTACGTGACACAGCAGCACAGATTGCTATAAAGATTAGACAACAGGAGAATACTTTCTTCTCACTTCTGATGCAACCTTAGCCTTCAGAACAGGGAGGAAATGCAAACTGCCCCATCCCGAGGGCTGGGACCTGTTTGTTCAGCCTTGGACTACTGCCCAAAAGCAATGCTAGGCAGAGGCACTGAGACTTCCACGTCGGAGCTGTTCACTGATTTTAAATTTCCTTTACTTCAAGCCTGGAAGGGACCGTTGTGGTAGAGATGCAAACGCAGGGCTTGAGTCGCACTCTCGCTGTGATGTTCACACCTTGGTTCTTGCTACTGTGTAACTCTTTAAAAGGCATCTGTTCTTGATGCAAAAATGGCACTGTTGAATCCGGCACACCTTGTGTGACGTGCCAGGGCAAGACTCCTTGACAGTGAAAGTATACTCATGACGTGCTGCCTGCTTGGAGCGGTAGTTGTGATTACCAAAAACTAGGGGCTGCGTGCTTGTGCCTGCACCAGCTCCCTTCTCGTGCTTGGCAGTTGCCAGTTTTGTTTTGTAAAAGGTGAAGGGGAAAATTCTGCAGTTTGTTAACCAAAACCATCCATTTTTCTCCCTGAAGGCTAGCTATATACATCAGCACCTTCTTTAATGTATAATAACAAAATTGGATTCATGCATGAGCAGTGTGACCCTCCTAATATGCATGAAAGGAGTAGGTGAAATAAAAAGAATCTGCACAATTCAGGCCAGAGGCAGAGAATTAGTTGAAAAGCCACATACCAAGTGTTTGTTAATTGAAAGTAAGTGTTAGCAAATAGATCTCTCAAAACTGTGGGACATGCATGTGCTTGAGCATCTCCATTTCAAAAGGAAAATAAGGCTGGCATCTCTAGGAGGAGAGGTGGTAGGTACAGTTAGCTTTGAATGACAGTTGATAATTTTTCATAGCACTTACACAGTGTAGAGCATGAAACTTCTCAGACAAGGCTCAGGGTTGTTGCTCTGTGAGTCCTGAACTTGGCCTGATGGCAAGAAAAGACAGCAGGCTGTTTGTACCCAAACATTACCACCCCTTTGCTCCTTATAATCCTGCCTAGAACATTCCCCTGTCTCACTGAGGCTTAACCTGGGCTTTCTAATCTAAACATGTTCACTAAAGCATTGGCTGCTTCAACTGATTAAGCCTGCGTCTCACTTATTGAGCGTGGCAGCAGGAGCATGCAGTGGGCTGCTGTGCTTGTATGTCTGCCCTGGATGGCAGAGGATCTCTGGTTTGTCAGAGGCTGAAAGACTGATGTTGATCTGGATTGCAGTTGACAAGAAATTGTGCTCTACGCTGATGGGCACAAACGGTGGCCTTGGGAAGGCGGCAGGAGGGGATGCAGGCTGGCTCCACAGCCTTCGTGTCTGGGGAGGTCTGAATCAAACAGGGCGGTGATTCAGTGTTGGTGGCAACAGCTTCAGCTGCTCCAAGGAATACTGTATAAAGACAATCCTTCCCTTCCCACTTCTGTGTTTCAGGTCTGGCAAGAGGATTAAGAAGACCAGGAAGTACGACATAATCACCACTCCAGCCGAGCGGGTAGAAATGGCTCCTCTGAATGAAGAAGATGATGAGGATGAAGACTCAACAGTGTTTGATGTGAAATACAGGTACTGCTGCGAGCCCATCCAGTTAGACTTGCTCACTGAGCTCTTATTAGTGAAGACAGCTCTTTTTTTCTCTGCTGGGCCAGCTTGGCAGAGATATGGCAGTTGCAGTCTCCCTTTCACTTTGCCCAGGCATTATCACTTTCCTTTACAGCCCCTCTGCCTGTTCTCAGCAAACATTGCTCTGTACTCGCCTGCTCTTGTAATAACCATGTCACTACTCCTAGGCTGTCTGCCCTCCTCTTTCCTGTGCAGAGCAGCACAATGGGATACACGTGCCCCAGAGAGCTAACAAGGTTTAACAGACTGAAATTCCCCTCTCGGGCAGCTGTTGGCAGTCGTTTCTGTGTGCTCTCAGTGTCGACACACACACTGGATGGAGCGCTGTGGATCAAGGGCTGCTTTCCCAGGCGCTGCCATTGCTGTGAGCCTGGGAGGGAAATTATGGCAAATCTCCACCAACCTCTGGGTTTGTACCAGAGTGCTCTCATGTTGTTCTGTGACAAAGAGAAGACTGTGGTCCCTCGCTGGTGGTGTTAGCAGTTATCCCTTAGCAACAAACTTTCTTTAAATGTGTTTGTCTTTTTGAGATAGAAGTGGTGTGACAACCCAATACTCTTGGTGCCTATTCTGGGCCTGAGATTTATAGCAACCACTCAGCACATAAAGATGCTGCACGTTGATTTATGGTATCAGGGTATCTGCATCTCTTATTTTTATTTGCATCAAACCATCCACAGCATTCAAGTTGCATTCTCATCCAAATAAGGCCTACTCTAAAATCTGTCTCACTTTGGCTGAAATAAGCACTCCTAATTATAAAAACACAGACCTTGACAACTCTTAACTGGAGATTTTCCACGCTTTACTCCTGTTGCACATCTCCTACCTTTGGAAAGGGGGAACAATGCATTTGCTCTAAGCACGTGTGCCAGCATCTAAAACACATACCACCGCACGCTCTGCTGGTCATTTTCAAAATAAGTGTGTTGTTTCTCTATAAAAGTCAGGCAATAGTTGGAAGCGATGAAACAATGAAGGGTGTGAGTCATGCCTTTATGTGTAAATAATTAGTTCTTGAATTAGAAGACTCCTATCAGTCCTTGCCTGACTGTTGCCATTTTCTGTAGCTGCCCTGTGTTTGCTCTAATAATTTCAGCTTGTGCAGTTTTTACTTTGGGACTGAGCTTTGTTAAACTCAGAGTGCAGAGATCTGTCTTGCCATGGCCTACTGTTGTCTATGTATGTCTCCTGCTCCTCTTCCTCTTAACTGGGTACTTTTTCTGTGAACTTTTGATAGTGAGATCAGAGGGGTTTTCCAAAGACTGAGACCAGAAGGTTCTCAGTCATGGCAGTGCTTCAGGATAGTATGTCTAATAGTAAAATAGTAGCTGAACAAAGAAGAGGGCTTGCTGGAAACCATCCGACTCATGAGAGCTGTGGTTGTGTTATCTGACGTTGATTCTCAGGAGCACACACTGTGCTGATGCTTTCACAAAAGTTATTTGGTCTTTGTGGGTTCCTCCACAGTAGAAATGGCTCTTCACCTTGTGTGATGCTCTGTTCAGAGACTGTAGGGTTTTTTGGTTCTTAGCCAACAAGTCTTCCTTCAGCTGTGGGAATTCTTCCTTTCTCCCACAGTGCAACAGCTATTAAATTCCACATTTTCTGAAGTCCTTGCTGTTTCAGACATATGTTTGTTTAGCTCAAACAGAGCTACCTCAGTTTAGAGGGGAAGATCATCTTACAGACAACCCCTTAGTTGTACTGATTTGCGGAAACCTTCTTTGAGGATATATCTGCTGTAAAAGGTATCAAGCGCTCTGGTTCCTTTGTGCAGCTCAGAGACTACATCCCCAAACAGTTTCTATCTTCTGTCACCAATAAAGACACTTCTTTGCAAATTTGAATTGCTGAGTTTGACCGTAGACATCCCCATTAAACCAGTCAGGGGGTCCTTCATAGGTGCTTGTGTTCAGATGGGAAGAGAGGGCTAGAGCTGCAGAAAGGGCATCTTGGACATGCCTGCAGTAAGTCAGTAAACTAACTTCTACCAGGTCTTCTGTTGAGGTTCCTTCCCCAGCCCTCCCCTGCCCCCCCCCCCCCCCCCAAAAGACATTCAGGAGATAGTTGCCTTGTGCCACCTAAGGCTTCCTTTGTTTTTTGCAGCTGGGTGCAGATTACAGGAAGACAGGGTAAGGGGAGGTAACTTATCCCTCTCTGTGGTTAATAAATGGAGTTATAAATATGTGCAGGTAGCTACACAACTGGAGTGGTAGGTTTGTTTTGGATATTCAGCAAGTGCCTACAGTTTTAAAAGAGCCTTCATTAATTGGTAAGTCAGGAAAACTACTTCCTCTCTCCATTATCTCAAACCCCCCCCCAAAACCCCAAGAAAAGAAACCCCAAACTTGTTCAGATGCATTAGGTGAACTTGCAGAGGTGTCACTAGGGCTGATGCATAAGGAATGGGGTCATACTGCTGTTTCAGCTTGTTAGCCAACTAAAGCAATGTGTCTTGAGTTGCAGCAACCTGGAAGCAGTTGTGATGGGGACAGAGGAGTGACAGGTGTCTCCTGATAAGTTCCCATGGGCTAGAATATTCCACATGCTCTCTTTTATCTATTTATTTTTTAATTCAAATGAAGGTGCATCCTTGCCAGCAGTCAATACCAGTTGTGGCAGCTGTTCAGGTTTATTCAAGCAGCCTCCTAGCAGCGGCGCTTACTTGGCTTATGGCATGACAGACTTCTGGCCCGTTTGTGCTACCAAGTCTTGGCGAGGGGATTTTGACCAGGTGCTGCTTTGGTGACTGTACTGGGATTGCTTTCAGAGAGGCTAAACCTTGTGCAGCCCCATGCTGCAGCACGATCCACTGGTGCAGTGCCATGGCTGACAAGAGTCATTATTCTGATTTCCTTAATTCTTTATTTCTTTGTGACACGCTGGTGCTGAAAGGTATGCCTAGGACTGGAGTACCCTTTGTTCAGTGTTGTAACATACGTGCTGCCATATCTTCATCAGAAACAAGCTTTCTGTAGCTATTTAAACCTAGAATTTTCAAAGTCTCCCTGGCTCCTGAATATCATGTGAAATTAGCTGGAATCTTTTGTCCTGTTCATTTTTGATTTAAAGGCTGTGAAACTATGCAAAAAACGGTCCATTCTCCATAAAGTGATGATTTGCAATGGTGTTTGCTCAATGCTTTCCACCAGAAAGGCACCAAAAGTATATTTAAAATACAAGCTTCTGAGAAAACACGGGAATGGAGTGGAAAGAGCCAGTTTTCCAAAGAGCAATGCAGTAGGGACATGTTGGCTGTGATGGACTGTAAGCATTATTATTTTAAGTGTTACTTATATGTACTGTAAGACAATCCTATGCTTTCAGATCTCCAAGGTTACCACCAGCATGGCAGTAGGGAAAAATCTGAAGAGCTGGCCTGGAGTGCCATGACATTAGGTACCTCCTGTGCATAATACTAAATATGTTACTGCAATATTAACCTACTTGATGGATATGCAGGTCATAAATAGAGTCTTGTTTTGGGTTTGCAGCATAAGTCTTTGCTGAGGATGATGTGGGTATGCTCTGGGCTGGTTTGCTTGAGGTCCCCTCCCATCGTTGAAAGACCTGTACTGGCACTCGCATCTATGTTTGGGGGAGTAATTGAGATTCTGTGCTGTCTCCCCCATGTAATGCAAACAGCACTCTAATTAAAAGGTAGTTGCTGTCTAGCAGCAACAGGGGAGAAGCAACATATACCTCTCCAATTGTTTTCATGCATTTAATTTTCTTTCCTTTAATGCTTTGTCCTTGTGTGGATTTCCAGTCTTACATGAGGCATCAAAGAACAGCAGACAGTGTAAACTGTGCTGTTGGATGAAGGTTGTTACTTTTTTAAAAAAAATTTTTTTTTTTCAGGAGGCTTTAAGATTTTGGGCTCCTGGTAGATCCCACTCCTCACTTCCCCTGGACAGTGCAGCAATGAGGAATAAGCACCTTCCTCCTGTAAAGCAGACTAATGAGACCACTTCAAAATCTTAACCAAACACAGTCCTTTCTGTGGATGCAAAAGCCACCCACTGCCTGCCTCTGGCAAACGCAGAAGCATGCATGCACCAGATTACATAGACACCTTCTTTGCGATCTCATTTCTGTAGCAGGGAAGCAGTTCTGTCGATGGTCTCTCTAATCCTGCAAGCACAATTTCTGTGTGACACGAGGCTGAAAGTGTAAAAGATTGTCAAAGAACAAAGATGCCAAATCATTTAGACATTAACACCTCCTTGAAAAGCTTCACAGAAACTGTTTTTAATATGGAGGATGGTTTTCTGTATGTATTTGCTCTGGTATTGAAAGAGGCATTTGGATAAGAAGTTGAGGAATTGTTCTGAAATTATTACAGAACTACACAAAGAAAGCAAGTGAACATGGAAAGGGTGTTTGTTTTTTGATTGCCAGTTCAATCTGTGCTGCTGAAGGCCGAAAAGTATCCCTGTCCAATTGATTTTTGGACCATATGAACTGTATTGGTCATCATTTCCCAGATGTCAGGTATTTTTCATGTTTTATGATGGGATTACACTTGCTGCACACCTTGGAAAATGAGTTAGTGGAAAGCTAAATCCCATTCTCCAAGTGTGCTCTTTCTCATCCCACCAACAGATCTTGATTTTAAGATATCCCTCCCCCCTGTGCTCCTTTAGCACTTTCTTTCAAGAAGGCAAGGGAAAGTTTCACAGGTTTCATGATCTTCTACTTGATGGACCTAAGCCATTGATTCATCAGGCAGTTGGCACTGTGCGATATTCAAGAAGAGAGGAGTGAAATAAAGTAGGTTACAGGCAAATGTCCCTGACAAACTGGTGTTAGTGTCCATCCCCCATCACAGACCATTTTGCTTGTTTTGTGTAATAAGAGAAAAGAGATAAAACAGCTGCAAAAAGAACCAGTTTCTGAAAAGGTAAATAAAATTGTTAGCTATTAAGCTTATTAACTCTAGCGTAGCTCATTGGGGGATTTCTTGTCAGCTTTAATAGAAAACTGAAAACAAGTACTGAATAAATTCTGTGGCGCCTTGCACATGAAAGGCTTTGAAAGCACTTCAGTAATCTGGGATATCAGCAGTGTCTCCTCTCCCTGCTGACTTGCAGCTGTTGGAGGCAGTGCGTTCTGCTCTTGCTACACTTGCTGAGCCCAGCTGGGTGAAATTTCACAACCATCCCCGCAGAGCATTTTGAGTCCAGGGTGATACGTGCCACGTGAGAGCCCGGAGTCAGGGAATAACTTGGAATTTAAATGTCAGAGCTGGAATTGTCCCAGTCCTCATGTCAGGCTCCTAAATAAGTACTGAAAGAAAGTTTTTCTTGGGGCAGATTGAAGCCTCCATCCTTCCTGTCAGCTAAGTGAAATTCCTCAGTTTGTTTTCCACATGGATTGTCATTTTTCTCTCTAACAGCAGCAGCACCAGCAAAACACAGAAGCATTTTAGGAATGCATCTTCCAAAGTGCTCTTGAAAGCAGAAAGATTTATGTGTAAGGAGTGGTGACAGTCAGAGGGAAGAGGACAGGAACATTTATTCAACCATCATGGGACTAAAGGGCTTTTGAGAGCTTGCAGGATGTTTTAGAGGAAAGATGCACCACATGTAAAGGCTGGATTCTGGATTCATCCCTTTTTCAGGCACAGATAGCATTGAACTATGTGGAAACATCTTCATCACAGTTGCAGGGCTCAGCCTTTGATGTGCTTGAGTCTTTTGGCAGTCTCTGTAAAATATGAGAGTTACACTATTGGTGTCTTCTCTTTGAATACATCCTTTCCAGATCCTGACTGTTTGCAGCTCTGAACAGAGCATGGTATTGTCTGCTTGTTACAGCAAGGTGTTGACTCTCAAGGGAGCAGCTTTAATGGATTTTTTGCCAGCAAAAGCCGCAGGCCATTCTGGATGATGCTAGGTGATTTGCACTGGGTTTTGTAGCAGCTTAATTTTTTTTTTTTCCCAGCAGGCAGACAAGTTGTGTATAAATGGAGGGGTATCATTTATCCTCATCTGAAAGGGGTACAAATTACTAACACAGTCAGCTGCTTACTATAAATACAACACATTGCCAAAGCTTTGGTGCTGCTGTTAAGGGTTTCCCATGGGTCCACAGCAGGGGAGGAAAGAGATGGTGAAAAAGCATTTTTTGTTTGGTTTTTGAAGGCCAGGTTCTTGCCTCATGTGGCTGTAACAGTTGTTACAGAGCACACCACATTCTGCTGGCTTGTTCAGTCGATTTTACACTGGTGGTGCAGTCCTACGGGAGGGCTCTTTTCTTCATGGAGCATAACAAGTTCCTATTAAGACTTTTGTTTTTGAACCCTGAAGCAGTTAAAGCAGTAGGGTGTCAGGAGGAGAATCCATAACAAGGAGGATAGTCCATGTGTGTCGGTTAGTAGGGGGCTGCACTGGTGTGAAAGAAACTGTGAGGTCCAAGATGCTGTTCCATGTGCAGTAAAATAGCAGTCCCTGTGTGCATGCTCCTTTCTCTGGTCTGCACAGTGGCTGGTCGCAGGATCTTTCAGCATCTGGGTTTTGTCTGCTGTAACTCCGCTTTTTTCTTCACATGGTCTAGTTTCTCCTGGCATGGTGTTAACATCACATCAGTGTCACCATGGAAATCAACTGCTGAAGGGAACTGATGGCAATCACAGTGAATAATGCTGCCTTTTTCATTGTGGCTTTTTGGATTTTGTTTCCACTTTGCACATGGGTTTTCATCTCTGCCTGTGAGCTACTTAATTGCAAATCTACAGCTGTACTAATTCTTCCTGCTTTCCAGGTAAAGCAGCTCTGTGGAGTGTTGGTGCCCTGCAAGATGTCATTCTGCTGTCGAGGGACCTGCTGAAGCCATAACTGTGAAAGGGGAGGCTTTCATCTCTGCAGCATTACAACCAAACCAAGCCTCACCTCCTCGAGGTGCTGTTTGTACAGCAGGCTATGGATCTTCTGACCAAAACGTCACCATTCGGTTCCCTGGTTTCCAGACTGCTGTGTTGGAATGACCAGAGTTCCTCTTTGCAAACTCAGCTCTCTCTTGCTTTAGGAGGGCTGCAGTGTCACTAAAACATGACAAGATGCAGCCCTGTGTACTGACTTGCAGCTCATCATGGTCTAAGTAAGTTTTGCGGAAGGAAGATGACAAAGAAGATAAAACCAAGCTGCCCAAGGACTTATTTTCTAAAATCCTAATTCAATATTTCAGTCACTCTTAAACTTTGGTCATTGTTAAACAGATCATGTGTTTAAAAAAAACAAGTAGTGTATTTTTTGGGCCTTACAGAGGGGACTTACGACTTTAGGTGGTAAAAATGTAAGCCATGCTGAAATGCCACACTGTATGTTTAGTGTAGGATTTGGGGGGGGGGGTGGGGCGAAAGGTTGACTCATGTAGAAAATTTTTCTTGACTTGCTACTGATTTTTTTTTTTTTAAACAACAATTGCACTAAGCTTTCATGATGACATTCTCATTGTCCCAAGGAGCTCTGATGAGACCAACTTCAATAAATGAGACCACAGGGAAATAGGAAGAATCAGGCATGCCCTAAACTACAACAATCTTGGATTAAAGAAGATATATTTTTGTAATTTTCTGCCCTTCCACAGGGAGTAAAAACAGTGTTTTGTACTGTCCTGTGCTAAGTTGTCTAGAATTCATCTATATTACCTTTTTTCTAAGCAAAATAAGTCCTCATGTGGAATGATTAGACTGCAGAAAGAACACCTCTTATTTTTCATGGAAGCTTTTATATAAGTGATCTTAATCTGTATCAAACTGGAAGTTTTCCCCTACCACCTGCTTGACAAATCCCATTTAACTCAAGGATGCATTTTTAACCATCACTCCCTGCTGTGCTTCGTGCTGCAGAGGTCAGAGCTGTGGGATGACACTATGAGAATTAGATTGCTGCATCTGGATGAATTGGGTTTAGGAGACCACAAGCATGTACACTTTCCAGGCCATCATTAGAAAGGGCAAACCTAACTCGTTTAGTCTCTTTACTTTGTGGTTTTCCTTTAAAGTAACCACAGATGCAGTTCAGACTTTACTGTTTACTGCACCCCTTAACACCTTTTATTTTCAGTTTTTAAGCTGGCTGGAACCTTGCTTTTCTTGGGGAAACTCATGTTTTCCAATTGTTTTAGGATTGTCCCACTGTTTGCTTGACCCTCTACTAGCCTCCTGCAGTTACAGCCCCTCAAGGAAACTGCAGAATTTCTGGCAAAGCACCAGCCTTGCAGCAAGCTGCCAGTTTTGGGTTGGTGTTTTTTTTTTTTTTTGGTTTTTTTTTTTTTTTTTTTGAAAGCCTATTGGGATTTGAGGCTTGCTGAGAACACTGAACTGCTTTGTCATGATACCGCGACCTACCCCAGTTCTGTGCGGTTCCCATGGGCCCTGCAGTCAGTAAAAGGTGAAGGGGAATTTTTTTTTTTTCCTTCCCAGCAGCCTTGCACTTTCTTCAAAGAAGCTCCCATAGCACAGCTTGCTTTCCCTAGCCATGACTCGGCAAAGGCTTTGCAAACAGCCACTTCAGCCTGGATGGGAAAATCCCACAGCAGACTGTTGTGTTACTATTAGTCATCAAGGCAATATAAAAATGCTATGTTATTTTCATTCATGGAATGATTTCTGAGTCACTCCGTATTACCGTTACTAAGCAATATTTAACATGTCAGCTGTGAGGTGAGGATGTGGCCGAGCAGGTTGTGTCCTGGCTGGAGTCAGTCGCAGGGACCAGTAGCTTGAATGATACTGCGGGTTGAGATAAGATCTGGGGCTCTTTCTCCATCTAGGTAAAACAGGTTTCAGACTTGGGCTGGATGATTCTGAAGGAAATATTGTGTCCCTTCAGGACTAAAGTCCTTTGAAGACTGGAAATTGAACTTCTTAGGCAGTCTGAGTCCTTTTGAAGTCAGAGAAGTGACGATGTTGAGAGGAGACAGAGAGGTTAAAAGCTTCTGTTTGCATTTGTGGAAGGAGGCAACAGAGTGAAGTGGCTGCCCTTTCTGAACAGACATCATGGCAACATGTTCATGTCCACTCTTCTACCAAACTCATTAAGCTGAGCATCAGGCACTCTGGATGAGTGGTGGAGAGGGAATGAAACCTTCTCTTTGCACAGAAGACAGGCGAGACCAAGTTATGTAGGAGAGAGATAAGAGGAAAAGGTGCATAAAGGACACTTCTCCTTTCTGAGGGTGAGTCAGTTCTTCAAGTCAGGAGTTTTTCAAACAACTTTGGGTCACTTGCTGAGTTAGGCTGGCAAAGGCCGTCCACTCCCTTGCTTGTGGCTAAAAAATCCCACCGTTTCCATAACATGGCCAAATCTCAATGGTGGACAGGGACCAGATATTTAAGATGTTGAAGATGGAGGTGCTCAACTGCCGCTGGGATGCTCTGGCTCTTCAGGGAGGTCCCAAACCTTGTGCCATAAGCTAAAAAGTGCTTATAGGGAAGCAGCAGCTGCTTGGTAGAAATAAAAGGCCAACCTCACCAGTTGCTCATGGTCATGAAAATAATCAGAATGCTTTGCTGTTGCAAATGTGAGGCAATGTTTACCTCTACAAAAGTTGCTGTATGTGATTTAAAGTGTCTGGTTAAATATTCTATAGCTATATTTAGTTAAGATTTTAAGAGCACTTGATGTGACTCATCTAATAGTATATATATGAATATTTTTTTAACAGTAGGAATTAGTTTAAAACATAGTTTTAATAATTTGAACTGTTTGGTTCAGGTAGTTCTAGGAGTTCATCAGAGAAGAAATAGCCATTAACCACTACATGAGTGTTTTTACCTTAATGTTCTGTGTATCTTACACTGCAGATTTAATCTGATTGTGACTGTAATGTGTCTTAGTATCTGCTGCTATTTTATGTTGCATAGTCAAACTTGCTTTGTTCAAGAGCATTTTTAAAGGCATATTTTTTTGTTGCAGAAAATGAAAAGAGAAGCGTTATTACAAATGTCTGTGTAGCTCGCACGCTGCTTACAAAATCTACTGACTAGTAGCAGAGTCAAACAGAGCAAGCAAATTAGAGGCTTTCCTATTTGCGCATGCTGTGCTGTGGAGGAAAAACCCTGCACAGAATTGCAGCTTCTTTACTCCAGCCACAGCCCTGTCACCAGAGATTACATTTGAGAAGCCAGAAGTTGGTGTGCCACACTTGCCTGCAGAATTAAGTCAGAAGTACACAGATAGCTTTGTAATTGTTTGGTGTGTTGGCTTTTTTGGGGGTGGGGTGGGGTGGCGGTGTTTTGTTGTGTCGTGTCCCCCCCCCCCCCCCCAAGATGTGAAGATGACTGCAAACACTTGTTTGGCACACTAACTTGTGCTATCCTAATGCTTATCTTAAGCCCAGACTGACTTCTGGAAGTCTACAAGCACTAATGAAGCTTGAACATACAAACACTAATGCATTTGAACATTTTGTTTGTAACCGTTCTCTCTAATTCACTGTACATGGTATAATCTCTGCAGGGTGGCAGGCTATGGTTTTCATTAAGAGTTTTTTCTTGTTAGATGAGTTTCTGCTGCTGCAGTTTTTGTGGGAGGAGTTATCAGGACCATGCGTTTTGTTTTGTGCAATTGCTTGAACTTTTTAAAAAAATGTTTAAGAGAATTTGTCATTGTGACCAAAGCTTCTTTTTAAGAAAAAATTGGTAAGACGAGTTTCAGTGGACTTCTCATGTTTCAGTAGAAACTGCCATCATTAAACATGTTCTTGAAATCCCCCTTGTATTGTGTGTTATGTTTAAGGAGGGCATGGGAAAGGGGCTGTTACTTGTTGAAGTTTGGTGAATTTGAGAGCCTTGTGTGATCCTCAAAGGGCTGCAAGTCCCTTTGTCCCTGAACCAGAGCATGACAAGGGGGGGAAACTGATTTTAGCAGCAGATTAGAGGAATACATTTAACCACACAAAGTCCCTATCAACCATCAAGAAGCTAGTCTTACATCTGGATTCAAAAGGCAAAACCCTCTGCAACCGGGAAGATAGCTCAGTACATTTGACTACAACCACGTTCGGTACCTTGGAGCCCACAAACTGGAGACCTGTTGTCCGAGACTCCAAGTCCAGTTGAGTGAACCAAGCCATGTCCTCTCCCTGGGCTGGGTGGCCAGGCCACAGCACAGCCGTTAAGCAGACTGCCTTCCACTTCAGTCTTGCTTGACCAAATTCCCTGTGTCTGAAGCAATTTTGCCTTGTGGTTTTCAGGGTGTGGTGAGATGCTGAAGTGCAAGAGATAAGAATCAGGGCAATCAGGCTTGCTTGTTTGTTGTGCACATTTTAGCAGTACTTTGAAGACTGTTTTCCTCGCACTATTTTTACATGGAGTGCAGGCACTCCTAGACTGTAGAGCAGCTACAGGACAGACTGATGCAGTACACTGTGCATGAATCGGCTCTGCCTCTTTCCTCTCCCACGTATCACGTGATTGTTCCTGCCTTCATGTCTTCATCTCTTCAGTAATGGTCTTAAGAGTAATTCAGTGCTGCGAACAAAAGGCAGCTGCTGTCCAGCCAGTGCCTTTTAAATTATGTCCTGCCAGTAAAGTAAAGCTCAATCTAATTAAAAATACTTAACAAAATGCTATCAGGCCTCAGCCACGAACCAGCTGTTTTGCAGCAAAGCTGGTTTGTGTAGGAAGTGCACGACCCATCAAGGTGAGCTGTGGCTAAATAAGACAGGCCCTTCTTAGCATAGGCTGCAGAAGTGAAGATGCCATGTAATGGAAAGGCAGCAGCTGCAATCTCTGGGTGTACTTACCTTTCTGATGAGGTCTCAAGTGGAAGATGAACAAATGACTGAAAATCTGGTATAAATTTTTAGCTAAGTAAGAGCAGAAAAGCTAGAGCTTGATGAATATGATTGCAGCTGGGGTTCTGGGCAGAAAGGGCAAGGCTCAGTTTAGCCCTTTCTGGATTTTGACATGGGGGAAGCCTGAAGCTGCAATTAAGATCTTGCACAACAAAGATTTTCTTAGACAAGTTATCAGATACATTTCTTTTTTAAAATGGGTCCTATTAAAGGATTATTTTTCCAATATCTAAAAGAGTTCTGCATGGGCCACAGTATAACATGGACTTCCCTTCTGTCCTGTATGTGGCTTTTGCCACCTTCGTACAAGCTGCTGCTCTTATTAGCAAGTCTGTGTGCAAGTGTGAGGTTAACTGAATGGAGTCATCTAATACACATTTATAACCCTGGAAAAGGGAGGGGGTGCCTTTCTTACGTCTCTTAGTGTCAGTGATCTTTGGATGCCTTGATACCGATAACTGCAAAATTATCAGTGATGTTTGTCAAGTGCTATCAGAGAGACCTTAGCTTAACACTGTGATGATTTGAATTATGCCTGACAACAAGTTCCATTAAGAGTATGAAACAGGAATAGCTCTAATTGCTTAAGACCAAGTAGGTTGTAACTAGGCTGCACAAAAACATCACTGAAGATAGTTCATCTCCCCATCAGCTGGCAATTACCAATTTTTAAGATACCAGAAACTTTTCAAGTTCTGGTTTGTAAGAGACATCTACTCATCTGAGCTCAGCCAACTAAGATCCCAGTTGGCTCACTTCTCCAGTGGCAGTTTGCTCATGGTATGTTAAATGAGCTGAATATAATTCAAAACTGCACTTCTATCTCATGAAAAACAGTATTCAGTTCAAGAAAGCAGTATGGAAGGGGTGGCCATTGCTTTTAAAGCTAAGAAGCAAAGGGACTTCAAAATCCAGATGCAGTTCTTGATGGCTTATGAGGTATAAAGCTGGCTTCTAGGCTGTTTGCTCCCCTCCTGCTGGTTTCTCATAAGCCATCATGTTCACTCTCTTCCCTCCACACTGGGGGACTGGCAGCTCCCAGGGGAGAACCTGCTTAGGCTGTGGGTGGATGAGGCAGGGGAAGGCAGGTCCTGAGCGGCTTGAACAGCTGCTTCGAAGCTTCAACCAGCATGTTTAGTCTCTATTTTGGAAGAGATTACAATCTTAATTGCCAGCCTTCAAAGGCTGCCAGCCCTGGCTTGAGAATACACTCCTAGTTGTTGCCTGTTGGTGCCCTCTCTGTTCCTCCCAGTGATGGAAGGAACCCACTGATCTGCACGTGAAGCAAGGACTAGGATTCCCTGGCCAGGGTTTCAGCTTTGTAGTGTGCAGATGCAGGACTGTGGTTTGAAAGATGAGGTGGGATAAAGATTAGGTGACCTACTGCACCATTTCAGCCAAGTCGATTTATTTTAAGGCTTTTATATGAGGTGTAACACATCATCTACTTAAAGCTCTTCCTGACTCCTCTGGGCTTCTTACACTGGCTCTTCTAGATAATTTAATTCAGTGTACATGTTGTTATTCTAGCCTAGCAACAGTTAAGCAACAGATACCTGCTCAGGACTTTCACCAATTCCAAAACCCAAATGAGCCAGTTTGGCCATCTTCTCTGACCTGCTTTAGGCAGCACAGAGCATCCTTGGGGACTCCTCCACCAAGTATAAAAGCTGGTGAAGTGACTGTGGCAGCACTCCCACAAACCTACTCACTCCAGGCTATAGGATCACAGAAGCCAAACTCTCTCCTCCAGACTTGCTGGCCCTGCTTACAGTAAATCCTCAGCTGTGAGTTTCAGATGTGCATTTCTTGCCAGGTAACAAGTCTGTTAAAGGGACACAAGGGGCCTGGGCTGATGTGGCTGGTCCTCATCAGCTCTGATGCCAGCCCAGAATAATCACTGTGCTGCTGCTGAGCAAAAATAAATGCTTCGAATCATCATCAGTTCCTTATCTT
The DNA here is from genome assembly GCF_964188355.1 of Buteo buteo. Taxonomy (NCBI): domain Eukaryota; kingdom Metazoa; phylum Chordata; class Aves; order Accipitriformes; family Accipitridae; genus Buteo; species Buteo buteo. The sequence goes on from NC_134183.1 coordinate 22,157,870, forward strand.
CTGCCTCCCGCCAGCTGTTTCCCCCCCCTCCGTGAGTTTCCAGGCTGCCTCTGCCCTGATACAAACATACTTAGCTGAAGAGAAGCTCTTTTTTACAGACACTTTTCTCCAGCCCTCAAATCATAAAGGTTTAAGCTCAGGTCAAGAATATTTGACATTTCCTCACTTCATTTCTGTCTGGCTGTCAGCAGAGTTGTCTCAGCAGCACCTTTTGGACAGTGTCTGAAATCACCCAGCTCTCTCCATCTCCTTGCGTAAGGACTCCTACAGTACAGATCCCAGTGGCATCAAGATGTTTCTCAGGTAAACAGGAAAAACAGTCTATTTAGGCAATTTCTCTTGTTATCTTTCCTTGATCTGATAAAATTTTTTGGGGGTCAGACCAGTACCTCTTGTTGATGGTGCAGCAATACTCTCAAAGCTCAGAAGTGAATGCGGTGGTCCCTGCCCTTATTCCCCTGCTGCCCCATTTGCCATCCAGCTTCCTCTGATACTTATGCCACCAGCTTCCCAGTTACCTTACTCTCATCCCCAACTGTTGTGGGATACCTGCAATTATATATTAGCAATGCCCTTGTGGATACAGCTATGGATAAGGAGAAATAAGGCTGTTTCTTTTGGACTAACGAGGTAAAATGTTGCTGCAACAACCTACTGACAAGGTTGGGCCTTGCTAGAAAAGCAGATGTTATCCAGAATACTGCTGAGATTCTCAGGACCCACTATTTCCCAAGGCTGACTCAAAGACACAAACCCGCCAGCTAATAAAAGCCACATGCCCAGCCTGTACAGCAGCAATGAATATCCATCCCCTGGCACAGGTCAACTGTTTGGTGCTTCAGCTCTAACCCCATCCCTAAAACCACCATAGGCTTGCATACAGAGTTAGCAGGTGTGGGATGCAGAGGCTGTGCTACACCATAAATGAAAACAGAGGTGACATTTGCCATGGTCTATGCCCAGCAATAAGTGTGGCCCCAAGTCACCCAGGCATGCTTGCTTCTCCTCTTGCGTGGCTGTGGACCACCCTTTGGCTTGGTAATGGGTGTCGTGGACCACCCTTTGGCTTGTACTGCTTGGTAACAAGCGAACTTCAATGTGACTTAATTCAAGGTTCCAGTCTGAGCTCCTGTAGTTAAGAGTCAGGTCTTCTTAAGCAGTATTAGCATTCCTGAAGCTTGCTAAGCTTAAATAAAACAATAAGTACAACTCAGGATGCTTACAGACAGGGTGAGGTTTTTGCTGAAGAGCTTCTATTTAATGAGCTGTTCAAATGATCAACTTACTCTGTCCCTCTGCGTATATGTAATATTTTTAAAATCGCATATTTGCAGCACATTGTTTGTTACTGTTCAAGGAAACAAATTATTTGCTTTTAACATAATCACTATCAGAAGTAAATTATTCAGCATTTGCTGCTTGGAAGTTAAAAAGGGAACCTGAATTTCTTTTTAGTTTCTTCCTCTTTTTTTTATAATAGATATACAAGCTGCAGGGCACACTTTTATGCTCCTGTAGCCAAGATTTTGTAGAATTGACTAATAATCTATTTTGCATATTTATAAACACTTTATTATTTATTAATGGAACATTTCAGGAGTAAATTTATAATCCTGCCATGTGATCTCAGTCTTTCAGAGAAAAATGGTTGCTCATGTCAAAGAGTTGGAAATTAGAGCTGGCGTAACAAAGAAATGAGTGAGAATATCTCATTAGTGTGAAAGCAAACAGGCAAGAGCCTTTTGCAAGAGCGACTACACACATGCAAGATGGCTCAGAAAAACCACATTAGATGTTAAATACAGAACACAGCACTCACGATGTATCAATTCCATGCTCTGCTTGCTAGAAACCCACAAGAACATAGTGCAGCCCTACAGCCATATAAAAGTACTGGCCCAACACACCCTGTCCTCACTCTCCAAGTTGCCATTACCGCACTCAGCCACTCCATCTCCAGGTGTTTCAAAATTCCAGCTTCAGGAGTTTCAAAGAGAGTGTTGATGCCCTCCTTGCTGGATTCAAGCCTAAAGACCAGATACAGGTGTCCCATCACCACCCCACATCCCACCCCACTAATGTTGGAAGTCACAGACCACTCACCCATTTCCAGTATCAAAGCTGGATGTTTCAGGCATCCTCTCTCCACCCCAGAGCATTACCAAACCACTCAGAGATGGGTGCCAGGAGCAAACAAGCATACATACACATATGGTTTCTGATACCACCATTGTTTCAGTTAAAGACAAAACCAAAACATCTTCTAGGTCCTCAGAAAAAAACCCTCTGAGCTCCTTCTTCTACCTTACCTGTCTCTGGGAAACCCCTGGATTTGTGTCCTTACCAAGAGTGCCAAACTTCTCTGGTTTCCACAAGCTCTTTGCTAATGAAGCATCTCCCAACCACCTTGTGCTACTTGCAGTGATTACTCCACTTGTGCCCTTTATAATTTTCTGGTCTTGATAGCCCCCACCCTGCATCTCATCAAGTGACCCAACTCCTGCCAGGTGCCTTCCTTGCTAAAGATACTCCTCCCACCCTGGTCCTCATCTGTCAGACCCAGGTAGAGGAGGAAGAGCAGTGAAGAAGGCACAAGGCTCCAGATCCAAAACAGAGTTGGCAGCTTGTATAAAGACAGTTGTGGGCTGAAGGTTGCCAAGTTATGCAGATTCCCAAAATCACAGCCCTCTAAGTGCAAGGATGCTGGAGCAATCCGTGCTTGCACCGTGGCCGTGCTTCCCCCGGGGCACTGGTGGAACATGCTGTTTTTGGAAGCCATGTGTCCAGAACTTCACAATACAAGGCAAAACCTTCCAACAGCTTCAGTGGTGTTGCTTGCATTTCCTAGCCCTAGAAGATGCTTTCTCCTGGCTGCTTCCAGCCATAAAATGAATGACACTTGCTACCCCCATGCCAGGGCAGCATTATTCAGCCGTTTAACTGTGTGGCTGGGCTTGGCATCGCTACCCGCTGCACGGCCGGCTGGCTTTCTGTGAGGCTGAGCTTGCAGCTCATGCCAACCTGTGAAGCCCGAGCCACAGGAAAGACCTCACAGAGCTCCATCTCTTAATCAGGGCTTCACAGGTTGGTCAGGACGTAACCATCCTGCACAGAGGGCTGCAAAACCTAAAGCTCCAAGAAACCTCAGGTCAAAAGCCTGGGAACCGCGTTCGTCTCTTTTCGATCCAGAGCTGGCAAGCAGGGAGTGTGTAGCGAGGTCTGTCTTGGTAAGGGAGAGGTGATTAATGAGCCTGGCTCATAAAAGCTTGGACAGAGAACTGAGGAGACCTGCTGGGCTCTTCAGCAGCAGAACAGGCAGCCGGGTGCAAGGTGGGTCTCCTTCCGTCACGGAGAGCTGCTGTGCAATTTGCCCTGCACCAGAGGCATCAAGGGTCTGCCACTGTTATGGGGCAAAAGCGTCTGGAAGGTGACTTTTTCTGCACTCATTTTATTTTTCTGAAAGGAACTTGGAGCGTTTGGAGTTTTCTTTGATTTGAATTTCAGAGGAAGCTGAGCAAACCGGCTGTGCCTTGCCTTCTGACAGGGGGCAGGTGGGGAAGAACAGAAGTAGAGGAGAGAAGGTGAATCAAGCTGCAGTTTGGCAGCGTACCCAAGTGTAGCAGCATGTCATTTATGCCATTTAATTGTTCCCTGCAACTCAAATAATGTGGAAGGCATTAGTAATAATAGCAGCTTCATTATGTTCCTTTTCTGATGTGCTGTCTAAAAAGCTGAAATCTGAGGAAGGACATTAGGAACCCAACATTTTAGGCTTCCTTTGGCATTTTGTTATTCTGCAGAACCTGAAAATACTTCAGTGAAGGCTATTAAGGCTTAATATAAATGTGTGCAAACAGAGGAAACCTGCATGCAGAATACAAATAACAAGTTTTTAGCAGGTGGGGTGTTAGTCAGCGGTTGCAGTGCTGCAGCGCTGAGCGTTTGCACCCCACATCTTCAACCCACCCAAAAATGCATGAGCTGCTGCACCAGAGACCAAGAGCTCTTGTTAGGAGCTACCTTTATTTAGCACAGAGCAAAACAATGTCCTGTTGGCTTAGAAGCCTTGTTGGGGTGGAGGCAAGAAGGTGAAGAGCTGGGGCACGAATCTGTTGCTGCAGCCTTGGCCGTTGCGGAGGTCAGCTCAGACCCTGCTGCTGCACGTTTAACATGGCCAATACATTAAATCATCTCACTCGATGGCTCCATCGATCTCTTCATCACATCCCGCTGGCCAGCTGTTGTCAGTGGGGTGTTCGGAAATGTGGTGTGGCACCTCTGAGCACCCAGGGGGTTTCACAGCTTGGCGTCATTCAGACTGCATTAGGCTTTGGTGAAGTGCGTACTGACCATGAGTGAAAGACGGAGGAAGGTTTTCTGCCAAAAATACAGCCAGTTCAGCTGCTGTGCTGCTGAGACAATGGTAGAAGTAGATTTCATATGCTGCCAGTTCCCAGCAGACAAGCCCTTGTTTCATTCTCAGTACATGGATGCGTTGTTTTGCTTTTTTGACTTTGCCCACCCAGCAATAAAGAGCCAGAACGATGGATTCTGCTCCCGCTGACACCAACATGAATGGGGAGCTATGCCACTGCTTGCAAGAATATCGATGCCTTATATATACAAGGCATTGATTTTCTTTACACCCCAGTGGACAGAACGGAGACACGCTAAAGGGGCTTTTTAATGGCATTGGGGATGGTGGGTAGGTAGTTACATGAAAGATATTCACATGAGGTGCTGCAGTTTGTCACAACTCAAACTCCTCTTCCAGAGGAGGTCTGGAGCCTGCAATGTTTACATTGTCAGAGGGTATTTACCATCACTGCTGCAGCAAGTTTTCCTGACGCTTGCTGGGGAGCACAGACTCACTGAGAAGGAAGAACTCAAAGTAGCAGCAGCCCGGAGAGGTAGGAGGTGAGAAAATCCTCTTGCACGTAAGACAAGAGGCTAAGCTGAGATTTCACAGTTTGCTGAGGCACGGTCTTTGCAATGACCTACATTCATACATGATATATGGGACCCAAACGTAAACAAGACATGATGAAAGAGCTGGGGAAGGGCAGAAGTGGTGTGTGGTTCCCGGGAAGGCTCTGGGAGGCTGTGCTGGTCGGAGCCGGACCCTCAGTGCTGGGATCAGTGCTGCACCAAGTATGCTGGTCCTAAATCAAACCGAGGTGCCTGACCTGTTTTCTGTCAGCCGATAAGATGAAAACAGTGACAAATACGGCTCTCCCTGGGCAGCCTCAGAAAGCTGTTGATGGGAAGAAGAGGAGAGGAGCATCGATGGTGATTTGTCCAATGCACTTGAGTCTTGAAATAAATAGTTCAGGAGAGAGTTGGGGTTATTTGTGTTCCCCCAGCTCTTCAAGCCATGCTGTGTCCCTGATGCCAGGCTATCCTGGGTTTGGAGACATACCCTGGGTGAATATCGTTGTCCTTTCAGATGTTACCGTGTCACTCAAAAGCCACCAAGCACAGCTGGGTGGCTGCTGTTAGCTATTACATGCCTTCCCCAGGGTACATGGGCACCAGGAATGATGGTTTTTTCCATGCCTTGTCCCCAGAGTGTACAAGGATGCTTCTTTTACTCTTTTGCCCCTTGCCATGGTTTAACCCCAGCCAGTAACTAAGCACCACGCAGCCGCTCACTCACTTCCCCCCACCCCCAGTGGGGTGGGGGAGAGAATTGGGGAAAAAAAAGTAAAACTCATGGGTTGAGATAAAGACAGTTTAATAGAACAGAAAAGAAGAAAATAATAATGGTAATAGTAACAATAATAAAATGACAATAATAATTTAAAAAGAATTGGACTATACAAAACAAGTGATGCACAATGCAATTGCTCACCACTCACTGACCAATGCCCAGTTAGTTCCCAAGCAGCAATCCACCCAAGCCAACTCCCCCCAGTTTATATACTGGGCATGACATCACTTGGTATGGAATACCCCTTTGGCCACTTTAGGTCAGCTGCCCTGGCTGTGTCCCCTCCCAACTGCTTGTGCCCCTCCAGCCTTCTCGCTGGCTGGGCATGAGAAGCTGAAAAATCCTTGACTTTTAGTACAAACACTACTTAGCAACAACTACAAACATCACTGTGTTATCAGCATTCTTCTCACACTGAATCCCAAACATGACACTATACCAGCTACTAGAAAGAAAATTAACTCTATCCCAGCTGAAACTAGGACACCCTTTTTCTCACTCCATTCCTTTTCCTTCAGATTATTTTGTCTTTTCTTTCACATTTATCTTGTGGGAGGGGTTACTAATAGCACTATTTTAAATGTCCTCCCAAACCCGGGGAATGTAGCAGGCGGGTGAGGACTCTTCCTTTTTCACTGTGCACAAAATCCAGCCAGTGTTACTCACATTTTCTCAAGACTAAAGATATTCTAGGTGTTGAGGTGACATGACGGATGGAGTGAAGACGAGGTCTGAAAGGATCGGTGAAATTGGCACTTTCATAAAAGATGGATGAAGCATATGAAGAATTCCCTTATTCACAAAAAGCACCTGCCAGGTTTTTTCCTCCCCCATGTGAAGGAAAAAGAAGCCTGGAGTGAAAAACCTGCCTCCAGTGAAGCCAATGGCAGAAATGCCACTGATGGCAGGCAAGCCAGGACATCGCTGCCGCAGCTGCAGTCTGCCCGTGCCTCTGCCAGGGGCTGCCGTGCAGTGGGTGCACCTTCGTTTGCTCCTGCCAGCGCCATTCAACATATTAAAAAGACAGCAGGAATGATAAAATTCCCTTTGTTGTCCATCTTTCTCCTGTAAGGCAAAAATCCAGATAGTCCTGTGTGATTAGATACCTTTAGAGAGACCGGAGTTTGCTGTTGGCTTGGGCAGGGCATCGTGGCAGCCATGTGTGCAGGACACGGCTGATCTAGGCAGCATCTGCTTAGGCACAGTCATAGCTTCCCTCCTTGGACACCCAGGCAAAGCAGGGCATTCATGTGTGTATTCCAGATTCAACTTGAAGCTAGAAAACGTCAACGCTGGTAAAAGGGGCTTATTTGGAGCTGTGAATGTAGGTCATGCTGAAGACGAGCGACCTACATTTCCCAGGTTTGAAACTGCAGAATAAAGTAACAGTCGTCGACCCCGGCGACTGTCCTGCTGCTGTCCCTGAGATGGGGGAAACCAGCCTCGAAGGTCCGGAGTAGGGAAGGAGATGGCCTACTTTAGGGAAAACTGAGACGCACTAGGCTGGCTTGGAAATACAGTTTGTAAGCCAATATTGTACTTGTACTGAAAGGGCTGTGAGCACCCTGGAGCGGCTATCGGGTGAGTAATTAAGAATGCCTGGGGGGCCAGCGGGAGATGTACATCTCATCCTTTCAGCAACAGTCAAGGCTCACTACTATGCAATAAGTTAAATGGCTTGCCCTAGGTCGAGCAGGCCATTTTTTAGCAGAGCAAAGAAGTGAACAAGGATGTCTCTCTAGGGAGCATGAAACAATGAGTCCTGCTCCCCTCTCTGAATCACAGCTCTAAGTTTCTCTTCCACCTATTGCCTCCAGGCCCATGTTCTGCACTACTGCTGCTCCTGCCCCTCCTCAGGCTCTCAAGCACCCAAGAGCCAAAACACTGGCTTGAAAGGATTTGAAAAGATCCCAAATGAAGCTTGTTTGTTTATTTGTTGGTACTTTTTATTGTGTTTTGTATAGGGTTGTCTTCTAACTGATTTGAGCACCTCAGTGGACACCTGTTTGCACACTTCCCTGCACAGCCTGCCACCTGCAAGGTCTTCTAGTTAGGGTTTTGAAAGTGAAAACTGAGCACGGACTCAGATTCAGGAGCTGGAGCTGCAGAAAAAAACACCCTTTGAAGCACCATGAGGCTCAGAGGAGGATCGCCGTCTTCTGCAGAGGAGCGCTCAGGTCGTCAGCGGGGCATGCTCACACGTTGCACAAGAGCCAGAGCTGCCGTGCCCGGTCCAAATGCATCCTCCTGGGTGCGCATTTGATGTCAGAGAGATGGAGCACACTGGATTTCAGGCTGTGTGGAGGTCAAGAGCTAGGGCACAAACAGTTTCTTGGCAGGTTTGGGCAATTAGCAGCCCTTTTTGAATCCTCAGCAGCCTGCGTACTGCTACCTCTGTGCAACCTGTGTAGTCTTATCAGGTTTTTTTAGCATTTGCAATTGCCAAAGCCTTAGTGGGGGATCAAGTGTTAGATACGCTGTTCACCTGTCTTGATGTTAACTGAAGAATTATTAGTATAATAAACATTTTACCTTGTTTTTTTAAGCCTCAGCATAGAACATTTTGTAGAATTTGACTGCAAATCGGGACCCTGTGGCTTTTGTCAAAATACTAAATACTGAACTCTCTGCTTGCCTCCCTTCTGACATCATTAATGATAATAATCATCCCCCCACAGCTGCTAATCCTCTTTGCAAAACGCTCTGCCGAGTGCTGGTCTGAGTCTCCTCTGCCCTGTATATTCTGCAGTCATTTATATCAATTCAATACGACCATGGAAATTACCTGGTGGGACTTCAAACTGCTGTAAATGACCACAGAAGATGGAGGCTAGCAGAGATGGGCACACACTGTTCAGGGATGGCTTAACCAGTTCTTGAAGTTCGGTCAGCTCAGAGTTGGAGCGTAGCTGCTGTCCTTCAGTGTGGGTATGGCACAGCCATGTCTCACTGTAAAGGGATATCTCATCCAAGGAAAATCACAGCAGAAAGCACTTGCCAATGCAAGGATCTCTCCTGAATCCTGTCTCAAAGATTCAGGCATACTAACCTGCTTTTATTTTTAACATGGGCAAAATCTAGTCCAGTTGCTGTGTTAAAAACACACCCAAGCAAACAGAACCTGCAGGTGATTAGCCTGACCCCCTGCCTGAGATACCGATTTATTTTTTACATCTATCTTCTCTTGATGTGCAGGTGTTGTCTCAGCTCATTTCATGTTCCTCTTTAAAATCATCTCTGAAGTGATGTGTCCCCTCAGACTAATACTAAAGCGGTGATTGCAGTATCTCTGGGACAACCTTTGCGATGGGCACAGATTAATCAAGCACCAGTTACGGTGCAAATTCAACCTCACAAGAGAATGGCAAGACCTCAGATGCTCCCTCGTATAACAGTAACAGTGAGTTTTTATTTAATGTTCTCCAGCAATCTATCTCCAAGAGCTTTAACAAGGGGGGCTACTGTTTCTCTCCTCCTTTAGAAAATGAAGAGCTGCAGCAGAGATGCTAAATTATCTCCTCAAGTTCACACATTTTAAGGCCTGCCTAGTAGAACCAGGAAAAAAATTCCCATTAAATATACTTCTGATGAAATTTTCAGTTCTGTGTGCTTGAATTTTTCCATGGGAACAACACAATTTTTACAGACATTCTTCACTGAGAAAAAACGAAATCATGTCAAGATGATCCAACCTGCAAATTTCAGGCATGTTTATCTAACCTGTGAGGTGTCTTGTGGACCCTGCAGCCCCACAGTGAAGTGTTGTGGTTAGCAGAGGAGCACCAGGGCACATTAAATTCAAAGTGTGATGCCAGTGGGGCATTTCAGCAACACAGGTGAATGTCAGACAGGCTGAAAGCTTTTTAGTCTTTCTAAATCCCTGTGTATGTGCATTTGTGTAGCTTTCTCTTCCGTGAAAATTGTGGCTTTTGTCTTCATTCCCCAAGAAAGCAAATGCTGAGACACTGCAGTGGGAATGCTCTTCTCCTGCCTGGTGGGTAGGATGGGATTAAATCTGCAGAGGGATAGAGCACACTGATTTTCCTGCTCACAGGTCCCCTCCCTCCTGCAACAAGTCTGTGCTCTTAAAAAAGAGCAGATTTGTGTCCTGCCTCAAAGTTTTGAACGGCCCACATGCTCAGCTTTATGATAACTATTGAGGTGTCCAAAAGGAAACAGCTTTTCCATGTGGTCTGTAGAAGATTGCTAGTCCGGGTCCTTTGGTACATACAGCCTTTCCCCATTTCTCCCTCCTGGTTTATTACAGCCCTGAGACAAGCCCACTGCAAGACTTCATTCTTTTTTTATGAAATGCCTTGCAGTCCATTTACCAGCACATTGTAAAGTCTTATCATAAATAATTAAAACTACAGCTGTCAAAATAAATGGCTGAAGTCCATTTTGGCAATGCTATGTAATATTATCCTACCAGGTTGGTGGTGGTGGGGGGATTGTTTTTTTTGTTACGGCTGCACACTGGTGGCTAGGAGCCTGGCAGTGCCCTGTAATCAGCAATGAGTTTCCCAGTCATTAGTTCAAATTAGAGCAGCTTTGATGACAAGTCGAATGGCAACTCCAGCTTCTAATGGCTGAGGAAGGTGCAGACTGACCCTTCTCACAAGCAGAGCAGAATGGTTTATTTTGTCCCAATTTCTGAAAAGAGGAGCAGGCACAAAGCAGTTGTATAATGCTGTGTTCAGATGGGTTTGCAGCCAGGAGGTCTGGGGCCAGCAGCAAGCACATGGCTTTGGTTAAAGAAGCAGAAATCTCAGCAAGAACCAGCAAACTCCTGAGGTCTGGGAAGGTTGCAACCCCCATATATTTTGCAGACCATGGTCTTCCCAGTGCCCTTTCTTTAGGCTTCATTTCAGATCTACCTTTTCTTGATCTCCTCCCTCCAAAATAGACCTGGAGAGACATTTTTGCTGCAAGTAAATACACACTGAGTTGGACAAATCCACCGGTGTAATGTGTGCAGGCAGGATTTGAAATGTGTGCAGCAAGCGAAGGGGCTTAGAGACGACAGGGCTGGAGGTGGTAGGAGTTTCCACTTGGGGCTTGCTTAAAACTGCTAGTGGGGGCCTGGCTCTCAAGGTCTCTGCTCCCAACAGTACAGCAGTGAGACCAAGCTCTTAAGATCTCCTGAACCTCTGGTTTCTCTCCCAGTCATCGGGCTTACCCTGAGGAAATTTTCCTACCTGATTTCTAACAGTGAAGGTCCTGACCCAGCAGCTGCAAACATGGAGGAGATGAAAGTTATGGCTAAAACTGTGACAAGAGCTCGGGGTAAAAGCTGAGCTTTGCAGGGATGGGGAAGAGGAGTGCTGAGAGCTTGCACAGCTTTTTTCACCAGTCATGTGATACGTGGGGTTTTCGAAATCACAGCTCTTGAACTTCACATTATTTGAGATGCTCAGCTTAATGAAATGCAACAAAAGCTGGGAGTTTCTAGCCCTCATGGTTACAGGGGAAAAGCTTAAAAAAAGACCCTGAGAACCAGAGAAACATACCAAAATTAAAAATAGATGGCATACAGAAAGATTTCCACAGGTATTATTCAAAAAAAATGTTGTGATTTGGGAGGAAGATTGAACTCTGGAGTTACCAGCTCCAGAGCTTGTCCTTCCTTCCCAGGAGAGAGAAGCATCCCGAAACAGCAGGAGCCTTTCATGGGTGTTTGCCCTGTCCTCCCACCCCTACCCTGGGTTGCGATGACCCAGCCAGGGTGGAGGTGAGTGTCCCCAATCTGCTGCACCCCCAGGTCTGGTGGCTGCCATCTGGAAAGGATATTTTGATATGATAAAAGGAGCAGACCAGAGGTCCAGGAGCCAGGAAACCTGGGGTTTTGCCTCTGGTCCTGCCACTAATGTGCTGCCTGATCTGTGGTGAGTCACTTAGACCAAGCCACCCCGACCGTGTAATGCCCAAAACGCCATGTGCAAGCACTTGGCTAAGTGGTTTGTAGAAATACCGGGCATCCACCTTTGCTGAACACCAAGCTGTACTTTTAAGTGCCTGGCTTTAGCTATGGAGATGATGGTAAAACCCTCCATGCCTCTGTTTTTCTTATCTGTGGAGTAAGGATATCATTGGCTCATTGTCATAAATCACGTTGAGCCCTTCATCCGAGGCAGGAGTGGATATTTCTCAAAGAACCTCAGGCATTGGGAAGTGTAAGTCCCGGTGAAAATCAGTTTGCAATTAGTCTTAGATGATTTTTGAAATTATTTTCTCCCTGTCTCTCCCTGCTGGAGCGCAAGGTCTCATTTCCTGCACGTAGCTATTTCTTTCACTCCGGAGCAGGAGCATTTGCTTGCAAAGCTTTTCCCCAGCTCCTACCCAGTTGTTAGCAAGCCCTTCTCCAGGTCCTGGAAACCTGGGGCTGCACCCGTATCTCATGGCTCCTTGTGCCCTCATGGGAGCAACCTCTGGGAACTGCTAACTGACTGGTAGATGCTGCTGGCTTCTCAGCCAGGAGCATCCCAAACCAATGCTGCTCTCAGATTTCTCTCCCTTCATGGATCTGGCTGAGCCCTTCGGGTGACTTTTAAATGCCACCTCCCCTGGGACTTGTTAAAGTGCTTCATCGGTGCCCATCTTCCTCTGCAGGGATGACCTTTAACTCATCTCTGCTGTTGCTACCTGACTCGGATCACCTCAGAAGAAAGGTTGCCATGGCGATTTCATATTCAGCTCAGCCAAAAAAACCCCAGCTTCTGTATCTTATTAAATGCTCCCTTTCGAGGACCCTACGCGTGGAGAGCCAGTGTCAGGGGTTGCCTGCATTCACTGCGGTGAGGAGTTTGGTCATCGGGACTTTCCCTGCCAGCCAGCGTGGCTGTGCATTACCCCTTTGCCAAGCCCAAGGGGGCTTTTTCTCCATGCTAGGGTAAAAGCTGGGGGTTTAAAGCCATTAGTATTACTATGAAAACACTCCTCTGCAAAATGTCAATCTGCCTTTTCAAGGGGATTTTTCACTGCTCTAATCTAAACTGCGCTGTCAAATGTCAGAAGCGGATGTTTAATGAGGATCAGTTGGAAGCCCTAATTGGATGGATATTCAATGAGCTTCTTTTTTTTTTGGTTGTTGTTTTATCCTTGAGACTCTGTTTTCACAGAGATCCTTGTTAAATTTTAGAAGCTAATCTCCGTTTAAACTACAAGCTCAGGGAACCTTGGTCCTCAGGGACTGCTTGGAGCCATGGCTGTTGTGGGCTTTCATTGAATTCACCTGGAAGGCAGAGAGAAAACCCATCCAGGATGCTTCTGCGGGAGCAACAAGGACCATTTTGGGGCGTAGGAAATTCTTTTCTTGCAAAAAGCTAGGTAGCACGCACAGTGAAAACTAAGGTGTAAAGGCACCAAGGTCATGGGAGTGATGGAGAAAGAGCCAGGGAGTGCTGGGGTGGTTGGCCCAGGGTTCCCTTCTCTGCTGAGAAATGTGGATACACACAGGCATGAAGGGGTCCAGCTCATGGAGATGTCCACTGCATTTATCTCCAGAAGGACTGGGCACCCACAACAGTGGGCAGCAAACCCCTGATCCCTTCCAAGGCCCTGAGCTACCCCAAACTCATGTAACGCCTTTAAAACAGCCAGAGACGATGCCTGAACACCCTGCAGCTGCCTCTCCAGGCCCCCTTAATTCCCTTCCATCATGCACCAGTGTTTCCCTGCCGTGGCCTCTGTTAGAGGCAACAGGTGCTGCACAAAATGATTTTAGTGGGTCTGTCACCAAGCACAAAATGCGTCGTGCTGTATCATCTTGGAAATCACAGCTGAAACCCCTCTGAGCCGTCCAAAGATCATCCAAGCCCAAATCCCAACGTCCTCCGCATTCCACCTCCTGGCACATGGTCCCACTCCCCATCCCCTGGCACGCACTGCGTTTCTGGCGGCCAGATGCATCCGAAGGGGAAACAGCTGCTCGGCAGATCCCCGTGGCAGCAAGGAAGCCCCCCTGCACTTCATTGTCTTGTGCCGCACGTGCTTCCTAACCGGAAAACCTGTCCTAAAGAGTTTATTTCTGCATGTGAACTCAGTGTCCTGAACGCTTTTATACAAACACTTCTTCTTTGATTTTCTCCCCCCCACCCTCCAAAACAATTTATAGCAGATGATTTATAAAACATCCTGGTTTCCTATGGTCATGTTTTTATTGCGTTTTTAATTAAAACCTTGGGAAGACCATAAAAGACACGTCACAGATGTAAGTGTTTCCATACCCTGTTTCACATTAAACGCTCATAAATAACTGCACACCCTTACAGCACCTCCTCTCTGCCCCCTTTGCACTGCAGCACACTCAGGGGTCCACATTTTTACCAGATCCTTTGGCTAGGATCTGGCTCCTTTTCCAACACACATGTAACACCTTCTCTCCATCCCTAATTGCATTTCATTTAACACATGCAATTACCAAAATGACTTCTTCCAAAAATAAACCACAGGATGTTCAGAGCTGCCTGGCTTCTCAAATGGTTTTCAGCCAAGAAATTTGTGCCCTCCTGGTGTCTCCTGGAAAGCCCTGGAGCAGGCTGGCATGCTTGTAAATCTGCCCCTTCCATAAAATCCTGAGAAAAGACGCCACGAAGCCCATACTCGAGGCAGGTGAGACACACAGGTTACAAATCATAATGCCTGTCCAGTCTTTTCTAGGCATTTGTTATGGTGTCTTAAGTCAGCAACCTCAACAACTCCCCTGGTCTCCAGCCAGGAATAAAAGCGCTGAAGGAAATCAGGCCACAGTAATTTCCCTGAACCACAGAGCTAACATGCATGGTAATTAATTCTTTTAGTGGAGAGAGGTTTTTTCCTGCTATGAACTCTCCCAGGGGCTGACACAATAGCCCATCTCCTTGGCGGTCATCCCACGGCTTTAATCATGTCCCCCACACAATCCTGCAGAAAAAATTCAGCAGAAATTTCAGCATGTTGCTGAAACTGAGCTGCCAAGGTCCATCTTTTGAAACAGAGCTGTCACCTTCCGAAGCGGTGGATGAAATTGTGGTGCTTCTGGGCTTGGTGGAGGCTGCCTCTTGACTTTAGTGAGGTCTGGACATGTCCTACCATATGCTGGCTTCTCGATGCAAGGAACAGCATTGCATGCTAAGACCTGCAGTCTTTTGGGGCTCATTATTTGCTTTAAAGAAAAGAAAACATCCAAGTCCAGGGCTTGTGGTTAATATAGAGATTGTAGGAGCAAAGTTCATTTTTCCTAGAGTTGTCTTAGTCATGGAAGAACTTCAAGAGTCCTTTCTGTAGCTTCCTTGAATTTGTCATTGAGGGTTTCCTGAATTATCCTTGCAAACCTCTTTAAATCTGATCACAGATGGAGCATAAATGTCATGTTATTGAAGTTGAAGGACACAGCTTACTTTCTGGGGAATAACACATTGCACTAAGCTGATACAGAATAACTAGGATGATTTTTGTTTTGTTTTCTTTTAACCATGTTTCCTTCAAAGCTTCCATCCATAACACAACATTCACCCACCCCCATAACTAATTCATTATTTTACAGCAAGTAAAATCAAACAGGAGACAAATGACTGTTGTTTAGTGCCATTAGTTTCAATGGCTTTACACAATATTTGAGTCATTGGCTCGCCTCTTCCTTTGGAGGAATCCCAAATCTGGATGAATCTACGCACATTATAAACCATCCATGGGGCCAGGCCAGGCCTGCATAACAGATGGAGGTCCATATGCTTTGGCTCTGCACCCATATGGAACACTAATATGCAGTCCAGGAATAGAGCATGCCTCTTCTCCTCTTTTCTAGCAATCTCAAATCCAAAGTAATTTTCAGACACAAGCCGAGTTAAGCAAGTTCATCTGGAACCTGTGCAGCAAGACACTAGAAGACTGATGGCCCAAGCATAATATTATCCTTGCTCTGTGGTTCCTGCTGAAGCCTAAATTGCAACATTTTCTAGAAAGCAGTGTGTCAGGCTTTCCAGAGTGCTAGTTAAAAACCCCATTACATTCTGTCCTGATTTCGGCTGGGATAGAGTTAATTTTCTTCTTAGTAGCTGGTACAGTGCTGTGTTTTGGATTTAGTGTGAGAATAATGTTGATAACACACTGATGTTTTAGTTGTTGCTAAGTAGCGCTTATCCCAAGTTAAGGAATTTTCGGTTTCCCATGCTGTGCCAGTAAGCAGGTACACAAGAAGCTGGAAGGGAACATAGCCAGGACAGCCTACTTGAACTGGCCAAAGGGCTATTCCATACCATAGGACATCATGCCCAGTATATAAACTGGGGGGAGTTGACCAGGAGGGGCCGATCACTGTTAGGGCATCGGTCAGCGGGTGGTGAGCAATTGCATTGTGCATCACTTGTTTTTTTCTTGTTTTTTTTTTTTTTAAATTATTATTTATTTTATAATATTCATTTTCATTACTATTATTATTATATTTTATTTTATTATTATTATTATTGTTAGTATTACATTTTATTTTACTTTAGTTATTAAATTGTTCTTATCTCAACCCACGAGTTTTATTTTTTTTTCAATTCTCCTCTCCATCCCACTGGGTGTGGGGGGGGGAATGGGCAAGCGGCTGCATGGTGCCTATTTACTGGCTGGGCTTAAACCACGACACATTCCTTATAACGTGCTTTAACCTTTGCTGCCTGGGTTGTGCAAGAACACGGAGTGCTTCACTGGCCCTCGCTAGAGGAATTTCTCCAGGCAACCAAACCAGCAAATAGCTGTGGATATTTCACAACGCCTGGGAGGTTTTGTTTGCTGGAGGCACAGGATTAGTATCAGATGGCCTGCCACCATTTCGACAGAGCGGGACTTAACTTTTATTGCTGGCTGCACTCCTTCAACAGCACCGGCAGGTTTGTTCTGGCCAGGCACTTCGAGGGCAGACAACACCCCCAGATGCTTTTTGGCATTCAAAGGCAGTGTTTGTCCTGGTGCCTCATCCTTGCTCAAACTCTGTGTTTTTCTCGTCAGTACAATGGAACAGATACAGCTCAGTTCTGTTTTGAGCACTTGAGCAGTAAATGCAGTGCCTGCACTGTGCAATCTTGAAGGAGGTTGGTATCTCCTTTAAGATGGCATCTGCCCAGCCCTCCCTGGGGTATGCAGGGCCGGGGTGAGTGCCCCCCTCCTGCCCTGTGCCTTTTTTAGGGGGATGGAGACAGCTGCTGCTGGCTGGGTCCTGAGGGTTCCTACGCTAACCCAGAGGGAGTATTTCCATCCATGCTGTTCCTTTGTGTTTATTCTCAGCTCATGCACAAGGTCATGAGAGCATCGCAGTGGGAAGGGTTGGTGGGTGTTGGTTGTGATTCTTGTAGAAGCGCTTGTGGATTTGCTCTGAGATGGTGTTAAGCAGCTAAATGCATCTGCCTTCAGCTGGATTGTGAATGTAATTGGCATGTGACGGCTTTGCTCTGCATCGGGCTAGGTTTGATGGAGCTCAACACGAGTTATTCCCAGCTGGAAAGGAGCTTATTGCCGAATTCCTTGATGTTGCTAATACTGGGAGAGCAGTCCATCCTCTAGGGAGGATGATGATTTTTTTTGGCTATCATTCAGGCCTCTGTCCAAGGTCTTTCGCAGTCATTTCTTTGCATACATGGGTGATGTGCAACTGTCTGGGGGGCTGAAATAAGGCATGTAGTCCATTCCCCACTGGTGTTAGCCTCTCCAACCTGGAGCTTAAGCTGGGAGTGCTGTCGTATCCACAGTGAGGAGATGACCCAACGTGGAGCTTGGACACGAGCCATCCCATGGTGGTACTGGAATTGCAGAGGGGACTTGCCAGCTCATGGGTGCTCAGTTGGTTTCATAGGGAAAAATATGATTAAGTAGAGGTGCAGAAAAGGAAAGCTAGAAAGTGTTTGATGTGGTCAAAAGGGGGACCCCACAGTGAAATTCTGGTGCTAAGGGCAATAGAGTAACATTTAGAGATGAAAATAGGTGTTAATAAACTGTTCATAAATGTGAGAAACCTAAAAAAGGAAAGCAATCAAAATACTGAAAGAGCTGAAAAATATGTGGTTTAACAAAGCATTACACTGGAGACCATGGTTATGTGCCTGGTTTTACCTCCTGACATTGGGCACACTCTGGAGCAAACCACTTCCCTGCCATCCCCTGTGGGTCTCTCAAAGCTTTAAGCTTTAATTTCCATAGTTTCAAGCCTCTCTAGCATGAAATTTCATCATTTAAATTTTTAAAAGCAGTGGTGGTCAAAAAAAAATCCGTTTATATACCAAGATCTGTAGATGGTGCAACCTTTTTGAGAATATTTTGCCCCTAATTAAAAATGATTTTGTATTGGGATCAGCTGAAACCATTTATGTCATTTAAATGTCTGACTGAAGTCCACAGTGTTCAGTGATATTCCCAAGCAGTATCCAAGATGGAATGTAAAAATGAAAACACTTTTCATCACACCTTCAACACAAAATATTGTGTCGTTCTCATTTGCAAGACTTGTGTCTCAAAAAAAAAAAAAAATTAGAACATTCAGTTGTTTGTTAGCCCTAAAAAAAACCCTCAGGCAGCTTGAAAAAAAGAAAAAAAAAATTTTAATTTGATTCACAATGACTATTTGCACTTTATTTACTAATTATCTGGGCTGCGACTGAAGCAGAGGCTTGGTTATTGACCCTGCACCAAGTCCCGGCTGATGAAGCACTCAGGGGAGGGTGATGGTCCCTCCTCCATCCCTCTCGTTTGAAGGGGTGCCTCTGCCAGCCCTGCCTGGGCGAGGGGCTGGGGAGTGCGGGAGGCAGCCGAGGTCCCACACCACGGTACAGAGGAGCTGCTGCAGCTCACCCAAGTCAGCTTTAAGTAAGGCAATGCAGGCATTATTTATAAAGGATCTCGGCAGCACAGAGCCTGCGGACTCTGTAGCTTGACCAGAGGAGCCACGCTCCGTGCCAGTGCAAGATATGGGCAAGATCTCTCCCAGGAGAGCAACAACCACATCACTATATTGGTATCTATACTTTTATAGGAAGAACAAAAGTGCTGTGCTGTTGCATTCCTCCTCTGCACGGCTCCGCAGCACACGCACAGAGCAATGAGCGCGGTGAGAGCTGAATTAAACTTCTTGTCTGAAGGATCCTTGTTCAGCCTGGACAGGTCTGTAATGACAGGTTCGCTTCTCGAGCTTCGCTCACCAGGGACCAAAATCACTGGAGTGATCAAGGGGAGAGGGAAACAGGAGTGAGCGTGTGCTTGCCGCGATGCTCAGCAGCGTCGGAGGGTGCGTTGAGGTTTCATGGCTCGGCTGGCTGTTAGCCCAGAGACACAAAGAAGCATGTGGCAGATCTGAAGGCTGGGATGTAACGAAACGACCCATGGTTAGAAAGAAATGCAATTCAGGCAGCTGTGCTTCTGGCCGTGGTGTGGCTGAGCAAGCAAGATAAGACCCTTATCCCCAAGCTGTTGTAAGGGGAAAATACACCAGAGGGACATGGTGAGGAAAAGGATGTTGGGTTTGGCCAGAAGCACCCATTAGACTATTGCCCCAAAAAGCCATGCTGGGAAACACAGCCCCAAACTCTGGGCTTACCCAGGTGGAGACTCAAGTTTACTTCTATGTTACAAGTTTAGGTCACTTGTTACTATTCGAAGGCCTTTTGGCACAAATGTGCCTAACCCGTGCGAGGGAGCTCCAAGTCCCGGAGCCACCAGCATTGCCAGTTTGGGCTGGCATCACTGCTGGAGGGAGCAGGGGAATGGAGGAACGAAGACCAAAGCGAGCTGCTGCTGTCATTTAGGGCAGTTAAGTACATTCACGGTGCAGCACGTGCACCTGCATCCCTGCCTGAATAGCATCAATACTCCTTTTTGTTTCACTCTTGACGACAGCAGAGCCTTAATTGGGCATGAAGAAATCCATCAAGCAGCAGCCTGGTGCGGCGGTCGGGTCCCTATAGCATCTGGCAGCTGCCGTGCTGCAGCCCCGCGGCTGCTCAATGGCTGGCAGCTGCCCCAAAATAGCCCAAATATCATCCACCTACTGCAGCACGGCCGCTCCCTGTGCGGAGCAGAAGGTGAACCTGAAAGTCCGCTCCCGCTGCTCATGAACACCACATGGGCTTTGTGGCTTGCTGAGTTGCAGGGGCTGGGGCTTGGTGGAGCCAGGTCCCAGCTATTTGCTGGAAACAGAGATGGTAAATCATGTTTCCAACCTGAAGAGCTGCTCGGAGAACCAGACTGTAGGACTTGACACAGCCCATTAAAGCAAGGGGAAATTTCTAGATGTTTTTGTGCAAATAAACTCAGCAGGGACCAACCCACATGGCAGTGAGGTGAAATGGGAGCTCAGCCATTGATTTCAATAGCTTCAGGGTCTTGCTCTTGGTTTAATGCATTTTTAAAACAGGGGTGAGCAGGACCCATTCTGGGAATAGAAACATCACCAGCAATTTCATCCCCCTGAGTAACTTGCCTATAAATTGCCTGTGCTTTGATCCAGAAGCTGCTTCAAGGGCACCCGAAATCCCGCTCCCACCCCCTTTTCACTCCCCCCCCCCCCCCAGCACACCCCTGTTGCACTGCTGTTAGATTCAGCTCAATAATCTCTCTGGGCACAGTGAGGACATCCTGGTGGCTTCTGATGTCCCCTAGCAGAGCACTGACATCCACCCCAGATGGGCAAATAAGCCCAGCCTTCCCCTCTCCTTCACTGGCAAAGAAGGTCACAGGGTGTCCCCATTTAATCGCATGGCATTTCATGGTCTTGGCCCCCCTTCTTGCCCTTCTAGTCAATGAAAATAAATACAAAATAAAAATAAACCCCCCGCACATTTATTTCATTTCTTGTATTTTTATTTAAAAAGAAGGTTTGCTAACAGCAATCAGTACCGTGGCTCAGGCCCCTCAATACAACGGTTGGCTTTAGCAGTCCCTGCGGCTTCATCCCTACTCTGTCCCTCCTCCATGCCAGGGACAAACCAGGGAATTATTCAGCTTTAACAACCACTCCTGAATCATGGGAAGCTCCTCAGGATTGCAGACTACTTCCATCTTGCAGTTTTACTCTCTGTCTCCTCCTATCTTGGGAAACCCCAACAGCTTAAGCTGAGGTTCACAGCCAGGTTTAGCTTTATCGTGCAACTAAACTCAAGTAAAAAAAAAAAAAAAAAAAAAAAAAGCCAGGTTTTAAAAAATACATAAAAGAAATAATTTTCTGGAGTTGGAAAGAAACATCCCCTTGGTGGCATATTAGCCTACATTTATCCACTGTAATGTTGCTTATACCTTAATCTTAGGCATCTTCATCTGACACTAATTAGCAGGCTGGAGGCTCCTATGGGTACAGTAGCTTCTACATCCCAAAACATGAAAGTGAGCTCTTCCTTTTACCACTTGAAGCACTCAGCTTTTAAAGAGACAATCTCAAGTATTTCAGTCCCAAACTGTACACTTTTTGACTTAAAAAACACAGCAGTAGGAGGAGGCACAAAGGTGATGATACCCAGCCATGAAAGCATTGCAGTGCGTGTCCAAGGCTTGCCTGTGTAGTGTTATTTACTGTGCCACAGATTAAACCCAAACTGCACTCACTGAACCCTGGACTCACCTGCATTCTGGCTAATTAGGAGACAAATAGAGTAGACTACAGAAGCAGAAAATTAAACGGGCTAATCAGATCAATCTAGATGCTTCCCTCAAAAACCCCAAAACTTAGAGAAAAGCAGATGTGGTTATAAAAACTTCTTTATATTTTGGGTTCTCTCTGGAAAAAAAAATAAAGGGAAAAGATTATTTCTTTGATGTTCATCACTAGGCAAGCATCCCATCAAGATCCACCTGACATCCTATTTAACTCTTCAGAGTAAGAGCTAATTGGAGCTTGAAAGAAAAGACCGAGCAGGACTTCAGGAATACAGCACTGTATGCTGGTTCTTTGTGGACAAAGTGAAAATAAATTATTTAGACTTAACAAAGTGCCCTGAAGTCCTGCGGTATTTCTGCTTGGCTGGGTCTCAGGCCTATCACCAATATTTCAGAGGTTATTTTTGGAGGGGGAGAGAAGGCAGGCTGCTTAGCAGGTAGCATTTGGGAATTAAGAGCTAGATGTACTTATGGTTTTCACGAGCCCTGACAGATGTTGAGTGTCTTTGACTGTGGCACAGTTGGACACTTAATACTAATGGTGCCGGTTTGTGGCAGCAAACCTCCTTCCTGCCACGTTCCAGCATCTTTGCTCCTTTCTAAATTGCTCCTCAGGAAAGGAAGAGAAAATACACGCTCAGCGTTCTCCTCGCCGTCCACCCGGCTCAACGCTGATGCGCCCGTTCTCTGGAGGCCCTCGCATCTCCTCTCCGAGCAAATGTCACTGGGATCAGCTTAGCACAATGTCCCACCACCTCCTGGAGATCAAGCTGCAGCCCTGGAGGCTTCCCCCTCGCCTCTCCAAAGGCTGCGCTCAGCCCGGTGGTCTGTGTTTCGGATGGATCTGTGCGTGACTTTGCCGGGCGCCAGTCCCTGCTGGGCAGGAGCTGGGTCCTGCTCGGTGCTGCAGGCAGTCCCTCGGCCGTGAGAGCCGCCAACAAACCTTCCCTGCCCACCCCGCTCCCTGCCCCTTCCCCTCCCCGCCACGAGCACGGGGCCAAGAACGTGCCTCGCCGCAGAGTGCCAGCGCCGGCGTTCTTGGCCAAACAAACTAACTACCAACCTCGGACCAGTCACGACAAACGGCTTAACGTTTACCCATCACCTAACATACCCTCAAAAACCAAGGCCACCTTCACACCTTTCGGACGTAGGTCGAACGCCCTTCCGAGCCCAGCAAGCCCACGGCAGGGGGTCTTGCTCAGGCCAGTCATGCCAGATGCTCCCGCATCTCTCCTGCCCCTTCCTTGGTGAACACCAAACAGTTATAATACTCAGGTCAATATATATAGGTACCACGTATATATATTTTTGTGTCGCTGTTCTGCGCATTAACAAAGACAACCAACCCCACCAGGCACCACTCGTCCTTTCCGCCCCCTCCCCTTCCTCCTGTGGCTGTGCAGGAACGTGGCCGGGGACCACTCTACGTGGCCCCATCGCACTCCCCCACTGTCAGCTTCAAGGCTCCCTGCTGGTGCAGCGTCTTTAAGGCTTTGAACTCCAAGGGCATGGTGTGCGGGCTGGCCTGCGAGGTGTAGCCATACTTCAGGCTGTCGTAGTAGTGGTACTTGACCGGATTCTGGTTCTGGTCTAGGGGAAAGGGCCAGAAGCCGTAGAGATAGATCTGGTTGCAGAATCGAGTGGCTAAGGTGTACATGAGGAGGCCTGTGGTGGGTCGCTTGATGTGCACCTTGTTTGTTAGCCAGTACCTGCAAAGGGAGAGTAGAGGGAAGCGTGTTATTCCCGCCGCACACCCAGCTCGTGTCTTGCACGTTTTCTCTCTCCAGCCTCTGACTGAGATATATTGGTAATTCAAACTGAGAGGTTTCTGACTAGCAGAAGAGTTCTCCATGCCAAGGGAAAGCCTCTCTAGGGATTGCTTCATGAATAAGCATCCTCCTGCTCTCTGTCTGGCGGTTACATCACACTTGTTGCTATGGCATTGAAGCATCTCATGCCTCGGCAATCCTTTATGAAAAACAAATTGCTTGCAATGGTGGCCTTCAGTACTTCAGCCTACAATTATCTTCCAGTCAACCTAGGAGATCAATACCACAGACCAAACCATCCACATGTCAAGTAGACTCCAGCAACCCCTTGAAGCAGACACACTCTCGCACACACAAGTTGATGATTTTCATTGATGAATGAACATTTTTACTCTGACGGTAAACAAAACAGGGCTGTAAAACGTTTGTCTTGGAATAAAGGGTCGCCAGGCTGAAAGAGCTAAAACACACTGTGTTCCCATTACAGTCAGCGATTGCTACTGTGATCCTGGACCAAAATACATCACCACACTCTGCAACATCAGTCCATGAGATACATAATATGGCATATTGCAATACATAATATACGATACGGAGGTCAGCTGTGCTCGCTGCTGAAAAGTACGTTATTTTTTTATGAGGGATGGCAATAAGAACACGGGAAGGAGGCACCCTGTAGTGATGCACAAGCAGAAATGGTATCAGCGGTTGTGTTTTGGGCTGCTGATAAAAGTTATTGCAGCATCAACATCCTGTAAGAAGACGTTTCCAGTGCCCAGATTTTATTGCACAGGCAACTTATCTGGTTTGCTCAGCAGAAAAACACTGTCAGAGGAGCAAAATCAGAAAGCAAAAAGTTTGAGGGAGGTAGAAGATGTCCCCCCTCTGGGTGCACTCCCTCCTCCCCCAGCACATCGGATGCTACCGCTGCCCCACAGCAGGCAGGGATGGTGCAGGCAGCGCATCCCACCCTGTCACAGCCCGTTCAAGTCCTTGGATTATTTTCAATAGATATTTCAAAGGGCCTCAGTTCAGGTGAGTGACTGACAGCGCTTTGGATAAAAAGCATGAGGAAGCGGACCAAAGCACGTGGCATTTCTGTGTCCTCACCCAGAGGTTTGGGATCCCGAGCTGGGTCCCGCTGTCACACGCGGAGCCACGGGAAGTGTCTTGCTCCTCATTCGCGCTTTCCGTCAAGCTCCTGAGGGTGCAGCACTCAGACAGCAGGAACCCCTGGGAGAGCTGAGCCTTAATCCTGCAAATTAGCTTTTCATGAAAGCCATTAAAATTTAGCAACCAAGGCACAAAACGTACTTGCTTGTTCTCAGGCAGATAAGAGAAAAATTGACTTTTCTGGTGAATCAAATTCTGGAAGCAGAGTGACTGCCTCAGCATGTGCAGGAAGGGCACAGCGGGGTTTATGGGGGTCCCACACCCCAGGGGTGTCCAAGCACCTGTAGCTTTAGCAAAAGACAAGTACGATGTTTTGGGGAGGTCCTCCTTGCCTGACTCATCTCCTTGGCATCCAGCATGAGAAAGGAACAAGAAACTTGGGGAAAACTGGTGAGAATGAGTATCTCAGAGGCACGGCATCAACATTTTCTGGGATTGCCCAGCCATATGGGTTGTGCTATGGGGACACAGCAATGCTCGCTGCGGTGCCAAGGCAATCGTCTCCCACAGGTAGCCATAAAACAGCTTCCTTGATGAGTTTACTGGTAAGCACATTAGACCCCTGGAGAGCAGAGAGAAATGGGAGATTATCACAACCATTTAACACTGTGAATTAGGGTATCCTCATGCAGCAGGGAAACTACCTGGGAAGAATTGCCAAGCCACATTAACCGGCTGGCGTTGGGGGAAGACAACTGTCTGGGTTTGTCCTGCAAGCTGCTTTAGCCTTAATACTCTTCTTTTATCAATTTACCAGCTGGAGCTCAGAAAGATACTGGTGACCTTACAGCTGCCCAAAAGATTAACTTTTGGGTTTTGTTGCGAGGCTGTAAAAACTCTATGAACGTACAATGACCTTGACAGCATGATGAAGTGACCCTTGCACATGGTTACCACCCGTGACCACCAATGTTTCAAGCGTATTAATGACAGAAATGACCTACAGAAGCAGCTTGCTGTCCTCTGCAACCCAGCACGCACAAACAGCCTTACCAAGACCAACAAGCGTGCGCAACCACTACCCCAAAGCAGCCGTACCAAAACCAGCCCAGTGTATCCACCTCAGCACACGCAGCTAGTGAGCACTCACTCAATAATTATCAGGGTAGGGAACAATGAGAATTCAGTTTCTTATAATAAAAATTAAAAAACAGGCTCTTTTTTCTGTATTTCCCTCTATTGCAGGTATGGCATTGTGAAAACGAGAAGGATGACAAATCTGGCTCCTACAGCATCATAAATTCTCATTGCTGGCTGCAGCTTTGGGAGGGGGTGATGGACTTCAGGCTGTCCCAGCCCACCCACACAGGTGACATACATAATATATAACATCCAAACCATAACACAGGCCATGCCACAGTGCTTGCAGTTTGTTTCCTGGACAGTGAAGGTGGGAAATCCTCTGGTGAGGTCTGGGGAATACTTTTTAATGACTGGTTTGTGATGGGGGCGTGGGAGCTGTGCAGGAAGATCTCCCTCTTATCTCTCCCACCGCTGGCCAACTGAGACAGTGGCCACATTCCTGGTGCAGGAGAGAACAGCTGGGGATGGAAATAAAACCTAATTAATTCTGTAAATCCAAATGAGGTTGTCTGGGCGCACATGGGATGCTGTGTCAACAGCGCACCTTTAATATGTGAGGTCCGGGATTTTAATTAGGAGGAAAGATAATCTTGAAGCAGGCAGTAATTATTTTTCAAATTGGCTACACCAATCACCATAACTATTAACTGCAACATTTTATGGAAAGAGACAGCAATTAAAAGAGAAGAGCAACGAGCAGTCCTGAAACCCAATACCTTCTTTTTCAGAGCTGTTCTCACAGCGTGGACCTCCTTCAAAAGCTGGTGCTGTGTCATTTCTGTAAATAAACCCTCAGGGGTGGAAGCAGCTACAGAGATAGGCTGGTGCCTGCACAGGATGCAGCTATGAACAGGAACTGTGATGCTGTCAGGCAAAAATTGTCTGAGACAGCTCTTGTTTCGGATCATGATAGTGACAGATGGAAAATGCCATCAGATCTTCAAGGCCATCTTTTCTGAGGAGGCAGCCCAGACACAAGCCCTAGCACCTATCTGAACTAATACTTGATGGTAGCCAAGGACAGAGGCTTCAAGAAGAGCAGCTCAGAGAGTCTCGTCCTAGCTGGTAGGTGGTTCTCATTGCTCCTCCGCAACATCAATTTTCCAAAAGGTTTCCAAGAAACTTAAGAAGTGTCCTAAGCAGAACTGCATAGCACTGCTGCTGGCTGCCTGACCATCCGTGTGTGCCTCCTGCGAGGGGGCTGCACTACAGCCACAGGGGAAGCGACTGCTGTATTTGGAGCTTACAGCCCAGTGAGAATCCTTCAGGAGACAAAACGCTCTGAAACTGCCCCTAGGAAGCTGTAGCTCCCACCTGAGGGAAGGTGGCAGCCTCCGCATCGCACATCTGGAGCACGCACCCCACTGCACTGACAGTACTCATCCCCCCCCCAGCATCACTGAATTCAGGGAGCACAGCCTGCCCTTGATTTGGGCTGAAACACTGGGTGCAAAACTCCTCCCTGCAGGCAGTGTTTGAGGACCGCTAGTGAGGGCAGGGTCCTGCTCAGTGCTTATCCATCACCTCCTGATATGTCTGAGAAAACCCTAAAGTAACTTGTAACCCCAGGTAAGGGTTAACCTGCAGGATAAAATGAACAGAAAATCCATTGCCCTGATGAAATAAATAAAAAACTCAGGTCAATGAAGAAATCAAGTTTCAGCAGTATCAGCTGCATTATGTAGTGATACAGATCAGAATTAAGTAAAATAATGCAATTTCAGACCCTTTTAAAACAGCTTCTTCACAAAAGTGTGATACAAACACAAGCTGTTTTGGAGATGCTAGTCCTGACAGTCAGAAGCATATTATAACACACACATCCTGCTCCCATTAATACTCATGAAAAAACAGCTACAGATAATCAGAGCGAGTGCCCCGACACATTGGTGTGGGCGAGGACAGGGCATAACATGTATCTCAGCTGCTGGGTGGATGGAGATGAAGTGCTGGAGCCCAGAAAGCGACCACTATCCTCCACCCAGCTTCTCCCAGCCCTTTTCTGTCCATGTATCCAGTCTCCTGTCACCTCCACCAAAATAGCTGAGAGGCACATACAGTGATGAGATCTGTGCTGGACGGGTAGGAATGGGCAGGTTCCCATCCAGAGTCATGCTAATGCTGACTCCAAAAGCTGGATCTTGAATCACAGTTGGATTTATCCCCAGGCTGGGCAAAGCCCAAACACCAAATCAAGCCTCTATAGCCAGACTGGATCTGTACCGTGTGGCTAGGGTCTGGTTTTGGTGACTTGGTGCAAGCAAATCAATGCTGAGTCACAGATAAATAACTCTTCTCCTCCAGGTCTTGAGCTCTGCGATGCCCTTCAAACACACACGGTACTCAACACTCACAAGTTAAAGCATTTCCAAACAGACAGAAGAAGAGGAAAGTAACTGGGAAGAGAATTACCCTATTTCTTTCCCCTTTCCTTCCTATGTCCCTCCCCTTCTTTTGACAGAGAAAAGACTAAATCTTCTTCCCAGTTAACCAGAACAAAATAACTGTCTTGGGGTCTCAGTGCAGACACACCACAGCTCGGGTACAATATGCCTCAAGTGCAGAAGGGGTGAGAATAATAGCTCACACAAGGATTTATTTGTGGGGTATCCACTGCTCTAACCCATACGTGACTTTACGGGGCAGTCATAGTCCCTCACATCCTACCCCAGTCACACACTTTTGAACGGCTCTTTTCTCCCCCTACAGCCTTTGGTCGTTTTCTTCCCTCACCTGAGCGCAGGACCACTGTCCTTAAACCATCTGTGGGACCAGAGAGGAAGGGCTTTAAGGCATGAATCCCCAGGGCAGATATTTCAGAGAAGCCCCTGTAAGCATGAAGTACTATAAGGGAGGAAGCATAAAGTAGCTGGTTTAGAAAACCCACAGGTGGGTGATGCTGGCTAATCAACAGCAGAACTGATCTCGAG
This sequence comes from Buteo buteo, assembly GCF_964188355.1. NCBI lineage: Eukaryota > Metazoa > Chordata > Aves > Accipitriformes > Accipitridae > Buteo > Buteo buteo. The sequence goes on from NC_134183.1 coordinate 22,186,135, forward strand.
ACAGAGCGAGAAAAGATGAGCTGGGAGGGCTGTGAAAAGGAAAAGCAGCAGCTTAGGTTTGATGTGTTAGAGAAAAGGGGAGCCTGTGGAGGGATGCAAAAGAGCAGGGTGATGCAATCAAAGCAACAGGCTAGGAGAATAATCTGCACACATGTGTCCTGTACGGCTATAAGCAAGGCAAAGGCTGTTGGAAAGGAGGTGGCATAGAATCATAGAATGGTTTGGCGTTGGAAGGGACCTTAAAGATCACCTAGTTCCAACCCCCCTGCCATTGGCAGGGACATCTTCCACTAGACCAGGTCGCTCAAAGCCTCATCCAGCCTGACCTTGAACACTTCCAAGGATGGGGCATCCACAACTTCTCTGGGCAACCTGTTCCACTGCCTCACCACCTTCATAGTGAAGAATTTCTTCCTTACTTTTAATCTATCTACCCTCTTTCAGTTTAAAGTCATTACCCCTTGTCCTGTCACTACATGCCTTTGTAACAAGTCCCTCACCGGCTTTCCTGCAGGACCCCCTTAAGGTACTGGCAGGCTGCTATAAGGTCTCCCCAGAGCCTTCTCTTCTCCAGGCTGAACAACCCCAATTCTCTCAGCCCTTCCTCATAGGAGAGGTGCTCCAGCCCTCTGATCATCTTCGTGACCCTCCTCTGGACTCGCTCCAACAGGTCCATGTCCTTCTTATGTTGGGGGACCCAGAGCAGAACGCAGTACTCCAGGTGGGGTCCCACGAGAGCGGAGTAGAGGGGGACAATCACCTCCCTCGACCTGCTGGCCACACTTCTTTTGATGCAGCCCAGAACCCAACTGGCTTTCTGGGCTGTGAGCACACATTGCTGGGTCATGTTGAGCTTCTCGTCAACCAATACCCCCAAGTCCTTCTCCTCAGGGCTGCTCTCAATCCATTCTCTGCCCAGCCTGTATTTGTGCTTGGGATTGCCCCGACCCATGTGCAGGACCTTGCACTTGCCCTTCTTGAACTTCATGAGGTTTGCATAATCAGGACAGAAGGCAAGGAGGGACCAGGGGAGGGTTTCCACCATGGCTGACGGATGGGAAAGGCAGAGGCTGAGCAGCATTGCCCTGAAAAATCAGCAAAGGCTTAGATATTGTCTGGGTGTGAGGACCCAGAGACACATCTGAGGCAAAGATGAATTCACCTTATGCCCCACCAGGCTGCACTTCTGAGGATACATGGCAGAGATGCACTACGCAAGCTATGGACCCTCAGCAAGGTGATCACTGCTGTGAAGAGCGCATGTAAACTGTCACAACTATTTGGATGTTAAACCTAATGGGAGACCTAGCCAAGGAGCTAGAAGATATATTGATTTTTTATTTTTTTTTCTTTCAAGAAGCTATTAACAAAATCTTATGGGATTAGAATTGGTTACTGCCAAGAGACCCTCATAATGGACACAGTGAGAAATGCTAGACTAGATTAGACAAGGCAAACTGAAACACGTCCAGGAATTCTCTGCAAGGAGTGATAGTCAAACCTCCAGACACAATTATTTTCCCCTGCTTCCTGCATTTCGTGTTATTTCTCTAACAAAAGCTGCTTGGCAATAGGAATTACAAGGCTTTTTGGAGACACTAACAGATGACTTATAAGGGGCTTGCTTGCTTCCCAGCCAGGAGACGAGCACTGCGCTCGCCAGATGAATTGCTCAGGAGACATTTTATAGAATCGCTCCAAAGTGAGTCACGCACCCCTGAAACGCATGGCACCATCCCCATCCCCGCAAGCTGGCTCCCTGCCACGGCACAGCTTTCCTCCTCAGCCTTAGGTAGTGACTCGGCTTCCTTCTGAGCTTCTCCATGGAAATGCTGATGGCTCTCTCCCCTCCTGGTGTGAAGATGGTGAGTTTAACTGTGTAAGAAGAGCCTCCGTCCTACTGCACAGATTATCCAGAATCATCGACACCAAAAGCTATCAGCAAACGTTTAAGGCACCCTCACAGCTAGGAAGGTGATGTCTCAAATGATGCTGCTAAGGACAACAAAACCAAATGCTTTTTACTTAGCAACACACACTCTACAAATACCCCAAATGCACTGAAAATTATAGGAAAAAATGCTGCCACTGAAATGCATTCTGGTCTGGGGGAAAGCAGAGCAGGACAATAAATACTGTGGTTCAAGGAGGAGTCAAGAACTCACAAATGCATTTTGCTGGTAGTGAAGGAAGAGAAAAGCCAAAGCTTTTGTAGCCAAATTGAAGGTGGCTGAGATGTTAGCCTTTGTAGAAAGTGCTATTCCTTGAAAAAAAAAACTATATAAAAGAGTGTCTTGGCTGAAAGACTTCTCCTATTTCTTTGTGATTTCCAAATCAACTTAGGATAGATTAGAAAGGGTGGCTTTATCCAGCAAAGGAGAAGATGGGACATCTCTGCAACTGCAGCCCACTGCAGCACAGAGGGATGTTCTGTGGGGCTTTGTGGACTATCGATTCTCTGCTGCATGCTATATGCCACAAAACGTATTCATTTCACAAATCTCAGAACTGTCAAAGGAAAGTGTGATGCTACGAAGTGGCATGTTCCGCAGGGAGAGCTGGAGAGACAGAGGAAGTCATTGGAGACCATATCCCTGTAACAGCAAGGAGCTCATAAGCAAAAATATAGGATGATCGTAAGAATTAGACAGTACCACAGAAGATGAATAAGTAAAATTCTAGTGATTCTGGTCAGTTTGACCTGAGGAAAGACTCCTTCTTCATCCCAAACTACATCATATCAATTACCCTGAGCAGATGGTCAAGACAACCCTATAGATGCCTGAGAGACTTCCTATATAGCACCAAGAGCCTCAGCATAACTCCCCTCCCTCAGCTGTGGCCAGTTCATTCAATACTGCCTGAATCACTCTTCTATCCATCCAAGTCCAAACCTTAGGAGGCTGCACCAAGGAAAGGGTTAACATTGACTCTAGCCTTCCCCCAGAACAGCACAGCCCTTTGCCCCCCAGCCCTGGGTGCTCCCTCTGCACAGCTCCTTGGCCAGGCCACAACACACCGGGTAGGCGTTGAAGTGCTCCCATCAGTTCTGGCTTTCTGAGGGGGCTGCAGTTTTAATTGTATTAATTGTTAATTAGTAGGCATCCTTGTTTTCCTGCTGTTAAGTGTGAGAGCAAGAGGGCAGGTCAGGCAGCAGCTCCCCTGGCTTAGAGGGCAAGCCCTGATGAGGATTAGCACTGGCTTCTGCGGTTCTAATTGAATTAGCGCTGCCTCCGTGCAGCCATGACCCACCTTTCTCCACTGCCCCACAGCACAGTGACCAACGCAAAGGACAGGATCGAGTTCTTGGCTGTAGCTCAGACTGGGTACTTACAGCCTGTCATCATCAGCATCAGCCAGTGTCCGACCACGTGCTGGTACCATATCCATCCCAGACATCCACCAACAGGGGCCACTTCGATCTCTTGCTGGTCTGACTGGTTACATCCCTCTGAGCCCCTGTAGGTTTTCAGAAGCCTGAACCCATGCTCCTTGCATGGGATCCCATTAAAACCCACGGGAACACTAACACATACAAAAAGAAGACACTCTTACAAGCCACGGGGGAGAGTGGTGCCTCAACCCCTCCACGGAGAGACAGTGCTGAACCCCTGGGCTTGTCCCAAAATGCCTGCATCCCCTCCAGCCAGGCAGGACCTGCCAGCCACGGGTGGTGGCTCCAACACTGCTCTGTGGGAGATACACATGGACAACCAGAGTGCCAAGGACCAACCAGCTGGACTGCAGGGCTGCAGCACAGGAGGGCCAGGAAGGTGCAGTGAGTTGGAAGATAAACTCAGCAGCAGAGCTTATCAAGGCATCCTCCTCCTCTCCTGTGGGAAAGTGATGCCCAGCCCTTGCCAATTCCTCTGCAAAGCTTCCTACAGGAAGTTTCTGGCACTGGGAATGGTTGCCAGCACAGGATTAGCAGCCTGTTGATTTAAAGGGCTTATTACAGGAGCTTAATTCTATTTTGACAGACGAAAGTAAGTCAATTACAGCTAGAAATAGCTCAGAATTTGGGTTGTGGGTTTTTTTTTTTCTTCATCTCCTCCCTTTCTGTGAGTTGTGGTATCATTTCCTTCCCTTTCTTTACCTCAAAGCCAGCGTTTTCTGTAAGATGCCTCTCTGGCCCAGGGAAGTCTCAAACACAGGCACTTGGGGCAGACATGGTTCTTTTCACCCGTTGTTGCTGCCTGGGATGCACCACAGCACCAGAGCCTCCACTCCTCCCAGCCCGCCCAGGCTGCCTGCGGAGCTGCTCTTCACAGCCCTCTCCCTGGAGCTCCCCCTTAGGCTTGCTCCTGTGGGAAATGACCCCAAAAACTGTCCTGTGACCACCCCCTGCACTGACATGCAACATGAGCTGGGACAGAGCAACACCCAGCATGGACCAACTGACCAGAAGAGCTCAGGCTCAGAGGTGTGCAGGTGAAGAAGTACTCCAAAGCAATCAAGAAACATTAATGCTGAGGCTCAGAGGTGGGAGTACCAGCTACACAAGTGAAATCCCATCCTGGGAGACTGACAGGGTCTAGTCAGGATCAGGGAGGACAACTACTGCCCCTAAGCCACCTCCAGCATTAGCCACCACCTGCCTAGACTCCCTGAGTGCCTAATGAACTCTCTAGAGAAACAAAGCAAGAAAGCAAGAGCTTACCCCATCCCCAAGCCATTTACATGGAAATCTCACCCAGCAGGACCAGACTCTGTCAGTCCCCTCCCTGCCTTGGCTGGTCATTTAGGATGAGCAGTGCAATTGTCACCACTGCAGGAGCGTAAAGGCTACTCAGGAACAGCCCTTGGGCCTCTGCCACCGCTGAGCCCGTCCAGGCTGCCATGAGCTCCCTGACCTGAGAAGCTGTGTGAGACTTGCATGTGTCACTCAAGCACAAGGTGACAAACCTCATCACTAGCTCATCACAAACACATTTCTCCAAGGAAAGCCCTAACCGCAGGTTGGGGAGTTATCATGGTGACACCCAGGCTTACAGCCACAAAAGCATTGGAAGTCTTAGGCTCACTATATTGCACGGCTAAAAGACCTCACACTCAAAGTGCAGAGCGGGGAGCCCCTGCTTGTGAGGTGGTCTCCAGTTCTCATCTAGGGACCAGCCACTGCCTGTGGAGTCCTCCTCACGTTCTGCAGAAACAGCTCACGCCGTTTGCCTCTGGCACAAACCCATCGATCGCTCCCCAGCTCAGGAGGCTCACAAAATCCTGGCTCCGAGCACACCAGAAAAGCTCTCACCCTCGGACAGCATGCAGCAGGCGCAGTGAGGGGTAGGCAGTCCTGACATTGATGTGATGCTTCAGGATGAGCTCATTCACCCACTCCACTCGCTCCTTGCCCCCCTTGGCCATGAACGCCGGGATCCAGAGGATGCTGCCATTGAGGCTGTGGAGGCGTTGCAGCAGCTTCTCCCTCCAAGTCTCGTTCACCAGGTCCTCGAAGGCCCGTTGGATGACCGAGGGGTTCATGGTCACCAGGTCCGTCTTCATGCCCACGTCCTGTGAGTACTCCTGGACAGGGGCCAGATTGCACCTGCGAGGGGAAACACCAAACAGCCTTTTACAATGGACGTGAGAGGGCAGTGACAAACACAAGGGGTGTTTGATGCCAGAAGTCGACATGGGCAGTGACAGATGTGCCCATTCACCCTCGTTTTGGGGAGAAGGAGGAGTGAGAATGAGTCTTTGCAATAAATTAGAGAGGCTCTGACATGCCATCATGTGTGTGCATATTCCTCTGGGGCAATGTTAATAACAGAAATAACTGGTGTCTGGTGGGTGGGTTTGTACGCATCGGTATCTCTTCTGGTGTGGTTCAAAAATAACACATAGCAACAAACCTCCCATCTTTGCTGCCATGGCAGATTTGAAATGAAACGGCCTTTCCCACGCAAGGAAAGCAATCACCTATTAATTATAGCCCTGCTGGAGTAATATTATCCCAAGTCCCTTTTCTCTTCCCAATAAGTCTCTGCTAACAGCAGACCCGGTGGCACTGGCAGTGATAATGATACCAGTGGGCAGCGGATGCCAGGACAGGGTCTCCACAGGTTTTGGCTGTCTGGAGGCTGTGACCTTCAAAAAACGTCTCTTTCTGTAGTATTAGTCGGTGCCTCCTCTCAGGCTGTGCATGCAGATACAGGCACACACGCTCCCCTGGGAGCTCCCATGCCACAACCTTCTGCATCACGCCAGGGACAAGGGCTGAGGGGCTCTGGGGTAAACTGCCAACAAATCACCCTCGTTATATGGTGGTTTCCTACAGCTCCTCGAGGGGGGATCCACAGCCGTTAAGCCGTGGCCATGCCATGCACGTGGCGCTGGGTATATGGGACAGGTGACCAGCTGATGGAGGGATGCAGAGAGATGCGCCCCCAGCGTGGTGAAAACCAGAGGGTACCCACGTGTTAGTACATTGCATGCTCTCCTGAGGCGTTTTACAGTGAAGTTACAGTATTTAATGAGCAGGAATTGCATCCTAACCATCTGCCCTGATAATCAGCCGTTACTACTGTTTTCCCTACTTTACAGATGGGGAAGCTAAGGGAATGGTGTAAAGAAAATCCAGCTATTGGCACGTGGGGCCCTTCTGATCCACTCGTCACAGGAGTAAAATCGCTGAAAATAAACGTTGGGTCTGAAGAGTGAAGCTGTATCCTGGACACAGAGCTCATCGCTGGTCACTGCCAGCTCTGCTGAAAAGACTGCCTGGATGGAGCAAACCTTCATCAGGAAGATGCAGATTCAAGTGGTGGCTTAGATAACTTACAGTGGGAAGAACATGTCCATGCCAGATCTGCACTAGCATACCTGGCTGGAGAGAAGTCGCTCAAAATCCCAATCCTTATACCCAGAAAGGCTTTTCTCCTGCAACTTTGCTGCCTGCCACAAAATCCCCTCCCTAAACTTTACCAGAAGTGCAATAAGCAATTTTTCCTTTTGCTCACTCTGGTTACACTTAAGGATGCGAAGGAGAGTGTCCTGTCCCCCGTGGACAGGACAGAGCTGCCAGCAGCCAGGCAGGCTGGAGCAGCCAGGTTTGAGCGGGGGGCAGAGGTGACATTATCCTTGTTCCCACGTCATGCCGAGGACCGCCTCTGTGAGCCGCTGATGGATTGGGCTGTCTTCATAATAGACTCGCCAGAAAGCAAATATCTGCACATACATAAATCATCAGCAGACTCCTACAGCCCCTCAGCTAACGGATGTACATGGGTGTTGGGGATGGGAGGGCCGGCACGCTCCTCTCCGCTTCAAGCACCTTCTGTGGTGAATTTGGCATGTGCCCCAGCGGGGGTCAGGATCTGCTGGTGCGGGTCCCTGGGGCGGTGCATCTGCGGGGACATCGGTGCTGGGGACGGAATGGCCACAGGAGAGCGTCGGACCCGGGCGTGCAGAAGTGCGGTGCCAGGGCACCACGTGGCGCACCCAGCGCTCGCGGGGAGAAGTGACTTGGGGAAGGATCGAGCTTGTGTCCGTGGGAGAGTCCGGGACAGGGTTTATTTACAAGAGGGTAAGTATGTGGGAAAAGAGGAGTGAGTGCTTGCGCCTGGGGGTGCTGGGGGTTAATGGAGCCCTGGGGGGTTAACGGTGCACCGTAAGAACGCGTGGGGTGCATCGCAAGGACAGTGGGGGAGCGCTTGGTGGTTGGTAGAAGCATTCGCAGCGGGACGTTCGCATCGGGGAACTCTACGCGTGCACGCGGGGCTGCAAGGCTGCGCCGCACCGCGTGGATTGGGACTCCAGCCCCTTTCCACCTCTCCGAACCCTCCCCAACCCCCCCCAGCCCCATCGTGCGGCAGGGCGTGGGCCCCTACCTTATCACGAAGCTGTGCGCGTCGATCTCAGGGCCGCAGCCGCTGCTGAGCAGGACCCCCGAGTTGCCCACGATGGCGCAGGTGGGGAACTGCTTGCCCTTGAGGGGCGAGGTGCGGGGCAGCAGCTCGTACAGGTTCTGCGAGACGTTCATGGTGCTGTCCCTGTCAAAGACATAGTGGATGATGTCCCCCGGCTTCAGCGTCCCCTTCAGCACCGAAATGTCCTTCTCTGCATCCAGGAACTTCAAGATCTGTTTCCTGAGGACAGGGAATGAAACAGCCCATCAGGTGAGGTACAGAGATAACTTGGGTCATACATAAGATGAACTCTTGCCTCCTGGCTGCTCTTGCTCTGTGGCCAGTCCATCTGACTGATGCTCTCCAGAAAGAGCTTACAAAGAGCTATCTCCATCTTAATGCCTGCTCCTTCTCCACCCATCCCTTCCTGGGCGGGCTGGCCCACCATTAGTGGGGGGTCCTTGCATTTACCCTGGGAAGAGGGTCTCCTTCTCCCCTCCGTGACCTGCTGCCAGTGCAAACTAATTCCGCTTGGCCTGGAAAACAGGTGCTCAAGTGCTCCTTGTTTCGTCATTGTAAGGCCAGCTGGTTCAGCTGGGAATTCATTTCCAAGCGATCGCTTACAGATATGAAGCCTAGCTCAGCAGGAGATAAGCCTTTTATTTCTTCCTCGACTTCTTTAGATGATATACAGAGGCAATTTGCCAGCTTGCACTGGAGAGGACCAAATCTGTCTCTTGTCCTATAGGTAATTACCAGTACCTGATCTTCAAAGAGAGTGTCTGGTTGTGTCTCCATTTGGATGAGGCTGGTTTAATGTTGTGCTTAATGCTTTCATTACTTCTGTCAACAACAGCTGGAGACGAAGAGTCATTTATTACTACCTCAGCTCTAGAGAAAAGAAAGACAGGGAGAAGGAGAGAGACAGGATCCGTTAGCATCCCAACAGCATTTCTAATCACTGTCTTCAGCTCTGGCTGCTGGAATTCAAACTTCATCAGAAAAGCAAAATTGTAGTTATTAGCTAAACAAGAACTGAAAGCCTGTTTGTATTCTGCTACACTCAAGCAGACAGACACAAATCCTTAAATACCTGCTCGATTATATGAACACAGACTTACAGCCAGGCACAGCTCTGCAGAAAACACAACCTTACACACCTAGCTGTAGAAAGGCATGCACACAAAACCACAAGCAGGCTCTGCAAAGACAGGTTGGCAGACAGACACTTGCAGACAAGACACCTGAGTCCTGGGGAGCCCTCAAAATTCACCAAGACATTTCCTACGTGGGCAGCCAAGGTTGCTGCCCTGTTGCCTCATGGTCGCACATGAACACCCTGAAGTGGAGCCAGCTCAGCTCCTGGAGAGGGTTAAAATCCTCATCAGAGAAGTGCAACCTTCACTTCACCTAAAGGAGAAATTAATTTAGCTGAGCCGCTGGGTGCTGCTTGTGAGATTGGGCTATGAGCATCCCGTACCGAATAGGGGTAGGCTGGCTCGCTGGTACCTTTCTCCCCCGTTAGAAGAGAGCACGAGGATTTCAGCATCTGTATTGCCTGCTCCAGACCCGGACATGAGCAGGGGGAGGGACAACAGCCAGGTGCTGTGGTTTGGACATGATCACTGCGAGACCCCAGTTTTTAATCCCTGCTCTAAGAAGCAGATCAGCCCCAGCAGTTCAGTGCCATTTACATCAAATGGAGGATGAATATTTGATTCCAGCCAGCCGCCCTCCAAAGAGAATACCCAAGCATCTCATCAAGAAGCTGCACGTGCATCTGCAGCCCTGAAAAAACCTTCACACTACGGAGTGCTCTGAAAAATACAGCCAAAGCACTCGCTGTCAGCTGAAGGGAGTCTCCCTCTCCGGTGCAAAGGGCTTTTTCCAGCTGGGAAATGGTTTGCAAATAAATACATTTATAAAAAGCGTGTAAACCTCAAGGAGGGAGAAGAGTGAGAGATGGGGCAGAGCTGGTGGCCCAGGCTCATGGACAACATCCAGCTCCCGGCAGCACATCTCCAGCCCAGGGAAGGAGCTCCTGAGGACACACTGTGGCTCACACTACATAACATTTCAGAAAGGCAAGGAAATGTGTTTATAAATGCTGGCTGCCAGTGTCCTTGTGTGTGTTTGTACAGTTCCTCTCCAGAGCCTGCCAGTTGAGGCTGTTGTATTTGTTTGCATCTTGCATTTTGCCATATTACCTCGTGTCTTGCAAAGCTTACTTATCAGGTGTCGAAAATCATAAAGGAAATAGGGTAAAGAAATCTTGGGGAATAACTATGATTTTTTGGGGTTTGTCCATTTTCTGTGTTTTGATCATGGGTGATGAATTCATCACAGAATGGTATCACTCTTTCTTTCTTGCGTGGTGTCACTAAGCTTTGCAACCGTGCCACTTGGTAATGCTGGGCTGACATGAAATCATTGTAAAAAAACCACAGAGAGACACTGAATGAAGCTGTGATGCCACGAAATGACTCTGCAATGGAGCGATGTTACTGAAGTGCATTACGATAAAACCAAATGAAGTTCTGATGTCAAAGACAGCGATCTCTCTTCTAACAGCACGTAGTAAAACTACAAAAATGGCAACTCTGTCACTGACTTATTTTCACAATAAGTAACTCTCTCTTTCTCATTCTCTCAATCACCGCAAGTTGCAGATCCTTGGTTATTCGCAAATGATTATTGCACTGAGCTGGGGGAAGGAGGGGGAGAAACGATTAAGAAAATGCAAAGCAGAAGTGAAAAGAAACAGATATATTTGCTAAATAAGAACAGCACTATCCAGCGAAGAGGAGAAGCAGATTAATAGCTGCCTTACAGCAAAAACAAATGAACACAAAATCTAATTTACAAACCTATTAGATTTGCTATGTAAGCTGTTCACAGCTGATCTGATTGTACCTCTGCCTCCAGAACTCCTGCAAGACAAAGGAAATGCATTATTTATAAACCCAGCTCCTCTTTGCCAAGCATTGTTCAACAGTCAAGAGATCCTGCTCTGAAGGGCTCCGAATGGAGACACTGCTGCGCCGTTTGCATCCCACCCCATCCAGACGGGAGATGTCCTGATGCCTGTGAAGGGCTTTTCACATCCATTGTCATTGCGGCCCTACTGCGACTGTAAAATCATTCCGGCAAAAAAGCTCCTAACAAACCCAATTAATAATACCTGCGCAATCCAACCAGCCATCAGAGACATCTGGTCTCTGTCGTCAAAGCAGCATGCAGCCTACAGGTTGCATTAAATACATCTCTACTTTTTTTTTATGAGTCAGGTGTTTGCAGTGCATAGAGAAGGTCTCCTCCATCAGCAGGTTACCAAGGGACTCTACTTGTCCTTTTCAGATGGGGACTGAGCTGAATGGTCTGGACAGGCTTCCCACCACTCTCTTCATCTTGGGCTTTCAGCTGAGATTACCCAACATCTCCATTTTATCCAGACTGAGCCACCAGCCTCCTGGGTGACTTGTGGAGAACTCACCCTCACAGTGAGCCTTCTCCTGGCTCCCAGTGACCCAGGCCAGACCCAGGGCCTCATTCCAGCCCCCTCCAATCCCATGAGTGCCCCTTGTCCCCACCTCTGGTGTAACCTGGCTGAAGCTACAAAGCCAACTCACCACAGTCATTGGCATGCTGGAGCTGAGACCTGAAGTGACAGCTTGTCACTCCCATGGCCTGCCACCACTGCACAAGGACAAGTGCCAGACCTGCATGAGCAAGACCTGTGGGAACGGACAGCCAAAGTTTCCAGCACCTATATGATGCTATAATGAAGAATAGGTGGGACCAAGCCCCTTCAGAAATCAATGCCACTCATACAACCAGTGAATCCTCAGTTAAAAATAAATACATAAAAGTATTGGTCTGCACTTAGCTGGCTGCAGAGCCCCTTCTCGCTTTAGCTTGCTATTTTCAAAGGTGTCACAAAGAACCAGTTGCCCACTTCGTAATGCTCAGTGGGAGCTGGGCTCCTAGTCAGAAACATTTTAACTGCCACGTGCTCATTGCTCTGTTTTATTGTTTGCATTGCACAGATGTCCAAATGAACATACTCATAAGGAGAACCAAATTGTCTTCCAGCAGAAATATTGTTACCTGGAAATATATACGTTATTGAAAATGTATCTCAGGAACATGTATTTCTACCAGTCCTGAAAAAATCCCAAATGCATTAGACATAAATGAAAAAGAAATAGACTGTGTGAACATTTGGTGCCATCAAAAAAGATTTTCAGACTTGCAGGATGTGATGTAAACCCCTTCGTTAGGCTGAGCACAGCCCTCAGCACTGCATAATATCAAACCCTTGGAAATGCCACAATGGTTGTCCCTTTCCTCCCTCCTGCTGGAGACCATCTATGGCCAAGTCAGAGTGATTCCTGCTCCGACACTCTCCTCTTTCCTTTGACAAATCTGAGAGTCAGTGAGCTGTTTCATTTTTTGGTGCATCAAGGGAACAGCAGGACTAGCTTTTTCCTAGAGCCTACTGGCATTTAACAAGCCTCCGCTTTAATAGGGTTCACCGCAGGGTGTGGGAGCAGACTGGATTAGTGTGCAAACCACACATCCTTTCAGAGACGTCTCCTCTGAAGGAGCCTTCCAAATGGGATTCACACTCCTTCACACTTGCTGTAAGACAGGTAGGGACTGGATTAAGGGTTTAGAAAAAGATATGCTGCTCCCTGAATAAGTGCTGGTTCACAATCTCTGTGAAAGAAATAAGGAAGTGGAGAAGACCTGTTAGCTCCCACCTGACCCGTGTTTGGCAGCTATGGCAGGACTGATCCAAAGCATCACAACGTATTATTCAAATGCATTTATCCAATCTAGCTTTACATGCCCCCAGCGACAGGTCTGTGCATGTCTCCTCCTGAAATTAAGGCAGGCACCGGGGCTGGAGATGCTGGGCGTGAGGAAGACAAGTTGAGGGCACATCTCCCAACTCATTGTGTGCAGAGGTGGTGGGGAAGGAGATCGGCTGCCTGGATCCCCTGCTGAGCAACCCCTCAAGGACAGTTTCAGGGGTTACTCTTTCCCACTCACACACTGTGAAAAACGAACGTTTTCAAAATATTGTAATGCAAACAGAGCACGGAGTGTTCTGCTGTCATATATGAACATGGAGGGGGTGGCTTAGCAGTGGAGAAGAGAGCAGGGCTCTGCTAGCCATCTTCCCATGACTTGCTCCATGGCACTGGGCTCACTGCTTTGCTGGCCAGCAGCAGCCAGGATGCTCTAGGTGGCCACCCGAGATGCTGGCAAAGACACTGCTCCCTGTACCAGGCTTGGTTTCTCTCCCCGAGCCACGGAGATTGCCTGAAGCTGGGACATGATACTTGGCTGAAGGTCTCAGCTGGTTTTGTGAATCCTAAAATGCTACTGTGGCTCCAAAACCGTCAGCCTTTTGGCCCTTTGTGTCCTACACTGCAACTTGTGGACATCTTCCCTACAATCTCCCTTTGTACAGTCAAAGACAACATGTGCTGTGAATATGACACCACGGGGTGAATCCATGTCCAGCCATACTGCTCAGCTCAGCCCACTGGTGGGTACCGGCCAGGAAAACCAGCTGTTCAAAACACCCATAGTTTAGCCAAGCATGGTATTTTCCAAGGTCTGCCATAGTTCATTACCAACACAGGCAAGCCAATATCGCTGTACTGTTTCACTTCCCCCACCTGGGAAGAGGAAAACATTAAGAAATGGAGGGCACTAATTAAGAGGCACACGTTAAAAAAAAGTCAGCCCATTTTATTATACCTTGCTGACCTGGAGTTTCACATCTCTTGGCTTCAAAAGGCAAAGACCAACCTCGATTAAAATTGCACAGATAGGCATTGATTTTGAAAAGCTTTCTAGTGCTACACTGTGTTTAGATTGAATTGCGTTATTAATCTAGTTGTTATCAGTTTGATTGTATAGCCAGCTCCACAAAGGACCAACCTGCTTCCTAATCCTATTATTTACAAAACGCTCTTCTTTTGACTTCTGTTGGGATGTTTTCCAGTGATAAGTCACATCTATGTGTGCTAATGCCATATTACTGGCTTATGCCATCCTTTTTCACTTTTGCTTTGAGATTTTCAAGCTGAATTTCCACTATCTAAGATATTATATAGGTCAAAACAGTCTATGCTCAGATGTAAAGTGACACTGATTCATATATCAGAGGATAAAAAAGAAAAATTGTCTTATGGTTCAGGTGCAAATTTTCTTGGATGAATAATTTCTGACAAATAAGGTACGCGAAGACTTTTCTATTCACCCACTATGAATGGGCTGTTTAGGGTTTTTGCTTCCTTTTTCATCGTTTCCCACTTATTAAATGATCCTCTTAATTGTTGCTAGGTACGGTTCGGTCTTGCTTCGAGCAATTTGGATACATGAAATCAAAGCTGCTTTGACTGAGCAAGTAGGTCACACAGCCTCTTTGGGCGAGTGGATCTCTAAGAGCAGGCTTTATGCATCCATATTCTCAGGCTTACAAATTAAAAAATGTGTTTTCCATGGATATTTTACAATGCCAACCTCACAAGTCCTGCTTACCCCCAGCATCTGTGGCAGACGGTACACATGGGAAGCAGGCACGAGAAGCATGAGCTAGCTAGAAATTTCAGCTGTACCCAACCACCCATTTAGCCACATTTGTGGAGCCCATTCCTGGTGGAACAAAACCTGTGCCTCTTCCTGACCTTGAGCAATCCAAGTCCTCCTCTTCTCCGTCCTCCACATAAAAGAGAGATAATAATCCCTTGGGGGATTGTTAAGCAGAATTTATCCATCTGAATTCCTCAGAAAGAGAGTTCAGAGTGCCACAATTTTTATCTGAGGCGTTCAAATGATTAATACCTACTAGCTAAGTTTTCACAACTTGCTTTTGTGTTAGGTGCATTTTATGATCCTTGTTTTACAGCTGGGACACTGGGGTGAAGTGGCTTGGCCTGAAACACCAGAAAATGACAGTCCCACAAGCCAGGACAGGAGCAGGCACTATGGGCTTACAGCAGACCTGTCCTCTGGAAAATGCTGCTCTTTACTTGCTGAGTGCGAGTACGGCTCTTGCTGGGTGAGAGGGCAGGGCACGTCACCCAGAGGACCACAGGAATCAATCTGAAAAGGTCTCCCTGGCCTGAAAAGCACATGCAGCCATTGGTCTCCTGAAATGGCTGCAGGCTGTACCTATAATGCAGTCTGTATCTCTTAAAAAAAGAAAAAAAATCACCACCTATATTTGCTTTGCTTTTCACGGATTGCTCTGATGTTGTCCTCAAGACCAGAATGGCTGTTTTCTATCTGGAGAGCACATGAGCGTGATGCCAGGCCTGGTCAGGGACCACCCTCTCAAAATCACTGCCCTCCCAACCCACGGGCTCTTGCCGAGGCAGCTGGGTGGGGAGGGCACGCGGAGCGGGATGCTCACAGCCCCTCTGCAGGATGCTGCTTCGTGGCCAGACGGACCCAGTCACTGTAACTAACAGTTCTGGGGAAAGGCATACACTGCCCAGCCACTGGAAATGAAATACAAACACATAGATCGCCCCCCTCCTCCCGAGCTTGATAGACTTGCTCCTGCTGACGCTCACAGTGATATATAATCCCGTGTGCATTCACGGGCATAAGCCAGACCTTGCAACATCAGGGACTAGCTGGCACGCCACCTCACTAGAGATGGGCTTGGATGCACCGACTGCCCTATTAAGTGAGTGAATTCATTCTGCTGACTAAGAGCAGTGCAGTCATTAAGCTAAGGCATGCGCTCCCTGAGTCCTCAAAGATGGAGCGGGATTCACTCGGGCCAGTGCTGTGAAATGTGGATCAGGATACAGGTTTCAATCCTCCCTCCTCTTCCCTGAAATTCAGGGTTTGTGTTGAGACCAGCAGAGCAGCAAACGCGACTCCAGAGCTTTTAGGGGAATATTGCCACATTTCCAAGTTGTCTATGAAAGAGAAATAATTGGCTTCTGAGGGCCAACCTGTCCAGCCTGCCTTGCAGGGTGGGGAAGCAAAGGTGTCTCAGGAGCCCAAAGTGAGTAGGAACCGAACCCAGAGGCTGGAAACCAGGATTCCTCAAGGACCATATCCTAGCTTTCCATCTGCACATCAGGGTCTCACTGAAAAGATGGAAAAAGGCCACATTCATTGGCAAGTCCCCGTGTGGGCTTCTCACTGGACACTCAAGTGGTTTCTGCGGGGTTTAGGTTGAAGCCCACCCATATCCATAAAATGCTCTGCTATCACAGGAGAGACTAATTTAGAGGAAAGGCTCCACTGCTGGTTAGCACCACATGGAAAACAACTTGCAACCAATTAGAACCAAAAGCCAAAGCCAGGTGAGAAGCGATGGGATCAGAGGTGCATTTTTGAACCTTGAAATAACGTACTGAAAAAAACATCATGCACTCTTCCTAACACTGGTCTTCCCCCATCCAGAAATGCAGCTTTCGTGGGCTCGTTTCTCATTTCGCCTTCTTGCATCACATTTCATAACACGCCGGGAGGAGCCAGGACATCTGACACTTGCCGATCATTCCCTGTGACGTTTCACCAGTCACTTTTGGGGCTTTCATCATGGCGTGTGGAGGAGATTGCAACTAAGAGAAGCGGTGGCCACTGGGCAGCCCTGCATACCTGCGCTCTCCTGGCGAGTAAGGTTCCCTCTGTAGGGATTAATTTGGAAGACATTTCTAAAGCATTTGTCTGCTAGGATGAAAGATCCTGCAATACATCTTGATGAGACATTTGAAATTGCACTTCGATGTGTTTAAAATCTCACTTGTTCATATTGTCACAGCTTGGCAGCCTGAGTGTCAAAAACTTCCTAAATATCAGGTGCTATTTTTACTGCTCCAAGTTTCATTCTTTCTATTGAGTCATACGACCACATTTGGGAGAGTGTGCCCACACCATGGCTCTCAGGAAAATCACCTTGCCCCGCTGGGGTCCTGATGTGGCTCTGGTATACGAGCTGCAGGGGCAGCACTTGTGCAGCCAGGCTGGCGGCACAGCATCTTCCAGCAAGGCAACGAGACTCGGTGTAAAAGCGCCAGCCGATGGCCTCGCTGTTGCTCACAGCCCTTGCTATTACCCACCATGCGAAAAAGAGATCTGTCAGTGTCATTCAAACCAGCCTTGCTAATTTGGTCACCTCCTCCCATGCCCCAATCCCACCTCTGTCACGTCACCCATCCTGCAGGCTCCTTCCCGGGGACCACAAGAAGATGGGAAGGTCGAAGGCGCTCAGCATCCCTACCTGTCAGGTGGTAACCGTGGCTCCACATCAGCTCCCACGTAAATGAGAGCAGGGTTTGGCCCTGAGATTTCTGCCTGGCTGCAAATCACTGTGTATAATCATTGCAAACGTACGCTGAGGATGCAGGAATCAAGACACATGAGTTTGCAAAACAGAGACACCTATTGCTTAATAGGGAATAAGCCAATTAGGCTGAAACGCTTATGTGACAAAACTGGTGAAGAATCAGCAGGAACGGTGCAGCTCCAACGACTAAAGGACACGAGGCAATGGGAGGGACACCCGTGGCAGCCTGCCACCAGGATGCTGCTTGGGGATCACTCTGCACTGGGGTAACTGGAGCACCGCAACCAAAACCCTGTCCCTGCCTTGAGCTACCTGCCCTGAAGCACCTGTAAGAGGCAGGAGGATGCTTGAAGCAGCCTGATGGTTACCGCTGCCCATGAGGGAGCCATGGTCCAGGACTTTCAGGCTCTGCCCCCAAGCCAGTATGCACTCTCCCTGAGCCAGAAAGGTCTCTCCTACCTGTAGAGTGTCAGCTCTCACATCCACACGCATTCACCGTAACGTCAGCATGACCTGACTCGATCACCCCGTGATGCTCTTGTTTTATCACTGCTCTAAAGACAAAATACTCACGTGCTCGCAGGGCACAAATGTCACATACTTCACCTCTCCCCATCACGTGTACTGGCAGGACCTTATTCCTTCCTTCTCTCAGGTCTGCCACTAGAAGTTTATTTCTGGCATCGGTTCAGTTTCTTTGGCTGTGTTAATGAAACAGCCAACAATGAAAAAGACGTTAAGGCAGGCAAAAAGGATCCAGTGAGGGGCTTGGGACTGGTGGAGGGCTGTGTGTTTGTGTGTTTAGCTTTCCCCTTCAGGAAGGGAGAAGGAAAAATCCCCAAGAGCCCAGCAAAGACCTAGAAAGGAGCCGAGACAGAAGCCTCATTGCTTAAAAAACATGTCTACGCTATACATTTTTCCTGAGATAATTTTTTCAGCCAACAGAGCAGAGCTATCAGGGAGTGCAAACAGCAGAGCATCAGTCTTGCAGCAGATCCTGTCACCCTGAGCATTTGCATCCCAAAAGACAGAAATCCCAGTGGCTCCTGCAGCTTCTTGGATGCCAAATATCTTGGGAAATGAGAATGGTGCAATATGAAAAGATATCGTGTCTGAGAGGCTGTGGGTCCTTGGGCTCATCCTCCCACAGCCATCTCTTGCCTACTTTCCCCACTGCTCTGCACAGCCCCTTGGAATACTCAAGGTCTCCTGTGGTTTCTTCTCTCACTGTTGACGTGGATGCTGAGGACCTCTCCCAGGCAGTGATATCCTCCTGAGGTGGTTCTTCTGTAGGAGCATCCTCAAAATAACATCTGGTGCCTACACAAAGAGGGCTGGGAGTGCCTGGATGAGAGCTACACCCCACAACCAGCAACTGCCTGAGGTATTTGCCCACCTTTACAGGCACTCACCACCAACAGAGCCATCCCAGAACCTTTGCAGGAACTTAGTCCCCAGACGACAATGTCCAGGTGCCAAATATTGAAAAGCCAATAGCGATTTCAGAACTTGGCTTCCTCCCTCCTCCCCTGGTTCATAAAGCCACACCATGGAAATCCAGGCAGCAGTAAGAAGAAGTTTAATTACCAGCTGAGCAGCTGCTGGTTGACAGTCGAGTGTGCTTCTGGGTGTCTGAAAAGGCACTGGAGATGCCTTATGACGATGCTTAACCTTCACAGGGGAAACATGTCCCCTGTTGTAGCCGCTGGCTGAGAGCTGAATTATATTCCTGAAGATGCCGGTAAAGCCTGGGCTGGGAGGTGATGGGTCACGGTGGAAGAACCATCCGATTCGGAGCTGCCAGATACACGGGCAATACCTGGAGCCCACTGCAATGCTGTTTGACTGAAGGAGGCCTTGAGAGAGCACTTCAAAACTGTGTCGTGACTGTGACATTATGTGCTTTTGAAAGCAGCCCTGCCCATGGAGGGCACTGGACGGGGAGGGACAGCGTGCTCAATATGCAGATGGCCAGCCTGGTTTTTTTTGTGTGTGTTTGTGATATTCCCAGTGGATTTTTGCATGCATGAACCGTTTTGGTCCCACCACCCACACACCGAGTACCTTTACCATGTGCTGCCCTCCCTGCTCGTCTTCCTTCCTGCTCCCAGCCTGCCCTCTCACCCCGCACCATCGCCGCTACCCTAGCAGGTTTTGGCAGTGCCATGCTCGACTCCCTGGACTGGCCCTTTTGCTTCCCAACCGGAGCCAGTGCTGCTGCTGTTGATGAGGATGCATCTCCCAAGGCCACCACCACCACCAATGTTGCTGCTCAGCCAAGACAAGGAGTTGTTTAGATTTACGATGGGAACACAAAGAAAAAGGAGCTGTAAAGATGCCTTTTTTTTTTTTTCTTTCTCTTTTTGCTTCTTTTTTCTATGGCATTGCAAGGGGCAGAGCTGCTGACACCAGCATGCTCTGCCAGGGTGTTTGCTGAAGGACACCTGAAACTCCGCTCCTACAGTGAATTTACTGTGCCAGGGAACTCCCTTGTTTCCAGAGGCAACTGGGGGTGGAAACCAGAGAAATGGCAAAATAATTACTGTCTAATGTTGTAGTTCAGGCTTATTTCTTGCTGCTGAGGATGACCCAGGCCCAGGGAAAACAAATGATGGAGGCAATTAAAAGAAGTCTGTCTTTGGAACAACTGTTTTTTATAGCAACAGTGCCTATAGATGTATTTAAGTAGTGCTGGTCTCAGGGATGAAAACCCAAAATACCTGTAGCCTGAAAGCCCAAGGAAAGATAAGGGAGCTCCCGTTAAATGCTTTCCTTGAGGATTAAAAGCACATCTGACATGCAAGTAGGCACCGATGAACAGATGTCCAAGCAGAATAACCATGGTTGCTGCAGAGAATACAAGAGGAAAGTGACCCCTTCCTCCACGTCCAGGAGAGGCCAGGAGGGCTCACAGCTGCAGCAGGATCTGCTGTGTCACTGCTGGCTGTGGTCCCAGGGCTTCGCTCTCTGCCCACGAGTACGGCAGTAGCACGGAGCAGCGGACACTGTACTGCTGGCGGCTGAATCACTTAACCTCACCGTTAACTGCTCAACAAGCCTTCGCTAAATGAACCAACATTTGCAACTCCTTGTTCTCTGCGGAGAGAAAAAGGTTTCCTTTGCGTTCCAGACTGGAATTGTGCATTTGCAGGGTTAGAGGTGGGAAACAAAAAGCCCACCCGGACGAAAGGGAAACTTGAAGCCCTTGTGGGAACTGCTTTGCTCTCTTCATTCCTCTGGTTCCTAGGGGTGGGACTGACCATGGGTCCAGCAACTCTGCACCCAAGAAGCGCTGACTGGTGACACGCGTCCTCCTACCACAACTACTGCCTTCCTCACTGGCAAGCTCAGAAATTCCTTCCTTGGGGGTCTTGCAAGCTCCTGACAATCAGGACTGGGCCAAAGAGTAACTTTTCACCAACTCTGCTGGAAAGGCCTTAGAGGGACTGGTTACATTCATGGTGCTGGGTTTTCTTTTTGTTCCACTGGATTGCTCAGGGGTCTGCTAGTGCTTTTGATCCTGCTGCTGCCAGCCCTTCTGCTGGACACCGATTCCCTGCAGGTACCACTGCTCCCACCACTCCCTCAGAGCTCAGCTTAAGGAAACAAGCTACGGAGATTCATCTCATTCGGCTTGCTCTAGGCAGGAGCACAGGGGTTTTGGATATGTCTTTGTGGTAGCTACCCCTGCCCCTGCAGGGCAGCAGGAGATGAAGGAGTGCTTTACAGAAAAGAAGGGGAGCTCTGCAGCTAACCTGAAATTGGCTGCTTGAGCTCAAGTTATCATCAGAAGAGTTGCAATCAAAGCCTACACCGAGTATTTTCTTACTCAGATCACTCCAACATTGCTTTTATTTTCCAGCCCGATGCGTCATGGGGCTTTTGTTAGAGCCCTGCCATACCCAACGAGTACAAAGGTCTCTCCATTGGCTCCATTTACATGAATAGTTACAGGGTATCTGCGGGCTTCTGTCCTGCAGAGAGGTATTACTCCTCCAGACCGACCCCGATAATTGTTGCCTTGTGTCCACCTGCTGTGTGTGTGCACAAAAGTGTATGTTGCTAGAATATAGCACTTTTTTCAACAAAACTTTCTGGTGGAGAGCAAGTCTTAGACTAACTCTGGGTCAGGTGCAGTAAATCACAGCCTGAACGACCTAAGCAGGACATTTATACTCCATGGACCAACCTTGACAAGAAGTGTTACGACTACAGCACGCTACAGACCACTCAGAGCAAGCACATCAGCCACCGTAAAGGACACAAAATCTCGTTGTGGCATTCCTGAGCCTTTGAAAGGCAAGCACTAGAAAAGGGCACATGAGGAAAAAGTGGCAATTTACTGACAAGCTTCCAGGCAGGCCAGCAATATTAGATACTCCAATTCATCACTTAAAAAGAGCAGAATATAATTCCTCTTGTAATCAGGATGGAAAGGCATATGGTCTGGACCAGCAGAGAAAAGGTTGACTCATATTAAGACCAACCCATTACCAAGTGTCAAGTGCTCCCTAAGATGGCTCACACGCTAATTTGAGAAGTCACCTGGTGGCAGCAGGTCACCAGCTCCCTCTACAGACAATCAGGACACAGCCGGACCCCTGCAGAATTGCTACAGCAGATGCATAATAACAAAGAGTCCCTTTAAACTGCCAGCAAGGAGCAGAATTTTCCTCCTTGTCACCGGCAATAATTATTCCACCCGATGCCGAGTCCTTTGTCTTCCTCCATGGCGAGAGGTCTGGTCCGCTCCCCTATCCTGGGGTGGATGAAGAAATGGCTGCGATTGCATTAGCGTTCTCCAAGTGAATGTGTCTTTTGTTTCCTTCCAGGGAAACAAAGAGCCAGAGGGATGGAGGGAAACGTAGGCGCCACTGGGCTGCAGGAAAAGTTCAGCAGCCCGGAACCAGGTGGTTGTTCGGGAACAAAGTGCCAAGACCGTTCGCAATGGCAATACTTCACCGCGGCAGCACACGCCGGCGAGCGCGAGGAGCGAGCCAAGGCGAGTGGGACGAGCGCGTCTGCCTGCCCGCTGACATCCCGCAGCACCGCCGAGCATGCAATTCGAGCGATGCGTCTATGGGTGATATGTATATATAATGACAGGGATGTAGCAGGATGAAAACCCGTGCACGGGGCTGGCTGCAGGGTGGGAGGAACAGGCTAATGAGAGCGACACGGCGTTGGGAGCAAGAAACTGCTGAATTTTCATCCTTGCCCTGACACCTCTTTGTTTCAGTATCTCCCGGCTGCAGGAGGTGGTATAAGAATATCTGAGGGGCAAGGTGGGACTGCTTAAGGAGCACACATCTTTCTCAGAAGCCTCTGGCAGGCAGAGGAGCTCCAGCCACCCTTGGCTCCTACCTTCATCTGCGATGCTGGCAACTTATTGTCCAGGGAAATAGCATGATTTTTTTGTTGTTGTTCTTTCCCCAGTAATATTATATTCTTACTTTGTACCTAATGAACATTTTGTTCGTTCTTTCTGCAATTTCTCAGTATTTGTAGGTGAGAGAAATATGTTCCCCCCTGCTCCCACCCGTATGAGGCATATTCTTCTAAAGACAATCCAAATCACAGGTGGGGGGCAGGGTATGTGTAAAAGTGGGCAAGCTGTTCGCTCCTCACAATAATTAGAGAGTGTTTTGATGCCAAGGAAAAAGAAGAAAAGAGTTGCACCTGCCTGCATTTCCCAGCCCCCCTCAGTGCCCTGAACCTGCCAGGGGACACCTGGCCAGCTCTTCGCTTTCCTTAATGCTTGGGCTGCGCTGACCAAAGTGAAGGTGGTCTACAGGGGTGTGGAGGAGGATACTGAGCCACACGATCCATCAGCCAAATATTCCTGACCTGGGGGAGAGCTGCACAAATATCCGGTATCTCCCAAACCTCTCACAGAGAGGAGCTGTTCCCTCCTGGACACACAGAGAGCTCCTGGAAAACTTTGGAAGGGTGTCTTTCTCTACACTGTTGTGCACTTTGCTGTCATGCAGTCCCCTTTACCTACAAGGCCTGTTGCAAAAGATGCTGCTATCATGCGGCCTTCAAAGTTGAAAACCGTTTATCGTCCCCTGATCTGTTGCAGGTCAGGCACTCAGCTTTTCCACATCTCCCCAGCAATATACTTCAGTCAGGTCAGAGCGCTGTGTTGACCATTCCTGGTACCACAGCAGCACAGGGATGATGCGTTTTTTGTGCCAGGCTCCTGTGCTAAGAGCTTACTGTGTAAGATGAACAGTGCTTGGCCCCTTGCTGTCTTTGGGATGAAGCAGCTCATCAAACCCGAACGACTTTGGAGATGCAATGGGGAACAGAAGTGGGTGGGAGAGGGCAAAGCAAGAGAAAAGGTCAGTTTGCCCTAGTTCATGATTACTTCTTAATATAGCAGGGTCTCACCTTTGCTCTGTGCATCCCTGTAACAGAAGCACAGGTTATATGGGAACTTATCTATGAATGGTCTGGGATTAATGCATATCAGAGGGCACCAGGCGGCAGGACCCCTCCTTCACTCCCTGGGGTGTAGGGTGCTCCTCTCCTTTGCTAGTTACCTTCTGCACTACAATTTCTGAAATGCTGTACGAAACAAGCTGCTGGCCGTTTCTACAGAACTCGTCTGACCCTGTTGCCGTCTCTGCCGCTGCACTGCTTGGCAGTACTTCCTTGGAGGAACTACAGCAACAAACTCGGATGCCAGGGCTTGGAGATAAGCAGCCAGCAAACATCCAATTTCCATACAATGTACAGAAAAGAGAGGAGAAAAAACCCACAACACTGGGAATCCCTAATGAACCAGGGTGAAAACCAGGACAAGTAAGTAACAAAACAGAATAGATTTACAATAAGGGCACAGCAAGTTCTAGCGGACAGATCTAGCAGATAGACGAGGCGAGAGAAGAAAGAACAGAAGCCGGAAAAGAAGATGGGAGGAAAGCAAGAGGATCAGAGCAGTCTGTCCGATGGGGAGCATGCTTCAGAAGCTTTTAATTTCCTTTATTATTATATAGATAGTACCAGCTCATTGCAGAGCAACAATTCATCTAGCCTGGTAACCTACAGTCCGGTGCTGGATGTTTCTGGACAAGGCTACTGACCTTTAAAGCACTTCTTTGCCCGTGGCACCCAATCCAAGGTAACAATGAAACAATGACAAACATCACCGCCTTTCATTTATAATTTCAGCCAGGTGTTTGTTTTGATGCAACACAGTGGACGATGCCACCCGGTCCCAAATAGAAAGACCTTGTGCCATTTGGGCACTACGAGCGCACCCCACATCACCAGAATTATTTGTTTTCCCTCACTGCTGTAGCGAGTTCCTCAAGTTAATGCAAACCCTCCTCTCCGCATTTGTTCCTCTCATCCCCTAAGTTTCCAAGCAGCCCTCAGAGATGGGGTTTATGGGGTGGGTAGGGTGTTGCTCCCCTGCCCAGACTTTGGGGCCGCTTTAGCCCCTGCCATACCGGGCACCTGCAGGAAAGCACCCACCCTTGTAGGTGACCGGGAAAGGGTGATCGCGAAGCCCCTGATGCAGCCTGTGGGGACAGAGGAGTGGGCTGAAGTCTCCCACCCTGCTCCATCACCCCCACCAGCTGGTCCCTGCTCCGTCTCTCCCACCCTGCAGACCGGTCCTCGGTCCAGCACCCTGCAGGCCGGTCCCTTACCCGTCACCCCTCTCTGCCACGCCCATCCGGACCAGCACCCCTGCCCAAGCCCCCCTGGGCTGCAACTTGCCCCACCGTCCCTGGCCAGCAGACTGCCTGCACCAGCATCCCGCTGAGGGACCTGCTCCGCCAGTCCAGCGGCACCCGAGCACTGCCCGCGCCCAAAGCCCTCTCCCCAGACCGCTAACTGCTCCAACACCTCTCAACCAGACTGGTACCCGCTCCAGCATCCCTACCCAGACCTGTACCTGGCAGAGCACCCCTGCCCGGACCGGCGCTTCCACGTCTCTAACGGGACCGGTACCCGCTGCAGCATCCCTACCCGGACCGGTACCCCAGCGCCTCTAACGGGAGCGGTACTAGCTCCCGCACCCTTGCCCGGCCCGGCGTGGCTCTCCCCCGGCCCCGTGCCCCGTCGCGCCCCGTCCTGCCGGGCGGCGGGGCGGTCCCGCCCGGGGCTGCCGCCGGCTCCGCGGCGCTGCGCGGGAGCGGAGCGAGCTCCCTTCCCACTTCAGCACGGCAAGAAACCCGGAGAGCCGGAGACAAAGAAACTGTCCGGGCGCTCCCCCCCTCCACCTCCGCCGCCGCCGCCGCCTCCCCCTCCTCCTCTTCCTCCGCCGCCTGCAGCACCCCTATCCTCCGCGCCCCTCCGCGCCCCTCCGCCCCGGGGAAGGGGGTATTTACCCGCTTTCCTCCTCGATCTCGGAGATATCCGCGAAGATGAGGAAACCGACGAGCAGCGTGAGCAACGCCAGCGTCCAGCCCCGGCACGGCAGCGGCATGGCTCCCGGGCTGGGCCGGGCCGGGCCGGGCCGGGCCGCTCCGCGCCGCGCCGCTCCGCGGGGTGCGGAGCGCGGCGCGCCGCGTCCCGGCTCGGCGCTGCCGCCGCCGCCGCCGCCGCCGCCGCCCGGCGGGGCCGCTCCGCCCCTCGGCGCCCGCGGAGCGCCCGTCCCGCCCCGCCCGGCGCGGGGAGGGGGCGCACGGGGCGGGCCCTGCCCCCCGCCGCCCCCCGCCGCCAAAGTTTGCGGTGGGTGCCCGCGGCGTCCCGGCAGCGGCTGCCCCGCGTCCCGGGGGGAGCGCGCACACCCACCCACACCCACCACCCGCCGCCCGCGGAGGTGCCCCCTGCGAGCGGGCTTTGCTTTTCGCTGTCGCTGCCCCTGCGCGGCCGCGGCACGTCCCCAACCTTGCGCGCACCGGCGCGGTGTGGCGGGGTCAGTCCTGGCGCGGGGGGAGGAGTACGCGCAGGCGGGTGGTTCCTCCCCGAAAGGACAAAAATTGTAATAAAATAAGGCAACGCTAACTACTGTTTGCGGTGGCGACTGTGCCTTTCCCTCTCTCGCAAGGTGCGTGCGATAAAGCAGATCTTCTGGGATGGAAAACACTTGGTAAAACAAGATGCTGAATAACCGATCACACTTATCTCTGTTACTATTAATTCCTATTTTAGTATCAATAAGCCTTTTGCATTACTATAAATACTGTCATACCAGTCCCACCACGACTCTTTGAATCTTGCTTGGAACGGGCAGAATTTATTTAAGCGGAGACTGCACAAGGGGCTCTGCTTCTGGGGCACTGGGATGGGTCTCTGCCACACGCGCAGCTCCTGCGAGCAACCTCCTGCAGGCTACAGGCGTACCCTTAGGTTTTGTTATGGACAGAAAAGGCCGCCGTTTCCATCCAGAAAAGGAGATGAAAGTCTATGAAAGTTGGGAAGAAGGAAAAAGGGACTGGCTGGACCAAAGAACAGCCCAAAAAAGACCAAGAACTCCTTTCCCTGTATCCCTGTTATCTCTTAGTCCGGCGCCAGCCCTGGAGAGGCGAGGCTGGCTGTCCCGGGGGGTGAGACAAGGCCAGCCTGGCAGAGCATCACCAAATCCAAGCATAATTCTTTTGGACCAGAAAGTTGCTGAAAATCAGAATATCTGGTGATATATGCATCCACCAAGCTGGAGAGGGATGCAGTGGATTTATAATGCAGCAGATAGAAGCAGCACAGATGTGTTGAGAGAGAGAGATACTAATTGCTTACATATTTAAAACAGCATCTTTAGTCTGAATGGGAGGCACCGTTAAGCAAAACAGAGCTATTAACTGGGGCCACTTGGAAAGCTGCCATTTTCCCTTCTGTGCATGGCTTTTTGCATCAATACAAAAGTACGTTGCTCAGGCCGTGATACGCTGTCAATGTTGTGTGATTCCTGCGGAAGACACCGAGGTGCTTTGCACGGGGCTAAGTGTGTACAGACGTACCGGGATGCATAACACCGGTATTGTGTATGGGAAGGCATACTCAGTGCAAGATTTTTCTCTTTATCTGGATTAAATGGTAGAAGGAGCCCGTTACGGCCAATGTGCTTTCCTAGCAATTCTGAAACTCTTGTAGAAAGAGGAGACAAACAAATCACCATTACATTTATAGGTAAAAAATACAACATAGGTGAGTCTGGTACAATTACACTGTAGTATATATGGCAAATTCACAGTCCAGTATACAGCTTTTATAATAGAGCATATTCAGGCCCCTAGGGAGAAAGTGATTTTAGGTGGTGTAAGTAGCCCCATAATTTACCTTCTGCATAAATCTGAGAAAAGCCTCATTTTCCTTCCGTTTTATTGTTCTTGGACTCCTTTCACTCCCCCTATTCTGGAGTTTCACAGCAGTGTGACTGGCCTGAGGATGAGGAAACAGGCTTTGAGGTGACCTTGCTGGTGCGGGGACTGACATTGGGGTTTCCCGAGATGCAGCGGGGCAGAGCACCAGTCCCCTGTGGTTCGGGACTACCACACCACAGCTGGCTTCCCGTCTTACTGGAGAATACAGATGGAGATATCTGCTCTTGCATCTTTTTCAGCTCCATCCCAGGTGGTGTTTCAGCTTCTTTTGTCTGATCTTTCCGTTTCAGTTGCCAATCATGGTGGCAATGTGCAAGAACAGAAATCTCGATGGAGGCTGAGCAGTAAGTGGGGGGATTCTTCAGTGTGTTGGGAGTCGGTTTCTCTGGATGAGGACTCTTGCAGGGGCAGGGACGTCCTATCTGCTGAGATGCTGCTTCTGCTGAGGAGTAGCTTGTCTTAAAAGACATGCTGGGCTTTGACTCTGCTCCTGCTTAAGTCGATGGAAATGCTGCTATTAACTGAAACGAAGAAAACCCCTCCTTGCAGGGTGAGCTGAGAGTTAAGCTTGGTGCCCTTCACTGGGGAGCTCCACTGCTAGGGGCTTGCACAAAGAGCTCTGTGAATCCTGTACTTGGTGTCATCTGTTGCTTTATTCCTCTGAAAGATGTAGGTCGGAGAGAAAGGTCATTCTTCAGTTGATCAGGCTTCAAACAGGGGGACCGGGACCTTGAAGTACAGCCAGTTTTGAATGAGGAGGCAGCAAGCTATATAGAAGACACAGGAACAGTGCAGCTTGCTGAATTATTTTGTAATCAATTAATGAGGTTGTATAACATCAGCAAGTGCGACTCTGCAATGAAAACCTAGAGATCTTGTTGCATTGCTGAGGGCTAAATTCTGCATGATCAGGAGTCTTTCCACAGTGATAGGAAGACTTGAATATAATACATACTGAGTGCAGGAGAGGACATTTTACTCTGCACTTGCTCCAAGTCCATCCTTTACAGCATCCTGGCCAGATTTGGGGGGGGAGGAGATAATGCACCCTAGTTTCATGCATTGCTCATTATCCTGAAGCACTGCAAACCGCTCTGGAGTGATTGCTGTAGTTCCTCAAGTGTTAGTCATTCTGCACATTCCATTTACTATGAATCCTCACATGATTCAGCTTAAACAGGTGCATAAATGTTGCAGGATTGGGTCCGTCAGAGTCCAGAGCCTCAATTTTATGTCTCATTTGTAAGATGGGTTGCAGGAAGATGAGAGCAAACTGTCGCAAATAGACTGTTGTGGTAGAGTAATACATTCTGAAACAGAATGAAAGGCTATTATATCTTCTAGTTCCTAATAATTTGAGGAAATAATTCTGTATCCAGAACATTTGCAGTAAATACAATAAGGTGTACTTAAAAAAAAAAATAATTCTTAGCATATCGGCAAAAGTAACTGCACCAGAACAATATTGCATTTTGCTGCTTTGAAGGGAGAAGAGAAAAGAAATGGCATTTTTACATTTTCTTTTGACCTTTGAGAAATATCAGGAATATGTAATAGCCATATCTACCAACAATAGCTCAGAGGATTCAGAGAAAAAGAGTTAAACACCTAGGGACATTTACAAACAACTGGCAGAGAGGCGATGAATTTAAGATGCGGGTATGAAAGGCACAGATACACAGAGAGTGCAAAAATAATACATATTTAAAATGCTTTTAATCTATGTGAGAAGCATCATTGAGAAAGGTAGTGGCTCCTGAGCAAGCGAAGGAGGGACAGAGAGGATGACCCGTGAGGTCTTTGCCATGCTATGATGAATGATAAGACCTGGTGCAGCGAGAGGTCTCAGGGGACCTTCCTCCATCAAATTTGTAATGCTGTAAAACACACATAACCTTTATCATATCTGTCAGCCAAAATGAACAAAGTTTACAGCCCATTTTATACAGCTAAACAGTACTCTGATGTGATGAACGGGCATGACAAATGGGAGCCTGTATTAACCGGGGTCACGATGTTTCATTGCCTCATTATTGGCAACGAACCTGCCTCTAGGTGCTCTCTCCAATGAAACCCTCAGTCCCTCCTGCAAAAGTCAGGCGACTCCTGAGGGGCATGGAGTGCCTTTTCCTCCCCAGTAAGTTCATTAACAGGAAGGAAGGACGCTGATTCAGTAGGTTTTCTGCCCTCCATCTTCTCCTGAATGCTCTTGCTGGTCTCCGTGCAGAGCAACGGATTGGAGAGTACCACTCCAGCCTCTTTGCTCATGGATGGAGAAACACTGGTAATAACCAAGCAGCTTCCAGAGCTGTCAGTGTCCTCACCTGGCTTTATGTACCCTTGGGTGAATGTTTTCCAGCTGGATCCCAAAGCAGCTAGGTCCATTACTAAAGTGCATTCACCTGCCTCCCGGAGGAGTTGTGGGTCTTACTAAAGGAATCCCAAATGCTGGACAAGTTGTTTGTCATAGGCAGGGGGGATAGGAATGTGGTTCTTTTTTGAGAAGCAGGCAGCACTGAGATGCAGCCCTAGCAGAGGCATTTAGACATGTCCTAGCATCAGTGAATTTGAATTTAGCCACATAAGAGGGGTCCATAACTTTCTGTGGTCTGTCCCCTATTGAACTGAGTGAAGAAGCATCCCTGCTCCCTATCTCTTAGGCTGAAAGGGAGAGCGTTTAGTTCCTTGGAGAAAGAGCCAAAACCCTCCTGATTTTCTCTTTTCAGGGATTTTTGCCATTGGAAGGAGGACTCCAAGTCTATCATTTTCTTTATACCCAGAGTAGTATAGCAGCAACAAGAAAGCTTTGGTGGTTCACAAGAAAGGGAGAAGAAAATTAAACTCTATTAATTTCAAGCTCTATTAGGATTTTAAGAAAGTAAAATCAATAGAAAAGGATGGACTCAGTAGGGAATGTGACCTTATTTTCCCGGTGTCTGAAGGGGAAGTGCACACAATAGAGAGACAAAAATACTCACATCTATAAAATCAGATCAGTTTCTTTGATGTTGAAGAAGAGAAGTTAAAACGCTTACGCAAACTGGCATCATTTGACTGGCATTTAGGAGAAGTGTCCTAAAGAGAAAAAGAGCAAAAGCAAAAAAACGCCAAACCAAACCCCACCCAAAATCCACAAATCCAACCCCATCCATTAGTCCTTTCTATTTCTTTCTCTCCTGCAGTAAACTGCAAAAATGGAGTGATCCATGCAACATTTCATCAAATACTACCTGTCATTGTCAGAGCAAAATGTTTGATATAAAAGAAGAATGATCTATCTTTCTTTTTGGTCAGGTAAGCTGGTTTGGATTAATAAAAATGACACATTCACAACGATATTGATAATTTGCATGTGAAAAGCCTTCCACCTGGTAATGAAAACAATTTTGCAGTTTTGCCACCACTAGTCGCAAGAGATAAGGTCTGCCGTCCTCCCCCTCACAATTAACCACACATGCACACAAAAGGGAAAAGGTAGAAAAAAGGGAAAAGGTAGAATATGTGTGACAATTGCATATTGCCTGTTATCTGAATCCGATGCTAAGGTATTGATATTTCCAATTGCAGCTGCACAGCTGGCACGCTTTTACAGCCTAGCCCTCTGTGCGTGCCAAGCTGGGCACCTCCAGGTTGGGAAGGCAGAGCTGAGTACGTGCTTGTATGAAGTTTTTATAGCATTTAATGGCATTTGGGGAAAAAACCCAACCTAAAACAAGTTTGCACCACCCCATTCCTTTTGTGGTTAGCAAGCCACTGGGTGGCAGTGCTGTGTGTGCGCATATATATATATATATACATACACATACTGGGGGGACACCCTTTTTTGGGGAGGGTGTCTCAAACCTGGGTAAGTTTTGCTCATCCTTGATATGCTGAAGGCCACCGCAGTGCTCAAGGCAGAAGGCAGGAGAAGAAAAGGCTGGAAGATGCTTCAACTTTGAAAAGCGCGGATGATCGCTGCGTTTCCATCGACTTGTGCAAAACTCCTCAGCCGGGAGGAGTGAGTGCCCGAAGGTCAGTCCCACCCCAGTGTTGGCACTCCAGGCTGATCCGAGCTGTCCTAGCCTTGCCTGCAAACCTGCACCTGCAGCATTTGTCTTGTACTGTCATCAGAGGAACAAAGCAGCCCTTTGCTGATAGTCCTGAAACAGATGCCTGCCCTGTTCCCTGCCTCTACCCTAACCCACAAGCTTGGCCCTTGTTCTTCCCACCCCACAGAAAAATAATTAACCCAGCAAGGGCATATTTTCAGTGACTCAGAATACGCACATGTGTGCTTGGTGCGTATGAAGCATGCCTATTTTCTGCATACAACGAGCAGTGATTTGAATTTAACAACGCATCCCCCCAAGATAATTCTAAACTAATAAGATTTTCTCACTTATAATGGTAGATTTTAAGTGTCTGATAACAGATATAGGTTTCAGACGCTAAATTGAGACCTTGTCGGGTTTTGAATTTTGTCTCTTATCTCAGTTCAAAGCTGCTAAGTTGTGGCATTTCTTTTAGGTTTGTTTCTGCAGTACACCTTCATCACGGTATTTCTGTCTGCATTTCATGGCCCTTAAAGCGCAGGTCATATTTGACTCTAGTTTTGGCCTGTTTCAAGTTGGCAGGTTTGATTAATCTTGTCCTATACTTGACAGAAACCCAATTACTCTCCACAACTGTGTCAAGGAGGTAAATCTACCTAGTTTGGATAAACAATCCTACATGCAGGATGAAGAAACAAGCTGTGTATGGGCACCATGAAGTATGGGAGGGGGTTTCTTGCAAGATTAACTTGAGATTTCAGATTGTTCCTGCCTGTGAGAAGTCAGAGTTAAAAAGAGGACTCGAGGAGATGACACAGGAATAGATAAAGAGGAGGAAATCTTTATAACCCTTCTTTGAGGCCATCCAATACAGTGCTGCTAACCACTCAAAAATCTATCACCTTAGTGATGAGCACACCTGAGAAAACCTACAAGAAGGCTGTCTTGCTTTTTCCACACCTTCTTATGGTCCTTGGGAAAATTTTGATCTAAATCTTTGCAAACTGTGCAGATTACAACAGCAATTAAAACAATCAAAAAAAGAAAAAAAAAATCACGTGCACACATGGTCCTTTGCAAATGAGAACTTTTCTGCAAGGCAAACATGAGATTCAACAATGTGCTCCATTTAGCAAAAATGACAAAATCTTAAGGGGCGATGTAAAGTATGTAACTTTTTCTTCTCTCCACCTCTTGCTAACAGCTAGAAAACTGCTGTGCAAAAGGCCTTTAATGCAAAACCTCATTTCAGCTCTAGAAAGGCACGTGATTTCTGTCTACAGCAACTGTGGTTTTGCCCCCTACCAATAATAAATGCTTTTTTTCCCCCTCTTTTATACTAATATTTCTCATTCTTTGTGTCCTTTGTGGTGGGCAGAGCTGCTGAGTGAATTGCCTAGGCTTCAGAACAAAGGGAATTTTGAAAAAGTAAAGTAGGGCAGCAGGATTCCCCCCAAAGAGCTCTAGCCAGAAGCCGCAGGGAGAGCATGGCCCCCAGGTTAACTCCTCCTGCAGGAGCAAGAACAGAACTTCTTCGCCTAGAGCTCACCTAAGACCTTGCCTCTTGGTGGTCAACACCAAGGAAAAATCACCTACATTTGATCCAAAAACATCTTAGCGTATTGCAAATACCCCAATCACAGTAGGAGCAGCTGGGGCAGGATATTTTCAGTATCATACTCCCCTTCTGGATCCTAAATTAAAGTTGTTGAATACACAACCCTGGTTGTGCAGCACCACACGCTTGAAAACTAACCTCTCTGGAAACCTGACTTGTCAGTCCAGCGAGCACGTTCCTCAGGAAAGAAAACTTTAGTGCAGCTTGTACCTAGATGTGATTTTTGCTCTGATCTTAGATCATTAGAGTCCGCTGTGGCGAGGAATATGAATGATTGATCTGCTGCTGGATTGCACCTAGCACAGGGAGATACCAGCAGAAGGGGAAGACGGCACGTAATACTCCTGGCAGGTTTAAGTGCTCTGTACAAATGCAGAGGGAGTAAGGAGAGAAAAAAAGGGCCAGTGTGGGGGAGAGAGACCACAGGCATGTACAGCCTTCCTGACCTAGTGATTTATTTATGGCATTCCTAGAGGGGAAGAAGCCATGCAAAGATCACGAGCCTGCATGCTGCAGTAAGTGTATGCCTGCATATATTTAGCAAGCAACAATACAAGGCACAAAATCTACAGAGGACAGGGAAATGCTTCCACTCTGTGTGAGGTTATTGAACAATTAGACTCAGGGAATGAGAGAGTTTTATTTAGAGGACCAAGAAAGATTTCCCTTGCTTCTTTCTATAAGTAAATTACAGGAAGATTCTTGGGTTTGCTTTCTTCAAAGCCAGGGTGTTGCCTCTCCCAGAGCACACCTCATCGCACTTTCCTCCTGGTCCAGCCAGCTTGTTCAAGGGCCTCTGCAGGGAATTTTGGATACTGATAGCCATCTCAGGTCTGTAAGAGAAAAGGCTCTGTTCGCATCGAGATGGGAGATATATTTCACAGCGAGCTGCTGTCTCCAGGGTAGGTGAACAATGAAAGGAGCATTGCAGAGAATAGGCCTCCGATATAGCACAAAAAAAGGCAGAATCTGTGTCAGATGAAACCAGTCGCAATGTTCACCGGCCTGATGAATACTTGCATTGGCAGATGGCAATGTTTTATAAAGTACAGTATTGCATGAGGGAGTGGCACAAAGATTAACTCTGAACTCGCTGAAAGGCCTGATTCTGCAAGGTGCTGAGTCCCTGCAGCTCCTAATGACGAGCCCATTACGTTGGCCACCATAAATAGATGTTACTAAAGTGGTTCACCTTCGCTTTGGACTGGAGCAAACCCTGGATTTCACCAGGATGGTGCAGTCAGCAGTGGCACCTGCAGCAACAGAGCAGGAGGCTGCACCGTGCCTCATGAGGGGAGAGCAAGGGGGAACACGGGGTATTCAGTAGCACTCGTCAGACCTTTCACATCACAAAACATTAAGCCCTAAATGAGGACACAGTCTCATTGTAGAGCTCTTGACTCTGTTGTCTAAATTAGACCTTATCAGAAACAAGATCGTAAACAAGAGCCTGGGCCATCCCATTTTGTTTCTGAATTTAGCTTCTGCTTCAGCTCTGGGGGTTTCAGAAGGAGGTAACTCTGGTGGCCTGAAGCTCCTGGAGATCTGTGGGGACACAGGGCACCAAGTCTCCCAGCTGCCTCTCCAGCTGTGCAAAGCTGAGGGTCTGATGGCTTGAAGATCACCCAGAAGCATCAGCATTGACTTGAGGAGTTGGATTTAATTACTCCAGGATTGGACTTAATGCTTGGACTTGCATCCCAATCAAACTTGTCTGTTGTTCATAGATTCCTAGTGGAAAAAAATAATCTCCATTTATATATGGGAATATAATAATCAATCAAGCTTTATCGCCCCTGTTTCTATTCTAGCAGCTTATAACCACATAATAAAAGCACATAATGAAAACATCATAAAAACACACAGTAAAAACACATTCACCATGCAAGTATTGCCATCTTAGCACATCCTGGATAGAAATGCTGAAGAGTTCTTGAGGCTTCTGGTATGTACTAGTAACCTCCATAACACTACATCACACCCACCCTTTCGACTTGAGAAGTGCTATCTATTTAAACGACAGTGGTTATGGAAGATGCACATAAATGTTTGGATTCAGCAAACTAAGAACATGAAAGGTCTCCAGAAGAGTTTTGCCTTCTTGGCTTTACAAATTTAATTAGAAAATTCTGTGAGAAAAACCTCTTCAGCTGCTTTTGTTGTATTATAGCCCTTATTGGAAAAGACGCATGAGATGGGTGTTGCATTAGCACTCTCCTTCCCCGTGGTTTAAATTAAGGTTCATCTTCACAGGCACTCCTTTGCTTTCCTTTGAAGGATGCAAACAGCTCGCTCTGCCTCGCTGCTCTAGCTTCATTTCCCTGACACTTTTTTCATATATCCTTGCTCTAGCAGAGCGTGGTTTGCTCTCACTGTAGATGAATGAACCCCTGAACCTGCAACAGCACCTGGAATGGGAGATGATTCTGCATCCTTACAAAAGATATTGGTCCGTGCTAACTCTGCTTTGCACCCAAACTGTTTTGATTCATGTCAGATGACTCTCACTGTGTTGTACTGAGATATCAGTGGCACAATAGTAGCACTCTTGGACTTCTTTTCCCACCCCATGTAGCAGCAACTCCTTTATCTGGGGAAAGTTGCTTAGGTCAAAGCCTCGTGTAGCTGGTCACTGAACCTGCCCACTTGTCTCTTCATGTATTTTCCAAGTTTCTCACACAGTTACTTCAGTGAGCAAATAAAACAGAAATTAATCATCAATCCCTTCAGTGACTTTATCCTTCACTTCAATAGTGCCAGAATAGTTACTTCTCACTTTAATAAGAATGTCTTGAATTCTTCTCACTTTCAAAGATTTTTTTTTGGGTTTGAAGCCAACATTACAGTGACACTGTGAACTTCATGGCTCAGCTACAGGTTGATTTTTGTATTTTTTTTTAAGCAACAGATGTTACTAGTAACATCTAAGATGACTGAACCTGGTTATTTTAGAGATTAAAGGCAATATTGTTCCCATTTTTTTCCAGCTGCTTATTTTGTGTCTTTGGGAAGCACTTTGTACTCACATGGCTTTGCTTTTTTTCTCCATTACTTCTCTCTCCTTTGTTTGCTTGACACTTTCATGCAGAGAAAGGGGAGAAACATAAACTAGGCAAATGTGATTTGATCACAGAGCTAGTAGGGGGCAGGTACAGTCAATCATGCTGCCTTGAACTCTCTTGTGTGCAATCAGCTGGAGTTTGTTTGGAGAGAGTCCCCTGAAATTATGTACCACAAAGATGCCGATCCAAAGCCCACGATCAAGAGATGCCTTTGCATGGATGCTGGATCGGGCGTAGTATGTAAATATTCCCCCACATGACTTGCAGATGTGGGAAAAGCTGGAGGTTGGTTTACCAAAACCTGTAGATTGATTCAGCTGCAGAGCAGAAATTCTGGCTCTGGTCCTTCAGTTCCTCTCATGAAACATAAAATCACCATCAAAGGCAGGTTTTTTTGCAAGTTCTCAGCCTCTTCAGAGAGACACTAAATTAACCTGAACTCCCTTGGCTTCCCTTAATCTTACAAAAATGCAAGATGCAAAGCAAACCCCTTGTCAGCAAATGCATTACAGAGGAAGGCAGCAAAGCTGCCCCCCTTACACCAGCTCTGAATTTGGTCCCTGGGATTTTAACTGTTCCTTTATCTACTGAAAAGGAATGTTAAAAAGTTTAATTGGCATGTAATGAGATAACTATAACAAGTTAATTAGTTCTCAATTAAATTGCATTTACCATACGTTCTGAATATGTTGTTAGCAATTAACGACACCTAATGAATTTGCAATAGCGACTGAGTTTACAACGATAAGGAAAATAATAATAATAATGCTCACACGTGGTTTCATAGCGCATTAGAAGTGACAGATGATTTAATAAGTGTGTGGTTAAATCACCATATCTTGTGCAACTGCTGGAAGGGAAACATCCAGGAAATTTATTCTGGCACATCTAACAGGGTTTGGGAAGAAACAACTGGCTTTCAGGATAGGTCTTGTTGGGAAAAAGAATTCCCTGAGAGCTGTAGGAGAATCGCAAAGAAGAAGGGAAAGCAAAGCTTCAGGATAAGGTCAGTTATTCAGTTTAGACTTAAGAAAGCATGACAAAGAAAGATCATGACAAACAATTGGAATAAGGTGGAAACCCCGGTGGATGAGGGAATAGGGTTAAATTCTTTTCCAAGATCACTTAAGCAGGTGAGTATATGGAGAGCAATTTGTCTCTGTGCTTTGAGTTAACCTCCGCTTAATGCTTTGCACCATTAGAGTGCCACACTGAATAGGCATTAGAAGGAAAGAACCCTACAAACTAATTTACATTTTAATGAATTTTTAATTGAACCAAAATCTGTTGTTTCTGTTTAAAGATGCAGTGTTGACTTTGTGGTCTGTGCTGCTGAGAGCCAAGTGGGATCTTAATGTGATAAAAACAATGATAACGCTAAGCTTAATTAGGTTTGAAAGCGTGCCTGGTGAAGTGGCCTGGAATAAAAACGTTACCTTCCTGTATAGAAGCCGAGCAGCGGGGCTGGGCAGAGCCTGGACCACTCAGCTGTCCTGGCTGCGATGAAGCAAGAACCAGAGCTGCTACTTCTTGCTCATGCAAAGCTCAGCTGGTGGCACAAGTAGGGTGGGAGAGAAAAACCTGATCCCATGTGCAACAGGATCACCCACAGTAACTTTAGCTCCATCTTCTCCTACCATTAGATCCAGCTTTAATGACAGGCAGGACCTTACTGGGGTTTCTCTAAACACTTTTCTCTTTATAACAGGCTATATCGACATGCCAAAACCTGGGAATTGCATTTTGCAAGGCCAGGACCTGGAGGCATGGGCTCTCACGCCCTTCTCCCTCCTGGAGCATGCCTCCAGCAAAATAAACATATCATCCCCCTATGCATCCAAGCCTACCTAGAGCCAGGAGACAAGAGAAAAGCCCTTACGCAGGGATTTCTGACCAGCTGCACTTGCATGTAACCAAAAATGTTCCCTTGTATTGAGGCGCACTCATTTGCTCTCTCTCTGGGGTACCTGTAATCCTGTTCCAGACATTTTAAGGCATTTTGTTGCATTTTTAATATCTTGTACTGAGTGATTTGCCAAGTTGACCGTGGCACACACATACCTAAGGAGCTCAATAAAATGGCAGCAAAGCAGCTATTTTAACATTAGTTTCTTGTACATCCTCTTCTTTCATCCTTTCTCTGGCTGCTGCTGCTCCTGGGAGGATTGCTCTGTTCATAACGCACTCAGGGTTGCACATAATTAAACCTTGGTTTTATTAGTTATTATTTATTAGGTTATTGTTAATTTGGTTGTACAATAAGCATAAGCTGAATATGCCCCTCACCTCCACAGAGAGCCTAAGCACCTGACACTCTTAACGACCCCAAATAAAATCACAGCAATCAAAAACAAGCTATGGCAGCAAGTTTCAAAACCTGTTAAAATCACTATGTGAGCTTCGTTTTCAATATCCTGCTGCTACCTACCAGGTCCTGCATTTTGCAGCAATTTGCTCCGCTATTGCTCTGTTATGCCATTTGAATTTCTATTGCGTATGAGTCACTAGCCTTCAGTGCTCAACTTTGACCTTTACATTATAAACCACGTTATTTTTTACTTTTAAAAGTAAGGGTTCCCCCAACCAATTTATTTCATACCTCCTCCCAGTGCCAGTGGGCAGTAATTTGGGTCCCTGTTAGCCTGCGCTGGAAACATGTTCCTTCCTAAAGAGAGCAAGTTTGTCACTAATAACATCCTTGCATGCATAGTGGGTGCAGAATGGCTAAGACAGAGACCTTCCACCTCATCACGTACATGAAACTCTCCTTATTTCTAGTTGGAAGCAAGCAACTTTTCACTGCTCCATAAATTTTTCAACTGCTGGCGATTTTGCCTTCAGAGGCATTAAACTCCAAACTCTGTTTTCCTGCTTTGCTGCTGTATCTCAACTGCTGCTCTCTGGAGTTAGATCGTCCAAACAGAGCGAGCCACAGCTCTACTTGCATTGCCTTGGCTTGGGGAATTATTCCTGCCTGCCCCTCCTTGCTTTGCAACTGCAGGAGCTGTCAGTGAAGGCTGCTGTTGCTGGGTGTGATAAGCAGAGTGGTCCAAGAATAGCCCTTGGTCCTGACAGGGCATAATCCCAGAATAGCTGGCACATTAGGATGTTAATGGAAGGGGAAAGAAGTCACTGGCAGTTTTGAATTTCAATCAGGGACACCAGGACCCCCAAAGCCACACGTATCAAGAGGCGTAACGTAATGAGTACAGGACTCAGCAGACTCTTGCCTTTGCACATCACAGTGGGGATTCACCTGCCCGTAGCAGGTTATCAGGACCTCTCTGGGCAGGTGGGTGCTGATGAGGGCTAGCTTCCCAAGAGCAGATCTGGAAGAGGTTAGCGTGTTTCCAGTGTATTGTGGTGTCTCTAAACTCCTTTTTTGACTTGGCCACTGAGCATGAGCAGTCCCAGAGCTGGAAGGCAGGATGCAAATCCAGTTAGCAGGACTGGGAAGCTCTCAGGGGACAGACAGAGACCAAGGAGAGGTCTTTTTGCATGTCTTTCTGCTGCACTTGTGCAGGAGGTTGTCACTGTCTAGCCCATAGGAACAAGCTATCTTGAAATCCAGGAAACAGCTGCTAAATGGCAGAGATGCCTTTGCATTTATACGATGATCATTACTGGAGTGTGTGAGCTCAGGCTTCTGCAGATAAGCTCTGAATGTGGGTGGGTGCCACCTCATTTTGCTTTTTGCTTCTTCCTTTAAAAAGGGTCTTTCAACAAATTGTGCCCTTTCTCCCCTGCCTTTCTCTTTTCTCCTTCTTTCTCCTCCCGTGCGGCTGCTGCGGGAAGTTAAATGTCAAGTCAATTGAACAATTTTCCATTTTGCTCTGACAGCTGCAGGCATTTGAGGCCACCTGGAGCTCCTGTGGCACCAAGTGATGGACCAGGCCAAGGAAGCGCCGTCTCTCTCTGTAATGAGCCTCAGCGGTGTGGCTGGCAGGTCCTGACGAGTGCCACGGCAGAGTCATCTCTCTGCCTTAGAGGTCACCCCCCCAGTCAGGTTAGGGCATTTCCCTGACGGCGGCGGGGGGGCTGTGGTGGGTTGTAGCTGAGGGCTGCAGCTCTGAATTTAGCTTGATTTGGGTGATACAGGCTCTCATGCCCAGATAACATTCACTTCCTACTTTCAGAAATAGAGTGACACTCCAGATGCCAGACAAAATAAATGGCAAAGAAGTAAACCACCCTTATTTACTGTTGAGGTCTTTGCTGTCTGGTGGGTCCAGCTGTACGGGCACCTTCAAGACCAGACCTTGCTGCAGAGCCAAGAGAGAGGTGCTGGATGTGCAGCCACAGATGAGTTTTTCAGAGCAGGCTCAGGGGTTAGTACACCCCAAGACATACCTTGGAGGTGTATCTACTGCTGGAATCCACCTACAAATGGGGAAAGGGCGGGATGTGGAGCTGACCGTGCTTTTGCTGCGCTTTCATGTGGAATGGGCCCAGCTAGTAGTTCCAGCACAGTGGAAGCTGAATATCCATTCCCAAGTGCTACCAGTCGCAATTCATTCACCAAACACCTATTACAAAGTTGCTTTTATGATGAGCTGGGGAAAAAAAAAAAAAAGGCTGGCTAGTTGCCTTTTTGCCTATTTAGGTGCCTATGGCCCAGCACTACAGAAAAGACACTTCTGAAGTGAAGGATCCCTTAGAGATTATTTCTTTCCGTAGCTCTCTGTAAAATCTCTTTACTTCGCCCCACAGTTGAAGCAGATCCATCGATCTTACACTGCACGCTTTGCCTCTCCCTTTTCACCTGCTTCTGCCTCTGTTCCCCATTGTCTCGTAATCATTTCAAGCTACAAGAGCTCAGTGCCTCCTCATAATGAATCTACTTGTATCACAAAGCCCAATTTTGGGTACCTGGGTGGAAAATACTGTCAAGGTTCCATTTATGAAGATGTCTTTAGTTCTGAGAGAAGGATGATTTTGCAGTTCTATTTAGGAAGATGAGGACAACAAAGGGGATTTAGTGTAGAAGGGTCTACAAAGCATCTGTTCCATACGCTGTAGGCCACAAAACATTTCCCATCTCTCTTTACCTAACTTAATGTCTACAGCAAAAAATAGGCCCCTACTGCATCGTGCTGCAGGAGGTCTCCCAATGGCCTAAGTCAGCATCTTTGGGAGAGAAAGACACCTGAAAGATGGGTTTATGTGAATGTTGCTGCAGTGGCTTAGGATGTTGCCTCCTCCTGAGGGGAGAGCATGGATCTGGACCTCAGCTGCACGCGAGCAGGTTCTGGCATCCTTCTTCAAAGCCACCATCACCACACGTTGCAGGTACAGACTCGCGTGCAGAAGAGGCTGAGGTGCTGAGCTGAGGGGAGAGAAGCTTTGGCAGACAGGCAGCAAAACAGCGGGAGGCTGTAATTTCTCAAGCTGTTGCAGCAGGATTTCACTGCCAGCACTCTGGAACCAGGAGGTGCTGTTGAGTATGTGGCTGTACACCCATTTCTGACAAGGCTTAGGTCAATCGTGACCATTTTGTTCCCCAGCTCAGTAATGGGGACAGGCATAGAAGAGCTGCCTTTCTAAGATACAAGTGACTCAAGCAGAGATCAAAAACTCCTAGGAGATTAGGCACATGGTTTTCTTTGAATGTGGATAGTTCCTAGCACAACAGAGCCCTGACTTTGGCTAGGCCTTCTGCAAATTAATAACTGTGACAAATTATATAATGGATGGAAGAATTTAAACAAAACACTTCTGCCCAAGAAGGTAGAAGTGATTTTTCAATAGCACAATTTTGAGGTTTTCGCCAGGCTTCAGCTGCTTTTTGAATACTGAAATAGATGAACAAGTGAAATACACATGCTTAAACCATGATCCTAATTGAAATACATTATGGTCAAACAGGGCATGTTCTTCACAGGCAGAGATCAGTGCGATAAAGCAACGAACAAGATGGAATTGTGCTTCAGAAGCGTTCAAAAGCTCTTCCTATTC
The DNA here is from genome assembly GCF_964188355.1 of Buteo buteo. Lineage (NCBI taxonomy): Eukaryota > Metazoa > Chordata > Aves > Accipitriformes > Accipitridae > Buteo > Buteo buteo. The sequence goes on from NC_134183.1 coordinate 22,228,256, forward strand.
GGCAGGAGTGGCTCGCATTTGCAAAACGTTTATTTAAGTTTTAGTTGAAAATAAATCCTTGAATGTAGCTCTGCTATTGAGAGGTTGCAAAGTGGCAGTGGCTGCTTTAATCATTGTCCTGTTCAAGCCCTAATCAGCATAGCATATGCAGGAATGAGTGGTAGGAGCTGAGAATTCACCTCCTCAGCAGGGTGAGGTTGTGTGTGTCTCTTCTTTCTAATTAGAAGCTCTATTCAAATGTTAATCAGCAACACCATGATTAAGGAGGATTAAAGAGAACACTTGGACATTGTTTCATTGATGTGGCTAAAGAGGTTTTTCCTTTCTTGTAACAAATAAGGATGTTGTCCTAGTGGAAGTCAGCTTGTTTTCCAAGTGTTGTTTGGCTTCGCCTGAGCAGCAAGGATGCCACCCCTCCTCCATGATGCTGCAGCGATGGAGGGCAGTTGTTTTACATCCAAGACCTTCTGCCTTTTGTCAGCCATCCAAGCCACTGGTCCTTGGTAAACTTTGCCGGTCTGCTGAGCCAGTGATGAGGGACTCAGCCACCACAGCTGAGAGGAACCTGGGAAATACTGAAGACAAAGATGGCCTGAGAGAAGGTCAGAGGAATAAGCTCTCTGCTCCCCCAACATTAGCTTTGAGCTCTCCCCTCAGTTATGCCAGTGCTTTAATGCCCTTCTTAGCCCATCTCTTCCCTGCCAATACAGGCTCCTAAACTACCCTGCTTGGATTTTTCTTTAGAGAACGGAAGAAAAATCACTGGTGGGCTGAGATAAAATCAGATTAATCTGGGCTGAATGGGAGAAGTCAATGAAGGAATATTCTTATAACTGATGGAAATGGGCATAAGCCTGCGACTGGAAGGGACAAAAGCACTGGAGATTTTATCAGGATGACTCCAGACCAGACAGAATAAAGATGGACCACAGAACCAATGGGCACTTTTCCATCCAGAATTTCTCTGCTGTCCCCTATTCAAAGGGAAAAGGTGCTACACAACTAGAGACCATGTCCTTCTCCAATGCCCTCTCCCGAGGTGCCTGCATCACATGCCATGCCTTGCTTAGTGATACCACATCATTCTCAGTGCCTTCCCGTGCCCCATAATTAGGGGAAACAAAAAGCTCTCTTGTATTTCTTCTGAGAGATGAGCTCAGCTGGCGTAAAATGAAACCATTTGTCTAATGGTCTAATATTTGGAAAAAAAATCCCTTCAAAGAGACTGTACTGGAACTGGCTAGTCCTCCAAATACATGAAATGATTTAATTAAAGGTGACAATTTAAACAGAAATTTTAGTGGATAGTGACCTCATTGTAAGTCTGTATTTCGCCATTACAAAGAGTTAGCAGCAGGTGAGACTGCCCTCCCAAATCAAATGTTGTAATATAACAGAAATCCTGACACAAAAATATTCCTCTGAACTCTGGGGCCGGGGAGAACTCCCTTCATTTGCATATTTCAAAAAACATGAAAAATCAAAGCAATCAGTTCATTTCTGGTGGAGAATTTGGATGCTACCTCCTGCATCCATGCATAATCCTCAGCACAGCGTTCATTAAGCCATGATGATTCATGACTGGCTTCTCCAGCTGAGATACGGAATGGGTTTGGCCCTGACTTGCCCTCACTATCTGGAGGCATTTAACTCTGGGGGTGACAACATACAGATTGCTGTGTGTATTTGGAGGCTGACTGCTCTGCAAAGTTAAGTGTTGACTTCAGCTGAGTTTCTGACAATACAGAAGTAGGCAAGCAGGGATTCAACCCTGCACTATATATTATATATGATTGCTTGGGGCAAAAAACTACCAGTGGTTTTTTTCCCTGTACAATACCAAGAAGAATTAAAGTGGTCACAATAATAAGCTCTGTGCTTGCAGAGTACTTCCAGGCTGGATTCATTTTTAAAGTCAGCTAAAGGTTAACACAGAGTCGTCAGGGACTTCTGAAAATTAGGGGTTTTCAAACCGTACAATTCCCACGTTGAGATGCTGTTAGCAGTCAATATCCAGTCTGAATCTTCAAATATCACCTGGGCCTTCAGCATACCTTTATGTCACACTAATAGACATTCACATCTCAGCCACCACCACTAAAAGAGTAACTCTGAACTGGAGTCCCATCCTATCTAATGGAGATAGACTGTAATCTCGGGAGGCATAACTATGCCAGGTTTGATGTATCGAGCATGGACAACAATGATAGTGGAGGTCCAAAGGAATAGACAGTTTTGTAAGCTGTGGAAAGTCATGGTCTACTGACTCATGGCAACATCCACATCCCTCCACTGTCACTGCTGCTGGTACCTACAGAAGGTACTTTAAGTATGGCTAGATCAACTTGCCCACATGACAGTATAGCTACACAGAAAAATCGGGGGAGAACTGGAATTGTATCAAAGTGTGCCAGAGGGAAGGTGAGTAAGAAACAATTATTCACTGTTCTTGTAGCAGAAGAACAAGGGATCATCAAATGAAATTCTCAAATTGCAGACTTAAGCAAAGAAAAAATAAGTACGTTTGCACACGTATTTAAACTGTGCAATATATTGCCACAGGATTACACAGAGGCCAAAAATATTCATGCCCAGAAAAACATGCCCAGAAAAAACTGTCAAGAGCCATTAAAAAGAAAGACTTAAACATTGCCCAAAGAAGTGCATACACTACTACTGCCTAAAGGTGAAAGGACACGGAGAAATTTTTCCTCTCTTCCTATATAAAAAAGCTTCTGCTGCTGGTCACTGCTACAGACAGAAGCCAGAGCAAAGCAGATGCTTGGTTCAGCTGAGTACAACCATTCTCTACATCCTTATTAAAAAAAAGTTCTGTTCATGGACTTGTCCTTTCTGGGGAAGTTCAGGATCTCCAGATATAGTTTTGACAAATTTTGGGAACTAATCAGATAATCAAATATGCCTTTCACTGATGCTGGACAGGGACCATCTTGTTGGCTAATTGCAATTAATCCAAAGAGTCCCTCCACAGCCTAATGGATTACTATGACTCCTAAAGGTTATTTCCTACCACCAGAGCACTCCCAGGATAGATGAACCCCACATTAGCAATACCATCCATGTCCTTACGCAGTCAGGATAGTGCTGCTTGCTTGTCCTCACACTCAGGGTCTCAGCTACTCTGTCCCTCAGTGTGAGCCAGCAGACTGAGAGGAGTCCGTCTCAGCTTCACAGCTGCCCGGGTCTCTGACATTTTACTGCTGTCACTGTGGCCATGTCTATACAGCATAACTCAGTGCTCTGCAGAGCTGTATCAGCCAGCTCTGAGTCAGGCAGCATCTGCACTATCGGCATCTGAGCTGCATGCACATGTTGCTCCCTGGAAGTCAACGTGTATTATTTCTCACCCACAGGGCTACTTTGGTGTCTCTTGCACCTTTGCACCATGGAGACACACCTTTGCACTATGGAGACACACCTTTGCTTAATTTTAAGCACATGGTGATGAGGTCTAACGTCCTAACGCAAAGGGCTCATCACTGAAACTGTAAAGACAAGAGACTAAAAACCAGCCATGTCAGGCTGTGCCATCTCAACACATCTTGCTGCACTCCCTGCCAGCCTTGGGGTGGTGGGGAGGAAGACTAGCAGGACTGACAACACACCAGAAGCACAGACTTCCAGCTTCAGTTGTTAGCATGGCACCTTCAAATTCAGGGGTGAAGCTTAGCAGGGCAAGCAGCACGTCCCTTGTGGTTTCTGCATGCACAGCCACCTCCTCAGCAGCCTGCAAGAGCCCTGCCAGCCTGCCTGGTACCACGCAGGTCCCAGGTGGTCCAGTGGGCACTTTCTAGCCACATCAGAAGCCTACACTTGGAGACATTTTGTCTGCAGCATAGGTGAGTCATGTCTTAGGGCAGCCTCAGGTCTCTCCTTATGTTCACTGTGGCATTGCCATTTCAAGAGTTTAGCCTCCTGTGGGCAAGGGTGAAATACTCTTACTAACAAGCTGGCTCTTCTTAGCTAGGCTGAGATCAGCTGGGGCCATTTAGCTAGGAACATCGAGTAGGTACCACTGCACTGGCACTGTCCTTGAGAGCTTAGGAGAAAGACTGGGAAAGAGTAATTCCCTGTCTCCGTATCTTTCACTTAATGAAAACGTGGCTTTGCATCAGACCCCTTCCATATGCCCAAGTATTGGGCACTTTTTTCTGGCAATAAAATTCCCTTAAAACATTTAAAATAAAAAAAATTGCAGAGCTACAAAATGCTGATGTTTTGATCAGAAATCATTACGCTTCCCACAGGCTTAGAAATATATTCATATCCTTCTTGCTTGCTTCTTTCAGCTAACAGTTTCTCCAGAGGAGTTCTTCCAACCTCACCTATTTCTTGGCTTGCAAAGAAATAAAAATCTTGATTGATGATTGCAGGCAGATGTGATGAAAGCATCCCAATCAGAGGTGTAACACTGTTGCCTGAGTAATGGTTTTTCCACTCCCGTGGGAGCCAGCACGTATCAAGTGCTGAGCTTGCTCTTCCAGCGGGCAAAATTCTGCACCATCAGATCTATATAAACAGCTGCAAGTTCACCTCATAGGGCAAGAAGAACGCAAATAGATAAACTCAGAATACTTCCCTCCCCTTGTCTTTGCTCTTGTTAACATCCAGGCATGAGCACTAGTCTGTTGCAGTAGGTCATTTGTTTTAAGATTGTACTTGGCTCGACAGGGAGTCTAGACAGAAGAGTACTCCATTAGTCTGACAGCTCTTCCATGCATCGAGCAAATCTTGGATGAGCTGGTGCCTCGAAGGCATAGATCGGTCCTGCAGGGAGGCTGAGGTAGGGGCTTTACTGCAGAGCAGCCTGGAGGAAAGGTCCTGGCTGACCATGCCAGGTCTCCTCTGGAACCAGGGGAAGAAGGTGCTCATCTTCCTCTGGAGCAGGGCTGGACCTTTCAGGATGCCATGACCACAAAAACTTTTTCCAAATCATGAGTTAAAGGAGTGGTGGATCAGCTGCTAAGGTCAGTGTGAATGAATAGAGAGGTTGCTTTTTAGGGCAGCAAGACTTTGCTTTACAATCAGCATAAAGGACATTTCTGTGTAAGGCTCTGGGTCCTACCTCAGCCTGAGTTTAAACTCCAGTGGGACCCAAGCTGGATACCTTTGCTGCTTGCAAAAATCAGCAGTAACTGGAAACAGCTGCATCTTATTGATGTGTCTTCCAAGATGCTGTAATTCTCACCCCCAGGCTGTTCTTTGCCACCCAAAGGCACCCTCTTAGTGCACCTTCTTTGGCACCTGTAGGTAACCTCTGCCATAAAGACGTCACCACATGGCTGCTTTCTTGTAATACCACCCATTGCCATAGTCCCAGACAGCCTCTGAACAGAGACCAGACAACACCAATCTTTTTGGGGGTCACCAGGGGTTCTGGGCCCCCATTCTGCATGCACAGTTGAGAAAGAGGCAGCCCACCAGGTAGAGTGGTCCTACTTTAATGCCAGGCTCCTAATACTGATTCAGTAGTTCTTACAGCAGCAATAATCAGCCACACAGCTGCGGAAAGACGGGTAGGCCAGGTTCATTTTAGATAAGGTAACCGTGAAAAAACAACAGTGTGACAGACAACTGCATGAGGAAGAACTCTCTCCACAGTTAAGGCTCTACTGACAAAATGAAGCAACTTTCCAGTAAGAGCTGCTCAGTCAGCTCCAGAGCTTCAGCTGCTGCTCAGGTGACACCTTCCAGGTGGGATTATTCTTGGAGAAGGAGAGAGGGAGTGAAAGGTATGAGATGTGACTGTTTTGGGATAGAGAGCTCTGGAGGTCCTGGAAGTAAGGACGAAAATGCCCATGGCACTCCACAGTCTGGGTTTGTGTTCTGCTTTGTTGCGAGATGCTGATTCCTCTCTCAGCGAGGTCAGGAACCCGGTGTTCATCTACAAGCAACCATCCTCCGTCTTCCCACCCCAGTTCTCCCCACTATGCATACACATGCACAAAATTATCATCAAATTGCCAAAACCCACTTCTGAGGGCCAATATCTAGTCCAACCCCCTGGAGTTGCGCAGGGCAGGATGCACTAGGTTTCTCCAGCTGTTCCATCCTGCAGCAGCTCCTGTGCGTTGAGTCAGGCGTTGATGCTGGGTGGGAAGCCCACACCTCTTCCCAGCGATGCTCGTGGCTTGCCTTAGCCCTGGTCATGCCTTTGCCGCGTGGTGTCCAGAGCCGGTGCGCGCTGCTGCCCACGTGCACCCCTGAGGGTAAGTGAGGAAAAAGGGACCGGGGAGGTGGCTCCAGATAAAGATTTTTGGCTGCAGCTCTGAACACTCCTCTGCCGATGAAATATTTATGATGACATGTTGCCTAGCAATGACCAGATTGCCCTGAACAGGCAGGAGATAAAATACACTATGGGATGTGGGAACCAAGGAGAGACTGTTAAAGGGGGAAAAAAAAAATCAAAGAAAAACCAACTCCAAACGGCCACTGATTTTGCTGCGCTTAGAACATTTTACTAGTAAGATATGAAAAACAGATTTTGTTCAGTAAAGTGTTGGATTGGTCAGACTAATTTCACTAGCTAGGTAGAAGGCTTACAGGGATAAAAGCAGGCAGTCAGGAAGCACTTAGCTGTTATGTAGCAAAATGGTTTATTTTTGTCACTGCTTGGCGATGTGTGTCCGGACAGCACTGTCCTGTGGTGTTTTCTTCCCTCTCGTTGTCAATGTGCCAAAGCTAATTAAAGTGAGCTGGGTCTATCTGTGAAGTGGGATTTACTGAAACAAACTAATCAGGAAGGCAAAAATAGCATGTATTTTTGTCATTTGGAGGGAATTGGTTGGCTCAGAAAGAGGATGGAGGGGAGAGCCGGCATCGGATGTCGTCTGTTTTGCCATCTGATGCTCCTCATTCGTCCTGGTGTATATTCAGAGCACTTTCAGGTTGTTTTTTTGTTTTTCACCTCCTAGATTTAACCCTGTTTCCAACAAGCTGAAAAGCCAACAAGTGAGCGAGCTAGCATTTCTGAAAAACAACCACTTTTAAAAAGCTGCCAGTACATTTGGTTTTTGGCAGACCTTGGTATAAAAGAGGGGGAAAAGGGAAAGAGAGAAGTTCTTTTCCTGTGAAGAGAGATCATCTCATGACTTCATTCGTAGCATTTGTTTGCTGGAGCCTTTGCAGAGGCCAGCTGTTACTAGATGGGCTGCATGAGCCTTCTCATTCAATTTATCACCAGTCTTGCACAAAATGATTCTGCTGCTTTCACAGGGGCTCAGTCAATCTAACTATCTCACATATCTAGAGAAGCCCTGATTACTTTACCATCCATTGCCTGGTGGTCTTTATTCTTTGAATAGCCCTGTGGGGGAGGGATGGTTGCTAGCTCCATTTTACAGATTCACAGAGAATTAATGCTTAAAGACAGAAGAGAACTTTGCATCATGCAACCTAACACAGATCAGGACATTTCATCGCTTACCTCAATTTTTTGTGCGTGACTGATGTCCTCCTGCCCCATGGTTCCCCATCCCACCACCAAGCGATGGAGACTCCTGGTTCATCTCCTGGAAAACTGTGTTTAATCTCAAATCAATGCATGTCTGATTTCGGCTCCAAGCTAGGTGGCTGAGGCACAGAGAGCCTGAAGCAGTAATCTTCAAAAGCAACTAGGCTCTTTCTTTTACTTTAGGATTCAGTGGGCTTTAAGCACCTAAAGTTTCTGAGGACCTGAATATGCTTGGGGATCCTAATGAACCAAACCAGGGCTTCTGGGTCAGAAATGCCACACTGAGCTCCCCTTTCCTACCCTCAAGAGGTGCTCATTGAGGGTTTAGTTTCAAAGTTTTTCACAATCCTAAGGGATTTGGTCAACTCAGATGCTGTTTGCAACAGCCACAAGTTTGGTTTGTTTGGTTTTTCTTTTTCCAAACCATTTCAAAGTAATCCCCAGAGGCTGTAGCAGAGACTAGAACATGGTTAAAGTCCAGTCTCAGAAGAAATTGATAAACCGAGGAGAGCTCACAGAAGGGGAGTGAAAAATATACAGGTCTGGAGGGGGTGATTTATGGTGACAGATGAGGAAGAGCTACCTGTGTTGGCTAAATGATGACTAAGCAAGAAGGTACTAATGGGAAATCTATCTGAAAAGTATAAAATATCAAGGGCAAAGATGGACTGTTTCAGGCGGGTGCCTGGCAGGGTGCCAGGGAAAGATGTGGGCCCACTGGCAAAATTACCTTCTCAGCAGGGAGGTTGTGGTAAGCTGAGGAATGATCTCTACAGGGGTCAGAGGAGCTAATGTGTGACTTTCACTTTAATAATCAACCTGGAAACAAACCAACAAACCAACAAACAAATATATGGGAGGGACTTTCCTGGCCAGACCAGGAGAAGTGCTGTGGGATGGGACGGGTGTTTTCCCTCCCCAAGTTTCAGCACGCTCATGGGCTCTTGTCCCGGCAGGCTCCTTCAAGCGTTTTGTCGACAGCTTGAATTTCTGCACTGCACTGGCTTTGTGGAAGCTTTTTGAGCTTTGTCATTTTGACAGGCCAATTCTATGACATTTTCTCCTCCGCTGGGTTGCCAGGCAGAGGCGACACGCACTAGTCAAGCTCCCAGCTCTGTCCTTCGACAAAGCAACCCCTGGGCACCTGCCTGAGCTGCAGCGATGCTTGCCAACCTTGTGGCTTTTCCCCCCAGCTTTTATTCAGAGCAGATGTTTAGCCGGGCCCCTTGGGGATGTTCACTCAACTGCTTGCATGGTGGAAAGCAATCCCTTTCTCTGAGGTGGGCGATCGTTGTGGACCCGTAAGAAGGCACGGGGGTGTTTGTGCCATTCTCTTGCAGCAGTTTTGAGGACAAGGTTATCTCGTCCCCTCCCGACTCTCACTTAGAGTCAGCGTGGGGGAACTAATTGCTGCCTTCTTTAATAGATAAACCAAGGGCTGTTTAACCTTTGATGACTGAGTGGATCTGGGAAATAAATCGAACAATCTTAAACACAACGAATTATAGGGTCAAAAAGAAGCAGAATGCAATGGCAGGTCCGTTCAGCTGCTAAAATTGAGGTGCAAGGGGCCAGAACGTGACCCTCTCTCCTCCATCCAAATAAAAGTCTGTCCATCAGAATGGGAGTTCAGGGGTGGGGTGATCAGATATGGCACATCTGTGGCAGGAGCCAGGCTCATCAATTACCATTGATGGACTGTCACCAGGGAGATATTCCCTTTGGCACAGAATCAGATAATGCTGAGTCAAAACCATGCCCTTCAGGAGATTTCAAAGGCCCTCACTTCTTACCCGATGCTATCACTTTTATTAGCAGTGGAAGTGTGAGATGCAGTGAGGAAGCACCAGTTCCCCTGGGTTCAGTGCCTGGCTTTGCCAGTGATTTGCTGGATGCCCTTGGAAAAGCCAATTAAGTTTCTGTTGCCTCGGATTTCTCAGTTGTACAATCCAGAGCTGTTCGCAAGCATAATTAACTCATAATCCGACCACAGTTTCAGGCGTGTGGTTTGCAAAAGGAAGGCATGATTATTTCAGAAATCGGGTATTGAAAGTATTAATAGATTTTTAAGGCCTGAAGCAATGACTGTGCTAATTTATTTATACAGCATTTTTTTAACCAGACCACAGAACCTTTTCCAGCAGTATCTACACTGCAGGCATGGCTGTAAGTCCTGCCTGTGCTACAGCACACCCTCTAAAGAGATGTTAAATCTAGATTTAAAGATCTCAAGTGACAGAGACTTCATCACATCTGTAGGTCAGCTGTTGAAAGGCTTATTTACCTGCATCACTAAAGTATACCATATTGCTAGTGTGAGTGTATCCAGGATCAGTTCCCACTGCGAGATGATTAAAGAGCCGTAAATGTGAGCAATCTCTAATCCAAGTGGGAAGCTGCAGACGGTGACTGAGGGAGCTCTTTGCATTCTGGTGGATAAGCTGAATAGATTAGGGCTTAAACCTCTCAGAATAAAGCAGGCTTTTGAGATCTTAAATCATTCCTGGAACTCTCTCCATTTTTTTGAGCATCTTTCTTCGAGTTTTAGATGCCCAAACTGGAGAAAGTACCAAAACTAATCTCATTGACATTCCATTCAGATCCAACATCTCTGCACTACTTATAATCTCTTTCCTTACTTATTCATGGCTCATATTTGTGCTCTTAGCTACAGCTTTGTGCTAGTAGTTCATGTCTGACCGGTTTTCTACTGTGATACCCTATTTCTATTCCAACAGAGTTTTTGAACAGTCTCAGAATATCTGTTTACAACCCGATCAATGTTTAGACATAAGGGTAGGATGAGGAACTTGATGTTTTGATCTAAAATAACTTAACAAGTGCCCAGAAGTCAGTCTGAGTTGGAGAGGTGGAGTCAAATTCACAGCTGGAGTTGTTCAACCAAGACTTGAAAGGATATCCTGGACAGAGACTGGAATTAATTTTCAAGGTGGGGTTTGCTGCTGGAGCACATGAAACCTGGCATTAACCTTATGAAACGCACTTTTCTTTTTCTTTTTTTTTTTTCCTCACTGTGGCTTTGAGCAAGAACCAGCTAAGGGAATTACACAGGATTAGATGCTGCAGACATTTATTCTAAATTTTTATTGCTGAAGTGGAAAGGTAAGGAGGCCCCTGACCTGAGCTGGGACAGTAGACCAAAATATAGCCAGGAGCGTATGAGGTTGGGATACATATACAGGAGAGAAGATGGACAGGGAGAACTGATTTTCACTGGTCTGCGTGTTACATCTGTTCTTTGCTGCTGCCTTATTTAAATACAAAGTCTCTGCAACACGTCTGTAAGTTTCTGTGAGACCACAAATGACCTCATGTACATCCAATAAGGACCCATCCCAAGTGCATGGCTGTGGGGCCACAACACAAGAAATTACAAAAAAAATCTTTGAGTCACTGGGCTATAGAAGAAAATTAGAAACAAAACATGTCCATTAAAAATTAATTAAAAAAACACCCCTACAGCTTCAACACGATAAAGGAACTATGGCTCTCAGATGTGCCCTCTTGCAGGGAAGGAGGAGGGTGTGTTTTTACAACGAGCTGTTGGAGTTGTCTCTCAGAGGCCACCTGCACCTTCTTTTGTTGCTTCTCCTCTGATCAGGTTCCCAACTTCTTCCCTTTGTTTCTGTAGCTTTACATCCTCCACCCCCTGGCTTGTGAGGAGTAGCCTAAGAGTTAAAACAGCAGTGCAAAGCCCTGCCTCACCCTGGGATACAGCACTGGAAAATGCTGATGTTCTTGCATTTCTCCTGTTGGTCACAGAGCAATTAGTTGGAGTCTGACCTGAGCAGGAGGCTCTAGGGCTTGGCAAGAGGAGCCTTCCTCTGCCGATCTGTGCTGAGCAGCTGGCACACGTCCTGTGCTTCCACCACAGCCCTGCTGAAACCTGACTTAAAATAAATTAATTCCCTGACAAGTATTGCAAACACTCCTAGCAAAGATAACACTGCAGACTCCGGCGTCCAAAAGCCTTCACCTTGTCACTGCCAAGAAGAGCCGGTGATTGCTCCAGCTATACACCGACCACTTCTAGAGCAGCTTGCATGGACATGGGATGGTGCAAACCTCCAAGGAGTGTCCCTCTACAAAGCTGTCATCCATGGATGCAGATAGAAGTCAGGACAAGGAATGCAAGGAAGATGCAGGACAGTGGAAGAACAGATTGAGGAATGGTCTCTGGGAAAAAGCTCTGTGGGAAGTGAAGGGTATTGACAGGTAGGAAAAGAGGGTTTCACTAAATAGAAGGGAAGTTGTGGTAAGAAACAAAAAATTCCAGGACCTGCTTTAATAAAAAATTAAGAAAAAAAGATATAAGAGAGTGGTAGAGACACCTGCAGAGAAACCTGGAGTTGAAAACTACTTGCTTATCTGAACTAAACACAAGGTTGGCTAATTCCAATTAATAAACTCAAGTTAAGAACGCCTTTTTCTTGCCAAGTGGATATATCATGCTAAGTAGAATGGACAGTGAAGGAAGACAGTGGGCAGAAGGAAGAAAAAAGAGCATACACTGAGAGGGAGGTGTCAGAAGTATATATCAGAGGCCATACCAAAGAAGCAACAGATTTGAGTGTTCACTTTTGAGGGGAATAAAGGGGAAATTGGGGGAACGAAGAAGTAGAGATGAGAATTGTCCAAACCAAATGATGACTGAAAATCAGGAACAGTGAAACCAGAAGAAAGGGAAGCTGAAGGGAATGGGGACAAAATCCTGTACAACAATAGTGAAAGGAAGGGGGACTACTGGCAGAGGGGGAAGGGGGAAAGGTTTGCAAGGGTGAGAGGGAAGAGCAAGTTCCTCTGCAAAATCTTGTACTGAAAAACCATGATCAATCACATAATGAAATGTTTTGGCCTCTGGGAAAGTCCCTGGGGAGCTTCATACAGAGCTTCCAGCTGCTGCGTTCAGATAGACAAATATCTTCTCAAAGATTTTGTATTGCTGTGTATGGAGCTGGGCTACGGAAGGAGGCAGTGCCATGATTTACCATGTCATATATTAATAGTATCAAATTATGGCTCTGTGGTTATTGGGGTGGAGTATGTTTTACTCCTGGCAATAAATGTAGTGTTTGCCTTGGGATGTCAATCAATAAAATATCTGCCCTAATTGCTATCGATTTATTCATTCATTGTAATACGGTACAACAAAAACCAGCACTCCTGCTTTGTCACAGTCTGTGCAGCAACAACGGCAGAGCTCTTGCAAAATCCATTTTGCACAGCAAACTCAGGATTTCAGATGGGGACAAACCTCTGTGAAACTCCCAGCAGCTTCAGCTCTCCAGTGGGATACCAAGGGGCCACAGTCCATCAATTCGTATTGCTGTGGACAAGTGACTGATGTTCACTTTTGCCTCTTCCATCATCTGCTGCTGAATGGGAAGAGAAAACCTCTCTCTCCTTTCTTTCTACCTCAATTCAACAATGAAGAACAAAGCTTCCCGTAAGTGAAAGTGTAAGCTTAGATATCCCATTGGTTACGAGGCATGTTTGCAGCCTGCAGAGATGCTCAGCAGCACGGTGATTGGCTTTGCTTAATAACGGTGACAAAAGCTCCTTATCCTGCCAAAGTGGCATTAAAACCTCCCCTGGACAAAGGGCCGGGCGTGCAGCAGCAGTGCTGCGGGGCTGACGGCTCTCCCCCAAAGACGCCCGGCTTCTGTTGTGCCGTGTTTACAAGGCAAGCGGGTTTTATGCTACTTTTGGCTCAGTGGGATCCTGCCAGTATAACAAAACCTCCTCTCTTTCACCTGGGAGGAGGCAAAACACTTAAGCGGAAAGATTAACTCTGATGTGGCTCTGAAGCTGCTCCAGAGGGGCAGAAGCGACGCAGCGGTGCCTCCAGCCTGGAGAGCACAGGCTCGGGATGGGGCCAAGGGCTGGCTGCTCAGCTCACAGCTTTTTTTTTTTCCTCCCAGTTAAAAAAAATAAAAATTGTTTTTTGCTATTCCCATACTTCAAACAATGCTCGGGGTATCACGCAATCCCAGAACAAGGCTGCTGATGCTTATAGCATGGTACAGAAATAGGAGCCCTGTTTCCTACCTCGCTGGTACCCTCAGTCATGGCTTCTTGCTTTGTTCTGGGGATGTCTCTACAACCCCCGCTCCTCCAGATGCCTCTCCCAGACGTGGATGTGTGTGCTGGCAGTTAGAGTTAGCGCAGGCAATTACACTTCTGGGGTTTTTCTCTGGTCTCACCTCATCTGAGCAAGTCAATTAATCTCCCTGCATCTCAGTTTCTCTGCCTGTAAAACAGATAATAATGCGGGCACCACCCAGTGTGGCTTAATCGACGTGCTGGCATCTCCCTGGCTGAGAGGGCTGCAGAGGTACGATGGGTTTTTTATCTGAGGCAAAGTAAAATGCCATTGTCTGACTGGTGGTCATTAGAGCTGCCGAACTGCTAGCAGCCTGTGCCCACCCCCGGGATTCACTGGGTCACCTCCCAGGACCTCCCACCCGCTGGCAGCTCTGAGCCCCGGGAGACGCTGCTAAAAATAACAGTACTGGCACTGCTGCTCAGGACGCTTCAGTTCATCTATTTTTCTTTTTTTTTAAAGCGCTGATTTCACTGACACTTCTTTAAAAAATAGGAGGAAGGAAGAGAGAGAAATCATTCAATTAGAGATGAAAATATTGGCCCTGTTAGGCGGTTGCTGCTGAATGGGGCAGGAGGAAGGTGAACTGCAAGCATCTCACGTTGGGAGCAAGGGGGTGCGGGGCGTAAGGGTCTCCGTTGCAAATAGCTGCCGGTCTGATGTGAGGAGAGCAAGGCTATGAAGGGAGACAGCCCCAGAGGGATGATGGAGCTTGCCCAAGGTTGTGCACTGGGGGTAGAAACAGTGTCCGACTCTTCTGGGAGGACAGGCCATCCCCCGGATGACAAAACCTCTCCCCATCTCCCTCATCCACACTGTGTTATTCCTCACAGCACTACGGAGTGTTACTCCGAGCCTTTCTTGCAGTGAAAAGCATCCCAATTAGATTCCAGGATGAAAACTTACCAATTAAGTAACTTTTCTACAGAGGAAATTGCTGCGCACATGCCATATCTCTTCAGGAGGAGATGTCCATTAGCGCTAATTGTGCTGGTGGCTTTGGTAATGGAGACACTGGTCTGTTTGGAGTTGGAAGGACAAGCTTAATCCTATTTCAGTTATGCTACTGAACAGATAGCGGCTGTTAATTACTTTAGTCACTCATTCTATGGATCACAGTGTAACCCATGATCCAGAGGGGAAAGTTTTGTATCCCATTATCATATCCCTTGCATCAACTAATGACTCCAAAAATAAGGACCACGTTTCAATTAATAGTAATTTCTATGTGCTTTGTGATAACTCTATTTTCAGCGTACACTCTTCAAACACTTCATATTTTACTGCAGAAAATGTATTGTGTTAAAGCTGGGAAAGCTATTTATTGGGTATTTTGGTATATGATGAGAGCTTTTTTGGCATTAGTCCATCTTATGTCCACTTGGATTTTAAGGAGAGACTAAGTGGCTCTGACATGAGTAGAGGAGGGTGAGCAAACTGAAGAAAATGTAATTGGAGTAAATGAACTTTTTAAGACTCAAACTGGACTGTAAGAAGAACCACTCTAGAGTTTGGAGAATCTTCGCATTCCCCAATAACAACTTATTCCAAAAAATAAGCCTGTGGCTTTGCAGCTGGTGGTGTGTACACAAGCAAGACATGGGAGCTGGGGCAGGCTGGAGCCCTTCTCTGAAAAATCCTTTGTGTTCTCAGCATAACATATCCTTCCGCACGATATGTTGGGCATCTTCCTAAAATTTCAATTTTTCATTGGAAAGCTATAGATTTGTCTATGGAAACCAATTTCTGCTCATAATTTGTGGTTTAGGGACCAAAAATGTTGGTTTACTATACAATAATTAAAAATATTTCCCAAATTCCTACCTGTTCTCATTTTCTCATCCAGTTCCCATTAGTCTGTGCTCATCCATCTTAAAGCAGAAAAGGAAGGGAGTTTGGGGGGGGGGGTGTGTGTTTTGGTTTTGTTTGTCTGTTTGTTGTGTTTTGTTTTATTTTAATAATGCAAACCTAAAACAACATTTGAAATTCAGGTGCTGACATGTCTGAATGGGCACACTGAGCCTTCAGAATAATTTTTGTGACAGGCAGACAGGTGAAAGGGAGAAATCACAGGAGGATTCAAATGTCTTCTAAAATGCAAGAACCAACCTGAGAGTTCACAGGATGCTGAAACAGATGGCTTTCTGAGAGGTAATCTATTTCCTCAATTTGGTGTTGTGGAAGGCACATAAACATTTCTGAAGGAGAAGATGACTCCTTGTCTTTTGATAAAACGCACCTGCCCTCCATGCAGCCAGTACCTGAACAAAGAAGAAAAGAGATAAAACTGAAAAAAAAAATAAAAATAAGGTTGCATTTTTCAAGTCTTTGTTGGAAAAAAGGATGTAGAGGGGGTGAATACTCCTAATTATTATCTGAGAAGCATTCACAGACACTAGCTTTGGGGAAGCCTGTGGCAGGTTGAGAGCACATCAGCAAGTGCACACAAATGAGGAGGTACCTGCTCAAAGAAAAACAATGCATAAAACATCCTGCTTATGCAAATGTATGATGATGACATTACCAGGCACTGATTAGGAAATAAATCTGATTTGCTTAGGGCCCTTTTTATCAACAATATACTGTTTTTTTAAGGTTTCTGGTAGCTGTAACCTTGGCTCATTCCTCCTTATTTGGCTGTCCCCTGAGGTTAGGTCCAGTACTTTGGAGATTAGCAGGGGAGGGAAGGCTCCTGCTCCAAGGGTGTCCTTCAAGTAAGATTTCAGACACAGCTGATGAACAGGTAAGGGTGGCGTTTGTGCTTGCCACAAGTGAAAATGGCTCTTTACCCATTCTGTAACCTGCGTTGTTCTTGCTCCTAAGGATGCTCAGTTATACATCAATTCCTCTCCAGCCTTGTCCCATGAGGGAGAATCTAGTCATGCAGCAGAAGGAAAAATACTGGAATAACTTATAGAGTAGGTTGGTTAGAAGTTTACTTCTTGCTGTGTTTACAAACGATTATAACTTTCCGGTTTTCACTGCAGGGACAGAGACATCAGGAAATGGCAAGAACGCTCCACCAGTATCAGCTGATGTGGTCCCAGATACCAAATAGCAGCACAGTCCTCCTTTGATGGTGTTCATTGCTAGGAAGGTTTTTTCTGATAAACATTGGCCATTAGCACATTCTGCAAGTGCCTTTTCTAAGCCCATCTTATCTTGGCATCCGTGACCTGCAGAGGCTAGTTCCTAGCTCTACAAATTGGCAACAGATCACATTAACAGATGGCCTTGAGTACGAGCGTGCCAGGACTCATTATGCGCCTCTTTTTTTTTTTTTTTTTCCAAGAGCTGTGTGTGAACTCTGTCCAGGTATGTGGCAACATCTCTCTTGTCTGGGATCATGGTGGTACACCTTTGTTATACAAGAAAGGAGCTGTGTCCATTTGTGATGCACTCTGAAGTCCTCACTCACACTCAAAAGGAGCAGAGCATCAGTCTGGTTTGAGTGAACCACGGTGCGTCCGTTTTGGATAGCTTGGAGTGGGCTGCTGGCAGCCTACACAAAATGAAGCTACTGGGACCCATCCAGTCCTCACCAGACTCGCAGTCTCGGTAGATTTTCCCAGCCAAAGAAAACCTCAAACACTGCCTCAGCTGATAGTCCCATGGCAGCCACAGCACAGGGAAAACAGGGCACGGAATAGGAATTTTCTGGCAAATGGCAGCAGGTTGCAGACAAAGCCCACAGAACGGATGAATGGAGTCTGGGGTATTTTACTGCTCAGGGCACATTGCTGGGACTGCCTCCACTGCAGAGCTGGGCAGGGAATCCCTTACAGGTTGCAGCTAAAGGACATAGGCACTGAAGGCACCTCTTCATCTAACAGACACTGGTTTTGAAACTTTTAGCTTAATTTGTATAACTTTAGGTCTGTGTTATTTACCTGATGGAGAAAGACTCGACCCTTTGTCTTCCTGAAGATCACAGCGACTCTGCTGCCTCCCCGGTTGTGTCAACCTCAAATTTTTCTTCCTGGGAGAAACATGTCATGCACTGATCTCTCAGTCACTTCTTCAGGGATACTGAATCTATTAAAAAGAAAAACCTGATTTTAAATGACATGTGATACTAAACTGTCTCATTACCTCCAAAGTGAGATGAAATGCATTCTCTCTACATATTATTTTTTCCCCTATGTCTCAGTATTATTCTTTGTTCATGGGAATGGTGTTTAGCCCGGAAGATTATAGACTGGTCATAACCAAAGAAAAGGAGAGAAAGATTTACTCCAATCATGTCAAAGGGACCTCAGTGAATATTAACTGATAAAGTATACACAGATCTTAGCACACCCTCATTACCCGCCTGTGAATTTAGCCGGCTTGATAAATGGGAGCAGTTTATAGAGCAGGCAGAAATTGATACGGAAGAGGTTTCTATCTGGAATGCTCTGTACAAATTACTGGATGCTTATCTGTGAGTAATTCCCTTGCATATGCTAACTGTCCAGACGCTTACAGCCTATGGCAAAGACATTAGATAACCTTCGATTCACAGTTGCCGGGGGCAATCTTCATGCTAAATAAATAGTTCATCTCTTTTGGACTCAAATGATATATCTGTTTGCAAGCATCACAAGTACTGGTCTAGAAATGGATAGTTAAGCTATGATTTTTTTTTAAGTTGTCCTTCCTTTTTTTGTGCCTGCAATTTGTGGCTGCACTTCATGTAATTTAGTAGCCTGTTACTTCTGCCTCATCTATTTTATCCATCAGGTTTCTAATGTGCCCATCTAGGTGCCTGTCAGGTAGATGGACAGTTAAAGACATGATTTTTTAGCTTACTCTTTCTTGCTATACATGCTCTATTAAGGGCACAAACTACCCCAAGCACGTTCCTATATTTGCCCATTAGGCAACTTTGCCCACTGTTCTTTCTTGCTACAGACCTATGTGCTGAACAGAAAAGGAAATACATTTCTACTGAGCTCTGCAGGCTTGAGATCAGAATTCATCTGAGCAAAAAGTGAGGCCAAGAAGCGGGCAGGGTGAAAATGAAGCACTCAATACATAAAGGAAAGAGCATTTCCCAGCACTCAGACAGGTGAGTGACAAATATCATCTTTTGACATAACTCCCCCCACCCCAGCTTAATACAGACATTGCATAGCATTTATTTGGCATAAGCTGGGTTTATGGCTCTATTTTCTAGAAATAGAATCACTATCTCTGCCTGGAAGTCAAAGCAGATTTTTTTTTTTCCCTGAGGGAATTGCATTGGCACTCACAGCCCATCTTGGAGGCCAGTGCCAACCAAGTGTAAACGAACCAGGGGGAAGTTCGTCACACAAAGAGAAAACTTCAGGCTGCTGAAAGGCTCCAGGCAACTTAGAGCAGCAGATCAAAACCAGATGGAAAGAAGCTGCTACTTCTCCAGCCATCAAGCGCTAAGCCAGGGATGCCCATCCCGTTGTGACCCAGCTCTTGAGCCAGGGAAATTTTCGGCCTCACGGTGAAGGTGAACTGAAGATGTCATCAGTGAATTGAGAGCACGTGCCCAAAAGCAGTGGTGTGCTGGGACATGAGTCACTCGCGGATCTGCTGTCCCTGTCTGGAGGGACACAGCCTCCTGTGGAGGGTTGGCACAAGGCTCAGGTGGTCCCAGCCACTGCCTTTGACTTAAATCTGCTGCATCACATCAGTCAAAACACACACCTTCAGGCTAACCAGGAACAACCTGAACAAGAGTGTCTGCACCAGCCTCCTCACCTCAGCTATGAAAAAACCTGGAAATTAATATTAAAACCTGGGCTTAAGACACTATTCACCCAACAATATTCTTTGCTCTAACTTTTGCTGCCTAACAAGTTGTGCTGGTAAGTGCAATTTCCCTTGGAAATTATCAGTGAAGCTGGCTCTGTTTGTTTGCTGGATTTGTATTTCTCAGCCCTGGAAGAGGTGCTGATCTCATGCCTCATTCTTGGCATTGCCAGGGTCCCTGGCAGAAAGCTGTGCACAGATCTCTCCATAGGGAAATACTTCATTAATCAAGTGCTGACAGACCTCCTCGCTATTTTTTCCCCCATGATGGTCAAACATGTCATTTTTGCTCCTAAAAGATGTTGCCTGCAATTCTACCCAGTGCAGGTGCATCGCACAAGCCTCAGTGGTGGTAGAGGGTCTGGTGCTCAGCCTGTATCTTTTGGGAAAGGAGCAGCACTTCCCACCAGGCCTCCGGGATCTTGTACAGATGCAGACACAGAGCTTGTCTTTTGACAAACTTCTTCCACCTTCTGGGGTTTAACAGCTGGTGACAGTCATTTCTCCTCGTCAGAGCCTCTGTGAATGCTGTAAGCTATGGCATCATCTCCAGGCTTGGCTGCTCTCTCTCTCAAAGCCAAGATTAACCCATCCTTTCCCCATATTGCTGTGTGAAAGCAGCACCCAGCAGCTGTCCGCAGCTGCAAGGCAAAGCTAAGTACCTGGGGTCCATATCCCCATCCAGGGGTGTCCCACCCCTAGGGTGGGGGTATCCCAAGGTCTCATATGGAGGCAAAACAACAACATATCTTGTTCTCAGTGGCCTTCCTGATGGTGTCCAATATTTTGCAAGCTTTTTTTGGCTGCCACTGCACGCCGAACTAATAATATTGGAGAACTGTCAAGAGCGAATCCAACTATGCCCAGTCCAAACTCAGCACACATAGAGATAGCTCAGATTATTTCCCCCTAGATGCATTATGGCCAGTTACACCGCAGATCAGATTTCCGAGATCCTTCTGAGGTTCCCAACCATCGTGATGGCATTTGACTGCCCAAAAGACCTGAGCTCTTCCCCCTCGCTCTGGCTGTGCTGTTAGCAAAGGCACAACTGAAGGGATGCCCCATTTGGTTGGAGAGGAGCAGATACTGCACACCAAGCTCAGCTCTCTTTGGGCCTCTTGCCCACCAATTCCTGCTCATAAGAATCTGAAGACAGATTTTACATCACTATTATTTTTTTCATAAAAAGCTGACATCATTGACTGTAAAGGTCAATGAGTGGAAGATACCTCTTTGCATTAGTCTCTTTAGTTGAAATCTGGGAGCTACTGCCTATCTGCTAGGGTCACGCTGGAGACAAACCCAAGGTCCGAACTCAGCAGCAAGCTACAACTCCACTAGACCTGGCCAGTGCAAATAACATCTGCATTGCCTGTGATTTGGGTCAAAGAAACCTTTTTCTGCATACTTTCAACAACAATTTGCACAAATTTCTTTAGACCCAGGGTTCAACGAGTGTCCTATGCAGAAGGAAACTGGGCGCAAGTTTCTTTCTCTGTCTCGGCAGAACAGTGCATGTTTCCACCTCAAAGGAGTGAAAATCTAGATGCTATTTCTGCCTCCTCATGGCTTGTTGCAACAAGGATTCTCCCTATTACCTTTCCCAGAGGGGAGAAGAGTTGCCTTCATTTCTAAATTTAGCTTTAATGAGTGCAAAATGAATAAGGTAGCAGGGGAATCTAATCTGGTTAGCAGAGCAGCAGCAGAAAGCACAAGATGTTTGTGTACTATGTTGGATTTTGATTTCCTGTGCTGAATCCACAGGAGCATTGGAAGGATTCAAGGCTCCCGAAACTTCAGTGATTTTGTGGATATACAGTTGGGTACGAATTAGGCTGGTAGTCCTTACGGCCAGTGATGACAGCAGAGCTCTATTTGGCCTCGGGCAAATACACATGCCTGCTGACTTTGCTGCTTGGATGCTGTTTATAAAGGGAGAAGTAGCACAGGCTGGAATATATAAAGTTCTGTGCAAAATTATCTACTTGCCACAGCTTGCAGCTGTACTTCACTCCTAACAAGTACCCTCTGGCTGTTCCCGCTATCATCCGTGCTCTCTGGTCTGACAGTGCCTGGGTTGCCTTCCTCCTCCAGTCCTGGAGCACTACAGAGCAATGTTCATTCATCTAAGTTTGAAGCAAAATTATTTGCTGCATTTATTCAACTCCAAGATCCCAAAGCAACAGTATTAATGCACCTCAACTTTGCTCCAGACCTGATTCTCCGAGTCTCTATTGATACCCTTTGGTCCTGACTTGCATTATCCTTTCCAACCTTCACAGCCCAAAAGAAGAGTGCTGCTGAACTCATCTAAGGTGCATGGCAGTATAGATCTGCAAAATATCTAAACAGATAGAATGCCCTGTCTGACTTTTGGAGCTGGGATTTGGGATTTACACAAAATGTTTTGTCCAAGGACCCAAACTAGTCAACAAACCTTACAGGCCCAAATTCCTTGGTCCATTGCTGGGAAGTAGCTCCAGAGGCCAAAAAATTGGCACCACTGTAACCAAAGTAGCTTCACTGCCCAAAAGCACAAAGAAGAACATGTAGAGAGAGATAAATTATTCAGATGCCACTTCAGGGCATTTTAAACCAGGACTCCAGAATTAGCACCTGGCACTTGTCAGAAATGGCAGAGGATGGCTCATGATTGTAAGTGATCAAGGCATTTCCTTTGGTCTCGTATGAAAACCGAACCTATCTTCAGAAACAATAAATTCTGCTAGTCCTGTGCTGACGCCACCACTTTCTGCAGAGTCCTGGGGCTTCCTTGGAGGTCTCTGGGCCAGACACACATAAAGGATGTGCAGATTGAATTTCAAAAGCATCTCTGCACCCACAACTTCTAGCGAAGTCATCTGAGGAGGTTGCAATGCTCCGAGTCCTTTCCTAATTAGATCAGCAGTCTCGACACCTCCTGAGAAGGCTTGGAATATCCTCTGGCTTTTAAAGGAATTCTGTATTAAAAGCAGAGACCTGACAAATTGGAGTCTCCTCGAATACAGAAAGAAATGCAAAGACAATAAAGACCTTCCCCCCTACCCCTGATAGTTTTGAGTAATGACAGCTAGAGAAATAACACTTGTTTGCAAATAACCCATGACCCTTTTCATCCAAAGGGATCTTAGTAGCAAATGAATCCATTTTTTTTTTAAGACATAGAGGGCATTAACAACACGCTTGGTCAGTTTTCTCACTTGGATTTCAATTTTTTCAAGGCTGTGACCACACATTCACAGAAGAACTAGATAATAGTATCTTTAATTTCTCACTAATTTATATGGGCTTATTTTCAGGGAATGAAGCAGATATAAATTATTTTTACACACATTTATATTTCAGGGGATGAATGAAAACAGTAAGCACCATCTATTATTAAGTCAAGCACAGAGGCAGCAAATCAGCTGCGTATGAGCAAATCACTCATACGAGCATCAGGATCAGTTATCCCCCTATATAAGATATTTCAGCAGTGTATAAATTAATACAAAAGGGTGGATTCATGTTTCAATGCTGTCGCAGTTGCCTGGTGTTACATAGACACTGCATGTTTATTTATCATTGTTGGGATGAGGGTTCATTTGTATGAATGGGCATAAAGATGACGCTGGATCTGTGGCTCACAGCATTTGCGGGGTAAGTTGATAGGACAAGGAAATGGTACCTGGGAAAGAAGTAATTATTATTATTATTCCCATTTTACAGGTGAAAAGCAAAGCAAGGACAAATGGAAGTGCATAAAGGGCCGAGCAGTGACTCCTGTTTTTTCAGCGCGTGGTGCTTGAGCCACAAAGCTTATGTCTTCTCAAGTAGCTCTACATCTCAGAAACTCAGCAAGCAGCTGGGAAACTGCAGCTTTACCCTCGCCACCTCCAACAAAACAAATGGGATTTAGAGATGCTCAGAGATAATGGGCAGCCCAGAGGTCACCAGGGAGCCAAACCCTCACATCCATAAACCCCACGGGTGAGACCAGAGCAAGTCAAAATGAGCAAACAATGGTGAAGTGTTTGTGAAGATTTATATAAATGATGCTTGAGTGTTTTCCTTGGAGGTATTTCTGACCTTTGCCATGCATGTTTATACAAATGATATTGTTTGCAAGAACAATTGTACAAAGGCAAATGCTCAGAAATATACATTTGAGTGAAGCTTCACTACAAAGGAGCTTATAGAACCATGCAGAAATCTCTTCGCTGCGTATAAAAGTTTCAGTCCCTCAGGAAGCAAATTGAAGTAATATGATCTAGGTAATACATTTTGCAAAACAGAAAATAGCAACGAAAGGCTGGCAAACAGCCAGATGCAACTGAAATGAACTCGAGGGCTGAGATACATCACAGACCATGTTTGAATAAGGAACATTGTCATAAAACCCAAGCCCTTTCATTCATGAATAATACAGGACCGAGAGACAGGTCTGAATTTGTCATGTAAATTATTTACTGTAACTATGAAATGGCCACCTGTCTAGGCTTACGGCAGTGTTTGAACCAAGGCCCTTTAAATTAAAAAAAGGAAAAGATAATGTCGCTTAAGCTAAAGAGGTACTTTTTTGCTACTGCGGAGTAGTGTGCTCCTGCCCTCATGCACAGAGGCATGAGTGGGGGAACCTGACCTTGTCCTGGTTTTGGCTGGGATAGAGTTAATTTTCCTTCTAGGAGCTGGTATAGTGTCATGTTTGGGATTCAGTGTGAGAAGAATGCTGATAACACAGTGATGTTTGCAGTTGTTGCTAAGCAGTGTTTGTACTTAGTCAAGGATTTTTCAGCTTCTCATGCCCAGCCAGCAAGAAGACTGAAGGGGCACAAGATGTTGGGAGGGGACACAGCCAGGACAGCTGACCCAAACTGGCCAAAGGAATATTCCCTACCAAGTGATGTCATGCCCAGTATATAAACTGGGGGGAGTTGATGACTGCTCAGGAACTAACTGGGCATCAGTTAGCAAGCAGTGAGCAATTGCATTGCGCGTCACTTGCTTTATATATTCCAATCCTTTTATTATTATTGTCATTTTATTATTGTTATCATCATCATCATTATTTTCTTCCTTTCTGTTCTATTAAACTGTTCTTACCTTAACCCATGAGTTTTACCTTCTTCCTTCTGATTCCCTCCCCCATCCCACTGGGTAGGGGAGAAGTGAGTGAGCGGCTGTGTGGTGCTTAGCTGCTGGCTGGGATTAAACCACAACAGACCTCCACTGGGCTGAGCCCTCCACGTTATTAAGCTGGGGAGCATCTTCGGGGAGACTTTTCACCTTGTTCTGCTGGTGAGGTCAGTGATGATTTTGCCCACGGGGCCCAAGCTTGGGACCAGGCCACCCAAGGGACCCCAGGGTATCCCAAACAGCTGAACCTACCAGCAGGATGGCCAAAATACCAGAAGGCAGCGGCACGTCCCACCTTCAGAGAGGATGGCCTTCTCCAGAAGTGGAATTTGGGTTTAGGCTGAGTGAGATTATAACCTTTAATATGGAACAGTTTATGAGCTCAGGGCAGAGATGGCTTGATTTGCAGAGGCACTTCCTATATGGGATGGACAGCAGCTCCCCAGGACCCATCTGCCAAAGCCAGTCTGAGCTAACACTGATGAGACAACAGCTCTTAGAAACACAAGACCTTTGTGCCTAGCCATTAGCAACTGTTAAAGATGGAATAAAATCTGCCCTGGAAGAAGTCTAAAAGACATTTCTAAGAATTCTGGATACACCCTTACACACCTGCCCCAGACTGTTCCCACCATGTCACCTCAGTCAGCTCCTCCATAGTGACTTGCAGCTCTGTTCAACCTGAGCTGGAAGAGAGCTGAGCTGCTCAGGATTTCAATGTGGTGGTGTTTGTTTTTTTTTTTTTTTTTTTTTTTTTTTTAAATAACCTCTCTGACTCTCCAATTGTCTTATTTTTCTCAGGGTTGTCATAGAGAGGAAGATATTGATGAGTTCATGGTGTGTCAGGGAGCACAGATGAAAGTGAAATAATTTACTCTGTTGAAAGCACTTATTTTTGACCTATTTCTCCAGTGTGTGTAGCTACAGTGTCTCTCTGTTTCTTCATGCCAGTTTGGACATTGGGAAGAGCATCCTGCAGTAGAGGCAGTGCACAGACATGGTTAATGCCGCGCTGCCTGGGACTAGAGGTGTAGCTGTCATGTTCAATGCATCTTGAGAAAGCAGACACCTTGTAGCAGGGAAGTCAATAGGTTGTTTAGTTATACTGAGCTTCTAGAAAGCAAAAACTCATTTTCACCTCTCTAAAGAAAGGAAAGGTCTTAGATATCAGTGCATTAGATCTTAAGAATGTCCCATCAAAACACAGGCTGCTGTAAAGGTTGTTACCTTTTAAGAGAAATGTCTTACTGAAACCAGCACGGTCTTTGCTCTCTCCCTCATATGAGAAAGGTGATGAATGAAAGCAGGTAGTAGGTTGTTAGACTGTTTTTCCCAGAAATAACCCAAACCTTTTCTTCCTGGTGCATTCCAGCTTTATTTGCACTTAACTAGAAAACTGGAAAAGAAGAGATAAAAGGTGAATGATGCCAGGCCAGGCTGTCTCCGAGTTGTAACCATCAAAAGGCTTCTTCAGCAGAAGTAGCATTATGAAAGGTCCAAGTCAGCACATGTAATGTGGATCAAGAGCTACCTACAAACTCCAGCCCTTCTAGAAGGTACACACACTGTAGAAGGCTTTCCTCTGAATATTTTTTCCTGCCGTTGCTAAAACACACAGCTTTATTCCTGACCCACAAAACACACTGTCCTTTTCAGATATCTCTAACAATTACTCTATTCACACCGGAAGGCAGCACTGCCGGTAGAGTAGTTTTGATTGTAGCAGTATATTAACTAAACAGATTAATTAACTGATACATCCTTTTATTGTCTCATATTTCCACTATCCTGTGGACTGCTGTGCTCTAAAAATACTTCAAAATTCTAACTTGTTTTGTCCCTCCTAGCTTTTAAATACCCCTGCATTCCCATCTGCAGCTTTGTATAAGAATACACATACAAAACTAAATAAACATGCATTTTGGAGACACCCTAACCTTAGCCCCCAAAAGGCTGCTGCCCTACTTGTTTCTAAAGCCTTAACCCAAACGATGACATTTAAATAGAGCTACAATAATACCAGGTAGCTAATTCCAGTGATGGCAACAACAGAGCAGGGAAAGGAGGGAGGTGAAAAGCGACCAGCTCAAATAATATTTGCTGAAAAGGCAATCCTAAATATTATTAACCTGGTTCTTCTCTGCCATCAAAATTACACTGTGGTATCTCTGGTTCAGTGAGAATCAGACCCTGAAAGGTAATAAAATCCTTTCTGTTAACAAGCCCATAAACTAATAGCACTTGAAAAAATCAGCACACCAGGCTTCACGACCAGCAGTGAAAACAGATTAGATGTGATGCAACGGCCAAGAGTATCCCCCAAAACCTCATCTTCAGCTGTAAAGTGCATTCCTGTGATGAACAGGCTTTGGTTTGCAGCTCAGTACCCTCTTCTGCATCTCCATGTGCATTTGTGGTTCAGTGGCATATTTACAATATTGGGGGGGGGAATCAAACACCTTTTTGTTCAAATGTCATTTCAACAAAGGCTGGGTTGTGTTCTGATTTCTGGCTTCATCTAGAAATCTAGATGTCTTTCAAGTTGCTCTGCTCCTTTCCAGAGGTATTTGGAAGTTGTGTGGGTGTTAGTACTGGATAAGCACTGATTTAAGTGGGGAATTAGTATATGTTCTGAATGGAGAAGATGTTCTTTGTAAACACCCAAGGCTTGCAGGAAAGAGGTCTCCAGGATTGCAGGTAAATACATTCCTAATTAATCTAAGGGGAAGGGTAGCATTCAGTGACTTCTAAGGGGTACTATGACAACATAATCTTACCGATCATTCATATCCTTGGTTCAGCAGTCCCTTTCCTCTTGCATGTGAAGAGAGGGCTGGAGAGATAACAAGTTCAGCCCCAGAAACCACCTCTAGGAGAAAAGTAGGATGAGGCTCCACTCCAGCCTGAGCATTTTCTAGCCTTCTGAACTTCTGGTTGCTGAATTTGCCAAATTTCTGCATTTGCCTGCTGGAAGCAGCCCGAGGACCCCTGTTCATTTTGCACAGGCCACCCTGCAGCCTTTAGGGGCACATTCACTCCTCACTGCCATCTTGAGTCCATCTGATAATAAGATAAAAGTATCTGTCCCCTTTTCTCTCCCACCTCTCAGTAGAAATTTTCCTAACTTGCAGTATAACCAGACCATTTTTATTCTTTCTGGCCATCTCCTAAACGTGAAAGTGGGACCTCTGCTGAGCATCATCATCCCAGGCTCAAGGTTTTTAATGAAAACCTGAAATTCCTTCTATTTAGGGCCAGGGAGGTGACTAATGGACTAAACAGCCTGAGAGGTGGAGGAATGGCTCTGCTGAAAAGCACTGTGGCAGCCAGCAAGGTCCATGTGCTGAGCAAATGTTCATGACAGCCAGCGAGCCGTGTGGACCTCAGACACGGAACAAACTCCCCTGATCTGCACTTTGTCCTCCTCAGTCAGCTTTTCCCTAACTACAAGACAACCGAAAACACCAGATTTCTACAGCTGCCCTTCAACTTCATGGATTTGCACGTCTAAAATAAGGAACCTCCTACTGAGACCCCTGTATTCTGAAAAATATAGGCTATAGCTATGTAGTCTTCTGCAGCCTGTGCACAAAGGCAGTGGGACACGAGCAAGCTCTGCCCCCGAATATGGGGCTCCCTGTCTGAGGGTGAGCCCAGCTCAAGCATGGCACTAGCAGCATCTTCCCATCCCCGGCTGAGAACAACAGAGAGGGGAGATGCAAATTTGCAGAAGAGCACACACAAAGCCAATTTTAAAGTGAACGTTGGCCTCAAACTAACAAGGAAAATGCACCATTGGCTTTGATTTTTAAATACATTAGTTCTTCTCTCAAAGAGTGGATCAAAGGAAAAAGGAAACTGAGCGATGGATAACCCTTTACTTGCTTAGGAGTAGGACTTATCCTCCTGCTGTCTGGCAAGAGCATGGCCTGCTGTTGGGTGACTGTACTCTTGCATTTCCCTCACAGCCATGTCTGCTCCTATGTCCCAGGTAACCACCAGGCTGGTCATGTATTAGAAGTATTTACCAGTGGGGCGTGAAGTGGCGAGAAGCATCTGTGAAAAATTCCAGAAGGTCTATATGCACTTGTATTTCAAAACAGAACAAAATATTGAATTTCTAAAATTTCCACAGAAGTGTAACGTTAAGCAGAAAAGATTGCTTGAAGGCAATCAAAACATTTCATTTTGATAAAAGTCCAAATACTCTAATTTATTTTATATGCTGATAGAATTCAAGCTACCATTTCCCAAAGAAAATTCTAAATGATCCAATTCCAACAAGACATTGTGAGCTCATCAGATTGTTTGAAGGAAATGCCATCTAAATGGAGATATTCCCACAAAAAGTCACTATTTTGAGGAAATGACATTTTTTCCTCATGGGGAATATTCTGACTGGCTGTATTTAGCAGTTTGTTTCTGCACTTTGCCTGCACAACTCAAAGGTGTTTGTGTGGAAGGACAAGTGCCACGACATGAAGGAGCTGAAATCCACCATGTTACAGAGGAGATACCTGCTGGAGACTGAGATTCCTCCTTGTGCTTCTGGAGGTTGACTCATAAAACCAAGTTAGGTCTTGATGTGCAACATCTCTTCCAAGCAGGCTGAAAAGATTAATCATTTTCCCCCTCTATCGCTCATTTTTCAGCCTCCATCTGGTTATCTTTTGTGTAGATCACAGGCACTTCTGTTATCAAAGTTTGCAGAGCACTTGTCTCAGTTATGGTGAGGACTTGTCCAAGTTATGGTGTCAGGGACTGCAGGTATTACTGCAGCACAGCTCACAGATAACAGCATCACTGTGGAATGTGCTGAGCACTTTCCTTCTGCCCTGTACAAGAGCAGCCTTGCACTGAGTGCCTGTATTTACTGAGCTCCACACGCATCTCTCCTTGCTACTTGTGTGACATAAAACATCCTTTGCCATACAGAAAGCAGCGAGTTCATTTGGGAGCAGTGAATGGGGAAGAATTTAGCTCACTTATGGAAGCAGCAATGGCCAATAGCGCGATAACGAAACGGTAGGTAGCATTTTGAAGGCCTCTAGGGATCTGCAAAATGCAGATGTGCCTAAGCTCTTTGTCTCAGCATCTGAGGCACAGAAATATGATTCAGCACATGGCTGTCAGTTAAACACCTACTGTTTAAAAGCAAGATTTGAAAAAGAAACCTTCAGGCTCCTAGCCTGCTGAAAGTACCTGTCTGATCTTGTTACCTTATACTAGCCACATGAGCCACGATCCATCCCTACAGAGCTGAGAGATAGGCATCAGCAGGTACAAACGGAAAAGCCATGGATCAGCAAGCAGCTGCCTCTTGCAGAGCAACCCCTTTCTCCTGGTAATGAGACCTCTATGGATTTGCAGTGAGGAGACAGTGTGGTCCAGGGCTGCTCAGGGTCAGCCAGGACACAAGCTGCCAACATCTCTCTGAAGACAGGCAGTTCCTGGTCTCGCAAGGCACAAACCCATGCTCCTGCCCAGCCCACGTTTGTCACAGGAGTGATGGAAAACCAGAAACAAGGGAGAAATACTTCATTTTGCCCTGCCGTGAACAACGTGGGACCTGCCTGTCTTCCCTGACTGGCTGAGCAGGGCTCTTCAAACAAGGTTTGTGGTACAAGAGTCCACAATTTTAATGACAGGCTTTATCCTTCCAATATTCTCTGCTCCTGACCACCAGATTGCTCTTTGCATAATCCTTACTCCAATAAGTACACATTCTGGGGCACACACCAATTGCAAGCACAAGAACACCAGAATACAAAACCAAAACAAATTCCTTCAAGCCCTTACAACTACTTCATGTCATTCAGCCAGCTTAGAGGCACCGTAAAGATCACCTGAGGCTTCAGGAGCTGAGCAAACTTGGTGCAGAGCTAATAAGACCTTCTGCTAAGCACCTTCCCGGATACACAACAACCTTCTCAGCTTGGAGCTCCCCAGACTTCATCACCAATCACTGCCTTAGACTGAGCCCCGGCTCAGAATACTACAGACAGACTGGCCTTGGGAAGACTGCCAGGATCACACCCCTGGGGCTGGCACCATGTCTGCAAGTCTTACCCGAGGCCCAGGGACAGCAAGGAGGAGATGCATCAGAGAGGGCTGAAGGAGGCAGATAAACTTATGCTATTGTGACCCATCTGTGAGTCCTTTCTAATTAAAGCAGGGCTCACAGCACAGCCACACACATAGCCCTGTTGCTAATTAGGGAGGGCTGAGCACTGACACATTAACCTCCCAGTCTCAAAACATTAACTTTACCAGGTGTAATATCTTCTAGGTGACATTAAGGTTAATAATCTGCATCCACAACAGAATCCAGCTCAGTAAATACCCAATTAACCGGGTTCTGTTAGAGGTAGCAGCAAAATGCAAGGTCTAGGATGGCTGAAGGGAGGCCCCAAAAAGCTGAGTGTGACGTGTGCTGGTGTGCACACCCGCTGTGGGGGACAGTGGGGGACCTGTAAGAAACGACCAGCGGAGCATGCAGGAGTGATGCCTTCAGAGGGAGTGTGTGTAGGCTCCAACACCAGCACCAGCTAGGCTGAGGGAAAGCAATAAAATGAATAAATAAAAGATTCTTTGCTGTTGACATTTAGCAAAACATTTTTTCCAGCCTTCCTCCCTCACTCCCTCCTTCTGAACCGTTCCCCAAAGCTTCTGTTGTTTGAAAGTGAATTCAAAGCAACAGTGAATGGATTCAAGTTGCATGCAGTTAAAATGGAAGGTTTTTTCCTAACTTTTAATCTTTGTTTTGCCCTCTGCCTTCCGGAAGAGGGAATTGGAACAGGGAAGGATAAAAAATGGAACAAACAAGGAATAACTGAATATTCAACTCAGTTTGAATGTAATTGCCTCATTTAGCATCATTTTGTAGAAGCCCAGGAGAAAATGATTCCTTTCCTACAACAGATTTGAAACATTTAAAAATAATGGGTCAAATAAGTGCTTACTTTCAATCTGACCAATGCAGCAGCTAGAACAAGTGGAAATGGATATCATCACATTCTCACGAATGTGCCACTGCTGGCCTGACCCCACGGCACTGGGCGCTTTGATGGAGATGAAGGGAGAAGCCTCTGCAGCTCTTCGAGCAAAAACAGCTGCAGGGGCTCAGGGTGCTTTGCAGGGCTCAGCCACTTCACTGAACTGTTGCTATTTTAGCTAGAAGCTCTTTTTTTTTTTTTTCCCCTCCACAGCTGAACTGACACAAAGAGTGTCAGACACATTCGTCATCAATGAGACATCCAGCATTTTTCCTAACAGCTCAACTCATCTTCCCTCTGAGCTCCTTCTCATCTTACTGTTTTCCAGGTGTTCAAGTTCCCCCATTCTGCAGCCATCTAAGATGTCCTCATTCTCCCTCTCCTTTTCTACAACGATTAATTAAACTTCATCTTTCCCTTTCCAAAAATCTTACCTTACCTCCTCTGTCACAACCACCTCTTCACCGGGACCTCTCCTCTGAAGGCACTGCATATGCATGGGAACACGTTCAGGCCCACTGCCATTTCTAGCAAACTTTCAACCTCAACATCAAATCTCCAAACCAAAGTCTCAACCCTGCTTTTACTGAAACTGAAAACTTCCTGGGAGAGACAGAGCACCAGCCCAGCCAGCCAAGCTGGCAGAACCAAAGAGATCATCCAGTGAGACAGGAGAAGAATGAAAATAGTGTTTTTAATATCATTTACAGCAAACTTACAGTATGTATTTCACATCACATATTTCTAAACTGCTCATCTGGAAAATATAAGCTGCAAAAATACAGAACACAGTACTCAAAATATATCGAGCATGTGGTTTCTCTTTTTTTTTTTTAAATCAATTGTACAGTGAAACATTTCCTTTTCCAAACCAGGTTTCAGTTTATTTGGGAAGTGCTGCTAAGCATCTGCAAAATTACCAGCAGTCAAGCCAGCACACTTCAAAGACCTTTCGGAGAACCACTTTCCCTTGGGCACTGTAGGAAAAGACCAACCTACAGCCTGAGGCAGGGGAGAGGCACCTGGGCTCCTCTAGGTCCCACGCACGCTGCTACAGACCATCTGTGGAGATGTCCTGCGCAGGAATGACCTTCTTCACATACAACCACCCACAAATGCTGCTCTGCCCAGGTGACTACGAAGAACAGCAATGGTATGAGGGACAAACATCACTGACTGGTCTGGTATGGAGGCAGGTAGGTACCCCTCCAATATTGTGGACCCTGCATAGAGCTCTGGGAAGGAGTTTTGAGCCATAGGCGTGATAAACTGCATGGGGTGGTCTTGTTCCTCCAACACGACAATCAATGTGGAAGCACCCTCCACACACTGATGGAAGATTACATCTGCACACCAGCTGCAAACACTTGCCAGAGAATTCCTGAGCTTCTGAAGACTGGAGGAAACTCTCACCAAGAACCTAGTTAAAAGATGCGTAAGGATTTGGAGGGCATGTGGCAGACCTGCCTCGCTGAAATGTGTTAATTCTGTTATTACACCATAGAGAAACATGAGGATGGAGAAGGGAGTTGGTTAAGGAACAAAGTAAGTTCCTAATATTCTTATTAGCCAAAAAAAAAAAAAAAAAAAGCCCCTCAATGTTTGCCAGAGCCACAGAGGGGCCAGCTGGTTGAGGAAAGAACAGGATAACTTCTTTCCCAATCTGCTTTGAATTTTAATCTCTCAAGTTTGCTCAGCTGTAGCTGCTGCTAAGGGATCTCAAGGGTGGAGAATAACCAGGTTACAGAGGCAAGGCATATGCTCCTGATCAACCTCTTTATCAGGAAAACAAGCAAAGAGAAATCAGCCAAACTAAAACTTTGCTTTTTCTCCATCATGAATGAAGCATTGCCAAGGACTAACTGGGCAGTGCTGTCGCTTCTGCTCACAAACCACGTCAAGTCAAGAGCTGTTCTCCTCCTGCATATTTAATCTGCCCCCACTCCCTCCACTCTGGCTCGTTTTC
Source organism: Buteo buteo (assembly GCF_964188355.1). Taxonomy (NCBI): domain Eukaryota; kingdom Metazoa; phylum Chordata; class Aves; order Accipitriformes; family Accipitridae; genus Buteo; species Buteo buteo. The sequence continues at coordinate 22,261,702 of NC_134183.1, forward strand.
ATATGGTGCTTATGTCTCATCTATACATGACAAAAGGAATTTTAACATTTTCTTATTGCAAACATTTTCCATCTAATGCCATTTATGGATTTCTAGCTCACACAACCCCAAATGTCCCCATGCCTGGAATGTGATGGAAGTACATACAGCAGGGAAAAAAACATTTCTGCAGACTGCATTTGACTTGTATCAAAATCCTAACGAACACCACATTTATTGTACTTTATTTACATGGTAGTCACGTATAATATAATACAATACAGCATTCCATTTGCAGTGGTAGGCACTATGGGTTTTAAAAGGTCACAGCTCTTCCCCTGCTCCCATCCCCACTGCTCCTTCCTATGGACATGGTACCAAAGCGAACCAAGAGCTCCCTTTTGGGTGGTCCCAGCACTGCTGCAGTTTTCCACTGAACCCTGCTCTAAGATGGCTCCTTCCCAAAAGTAGATGATGGGAGCTGCTTTCATGTGCTAACATGGAGAATCCCAAACTTTGGTGGTCATAGACGACTGGCAACCCTTAACATTTGTCAGGGCCAGTTACGCATCGCCTCATCACCATGCTTTGCATTGAAAACATTGTGAAGGCAACGTGGGCTGTAGACAAGCTACAGACCTCTGAGCACAGCTTATAGGCCACCTGCGATCAACAGAGCACAGTTTTGGTCCCACTGCACATAAGACTTTAGGAAAATGGCTGTGAGTCTTCAAGAGAGATCATCATCCTCCAATCAGGCAGGAAGCATTGTGGGCGAAGAACAGGGGTCATTTCTTCCTTTCAAGTTCACACAGTTAGAATTGTGAGGCACCGAAAACATAGCACTGAGATGCAGTTTACATTGAGGTGTAAATGCACTGATATTTGTGCGATGCCATACTGCAAAAGAAAAGGGTTTTGAAGGGCTAAGATATACATGGCAGGGAAAGATGCTTTTTGCTGTCCTACCAACTGGCAATTCAATTGGGAAGAACTAAGATATGTTAGGCCATATGTGACTCTCCGATTCCCGAGAGATTTTTTGTTTCTGATCTAAAAGCTGTGCAGACATCACAAATAAAATTTGCACCACCTGCTTCACCTTAATACCAATTTGGTTTTGTCTGGGTTCATACCCTTCTCGTGTTTGCTCTCAGTAATTACTGACATGAATGCATTAACTGGTAGAAACACTGGGAAAGGCAGATAATTTCAAGCATCTGTGAGAGAATATTCCTGGAAAGTGGATTGTGAGTTGGAAGCCAGCACTTTGGCTGTCCTGGAGCAGTGTATGTCCAGTGGTACTCTGCCCATTGGCATTGAGCAAAGATCCTCTTACTCAATTCCTAATCACATACTTTTGAACTAAATATTTGTACTGATGAGAAAATTCCAGCCTAGGGAACTCGGGGAGTAGAAATATCCCCCATGATTTCTATGTCCAGTCAGAACAAACCAACGTGTATGAATTATAAGCAAGCTTTTCCAAACCCCTCCAGGCCACAGGTGATACGCAGAAATGACCTTGCAAATACACTGGAGGCATTTTCTTGGTTTTCTCAGCAATTCGCAAAGAAGAAATAAAAAGGGAAATTCATTAATGAACTTGCTAAAAATTATTTGCTAAGTGGGACTTGACAAGTTTCTTATTGCTCTCTGCCATTTGCAGACACCAACTTCCCATAGAACAAGCCCAGCACTACAAACTATCAGGGTATTGCTAATCTTTTCCTTCCTAGGGTGTGACACTCTGCTCTGCCACACTTGAGCTGAAGAAAGTGGGGGAAACATTGAAAACTCATAGTATCCCAAAGACCCCATCCCTGGAGTCACTCCATTCATCAGACAAAGAGAGGCTGAAGCAAGGTTTTGACAAGCTAAACAGCATATATGGTACATACATCTTATGGTCCTACTCTTGCAGCCTCTGTCCACGTGGCTTCTCCTGAATCCCCTCTGTCCTCTCAGGACAGCAGGATGCTCATAGCAGAGCAGCTGTGGCAAGACTGAAGCTGAAAGTGGTCCTTGTTCATACCCTGAAGAGAACACCGGTATTGCTTCCAAGGAGACAGAGCCTCCTTCTGCTCCACTGGATTCAGGGAACAGACAATGCCCAAAGATTTTACTTGGCATGACTAGTTAATAAAGAAGTACCTAATGTCTAAGAATTGCTGAAAGGCCATTTTTCAGTGAAGCAATTGTATTAAGACTCAAATTGGCTAGAAATGTCAATGGAATGATAGAAAACATAATTTGCAGCCTAGAAGTAATAGATTTAGTGTATAAAAGCAGAACAAACTATAATATTTTGAGCATATGTAATACTAAGTGAGACCTGCTGGCATCCCAGGCAAATTTAAAAGCCAGTCAGTAACTCCAAACACCTCATACAGACTCGGTAGAGCCGAGCTGTGCTTTGCCATCAGGAGGAAGGAAGAACTGTGGCTGGAAAAAGGAAGCTGATGGTCAGTTTGGAAGAAATGCCCACAAACCATGGGTTTCAGGGAGGTAGGGCAGGTAGGTCTATCCAGCAGCACTGAAGGGTGGATAATCCTTTCAGAGACTCCAGAAGGCTCAGCCTCAATGCCCTGGTTGTTCCTTTCCTCCTTGGATCAATCTTAACCATCAGATAACCAAAGCTGAGCCTGGCTCATGCCAAAGGCTCCCATCACATGATTGCCCATCTTAATAAACCGCTGCCTACATTCACACCAGTTGTATCTTGGCTGCCTTGTGGGGACAGGAGGGTGTCATGTTGGAAGGAAAGGAGAATATTCAGTCTCCTGAAGTTGCCGCCAACAAAAAAGGTGAGTCACAGCAGTAGCATGGGATGTTGGGAGAGGTGAACTCAGATTTAGGTAAGAAAAGCAAAAACTCCTAATGCAAATGGAAACAGGTCAGTATTATTGCTTATATTCAGGGGTGCTCTGCCCTACGCACAGAAAGCCTGTGAACTTTGCAGGCATTAAGCAGATCCAGAGAGAGATCAACAACAAACTTGCTTCTGTCTGCAAAGATAGCTCATGTGAAATTAGGGGGACAGATGAGCATGGCTATGTCTAAAGGCAGAGTCAGAATAAGTCTGGAAACCCTTGTGAATAAAGGAAAAAAGCTGTTATCACATCAGTCCAGTGAAGCATTTGCATATGTCTTTAATACTGACAATTCCCCGTGTCACCTGCCAAGAATAAAACAAACATCACACTAAGATTGTCCAAGTCTTAAGAAAATACTGAGCCCAACACACCCAGGTGTGAGAAACTCTCACATGGCAGCAACAGCTGTGGCTGACTCAGGGGCTAAAGCTTCACAGTGCTGGTAGCCTTCGGCTTGCCTTGAGTTTGCTGCAGAGTGGAACTGCTGTTACGAGATGGAGTTGCTTTTCTGTCTCCCAGGACCTCATTTACTGAGAAAAAATATATGTCTGACTGAGACACAATGGGAAACCTTTAGTACATTGCATCCAACAGCAATGTGATGAACATAAAACTCTGATGGGGACAGGAGGGACTCCAAATCTCATTCATTCCCTTAGTTTTTTAATTTATTTTTTTCACAAAAAAAATGCCAATGCATCTCAGCCATTTGGAAATACTCCAATCACTTTCCAAATGTTTGCAGTCCATCAGTTCAATTCTGAAGCATTTTGAAGCATAGCTAACTCAGCTAATTGAAGCTAATTCCTCTCTGCATCTTTCCCTTTTCACCTTCCCAGCAAAGTGAGACCCAACTGAGATTAATAGTAGCAGCACTGAGTAGTTCAGTGCATCTCACAGGGATATGGCAGTGTGAGGCCCCTATTAGTTGAATTCCCAAGGAATGGAAGTTTTGTCTAGATAATTCAAGTGATGGCCTTTTCGGTCCCACCATACATCCAAGATGTGCTTGGCAAAGTCAGAAAAATGTATGATTTCAATATGTATAAAAAGAAGGTTCTGAAAATGCATCCCCTTGTTAACAAGGATGCAAAGAAATGGATTCTAGTGTCATCTGCACCAATTTTAGACTGGGGTCTCCTTTTGATTCCACTGGGGCTATGCCAAGGTGGTATCTGTGCAAGGGAAAGGAAACCCCAACCTGAAGTCATGCAAGGCAACTGGACAATCCCATAGAGACTGCTAAATCTCAACTAGTTTATTTTTTCAAACGTCCCATTCCTTAGCAGACAGCCATGCAGGGAACACAGTGCTTGGAAGTGTCAAAATAACGTTTCTGCTGAGACTAAGGTCTCAACAAAACCCTGAATTTCAATACCCCTGAATATGGAGAAAAAAATTTCCAACATTGGATCTGGACTGCACAGCTCAGACCATACCCCTATGTCTGTTCCCAGGAATGGGCATTCTTCTAACTCCATCCTTGTTCTTAAGTTTCCTGCACGGTTAAGGCAGTTGCGGGATGGAAGCGAAGTGCTGACAGGCAAAATCCCATACTGCAATTTGGGAAGCGGGAGGATGTCTAAGACTCTTCATTTGTTATTCTATAACAAAAATTGGGTCACAGGCAAAACTGGCTTGTGGTTTTGAAATCAGAAAAAACAAAGAGCCTGCTGGGACGGATGAAGGTTTTGGTCTGTGTGTTTTCTTTAAACTGAAGCTCTGTTCTTGAATTTGTACCAAAGCACTGACAGTAAAGCCCTTCATGATGCAGGCATCTGATACACCCTTAAAAAAACCAAAACAGTGGGATGGGGAGAGAGCTTTTCAAAAGTCGCATTATCAAAAGAACTAAAAAACAACAATCATGCAGGAATTTTAAGTTACAGCTTAAAAATAATGTAAGTAACCCCATTCAACTGTGTCTCCTATACATACCAAGAGAAGAGATTAAATGAAAAAAACCCAACCCCAAAATAAAAATGAAAATGTTAAGTGCCCTGGAATCCTGTTTCTATAAGTCTGGTCAAGGGGGACTTTTGACTGTACTGACAAACCACAGCTCTTGAACACCGAGAGTTTGTTTTGCATCATGTCAGCATGCTATTCTCCTTCACCTTGGACCTTCAGAGGGGGAAAAAAAATGAAATTGTGAAAGGGGTTATTGAATTTCAAGCAATCAGGCTTTTAGAAATGTTCTATTCTATGACATTTGTGTTTGAATCTGAATGTGTGTGTATAGTATAAAATTATGAGCTAACATTTGAAAAGACAGCAGTCTAAGTAATAAATTTGCAGAATGAAGAGAACTGTACAGAATGATTTCAAAGGCTTATACTTGACAATTATACATATTTTATGAGACAGTTATGTACCCTGTACCTTTTTTAGATTCATTGTTTTATGGATGCAGTATCTCTATTTTAGCAGACAGGATATGCTAAACCAATCTAATGGTCTAAAAAGCATCATTTACCACCCAACATAACAATGGCACTGCATAGCTTAATAACTTTTTTTTCCTTAAACTCCTTCATTAATCAAGTGATTCTTAACATGGCTGAAAACCAAGAATCAAATATCTGCAGTTACAGTATTTGTTAAGTATTTGGCACAGTGGAGTTTATTTGATACACCCTTTTTTTTGCCCTTATTGTTGCTGAACATATAATGCTGTGCATAAAATACAGACACACATGTAAAGTCAGTCAAGTGGAAGCAGTCTGATACACCACACCCATGTTTCAATTCCTAGATAAGAGCAAAGTCTGCTGAAGAGCTGTTGAACATGAGTGGCAAGTTATCAACCCTCTGTAATTGTGCCAACTCTGGGGTGTCCACTGCCAGCAATGGACAAGGACTTGGGCAGGATCAGCCCCTCCACCAGCTGCATGGAAGTGATGTCCAGCATTCGGTTCAACATGCCAGGTTACTCCTCTAAACATCTGCAAGTTCACAACAGCTTCAAAATACAAACAAAAAAAGGAGCTTTTTGAATATGATGCTAACCCTTAAAACCCTTCTGACATTTAGTCCATTGGAAATGGGTCTGGTTTCTGGGGAAAACTCATCAAACACAACCAATTTGTATTGCTTCCCAGCAGGAATGTTTTGGAAAAGAAAAATATGCATGCAAAATAAGCCTGACCCCATGCTTCTTGAAATCAGATGAAAGCTTCCCCATGCTTTTTGCAGGCTTAGATAAGACGGCATTGCAAAAGCAAAGCCAAATCTACTCCTGCATGGGTGCCTCTTGAGGATCTGAATGAAAATTTCAGAGGTGCTCAACGCTGGCCAGCCTCTGCTCCCATAACCCAGCCTTCCATAGGAATACTATTTGCACATCTAAGGGCAAAACATGGCCTCCAGGACCGGAGGTTATTCCATCTTCCTCACATGCCTTCCACTGAAGTCAGTGGAATTTCTCAGGTGAGAAAAAATATCAATTGTGAGGGTTGCGGGATTAAGGTTAGTATTCCTTTCACCTTGTACACACACACACACACACACACACACGCGCTTACTTTAAAGAAAACATCCACCACACAATTTCTAGATTGCAAATTATATATATATATATCTTTAAAAATTAGAGAGAACATAAACAGCCTCTCCATATATATATGTATTCACTGAGTCACATAGAATATGAAAAAACTATATTATGTAAATCATCATATTATCTATAATTCTCCAACTGACAATTGTTTTTATAGAGACACAGTGCATTCATTCTCTTTTTTAAAAACTTATTATGTGTCTTCATTGGCTTGGTAGCATATTAGAATGAAGGCGTATGGATAAAAAATCAGAGGATTAAACAAACCCCTTGAGTCACATTATGTTTGGGTGAATTAGACAGGATCCTTCCCCAAACTAGCATAAATAAATCCTCCCTATGGAAAAGTGTCAGCGATTTAAGGGTTAACATAGATTTGAAAATAAGTTTTAAAAAAATCTTATTAGAGGACTACACAGACAAGTATTTGGAACTCAACCCCTTTAAAAATGACAGCACATTTGGCAAGTGTGAGCAAATGTCTTGAACTTTACTGGGTTTGAGAGATCTGAGCACAGCTATTCACAGACAACCACAAAGCTGCAATCTGCGAATAAGCCTTGGCTGGAAGGACTCGGATACCTCTGACAGCATTGCTCGCCACCTGGAGGGTTTCCAGGAGCTTTCAAGGTATTTATCGTGGACTCATGGCTGGTGACAGCGTATGACTGGTGGAAAAACTCCAGCACCGCTCCCTCTTTGCCATCACAAAGCGCAGCAGGTTTGAATAGCACCCAGACCGGCTAACCCTTCAGCCCGCGCTGCGGGGCTCCACGTACCCCTGGGACCCCATCTGCAACCACAAACGCCTATTCCAGCATTGCCGTTATCACCTTGCTCTCTCTATGCCTCATGCCCCAGCCTGTCTGTTTGCCGAGCTCTCCGATGAACCTCTGCAGATGCCCTTCTTGGAAGCTCGTACTGTCATCAAAGGGGCTGGTACCCAGCCACAGCAGCTCCCTGCTTTCTCCATCACCCTGCAGGATGTCACAAGTGATCCCATTAAAAGATGCTGTTCTCAAGAATCCTGGCTGGGTCTGACTTTGAGAAAAAGACAAAAGTTTCCTGTGTCGCCATTGTTGTTTTGCAGTTGTGTTTTTTCATTCGTGCTCTCTTCTTGGTTTTATTAAAAAGGACCCTTGTATTATTAATGTAGTTCACTCCTCCACAGTCACTATAAAACAGACTCCATATTTTCACACCACTCATGATCTTCAAGGTTATAGATAAATTTTGTCCTATGTGATTGATTTTGGGGCACCGAGTCCCGCCCCAGATTGTCTAGGGTGAGAGTAGAGGCAAAAAACTCACTAGTGCTGAGACCACCTTCGTGGTTCTTGATGTATCTTTTATAGTTTTTCCTCAAGCACTGCCAGGTGGTTGTATATAAGATGAATGCAAAAGACTTCAGGGCTATAGCAATACTAACATACAGGTATCTATATACCACGTTGTCGTACAGCGCACAGGCTCCTTGCTCGCCACAGAACGTGCTCCAAAACAGACACGTGGAGTCAATTCCAGCCCCAAAGATCAGCGGAGGTGGGATAAAACCTGTCAAAATAAGAGAGACAAATCATGATTTTATGATCCTTATGATAAAGAGAGAAGATGTGATTGCAGTGAATGGAAAGAGAGGATACTTTATCAAGTTTAATGGTCCCAGCTGCAGCCTGTGATTCTAATTTTTTAAGTTCTGAATCAACCTAAACAAAGTCTGTGGATGAGTCTTTAGCTTGGGCTCAACGTCTATGGAAGAGATTCCTGCTGATATCAACATGCAGGAAGGATTTTACTCAAATTTAAGTGCCTTTTATTAAGCTTCTCATTCACCTAATGAGGCTGAGTGGAGGGGTAAATGAAAGAGGACAGCCTTGCAGCTTGTTCTCTATTTAGATATTGGTAATTCTGCACTCTGGGGTGTTCACCTGAGGAATGTCATAGGACTCCAGTTCAGAGCCTGATATCAGCTGAGGCACTGAGGTCTAGTTTTGGACCTTTCCCTGACACAAAGAAGGTTTTCTCCAGGTCTAAGGAAAATAAGCGATAGCCTCTAATAGATGCCAAAGATTAAATCTGAAAAGAAGGGAAAATTTCAGTGCACCATTAAATGAAATATCACGGCAGGATTCTCCCACAGCCACTGCAACTAACTACTGATGAGCATTTCTCAATCATAGTTTGCAGCAGAGCTGCAATCTTAAAGCAAAGTAATCACTCCAATCTCATTTAACTAATAAAGGCAGTGTTTTTCTTCTCTACCTTTCCTCATCCTACAGGGACATTGTAGAGGCCCCCCGCTTCACATTACCCCAATGGTGGTTAGGACATCCACGTTGCAGCTTTGCACTCCCCAGCCAGCACACATGCACTGAGCGTGCAGTACTCAGAAGGAAATGTGGATGTTCTACATAATGTAAACCATTTCTCTTCCTTCTGTAATATTTATGGGGGGAGGCTGGAAGCAGATAAACCCTGGAAAAATCCCTGATTGATAAAATCACTGCTGTGGGTTAAGACAGCAAGCAAAGGAGAGCATCGTATCTATTGAAACCAAATAGCAGGTGGGCACAACATACCCTCAACGTTATCACTCCATTCATAGGTGCTGTGAGGCCCTAGACTCTATAAATACACGTGTAGACAGACACACGGACTGCAGCTTCTAGACAGGAAAGTGTTTAATCTTGGATCCAGTCTCATCATTAACCTGGATTTCCAGGCTTAAAAAAGATACCTTCCTTCAGCTTGTCATGAACAAAACAGTGACATTCATGACATATCTCCTAAGACTACAAATAAATTGGTTGTCTTCACCATTCCTTGTGGTAACTGAGATCTCTTTATTATATTTTGTCGATGACTAGTGCTCTGCAGATTTTGTTTGATCTTTCTTGTATGTTAATAAATGCAGGAGTTAAGAAAGGCTATATGGGTTTTTGGTAGTCCTTTTAACCAGTCATTAATAGCACAAATGTAGTAAATAAAAACAGATGATAGAAAAACAAGACAATCTTTTTGTTAGAAACCCTAGTTCCAGTCATCACATTTAAAAACCTGGTTATGTTCTGGAAAAAATGTCAGCGCCAGCTCCCTGTTTGTCATTTCAACGACTGGAAATTCCAGACTGGGCTGGTTCTGCTTCTAAGTTAAAAGATGCTCTTTTTTTTTTTTGAAACCGGTGGACAAGCACACACTCAACCCGGAATTAAAAAATTCAGCTGGGCTCCTGCCAGAAACAAGCAAAGAGACTGTGCTGCTGAATGCAGTTTGTGTGCCCAGTGCTGCACTGGCACTGGATGCCACCTAAGGGGGTAACATCCAGATGTGGCAGTGACCGAGAAGGCAGGAGCCGCACACTTTCTGGACTAGGAGAAAACTGCATTTGGATCATAATTTTGACATGTGAGCCCCTACTCGTTAACATGCTGGGAGATGTTGATACAAAGCTTTGGAGGTATATAGGCTGAACTTCAGAGGGAGCTATCATCCCCATCTGCTGGCTTCAGCTGGCTTTCCAGGTTTTCAAGATAATTTGGCCTGGAAATTGTTCCTCATAAGACTTGAGGAAGGACCTGATTCACTGAACTCCAAAGCTACACCTATGTTGATGCAGGCATGGATGTAGAAAACTTAAAGAAAAATACGTGAAAAACTTTTAGGAACCAGTGAGTGTTTCGGGTAATTTTTACCAGAGGAGAGGACAAGAGACTCACCGGAACAACTCAATGCCTAGACCCTCTGAGACATGGGAGTTGAAGTGTTGCACTGCTGATTGTAAAGTTCTTCTGAGAGAGAAACACTGTGTTTTTGTCATGTTGGAAGAAGAGAGGCAAGCAACATGGACTTGTAGCAAAAACAAAAGGAAGGCTTTGCTAGGATGCATGGTGAACACCATCCAGAAAGGATGCGTCCAGGACCTTATGAGTCTAAAACTCTTTGCTATTCCAGACACTTCCGTTCCAAACGTTTGGCTCCTACAGCATTGCCTTACTCTCTTCTCTGAGAAACTGCAGTAGCACTTTTATGTGAAGACATTGTTATGCTGCCCTCTCACAGCAGAATTCCTATGGAATAAGATAATACATCCAGGAGGATACTGGGAGAATTCAGTCTTGTTTCATGTTATTACAGTGAATATTAAAGAGATTAAATCATGTTTTACCTCTTACTGCAAAGTATTGCAAAAATTTCTGCTATATATATATTTCATTGCAGAAACTGTAGGGCTGTGTAAAAAAAGCTGCTTCTGTCTTACTGAAATCTATTAGCTACGATTGCACCTCTGGGTCTCATACCTCCTATATTTAATACTCTCCTTTGGTTCAAGAAGCGGCTATTATCACTCTCTTCTTAAGTCAAAGCTTAAAGGTGAACTGAAAAGCTTTTAAAATAAATCAGTAAAGCTATTCTCAAACCTCAGGTTGTTAAGGGCAAAATTTGGATACCCTTGCTCACATTGAAAAGTACCTTTCTCTTCATTTTCTATGGGTTCAAGCTACATTGCTGCCATGCTTCAGGATGTATTGTCTTATTTCATGGGAATTCCTTAGTGACAAAGCAACGTATAAAGACTTGAGCTTAAATTCTTACTATGCCTTCCTTATTGGAAGAAAAAAATCTATTCAAATTAAGCATACGTGTCTGAGCCTGCTTTTGGAGGAATTCAAGATGCCACTATCTCAGGAAGTTTCTCTCTTTTGAAAGGAAAACAAAAAAGAGAGAAAATCTCCCCCTTTAAGTACTTTTTCCTTTGGAAACAACAGCCCACAGCCATCCTCCTCACACACTTGCCTGCTGACACTCCACATTCAGCCAGTGAGAGCTGAAGGCAGGCCAAAACCTGAGAGCAGCCCTGACAGCTAAAGAAAATGCTGTCTTTGCAAGGCTTGAACCGGAGCTGACCCAAGTCAACCCAGAAGCTTCCCTTTGAGCTATCTGAGCTCTGGATAAGATCGCTTGATGGAGCTTTCTGTATGACTGCAGTTACTTCACCAAAAGCAGTGAAAATCTAATTGGCTTTATCATAAACTGGTCTGGGACCACCATGACCTTTTCAGCTAGTAGGGAACAAGGTGTTACAAAAAATAGGTAAACAAATGAGGTCACTTATTCAAAGCAATATATGGTACTGTTGGATTTTTGGTTCCCTACTGCCTAGTGCCTTGCTGCAGCCTAGGAGATGGCATTTTACTCTCCAGCTCATTCCTTTGAGACTGGGGGGTATCAGGCAGGGAATGTACTGCCCATGCCCTGCTAAAAAAACAGTAAATTCCACCTCCACAACACACAGAAACCCCGTGCATGAGATGGACTCACACAATGATGGATTAGAGAGGATTTTGCCCTGAATTGTTGAGATTAATGAGCTGAAATATAGGAGCTTTAAAATAAGAGCCATCTCTTCAAAAGGGGAAAACCCCCTCTACCCAGAAACAAGAAGCAGGCAAATAACAGCCCAGTGTGTTCCTTTTAATTCATACATGAGAAGCACATACCAGTTCAGCGGAACAGCCATATGCATTTTAATGGGATATTAACCCACAGGAGGATAGAAGGACTGAGCCTGTCTCATTTCACTGTTTCCCTTTCCCAGAGACCCAAAGGAAGGGACAAACATACCATGTAATGCAGGTCCTGTCCCTCAAAGGAGGATGAAAATACATATCCCTCTGCTTCAGCAATATGCAATACAGCAGTAATTTTGCAAGCTGCTGACGTGTTAATAACAGCTATAGAAGAGTAACTGGTTGCGTGGGACCATGGCAGAAACGGTCATTTCTCATGCAACACCGCATTTTCTTCCATTAGCACAATTCAGATGGCAGGAAAAGTGCCTTCAGGAGCCTTGATGTGATATCCTTCATAGAGAGGGCTCGGACCCCATTGTGTCAGACCCCACTCATGACGACCACAGCACTGCACGGAGTAGAAGTCAGCTTTTGCACATTAAAAATACAGTTTTCTGTGAGGGAGGAAAGGATGGGAGAGAAGGACATGAAATTTTTGTACCTACCTAGCAAACGGAGAAGCAGGAAAAGCACCCCCAAAGCGTAAGACTTGAGTTCGGGGCTCACGGTTCTGTAGGGAGGAGGGAGGGAGAGAGTGAAATCAATTCTTGTTGTTCTGCTTTGATTAACACACCCTGTGGCCATTCTGTGCTGTCAGCCAGGATGCCACCACCACCTCTTCAAAAAGTCATTAATGGAGTTTTTCTTCTCTCTTCGCCTGAACTGCCTACAGCCCCAAAAGTAATTGCATTGGTGATAGGTTCAGGAATTTAGCTAAGTCATTAATAACAACAGCTAATCTTGTCATTGGATGGGGAAAAATGAAATTCCCATCCCAGTAAATCATCATTTACAACCTCCCCATCATGCTTTCAAGGCTCTGGATGTTGAGAACTGGTGGGAGAGAAACTTTTTTTGTTCTGAGACTTCCCACATTACTAGGAACAAGAAAGAGAAGAGGCAATGACAGACCAAAAGGTTCGGTCAGCCTGTTAAATCAAGCCTCCCATTGAGATTGTGCTCAAGAAGACTACTCTTCATGGGCATGAGTTTAGCATGTGAATTTTTTTTATGCTGGGAAGACAACAGTTGTGCTGCCTTTTGCTACGAACACAACCCACTCTATTGCACTAGCGTTATCCTTCAAAGGTGCTTTAAAAAATAATTCATGGCTTTCTAATTAGCTGAACTCAAGGATGCTACTGGCTAAAGTCATCCTCTTGGGGCAGGCTCAGCAAAGCCTTTGGAATTTCAGAAATCATTAATTTGGTCTTTAGTCTTATAATAGCATTTTATTTCCCACAGTATATAAAGGCTGGGAAAGCAGGACAGTGATGCCCATATGAATAGATTCATTACACAGGGGAACATTAAAGGCCTAAGCAGCCTCTTCCATTAGCTTCTTACAGTGGTCTGCAGGCAGCACTGCTAGTGGCACCATGGTGGCAGTGGTGGTCCTCTGTATAATTGGAGGGGCATCAGACAATACCGATAAAACAGGAAGAAAGAGCAACAGGTTTTAAGTTGAGAAGAACATTCTGATCACCTGCCCTCATCTCACACGTTACACTGGCCATGTAACATTGTACCATGATTCCTGCATGAAGTCTGTGACCTCTGGCTCAATTTCAGCAGAGTTTTCAGGCAGACCCCCAGGCTCAATATAAACCCTTTATGCCATAAAGCATCTACCCTTGGAAAAACATTCCAGTGGTTAATGCCTTGGCTCAAATAGGATTCTACAGTAGGGTGGGAAATGAAAGAAACAGAATGAGTATCAAAGTTTATTTTATGGAAAAAATAATTACCATGTGAAATATTCACAGTGGGTTTTTAATCAGTGGTGGTGTCCATCGATCCACCTTTTTGTATTTAAGACCAGTCTATCTCATACCTTAGGGTGGAGTAAAAGTTGCCACCTGGAGACATCTCCTTTTCTCACCAACTACAGCAGTGAACAAATGACTTGCCTAGACAAGATATCTAATTTGTAGACACTGAAGTTCATTTTAAATTAACCACAGGAGCTGCTGATGCCACTTGTCACTACCATGGACACCGGGGACACGCTCATATGCCAAAACTTTATTTTAGCAATCCAAGATGGCAGCTGCAAGAGAGCATGTGGTGTTACATGGTGAAGAGCTCTTCCCTGTATGTTTTAGTAGCTATCAGTCATTCTGAGGGGATCGTAGTTACTAATTTGGATGTGTGAATTGTTTATTTTCCTACAGCTGTGAGCTGACTATTTTTAATATTCCCTTCGCTTTTCTTATTCCCTTGTATTCTTCTTCCTGGCTGGCAACTGGCTTGTCTCATTTGAAGTTGACACTAAGACATCTCCACTCAGGATCCTACAGGTGCTGGCAGCTCCCTTGAACAAAGAACTCTTCAAACTTCAAATTACTTTTGCCACAATATTTATCATGAGAAATTTGATTTCCCTTTAGCTACTGTAGATGCAAAGAGGGAAACAAACTAGTAGGTGGAATATCTCATTTTGTATCCTGCAGGGAGACATGCCCTCACAGAGCTGTTCCATCCAAGATCCACTCAAGAGTGTGTTTCTAATACAGACCTTATTGATTGAATTTTATTGGAATTTTCCAGGCAGCAGAATGGATCTGCTATTTATGCCTCTGGTTATTATTCTCAGCAAGTGACAGCCCGGACAGATAAGTAATTCTGGATAAATGTGGGCTTAGATATATAAGTATATCATAAGGTGAAGTGTTTCATGTGTCTGGAAATAACGCAAGGTCAGTTATTTGAATAAGCTACTTTTGCCCACCTATTCATATTGGTTCAACTCAGAGATGTCCTTCAGACTTTCAAGTTCCTTCTGTTCTTGGACTTGGTCCAGGGTGAGAGAAGTTAAACTCTAGCCAGGGGGGTATTGACCAAAGCTAGCTTTTGCTGCAGCCTTTCATTTTTCCATGGTTTCTATGATCTTTAGGCCATCTCTAAAGGTATCTTACTAAGCCATTATGTGCTGAGAACATGGGCTGCAATTCTGCCCCTTTCCTGATGCAGTTGTAAGGTCCTTACCACCTGGACTGAAAGCTGCACATCTGTATTTCCCTTCCCATGTTAATCCCAGCCTTGGTAATAACAAGCCTGCCACCTTTCTTCGCAGTATCCCTGCAGGGATCTTCTTGGTTTGCAAGCCCAGTCCCTCCTCACTCCCATTTTACCAAAGCTGTACTCAAGCAATTCCTGTATTCTCTCTAGCAGGTCAGTACTGTAGGCACTGAACTTGGTGGGGCCATGCCACAGATGGAAATAGTGCCTTAGAGAGAATATGATTTAATTAACACTTGAAACAACGGGGCTGAAATTCAGGCAGGACTGCTCAGGCTTTCACATCCCCAGCTCCTGCCTGCATGTAGAGGCAGTAACGTACGAGAAAGCCTGTGCCCATAGCTCCTCATCAGCTGAGGAGGTTCAAAATCTTTTGAAAATACAGGCAGCTGCTTCAAGGTGTCTCCACCAGGGAGTGCTTAGTCAAAGGAGGATTTTCTGATGGCTTGAGCTGAGGTTCAGTCCGAAGTCATGGATCTGGGGACAGCCTAAAAGGCAGAAGCCAGGAGCTGTGTGGGACCCTCGGCTCCCTGCAGCTCCCAGTGCTACTCCACGGTTCCTCCAGCCCTGCTACCACCCCAAGGGCAGCCCCGTCAAGCTCCTCAGTTCCTCCCGGCAGCGGTCCTACCTGATGAGTATGATGACTGATGGCGTCTGTGCCATGGCCCCGATCATGCTGCAAACACACATCACGCAGAGGAATGTCAAGAAGGCCTCTTCGCAGCCAGGACTGGGGCATTTGCCAGGAACAACGGTGGCATTTTCGGCTGGGACTGAGGTGAGGCACGAACAGCCACTGAGGTTCTGTGGAGGAGCACAGGGGTTCAGGAGAAGGGAGAGCTGCAGTCCCCACCTGCCCTCCGTAATGAGGGCTTGCCAACAGCAACTCTGAATCCTCTAATGGTCAATTAAGTAACTCCTAGGTGCTTATTTGAGGGTGGTTTGGAAAGAATTTCAGAAGGGCGTCAGCTCTGATGCATGCTACCAACAAGGGAAAGCCGTCCCTTGGCTTGTTTCTTTTCTTCTGCTCCTTTCAAGTCTCTCTCATAAATGTCAGTGCGACAAAATTATTACCAAGTTATACCCCTTTGGAGGAAAATAAAGAAACGATCTGTGTCCCTGCGACAAGGAAGATCCCCAAATTATGGTTGTAATTACTTTCTTATTTACCTCTGTCCTCTTGGCTGTGGCAATTAAACTGAAGTACATTAAAAGCAGGTAAATCTGCAGCCCTGTTGTTGGCTGCAGGTTCGGTGCCTGCTTCCAGCACCCTGAATCCCGTGTAGGAGCCACCCACAATGGGTGCTGCAACTCACCAAGAGCTGAACTATCTCAGCTTGGTGGCATAGACACTGCTGGACTCAAGCGCACTACAGGGCTAATAAATGACATCTGGTTCAGAGGGATTTGTGTTGAGCTAAAAGCTGAAGTCAGGCAAGATAAACTTTATCAATATGTGATCAGAAGGAGGTCGAAATGACTGCATTTTTCTTTGATCTCTCCAGCAAGTGCAGGATGTGAAAAGAAGCTTTGTTTGCCAGTCACAGATTTAGGGATTATTTTTTTTTTTCTTATTTTCCAACTCACCCTCCTGAATTTCTGAGTGGGGGATGTCAGTGCAATTAAGGCACACAATACTACCAAGAAATCCCTTAACGAATACAGAATGAAACCATCATAAATGATTCATGGCTTGTCTTCATCAGCCCGCTGGGTTTGCAGGTCACATGTTTGTAAGAGGAGTAACACCATAAAATAAAACATATTGAAAAACAGCTAAATCTCCTCCCTTTCCCCGCTACTACGTTCAGGCAGAAATGCCTTTGCTTTTCTGCTGGGGTCCCCTTAGGACCATACAAAAGCACACTTTCTGGTTCGCTGCATCCAAAGATAAGGATCCGTGGGGATACTACTCCAGCCTTTCTGACACCAATCTCTTTCTTCTGCATAGAAGTCAAATGATTTTCTTCCAAATAAGTGCACAGAGGGCAAGAGAGACCGCAGTGCAGAACTCCAGGAGAGCTGGAGTAGACATGCAGGTGCCTTTCCGGCTGGCAAGCAATAATTAACATAACAAATTCCTGTGCTGTGAGTTAGAAGCTGCCACCTGAACGCTTCGAGATGGTGACAATTAACACCACTGCAGTGGTGTTTGTACAGAGACAACAGGAATTTGTAGTTCCTGGCTCTTACTCCAGTGCATTGCTAGCAACGAGCCTGGACACAGCCCTGTGGATTAAAACCCATCTAAGTCCAGGAAAGTACATACCTGCACTGAAATAGCCTGGGACAAAACTCCCATTCATGGCATATGTGCAGAACTGGCTGCTCATTTCCCATGGGCTCTCATCAATGGGGAGAAAGTACCTGTTTCTGGCAATGGTGGGGCAGATTCTTCTCCCATTGGTGTGAATTTTTTACAAACCACGAGGCAGGTCTCCACTTTCATTGCCTGAAAATTTGCCCCTCAATCTGCTTTTTTCACCATTTTGCACCAAGGTGCTAGCCCAAAGCAGCGTGACTAGTTTGTACCAACTACATCTGCTTGCTTAGCGCTGCACCTCATCCTTACCTGGGAGATCTTTGATCTTTTATTACTGACACACTATACAACTCACAGACATCAAACAAGGAAACATCAAAGATGGAGGTTTACCTTTGTCCTGTGGAGAGGCAACTTTTTGCTACCCATGCCAAATTGCTATAGATTCTCTTGTCTGCAACCCCACTGCATTCAACCACACATTATCACAGCCTTCCACTGCCCAGAAGCTTGCACACTCAGATTTTCTGTGTGCATGTGAAGCTGCACAGATGCAGAGTTTGCACCTTTAACAGTATCCTGAGTTTGGGGTCATTATCTATGCAAATTACCCATGTTTTTAATTACTCATTTTTTTAAACCCTGGCTCTGACAGGGAAGGGACGGGCTGGTACTTCAGTGCAAAGCTGTGAGATGCCAGCATGGTAATGCCAGGCTGGAATTCATGCATCTCGAGCCAAAAGGGTGAGAGAAGCAATGGCATCAAACAAACAAGACGCAGAGTAAAGGCTTCCTACACAAGGGCCATTCCCAGGAATGGCTAGAAAGAGAAATTCCTGAGGGTTCCAGAGCTCTGCCTGTCAGCACCGATACTCCCATGGCTTTTTGGAAAGGTGCACCTCTGCAACCAGCTCAGGAAGAGAGAAGAAATGAAAAAGAAAAAAAACTAACTGAGCTACACATTGCTTTTAGAAATTGTTCACAGAGGAAAAGTGGAGAGAGGCAGTCAGAAACGTCCAATGCAGTAAAGTTAAATAAAGCATTCAGAGAATTTTATGTCCCAGTAAAAAGCAACCCTTGGCTCATCACAAGCATATAACATTCACAAGACCCTCTAGACAGGTCATTACCTGGATTATGGGTTTAAAACCTGGTTTGGCAATTTGGCTTTGCCTCAGGGCCATTGCATGGCCAAACTGGTCCATAATTCTTGATAATGCCCTTTCCAGAGGATGCTATTGCTTCACTAATTTGTGTTCAAAACGTTACTGCAAAAAACCCCACAAAACAAAGTGACAAAAAGAACCCCAAGATGATAACAAAAAGGCAAAATAAGAAAGAATGAGAGAGGGCAAGGGAGAGCGAGGTTTTTGCTCAGAGGTTTGTTCTTGCAGAGCACGAGGTCAGGCAGCTGCAGACTGAAGGGACAGAGCTGAATTTTGATTACTGTGCTCCTTCCAGAGGAGACAGAGCTTTGCCCTGAACCGCACGGCGAGGAGGTCACTCCTGCACTCCAGCCACGGACCACACCAACTGTATTCTTGCTAAGGGCTTGGTGATCTGGCGGAGACACTATTCTGCGCACCCTGTACAAGCTGGCTTCTTGTTAAAATGTTCATGTTGCCACCCCAGGTGTTGACTTGTCTCTTGTTGGGAGAAGGTGGAGGAGGAAGAGGGCAGGAGGCAACACCTTCGCTTGTGCCACACACTCATGGATTCCCTTGTGGGGTTGCTGAAAGTACCCTGAAACTGTGGTATTTAAAAGGAATGCCTACACCTCTGGAGTGGGAATTTTGTAGAGAAGAGGTTTAAACAACGAACTCCCAGGTCATCTGGGCTGTGAGGCTGCACTTGCTAGCAGCAAGCTTGCAGCTCTGCCCACCAGCACTTGTAGGCGGTTTGTGTCTTTAGGGCAGCAAGGGAGTTTTGACATCTCCTCAAAAAGGAAGGACGAAGCCGTGGAGGGATAATTGCATGTGGTGAGCAGTGATGTCCCTGCAGCCACAAATGGTCACTGTGACCAGGCTGACTTCCCATAGGCTCCACACAGGCAGTGTGGCAGCAGTCACCATGCCTGGCATGGCCCCGGGTAGGGAGCAAGGACCGCAGGAACCCCACCAGTTCCCACCCACAGGAGCAGCAGGCACTCATTTTCATTGTAACCCAGAAGATACTAGCATTTCAGCAGCAAAAAATGGAAAAGCAGGCTTTTAAGATACTGTTAAAAATTCCCCATATCTTCTTTACACAGAGATGGTTTGGTCTTTAAGAGTTTTCTAAAGGAAATAAAATCTTAGCTATGGAGAACTGAAAAATGCAGAATGTCTTTGGATGGAGTCTTTGCTCCCTTGACAACTGCTCTTGCCGCTGCCCCAGAGCAAAGCAGGGAAAGAGAGAGGAGCAAGAAGAGTGGAAGGAAAGCTTAAACAAGGGTGAATAAAACCAGGATCTGGTCATATATGTCTAGGAACCAGATTCAGGAAAAAAGCAAGAGGAAAAAGAATAAAAGGATTGGGCAGGACAAACACAGACTGGTGGAGAAGCAGGGAGATGAGGAGGTGCAGGGGAAAAGTGAAGCTGGTCCCACAGCCCAGGCCAGCAAACTCTCAAGGATCTGGGTTCTGCCAGTGGACAACCGTGCAGATCTCCTCTTGTGTTCCTTGCTTCTATGCTGGGAGAAAGAACAGAGGAGGAGGAGGAGGAGGGGAAATCCCGTCCTGCTCGGTGGGTGACCCTGGCAGACTGCTGCCGGAGTCAGCAGACATTCATGCAACACAGTGAAAAACGACAGCGGCTCAGGCCCATCTGAGGTATGAGGTTAGCTTTTGGGGGTGTAACCACTGCTGGCTGTAAATGAGCTACTCTACCAGATACGCACTAACCTCACTCACTTGCGCTCAGAGAATTGTTCCTACAGGCAAGCAGTCACAAGGAAAGCTCACTCACCGTGCTGCTGCAGCCAGCAAAGCAGGCAGATAAGTATGTGACCCCATCTGCCCCACAGACTGGAGTGAAGGAATCAGTTTGGCATTCACAGTTGTTATTGCAGGGGGAATATGGGTCCAGAGATGAGGTTGGAGTTGAGCTGTAAGAGAAACAGAAAGATAAATTAATAGGCAGTGTGATGATCTCAGCCAGCTTTTCCAATTGTTGCCACACAGAGATGGCTTTGAAGGGGGGTAGTTAAGGCAAACAAATTACAAAAAAGCAGTGGGCAGACCATCCGGGTCCCAGCTTTAAACAATACAGGCTACAGCCTCTCCTTGGGGACAGAAATGCCATGGGCCCTATTCCTCTGCAACAGGGAATCTAATGTAAGGCTTGCACTGCCTTGTTACCCCAATGAGAAGCCCCAAGGAAACCCACAGAGATGCTGCAGAGATTGCTCTGTATTTTTCTAGAACAGTAACTGTGAGGAGCTGAGAGCCTGAAGTTGTCATCTTCTGAAGAGTTGCCACTCCGTACTGAGGAGCATCGGAAAAGAAAATACAGAATAACTCTCTCCAAGACCTCTGAATGCTACAAAGCATCATATGCCTCACTTCTTGTGCCTCACTTCTCCCACTAAAATGGGCCTGGAGCCACGCATACTGTCTCCTCACTGTATCTGAATTTCAAGGCATCTAGAATCTGGTTTTACAAATTCCCCTCAGGCACTTAAATAAACGTACAAAGCAGTGCATGTCCCTCGCTGCCAGGAGAAACCAGATGGTGTGGTGGACCCAATGCTACGTAGGTGGCCATGGGTGCAGAATCAGGTCTGGCACCTTTCAATGCAGTTTGAGTAATTTTAGTAAAACTCCGTTGTCAGCTGCAGGTACTCAACTCTCACAGCAATGAGTGGCGTGAAAACATCCCAAACTAAGAGCCCTATATGACATTGTCTTCCACATGCTTGCTGAATATGGTTGTCTAAGGGCCAGCGCTGCCTGAAGGCTGCCTGTTGAGGACAATAACACGGCATTTATGTTGGTAAGGCTCCGTGAGACCCTGAAACTCTCTGAGGACTCACTTGTTTCCATAGGGAACAGTAACCCCTGCCACAGGTCCTGTGTCGCATCCCAGGAACAGGAAAGACACGTAGCAAGCTGTGGACACCAGGTTCACCAGCATGGCCATCCTGATGGCTCCCAGAGCAGACAGGCTGAGCTTCTTCACCAAGAGGCCACCCAGGAATATGCCCAGACACGCACATGGGATTGCTGTCATCCCTGCAAGAGGAAAAATCAGTTAGTAAGAAGTGTGAGTGAGGCTCAGTGAACCACACTATTACAGCTTTTTACTTTCCAGCAGAGATCTGTGCGCTAGCATGGGGAAACCTTGTAATGACCAACTGCTGGAGCAGCACCAAGCTGGGGTTGCCCAAAAAGAGGAACGGACGCAAATGTGTACGCTGCCTTGCACAGAGGAACCGGGATCATCTTCTGGTTCTTGTCCACATTGGCAGGAGATGCCAAAATTCCTGAGACTGGCCCACCCTAACCTAAGCATCATCATCTCTGATGCTTCCTGCAACAGTTAGCACACAAATAAAGTCAGGAATTTTCTGAGGTGTCTAGAGGCTTTGGATGAGCTGCTTGGTATACTTCAGAGCAGTCTGATCTTCAAAGATTAGGCAATAGTCACATTTGAAAATATGAAGTCTCCCTTAAAGAATCTTCTTAAACTGTGAGATGCAAAATCACTGCCAGCAGTGACTCACTTTCCAGGCACAGAAAGGCACTATCACAGTAAGCTTGTCTGGGTTCACTTTTACCCCTTTGCTGCCAGTTATACTCCAGACCTTACTTACCTGGGCAAAGCTTAGAAGTGCATCCAAATCCTGGCATTTCTGGACTCCCATAAATGACAAGTGGAATATCTGGTAGCAACTTTATTTAAATTAAACAAGTTGTTGTGAGGACCACAGATGTATCAAAGTCTCCTTTCCCACTGCTAGGTCAGAAGCAGGACATGCTCTGGCTCACGGGTGATTCCCTTGATTCCCTCTTTGCTGACAATCCAGCTGTACTCACATGCTGACTGGCCCGTCATCTCCCACCAAAGAGTGTAGCTGTTTTCCTTCTCCCAGTGGGTCAATGGTGAAGTTGCTTTCCTTTGCCAAGCCTTTAATTTTCAGGAAAGATGGAAGAGCCTAACATCTTTGAGACCTCTGCCCTTCTGTCAAATCCTATTAAAATTCACCAGTGAGTTCCTGTGTCACTGGGGGAGGCAAGATTGACTGCAGGGGATTGTTTCTTTTGGAAAACAAGGCCAAAACCAGAAGATATCAAGGAGTTCAATGGGAAAATAAATAACTGTCAGGAGAGCAGCTTGCAAGCTCCTTATTTTGATATTAAGATCCACCCATTTCATGATGTCCCAGTTTTTGACAGATCACTGCCAGCTGCCCATCTGGTGAGCTGTGGTTGCAGATCATCCAAGATCAAGTCGCAGATATCTTAATTGGGTGTTGCCGAGAGAACGGCTGTCATAAACAAATCACTGGGCCTGCTTGGGAATGAGCAGCAGGAGAAAATAAATGAAGATCCTGCCTGTGCATCAGTGTCCTAACAGGGAATGAATGAACATTGAGAAATATGTATATGGGAAACTGCAGCAGCATAGCATGGTCAGAGAGAAGGGGCATTTGAAAGACAACCATGCTGCACTAGCTCGGGTATTTGAACTGCTGATTGCAATTGTGTCATTTCCAGTCCAAGGGGAAAGGAGGGACTAGCAGGAGAAACTGGACTTCCTAACCCAAATGGAGATGGGCTGGAGAACTCTGCGATATCTGAGTCATGAGACAAGCAATTGATGGGCAGCCCTGTCGCTCATCGAGCAACTGCAGTCTTGGGCAACCAAATTACCCAGTTTGGTTGGGATTTCTGCTGTACTTCAGGGCCATCACAGACTTTCATACCTGGGCTGTATCATACCACTCCTCACACAATGGTCTTGGCTATAGGTGAAGTGATCGCAGTGGGCTGTAGCGGAGAGTGCAGTCGAGGAGGAAGAATGCCAGAGGTCTGCTCTGGGCTCTGCAACCAAGGCACAGCTGGAACCCAGCCCGCCCACTCACGGACACATTTCTAGATGTTGGACAAGTCACTTTTGGGGCAGCCTAACTAGTGAGACTGGTTGTGGTCACCAGCCATGCTGAACACTTTTAAATGCCTTCGGACGCTGGAGATTTGGTGGCCCCTGTGGTTACTCACCCAGCAGCTGGTTGGCAGATGAGGTGGTGAGGTTGAACTGTTGCTCCAGGTACTTTCCAAGGAAGGCGGCGAAGCCGGCCACCACTGCAATCTCCATGCAGGCTGCCAGGATGATACAGGTGAAGACAGGATTGGAGAGCAAGTGCTTAGTTACTTTGGGGATCACTAGAAGAGAGTAAAAAGGGAGAGGTGTTTTAGTATAGGCTGTCCTTGAGGTGCTGGAGGTGCCTTGCTGCTCTCCTGCAGGACAAACTCACTTCAAATCAGGAGTAATTTTCTGTTCTGCACAGACAAGCTGGTTGAAAAGTGGCAACACTACAACAAAGTGAAACACCAGAACAGTGTCATCTAAAGATTCAGATAGCAAGAGGGTGCAAAAAGAAGTCACCTGTCATTACGTTTACATCTTACAGATGATTTTGAAATTTTGAAGGATGAGCGTTTTCCAATATTGCTTTTGTTTACCCCATAGAGAAGTCAATCAAAGCCTAGTATTCTCTTTCTCCTTTCCCTGCCTGCTCCCCATGAACAACACTGAGTCAGCCTTTGGGTGTCATGAATACTGTACTCAGCACCCTACAAATTCTTGCAAGCTTTCAGACACAAGCTCATACCTGGCCTTTCCTTCTCCCGCCACCCAGATTTGTTTCCTTTTCTTATTCCCACGTAACACTGGCTCACTTGCTGAGGGACACCTTCTTGCAGCACATCTGGGTGCAACCTGAAACTCTCCTGCTTAGCCTGGGGCCACGGCCAGCCATGGGCATGAGGGACCTCATGCCTGGGACAGGCATGTTAGCCTGCGTGTTCCCATAACCCAGAGCTTCACCAGCCAAGCAATGCCTTCCGTGCAGAGCCTACCAGCCTTGGTGGCTGCAAGGTTGGAAGAGGACACATTGAGCTATTCACTGTGTAAGATGCACACACACTTGCTTTAGTTTCATGATCCCCTGGCTCCTCCCTCCCGAATCATTAGCGTGCAGAGTCCTCTTCTCCAAGCCCGTCTCTATTTCCGATAAGCAAACACGAGTTACCTTACAAAGGGAAATCTGGCTAATGAATCAGATAGCACATTTTCTACTTCAGCGAACATTTTAATTATTGCTGAGATAACGCAGCTTGAAGAGAAGAGCATCCCAGTACAGAAGAGAGCCTTCCTTTGTCTCAATACCTGATGACTAATTTCTCCCTGAATTAAATGTGAAAATCATTAAGTTTGAAAATTACCTTGGTGAAGTGTAGTGAAGCCTCAATGGACCCCTATTTGCATTTTGAAAATCCATCCCCCACATCCCCTATGGTGTATCAGGGTTTGGCACGTGACAGATTTCTCTGTTGTTGGCTTCTGTTTTCCCTTAGGGCTTTTTTTGGTGCAAAATCTAATTGCATTGGCCTCAGCAAGTATATGCACAGCTCTTTGTCAAGGCTCTGCTTGAGTCCCCTTGGTTCTTTGGTGGGGGGGGGGGTCAGGTGTGGGGGGTGTTTATAATTAGGTTTGATCTAACCTTTTTGGAAGGGGCCAATCCACAGTTTCTGGTCTCTTTATATCACAAACATTTTTTTGTGCCGTATAAAATTATTGCTTCCTGAGGATTTGCTGAACATAATGAAGGTGTGGGAGGCATAGTATTTTTCAGTAGAACAGGGGGAAAAAAAAAAAAAAAAAAGAAAAAACAATACTGGGCAGGAGAAATGGGGGTGGTGGGATTCAGACATGGATAGATCTCAGAAACCACCTGCTGCCTCCTCCAGTTCTTTGGTGGCCACCTACAGAATTTCTCCTTCTTGCCAGGAAAAGGAGGGAAAATGAAAAGTGGACTTGGCAGTGCTGAACTTGAAAAGTCATATTTGAGGTATTAATGCCTGTTGTGCCTCTGGAGTTCAGTTTGTTCCAGATTAATGGATTCCTCGAGATGTAGCTTTGTGCCAATTCAAATGCAAAGATACATCTACCTCCAACTTTATCTACCAAACAGTAACAATGGCAGCCTGTCTTTTGCAGGAGGGAGTTAAAGATCATGGGCATTTATTTCTGAAGTTGGCAAGGCTGGTACCCAACCATCATGCATTACCAAGGTCAAAATCCATCCTTCGTACTTGGGGATGGACAGCAAAAATTTTGCACAGTTATTGCACCATCTCACACAAGAGAGCAGGCCCTAATGACTGCCTTGCCTGGCAGTGTTGGGCTATGAGTCCCATCACTTCATCATTGCTTCTCCTCCCTGTGTGTCCAGGTGTGAGTTTTCTGGGACAGATCCTGTCCTCCACTGCATGTTTGACCACCATGCACTGCAACAGGACTCTGTACCAGCTGGAGGGTGTAACACAAAACCCGCTGCAAAGAGTGCCGAGGCAACGCAGGCAATGCTTGGCAGCCTCCACCATCTCCTCAGCCAGGGCTAGCTTGTTCCCTTTCATGTTCTAAGGGAAATGACAGGAGACTCCCCATAGAAATTAATATCCTTTCATCTTGCTACTGCCACCCGTTAAGATGAATCATTTGACACCTGCCGCTGCCTTATCTGTCTCAGTTCTTGGGGTGAAATACCTCTGGGAACAAGACTAAAAGTCAGCAGTGAAGTTGAAAAGTCTCTCAATAACTAGAGTGACGTGCTTTCAGCTGCCTGGCATATGGTGCTGGGTATGAAGGGAGAATAGAAAATGTCTGACAGGGGACAGTAAAACCCTGGGGAACACAACAGCTAAGCATGGCACTTCTTCACTGGAGCCGATCCCAGCAAAAGTCATGATAAACGTTACCCAGCACCTTGTTGGCCCAAAGGTTAACTGAACACTTTGTAGCAGCACTTTGGAGCTATAAATCTGAGGTTGAAGCCCATTTGCCAAATGGGAAAAGAGAAAGGTCCTCTGGATTCAAAAAAGTCTCAGAAATCTACTTGGAGAACCCATGAGCTGTATCAGACATGGCACAGAAAGACTCCCCCTCCCACACTTAGAAGGACCAGCTCATTTAACATCCTTATCCCAACGCACCCAGCATGCTACAGAAATGACAGCAGAAAAGTGATTCTCATTGCCCTGGCAAGATACACTGAGAACAACAACAAACCTCAGACTCTTTTTACTGTTGAAGCACTTAAACCTCAACTCTCCAGACCGTCCATGTGCAGCGTTGGTCATAGGATCATCTGTACGTTGGCAGGGACCCAGGAGGATGTCCCAAAGCTCTCCAACACCCCTGGCAATCCCTTGTCTTCCCACCTTTTAACACCCCAAGCAACATACGTGCCAAGGCATCAAGCATCCTCCCTATCTCCTGCTGTGGGGCCAGCTGTGGGTGACAGGCCACAGGCTTGACAAGCAAACACACTTATGTACACCAAGTAGCTTTGATTTGTCACTAAACATCAGGGAGTACCAGGGATAATTGGCAACCTCATTACATGAGGTTTAACTACTCTCCAGAAACGACAAACTATAATCATCACGTTGGTGCTTGAAATGAATTGTTTGGAACATTACAATCACCAAGGCCCCTTTTTCCAGTTGGAGCACCCTACAGAGACATGTTTTCAATTTGCAGTAAAGATGAGGAACACAGAAAGCAAAGTAATAAATTAGAGGGAGGTTTACAGCCCAGTCCATGTAGGACAGTGTGGTGAGGGAAAGGTGAAATGTAGCATTGAGCCAAAATACTACTTTCTAATAGCAACGTAGGCAGCGAGCCTCAAATCTGAATAGAAAACAAAAGGTAAAATCTCCACCTGGCTTGAGGAACAAGGGATGAAGAAAATAGTGCAGGCAGCTGGAAGAAAAAACCTCCTGGAAAGAGGCAGCTCCTATAAAAAAGACGATGGAGTATGGCAAGAGGCACTTAAGATATCTCAGATGAGGTTAATATGCCCAAGTTATATGTGGCTTTGGCAAAATTAGTATCACAAAGAATATGAAGGAAAAGGGTGATACCCATGTCAAAGAGACTTCTTGACAGATACAAGCTTGAAGCAACAGTAATGTTCTCATGGAAGGAAAGCCGGTCCTTCTAGTTTATCACCTTGCCTCCAGCAACCACCTTTTCTTGATTTCAGAGGGGGACGTAAACCTCCCTCATCCGCGTCATGTAGGTCATGGCAAGGCACAGTATCTTTCTGGAGACAGACATACTTTGCCTGACCTCAGCTGCTGCTCAGCTTCTGCCCTGAAGCGTGCAGGCTGAAGGTCTTTCTGAATTAATCAAAGCTTCTGATAACAAGGATGCCAGCTTCGAAACAGCCAAGAAGAACCTGCCAACAAAGGCCACATCCTCATGAAATCCAAGCCAAAGGAAATTTGGAGACTGACAGGACCTGATGTGGGGCCTTTTATGATCAGCTGCCTCCTCCTTACCTATGATTAGGATTTCTCAGTAAGCCTTTTAGATTTTGGTAGGGAGCCAAGACCCAAATCCAAAAAGGCATTAAGGTCGTGGTACTGGTCTGGATCCAGGCCAAAGACTCACCGCTATGTCCATGAAGGTACAGATGGAGCCCTCTCCAAAAAGTTGTCACTATCACTTGTTAGAGGTGTGAATTTAAAACTACTTGTGGTAGCTGTTAATCCCGCTCAGTCCTATGAACTCCCACTGAGAACTACAGGCTCTCCATGGCCCAGGACACCCCTGCACAGCTGGGAGCTTCTGGCCCAGCGCTACTTGTCTGCTCCTAGAGAGCACTTTTGGGGAGAGACATCCAGGATTCAGAGCAGCTCCCTCTAGGTATTCAGCAGATTTGTACACAGAGCAGGAAGGAACTGAACAGAAGACAAGACAGCTGTCAGCTGTACATCCCAGCTCTCCTGTGCTCTTGAAAATGAAGCTGGACAGAAACCAAAATGTTTCTAAATCTAGGGAATTTGCAATTTTGAAATTCATTTAATTCCACAGTGAGTTTTCTTTTAATTCCTTGTGAATGAGCTTCTCTCTCCAAACCTGAAGGATTCCATATCAATTTCAATCCTTTTAGGTTTTTAATCTCTCTCACTAGATAGACAGGCAGAATGTAATGAATTTCTGGTTTAAATCATTGCAAAACAAAATGCATTTAGAGCAGAGTGTTTCAGAGGTATTAAAGATAAAGCCAAGGAACCATTTTGAAACCAAATTTCATCAGAACTGACCGCTCAATTCAGTAGAAGTGACATTTCCGTATGAAAAATGATTTTAACAAAATATTTCCAAGCATGTCCTGGAGCAGGTGGTGGGTTAGAGGCAGTATGTTAACACCAAATGGGAGGGCAGATGCTGGACAGACAGGAGCAGAGGGCACAGGTGCCTTGACACAGCTGAGCATCATCTCTGCCCCTGAGCAGCAGAGAGGTCCCCAAGGCAGACCAGAGGTAGGAAAGCAAAACTGTGCCCCCAGGACAGCAAGGACTGCTGCAGCCCACGCCTGAAGTGCTTTCACAGACCATACAGAGAGTGCAGGGCTGGAACAACCTTGCCAGGCTGCCAGCTGAGAGCAAAGAGCAATGGCAGCGTTTATCCATCCTCTCCCTGCTATTAAACCTTCGCTTCCCTGTGCTCCCAAATGGGATTTGCATTGCTTAACTGAAATACCAATCAGGTAAAGCAGCGCAGCATTCATATGCCAGTTTAGCAACGGTAAGCACCTGCCAGGACTGTCCCTGAGCCATCATGCCCCTGCCAGTGCTGCTGGGCAGAGCTGCTGTGGCAGCTGCCTGCTGCCTCTGCTGCCTTTGATTGCCTCTTCACCTTGTGCCATCCAAAGGCAGTCTTCATTTCAAGTCTGAAGCTCCTCTTAAGGATGCTTCTTTTCCCAGCATGAAAATACCCAGCATGAAGAGATGCCGTGGCTTCCCAAAAGTTGGGCCTTCCCTCCAGTTTAGACCTTGATAGAGATGTAAAAGACTTTCCAATACTTTGAGCAGGTTGCTTTTATATTAGTCCTAGCTTTTCTGCAAGCTAAAGCTACAGACAGGCAAAGAATCTCACCCAGCCCTACATCTCACTGTCTTTCAGCAAATGTTGTAGTGTCTCGAGCATCCTCCCATGTGCTAGCCATGCCATGTCGCTAGCTGACAGCTGCGACTCAGCTGGGAGCATGTCTCCAACTGACACCACCCTGCTTCCTCTCCTGCGCATCCACTCAACTTGCAGCAGTCTCTGCAGCGCTTGAAAAAAATTAAATAAAATAAAAAATAATCAAACCCCTTCAATAGCCAAAAGGGAGACCCAGTTCAGCCTCCGAGGATGCACTGTTGATACACAGTGCGTTCACACAATCAGTCCAGAGAAACAACTCTTCCTCCCCATACTGTGCACAAGAGGCAGACAATCCTGCACTGCCATGCAGACATGGACTTATGTCCAGCACACACCGGCCCAGGACTGAGCTGCAGAGACAACACTTGCTAAAAAGGAGTCAGAGTTATGGCCACACAAACTCCGATGAGCATTTCCACCCACAACCCTGCATACAGGTACATACTCTGCTGTTCAGCTTCACAACTACTTGCAAACTCCATGTCCTATGAAAGGACAGAAGACATGACTATGCATGTACATATATATTTTTAACCTCTGTATATAATTACCAGTCCTTTCTATCCTAGGAAAAAGGTTAAATAGTCTAACTTTCCCCAAAGGAAACTTTATACAATCAACAAGCAGATTAAGGATACTAGGTCCTGCCACATAAGAATGCATATATATATTTCAGCTGCTGGCAATATAAGGTATATACACAGCAAGATTCAACACATCACCTTAAACACCGCTCATCAGGAATGAGCGAGGCACATTTGCCTTCCCTTGCAGTACTTGTCTGAACATCTCCTCCAGGCGGGCACTTCAGCAAACATGACTCTTGACCACATTCTGACTGTGACAATAGCAGCAAGGGACTTAAAAGGAGATGTCAGCTACCAACACTGTGTCATCTGTGACAGCCTCAAAGGATAACTAAAAAGGTCATTCCCTGTCTGATTTGATGTGATGTAAGCTGTATTTCAAAGTCCATCTACAAAGAGACTTCTGGAATGCTGACTGATTCAAAATAGGGTTACTTGCAACGAGAAGGCTAACATGGAAGACTCTGGTGCCTCCTCATATAATCAATACTTGGAAGCATGTGGATGTGGCAGTTTAATTTCTCTACTTTGGCGAGCAATAGATGCTCTAGGAACACCCCCATGGCCTCCCTGTGTGCAAGAAACTTAGCTTGCTCAGCACCATCCTCAGCCAGAACTGCTGCCCCTCCACGCAGCGGGGACATGCAGTATTCTTTCATTTTTCTATATGAAAACCTGCAAAGATTTCCAGTGCCCTTTCCAAACACTCAGTGGCCAGAAGCAGACACTCTGATGAGTCCATGACAAAAGCCACAGAATTATTCAGATGGATGTATCATGGGAAAAGCGCATTCCTCAAACTTGAGAAAATCCTTGCAGCAAGGATAAAAAGATAAAGGAATTAATTTTACTGACAAATTTTCAGACAATTTATTCCTCTACCTTTCTTTTGAATTTTCTCATCAAGTCAAAATTTCACATCTTTGACCTTCCCTAATGAACAACCACATCAACTATTCAAGGCATTTTTATATTTAAGAAAACACTTTTTTCCCCAAAGTCTCTTTTTCCTTCCCACCCGCACCTCATTCAATTCCCAATTAAGGCAACTGCACAGGGAATAAGTGATTTTGTCCTCATTTATCTAAATGCATTAGGCAGTAATGAAACCCGCTCTGCCACAGTGACAGAGAGTGGGAAGCAACCACCAGTGCTACAGAACCACCCGTTCAGATGAAGGATTTTCCAGTGCAGCCTACAGAAAGGGTATCTGCCCACACTCTCCCACAAAATGCTGGATCCTTAGCTGACCTTAGTTAGAGCCAGGTCCATTTCCAACACTGCAGGACACGATGTGGGGTTTTCTACTCTGATTTGCTGCAAGCCATGCTCTGCCCTGCCACTTTGCTGCTATTCTGGGCTGGTATGTACCTCTTCCCCATCCTAGTTTCAGAGCTGTGGTGGTGCCCAGCACTCATTGCTTTGTATCAGGGATTGCCCTAAGCTGCAGCTCAGATGCCAGGAGCTCCCAATTTCTTTTAACCGCCATTGCTGGCTCACTCTCCATTTCAGGAGGCAGAGAGAAGCAGGACAGTAGACTGGAGAGCAGTTCACAAATTACTCTGCCAACTGCGTTCCCCTTCTTTTTTTTATCAACTCTGCAGGACTATTGTGCATTTCTGAAGCTTTGTAGTTTAAAAAAACCCCAAACCTTTCAAGTGGAACAAAGTCTCTCTTTAAAATGAGGACAATGCCAGAGATAATTAGAAGCTAGGGACTGAAATTTCAGGACACTGAGATTTTTGGGGGATTTTTTGGGGGGTAGACATAGATAGCCCAAATCAGAGACCAATTACAAATCCAACCAACTGTTAAGCTGTTGCCAGCTCTCACAGAAAACGTGACAAGAGCCACTGTCTCACCTCGCAGCTGCTGGAAGCAGGTCGTGCTGCTCTCCCCGTCCAGCGTGTGCCGCAGGACCCCGTTGCTCGGCTTGGGTCTCTCGTAGTCCCTCTCGGGAAGCATGGCCTGCTCGCTCTCCCCAGTGTGCTCTGGCCGTGGTGGCAAGGACTGTGGAAACCCGAACATCGGCAGGGACGAGAAGAAGAGTAAGGCACCACACAGCAGGAAGCCTCCCCACCATGCACCAATCCACCGAGGGTCATCCGGGGTAATGTCCAGCTTACCTGCAAGGGTACACACACACATCAGCGGCTTGGCCATGGGGAGGGAAAGACAACAGTGTTCATTATCCTGTAGGCTGGAAGACGGTTGTTGGGGGCTTTGTTGGCTAGTGAGGGGCTCCCAGACACAAGGTGGGGACCCACAGTGCATCCTGCACCCATACTGTGTGAGTCACCAGTGCATAATGACCTCCACATCCAAGAGGTCCTTAGGACAAGCAACCCATCACCTTGTCTATCTAGACGGTACATCCAGCTTCTGCTACACCTTGTAATCAGAGCTTCTCTCTAGTGTCTTTGGCTCTGCCAGCTCTAGGAAGCTGCCATATACCCGTCAGGGTCCCCCATGCTGGCACCGAGGTTTTGGACATCACCGTCCCAGTGTGTCAAACGTGCACACAGAGCTGACATACCTACTGGCACAGAGACCTGCATGGAGAAGCAGCAGCACAGACAACGACACTGCATCTCCATCCTGACTTACCCTTTTTTTTCCAGGAGGTCAATGCTCTCCCTGCTTTGAATTCGCAGCCCTTTTCAGCAAAGAAGAGATGGGTATTTGGGCTGTATGGGCACCTGTGACTGTGTGGAGGGTGAAACGATCCTAATACTGGATAAGAAACCCACCCACTGCATCAAATGGGCTCAGAAACATAGAGAAATCATGAGAAAATGAAGAAAAGCAAAGTAAAAGGCAAGAGTATCCTGTAGGCCATCACTCAGCAG
The DNA here is from genome assembly GCF_964188355.1 of Buteo buteo. NCBI lineage: Eukaryota > Metazoa > Chordata > Aves > Accipitriformes > Accipitridae > Buteo > Buteo buteo. The sequence continues at coordinate 22,294,610 of NC_134183.1, forward strand.
AGATAAGGAAAAAGAAGGCTCTGGAGTCAGTTTGGGGGAATAAATATAACCAGCAGGAGAGAAGAAACTGTGGTTCTAACAGCCGCCTCCCTGCCACAGCTGCTCGGCAAACCGGTGGAGGGTGCCCAGCACCACAGCTGACTCCCAGGGGAGACCCAGGTCTGCATGGCTGGAATAGCAAGCTCCTCTGTTCATGATGTCTGTCTGGTTACTGCCACTCTGAAAAATCTGTCTCAAGTGAGGCAATCAAGTTGTCTCTCAAGCAGAGACGGAAGGAAACTCTTTTATCCTTGGGGAAAATAACAAATAGCTCTCAAATATATATAAAGTTTGAAAAACAGTGTTTTGGAGGGATTGGATTCTTCTGTTATTTCCTCCTTCCTGAAGTACATTTTTTCCAGGTTCTTGGGAACACAGCCACACGAAGAGCCATGTAAACCAAGGTCTTCTTCATATCCCCTTCCTAAAATAGGTCACGTACAGAGGGCAGCACAGCAGTGTGCCCTGGCGTCACACACCTCCTGCCCAAAACAGGGAGCAGGGCAGGGCTCAACCCTCTGGAGCTAGGTCTTCTTGTGCCACCCCGGGCTGCAAGGCAGAGCCAGTTGCAACGTGGAAACTCTTCCCCATAAAAAAATAGATGGAGGCCTTATGTGCCCCAGCCTTCACGTGACAGTGATGGACCAAGGCCAAAGCCAGCTGGATCTGCAGCTGGAAAGTGCCATACACTCCCTATGATCCACTGAGCCACAGCCCCTCCAGGCTTCTCAGGAATAACACTCCACCGTTCTCCTCCATGGCTCCGTATTTGTCTGGGGATTTTTAAGCTGTAAATACGGAGCAATGTCTTACGTTAAAAATGGCTAGATCACATCACATTAACTTTTTTAGCTAGGTCAGCATCTTGCCTCTGATGGTAACCAGCTGCAGATGCCCATAAAGTCCAGAAGAATAAAGTCAACATATACCTGATATTATTCTTGTGATTTGTGACTCAGGGGCTTTCTAAGCTAGATTTGATGTCATGTTCATTTTTTTCTCTTATGAACTTGTCCAATTGTTTCAGAATCCATTTGTAGACTTTTAACACCCTATGGTGAGGAGTTCCACAGCTTCACCTACTGGGAGAAGAAATACCTTCTTCTGCACATTCATATTTTGGAGTAAATTATACTTAATGGTCAAATACGTAACAGGGTTCAAACAAGCTCCTCTGCCTACAGGACCAAGCGAGTCTTTGGCATACCTTTGCTAAAGTCAAGGAATGAAATGGGGCCATGTGGTGTTTGACCAAGCTACAGCTAAAAGTCTCAGCCACCAAAAAAAAGACAGTTTTCCTGCTCATTCAATATTATTTAGATTTCTTCAGCTGCCATATGCATGCAAGACCAAGAAAGGGCAGTAGTACTTTTCCAGATTTGCACAATCCGGTTCTGAGTCTTGCAAGGTTAAACTCCATCCAAACACATCCTGTGAAGGTGTATTTGCAACATCATTGAACTGGAGTGCACCCTCAGAGGGGACAACATCTCTCCAGTAGGTTGAGAGCCTGTGGGATCAGATGGAGCTGAAAACTGTAGAAAAAGCATCTGAACAACTGAGGAAAAAGAGTGAAGCATCAGGTTTGCAGTCTATAGGTAAAGGGCTTGGGGAGCAGCAGAGAACAGCCTATTACACATTGCCCTCTAATGGCAAAGAGCACATAGTGCAGGTAGCAATAAAAGAATTTGCAGATTTTTTCTTAATGAACAGAAAGACAAGCTGCAGACAATTTGCTTTAACCCAACTGCAGAGTCAAGGTGGGCAATAATTAGCACTGCTTTGGGAAAAAGCAATAATGCTGTGGAACTGAATCTGTCCAACCAGACAAGGTCATTCATATAAGGTGCTAGGCACGGATCTTACTGGTGTGCCTCCATCAGAGAGCCTGGACAGTCCTCCCAGGTCCCAGGGATGGCAGCTCTCCAGATTTCATCTTGCCCTCTGGACACACCTCCCCTGGCAAGACTACGTCCACAGCTAGCTGGTGTGCCTGGCCACAATGATACTTTAAGGTGTCCTCTAAGAGCTGGGCTGAAAGTCATCTCGCAGTGGAAAAGCCCATATGAGGGAACAAATTTTAGCTACTACAAATCTGTTATCTATAGGGACAGAGTTGAAAACATCTGAATCCCAGTCATAAAACCCCTCTAAAAGTGACACATATACATAAAAGAGGCACTCAGATGGAATGAGCAGCAGTTTCCAGCTTGTAAGCATCAACATTTTTGTCCTGCTGATACATTAACGTATTTGATTTGAAACCAAACCCAGTTATCCTTACTTGTGTCAATGAAGACAGCATCCACATAGATTTTGGTACAGAATGAGCCCAAGATAAATCCACAGGCTGGTCCAAATACCAGCATTGTGAAGAGGATCCCTACAGGGAGAGAGAAAAGAGAAAATTAGTACTAGGCTCGAGTTATTCATAACAAGTTGTTCTGCTTGTCTCCTGCAAGATGCTATTGCCCTCCTGATCTCAAATAGATAGGGATATGTCTCTATGTCAAATGCTTCAGGCAAAAGAGCACCCTAAATGCTTTTTGCTTTTCCATATCTCTTCAGGAGAAAGAATAGACGGAGCTGTGATAATGCTGAAGTTTTTCTCTTGAGCTGAGAAGACGGTGTGGACGTATACTGTGTTTTGGTTGGCTGGCTTCTCTAAAAGATGTCTTACTCAAAAGCACAAGGTAAAGTAGACCTGCCTTCTCCCCGCAGGGAAGTCTTTACCTTTGCTACCTCCAGCTAAATTCCTGGTAGCCAGGTATATTTTCAGAATTTAGGGCCAGCAAATCTATGAAAGGCAGCGTTGTCACAGACTGCTGGATAAAGTCCTTTACAGAAGTAAGAGCACTTTTCCAAATCTGTGAAGCCCTTATCCCCATCATACCCCCACGCAAATATTCCCCAAGGCACACTGCTCTTCTAACCTCTCGCAACTGCTCACTCCTCCTGCAAAACCTGCATGAAATTGCCAGTGTAATGCTAGGCGAAGAGCTATTGTAAGTGAATTACTTATTTGCTTCAACACAATATTTAGAAGCATTTATTCTCACTCCCATTTTGGCCCTGAAATGGGAATGCTACAGGCACACCGCCAACTCTCAATTATCCTGAGCAGAAAGGCAGAGGGACACAAGGATAATCCAGAAAAAGAAGCAGCAAAGATAACACAAAACATTTGTAAATTAGACAATAGGAACATATTTGGGATAGAAAAACAACAAAAAGTCCCCAAGGACCCTTGTAAATGGCTTTCTGAAGGAAGCATGGGCAGGTCTGAGCAGCATGGAGCAAAGCAGCACCTGCTCGTTCACTCTGGGGCAGAGTGTGGCTGATGGACCCATGTGCACGGTGAGGGGGCAGCTCTTTGGCACTCCCTGCTAGGGATGTGCCAGCCTGCGCTGGCACCAGTCTTGGTGTCGCTGCACTTCAGAAATGTCCCACGAAGGAGCTTATTCGCATCTGGGTGCTTTGCTCACTCTCCTTCGGCAGCGGGGTACAATCCCACATTTCTCCAAATCTCTCTGGGGGTGCTGTCTGGCATCTCGGTGCATTCATAATGGACTTCATCACAGCTATCTCAGCCCTCAAGTTCCTTAACTGGAAACTTTTCATTTCCAAGTTCTCTCTCTGTGCATTTCTCAGGAGTTGGAGAAATGATCAGAGCTGCAAAATATTCCGAGGAGACCACCAGCCCTATGCAAGGCAAACCGCACCTGCTGGACAGCTTAGCCAAGCGGAATAAGCTGGTATGGTCAGAAATAACTTCACCTTCATCTTTAAAATGTAGAGCGCAAACTAATTCCTCCAGGTTTGTGGCACCGTGACTTGGCTGGATTAACAACTAGGTACAAAGCAATGGCGTCTCCAGCCAGCCACTGGCACAGAAACCCACCATGTTAATGCCTTCACAGCCATCACCTACAGAAGCAAGAGGGAGAAACAAAGGTGGTGGGAAGAAAAAAAGTGTGAGGTTGTATAAGCCACAGTAATGAGTCACTGCCATCAGGACAGCAACATAAGCTGCCATCCCTTGCCCCGTCTCAGCTAAGCTCAAAGCTGCGGCAAGGCACTGTGTCGCAGCCCATGCTGCCAGCTTAAATTAGTCCCCGGGGCCTCTGCCCATGATGTCCACACCAGTAGTGGAGCAAGCCATCTCCCCTCCTGCAGTTCCCTTATCCCCGGGCATTGGGTTTGTGTTCCACAATCCAGTAGTAAGTTGAGGAATTTTTGCTCCTCAATCAACAGAGCTGCTTAAGAAGCCCGTGCCTTGCTCCCTGCGGCATCTATAAAGCCTCCCATGGGAGACCCCAGTCCTCAGTTACCTGCAGAAGCACTTCATGGGATGTGAAATGAGGGAAGAGACAGGTCGGGAGAGCAGGGAAAAGGGATTTCTTTTCCCAGCACCATCTCCCTCCTTCCCAGACCAAAGGCCTGCCCCACCTGGAGCTATAAAATTCCCAGTGGCATTTTATAAAATATCCACATCGCATTTTTTTTGGCCACTAGATGGCATCAGCGTCTGTCATTCATCCCACAAGTGCCATGTGGAGCAGGCTGGGGGACAGAGCAGCCCACCCAGCTCCCCAAACACCATCATGTTACTGGAGGTCCTACAGCCCCGGGAGGATCGCGCTGATGGCAGGGTGCTGTCTTCACCCATGTATCTGCCATACCCACAATCAGATTGTGCCCTTTGGCTGTTTGCATGCAGGAAATCGCAGATTTTAGAACAAACCGTTCTAAAACTGTTGAGTTTTTAGTCAAAGAGTTTAAACAGACAGCATCTAGCACAGGAATAGCCATGACTACTAGTCTGATGAACAAGCCGGCAATCAAAGATCTGGTTTATCTTTGATGGCTGAACATTAACCATGAATTTCTATGTAATTACGGTCAAGCATGCATGGACACAGTGGCCCTCCCACCGGTTGAAGCAGCGCCTGGGGCAAACAGCCCATGTTTCGGGTGAGGAGCCCTAGGATTTCAGCAGGAGTCACCACATTGTTCTGCTCTTACTTCCTTACCCTAGGAGGAGTACTGGGAAGGAAAACCCAGGCAGACCTGAGTAACTTCTCTTTCCCAGTCCCGGATCCCCAGCCCAGAGGGCACCAGCAGAGAAACCTGCTCCTCCAGAGCTGCCCGAGGGTTCACGTCTGCAGGGATGACCCCCTCCGAGGGGAGGTTGCTGCGGGCACCAAAGCACCCCAGGCTGTGACAGGTTCCCACAGGCACCAAGGAGCCAACGGGGCTGCTGAACTGCTGTGCCATGGCCCCGGTGGGACCTGTGTGCTCAAGCAAAAGGACTGTGTGGCCGACAGTCAGCTGCTTCCAGGGCACCCACAACCCAGAACAGGGCAGCTCTGCAGCTCTGGGCACCGCAGGGCTGGTTTAACACCTTGAGGACAAGATGAATCAGGCATGGCCTGCTCTCCACAGGCAGCAGGCACTTGTTTTCCTTTTTTTTAATTTTTCTTTTTAAACCTGTTGCCGGTTGATAATTTTCTGTAAGTGACAGAATTGGAGAACTGGGAACACCTCAAAATTGTCATTTGGCACCGATGCAGGCTCACACAGCTAAGCAGGCAGAAGGACAAGGACCAGTTCTAACCCTCTAGACAACACCTTTGGATGTACCGGTGTTGGGTTGAAGAGGGACAGAAGTTTGTCCCGTGATGGTCTTCAAACCACAGGCAGGGTTGTCAGACCGTGTGCATACAGGCAAAGCCAAAGAACTGAAATGTGTTTCACGGAGCAAAGGGTAAGATAAAGAACGTGGAAAAAGATTATCCTTCACCAAAAAACCCCAGGCAATATTTTCCCTTTTTTCCAAAGCAGAATGGAGCAGGAACTTTTTGCTAGTGATCCATCAGCAGCAGGGAGATGCTTGCAGAGGCAGTTAGCTCAAACAAAAAGCAAATGTCACGAAAGCTGTGCCCAGTGCAGGTACATGCACCAGCACCTGTGACAGGTGAATGCTGCCCCTCCTCACACTATTCACATTGCATGGCAAACTACCACTTCAGAAACAAGCCGTGGCCTCAGTTATTAAAATACCACTTTTTGTATATCCTGGCAGCTGCAAGCTGGAAGGCATTATTTGCTCTGCAATGTCCTCGCTAGAGGGCAATGTGGGATAGAGCATCCACTGAACAGGGAAACAGGTATCTAAGATCTTACAATAAGATATTGAATTATTATTCACCTCTAGCTTAAGAAACCCTCATGTTAATTTGTCCTAAAATCAAGAAAACTGGCTCACCCCATGCCATTTTTGTTAACTTTTTTTGAGACTCCAACAAAATCCTATCATTGCAGTGATGGTATTTTACACTTTGTCTCACAAATCAAGCAGGTTTTGGAAAAACCTAAAGCAGGGATTGTCATGATGGATAGTCTAGGGCCTGTACAGAGCCGGACCATGCTCAAGGATCAACAGAGCACACCACTGGGCACAAGAACTAGGCTATTAGGCATTGGGATAGTGCCTGTGGTTGAACGCTTATGTGGAATTGAGGGCTCAAGGGGAAATTACCCAAGTTAGAATTTGCTTAAGACATCCTTCCTCTTTCGAGAAATTCTGCACGATTGCTAGTCACCCTCGTTATTAGGAAAACACTTTCCACATCATCCACCTAGTCATGCAACCACAAAGCTGCTGCTTAGTAGAAAAGGTCTAACAAAACCCTTTTTCCCAATCCTGGGGTTGCTGCTAAGGATAAAGATGTGCTAAACTTGCAGATGGCTTTAACACCACTTCTAGGTCTTTTCCCATGTTTTCCTCTAACTTTTACATCAGCCTGATTTGGTAGAGCTAGAGGGCACTACTACTAGGAGCGAACAGATCACAGGTCTAATCCTGGCTCTGTCAGTCTCTTGCAAAACTCCCACTGGTGGCAACATAACTGGTGATCAGTATGGGATACTGCAGCCTCTTCCCTTTCATTCTCAGCTTAAAATTTATTTCTATTGCTCAGAGCAGTACATTCAGTAACAAACATCCTCCTCGGGAGGAGGAAGGGAAAACATCCAATACTGCCCTGGAAACAAATGCTTCTTGCTCTGCAGGGCTGGCTGAGCCTCTTCAAAGGGCCTGTGCTTGGTCCTGCATCCAACATTTCGAGGAGGAGCAGGGCATGTCCCCAGTGTAGTTAGCCCTACAAAGACCAGTGAGAAGTAGGATGAGAAAGGTTTCTCCTTTATGCAATTTCATGGTTTTTTTTATTTTTAATCTTAGAATTATTTTTTAAAATTCCTTCCAAATTATGGCAATTCTTAGAAATAAGTCAAGAGCTGTGAATTAAAAAAACAAAATTACCTTGTTTTGGGACAACTCAAACTTTGTTTTGATAACTCGCAAATACTTCTTTTCGGTTTGGGCCCTTTTAAAACACAATTACATTTTATTTTGAAAACAGCTAATCATTTTCAGCTTTCTCACTCTATCCCTTGCACCACTCTCTCTGCCTCCAAAAAGGCAGGGAGAAAAAAAAAAAGCAGCAAACCAGGCTGGACTGTGAAATCAGAAGTATTTCCCTCCCCATCTTTTCAAATGGAACAATTTGCCAAATTCTACTTTGTCCTGCCAACTAACAGACATTTTCCAGGGGCTGAGGAAAGAACTGGGACAGAGGGGAGTATTAGATCTGACATTTTGTGATGGGATTTTATCACTAGTAAGGCCCAGGACTGATAATGCTGTTTTCCATTAAAGCAAAAGAAGGAGCAGCAGCAGGTACCACTACATCGGTGGAAGACTGTGGCACAGAGATGCTCAGTCATGCAAAATGCACAAGAACGAAGTTGCAAAGACAGGGATAAAGGATGTTAATATTCAGTAATAAAGAGCTGTCCCTTGGTGATCCAAGTTGCTTTCCAGCAGCAACAGGATCCCGAAACACAAGCAAACTCATGTTTTTCGCAGTGTGAAGCGGGCAACGCATCAACTCTATCTCTGTAACAAATTAACTGGGGACAGTAACTCCCAGCAGAAACCCTCCTGGCTGGAAGTAAGACATGGAGGGAGACACAGCAAGGCTTGCCAGCCTCACCAAGGCGTAGAGAGGAGGCATCACAGGTACAGCTCGCCGGGGAATAAGAGCAGGTTCAGCTCACAATCATAGGCTGAGAAAGAAAACATGGGCAGCTAAAGGACACCAAATCACTTCACTTCAAAGCCTCAGCCCCACCGGGGACTGAGGACACAAGGTAATTTATTTTGGAGAGCTGCCACAAGCATCACGCGAAGGTGAGCTGAGTAGATGAGACAGGAGGAGGAAAAGCAGCATTTTCCACGGTGGGACAGCACGCAGGGCTATCAGAGCAGGAGCCATTCCTCTTACTGAAGCCACAGACATTTCCCATCACGCCCCCATTTCTACTTTCCAATCCCCTTCTGATATGGTGTTTCTTACGTCTGCCCTCTTCTACCTGCAGGCTTCATTTCTTTACATGAAACCCTGAGGCAAAATGGTCAGGAGTCTGGATTTTGTTTTCCTTTATAAAGGAATTAATGCACTTTGTAAGGGGATTTAGTGAATAGTGGTGGGAATGTCAGAAGTACCCTATAATGTGGAGAAATGAGAAAATGAAAAAGTCATGTTCGGCTGTCATCTTGTCCTATCTCACATTCCTCCTAAGTCCTGATATGAAGCATTACAGCATCTGCCATTTATCTTGCCCAATAATAGATTATGCAATAATGTATAACAGCAGGATACATATTTGTGACTTACACCACACAATGTTTAGATACAAGTTAAGGCCTACTGCAGGAACATATCTGAATCGAGCTCTTTGGCTTCAAAGGAACTGGCCCAGGAACACAGGTCAAGGTGCTAAACCAAGAATTTATCCCCAAAGACGTTGAAGGCTTTTGTTCTTGTCTGCCTCAATATCAAACTGGTCCAAACATCAAATATCCCAGCCAAGAGTCAATGCCACTTCCAAGTTACCAGCACGGCAACCTTCTTCATGCCTTTGCTCTGTGCATTGGGTGCCACGTGTCCAACGTTCAACTCAAAGCCCAGCTTTTGGAGACACGCGATTCGGCAAGCATCTCAGCTTGGTACCCAAGTATCCACCTAGCACTGCAGACCCATCTCACAGCTCTGCACAGGCATCCTGCTGCCAGGACTGAACTGTTACTCATATTTGTGCTAGCCAGTTTAAAGCCTACCTTGAGCACACCTTCCTGAACTCCAGTAACCAGTGCAAGCACACCCTGATCCCACAGGTTACCAACCTTCCTGACCTTACCAAGTGGCAGACTGAGATGTGATTGAGAAGCACTCACTTTGGAGAGCTGGGGGAGAGAAAAAAGGATGGGAGCTTACACCAAGAAACATCAACATTTCCCCAGTGTTCCCAGCTGCACGATGGAGCAGGGTATGGAGCTGAATTACAGTCCCCATGGCCCCTGCTCACTTACTTCTTCCCAAAGCCCCCCTGTTGAAACAGCCCTGCTGCCAGCCCCAAGAGCCAGCATCAGCAAGAGAAGTCACACTCCAACTGTTCCCAAAATGAGAATTTATTTGATGCTGAGAGGAAAGAGATCTGTTTGTGATGCAGTTTGGAAAAGTTCAGATAGATACAAAGCCCCCCCCTGCAAAGCGACCCTCTACCAATAAATCCCTGGGAAACACTATTAGAATTGTCTCCAGGGACTTGCAATCACATTTAAAGTTTGCTCGAGTTATCCAGACCCTTCTGAAAAATACTGCTTACTATTTTCACAGCAACCTGGGTCACTCTTCTAGGAAGGGATGGGTCCAAGGTGCACATGCACAGACTGCATTGCTCCAGTCTGTTCCTCCACAGGTTTGTAGGCAGTTGATGTGCTTGACCACCTGGGAGTTAAATAACCTCTACAACATGCCTTGAAACTCTAGCAAAGCAGCGACACTTCCAAGCTGATCCATAAAGCCAGGGCCCGGATGCCCAAAGCATCTTTACTGCTATTAGCTGTGAAGCAGCTGAATATGGACCATCAACAGTGAATTACACAGCATTTCCCAACCATGGGCAACCCTGGTGTTTCAAAGAATCACATTTTATTTATCCACGGAGATGTCACTGGTATCTACTGAGCTTACAGTCCCCTTCCTCAAGCCAGGCTGCTCCCGCCTTGGCATTTCCATTAAATTAGACTGCACAAGGCTGTGCACTGAGCTCCCAAGGAGCAGCACACCTTCAGCAAAGCATATGGACAAAGCAATGCCTGTTCCCTCCTGCACCATCTCAAGGGACAGCTTTGGTGGGCAAAAAGCTGATCAGTTTGGAATATGTGGGAAACACTCTCCACTGCAAAGCTAGCACTGTCTTTGCATCAAGTAACTACATTCCCATGGAGGAATGGATCGGGGAGTGAAATGTGATCTCTGTCAAGGATGACAGTGACCAGGTGGTTCAGCGACCATCACAAAATGAACGTATGGGGCACACAGAGGAGGGCAGAGCACACACATGTGCTCCCATGGCCCTGGGGATGATGCTGTGGACATGGGACAGCATCCTGCCAGAGAAGTCATCCCCAGTCCCCGGCCTGTTGCAGGAGCAAGCTCTTTCTAAAAGCACAAAGGGAGCTGGCTTTACAAAGCACCAGATAATCTCAAAACCCTGCTTGTCCCACATTTCCTGCTGCGTGGAGGATGGGGCAGGCCAGCGCAAAGGGATTACTGGAATAGTGTAATTTGTGCGCTCTGCAACCTGCCCTTAAAGAGACACCACCCCAGCACAGCCCGCAGGAACCAAAGACATACTGGTACAGGATGGAGATGCTGTATTTTCCTGCACACAAGGTACTGGCCCTCAAGGGCTTGGGATAAAAGCTTTTGCACTCACACCCAGTGGGCAGAGACGGGTTTTCTCCGATTTCTATCAGTTGACTTAACCTCAAAAACGCACAGTAAGGGTAGGGGGAGGCTCTTTCCTTGCCAGATGGCTTCTTCCAGCAACAAAACCTGCTGGAGTCATCCAGTGCTGCCCCTCTTCCCCAGCAGACAGTGTGCCCACAAGCCATCCTGTTCCCACGCGGGCACAGGGATGCCTGCATTCCCGCAGAACCCAGCAACAACACTCAGCCCCCAGTGCCTCCTTCCCAGCTTTCCTGGAGACAGCTTTCCTCATTTACCATGGAAAGACATCAATTTTTCTGCTGCTCAACTCCTTGTCTACACAACCAGCTGCCCATCACCACCTCTTGCTCCCTTATCACTCGTGCTTATTTGCACCGCTGCGATTGACTGTAGGAAACTTGAATAGGTGGCGTTGGACCAACGGCATGTTTTGATTCGTTCTGCTTCCTCAGTGCAACCACTGAAGCGAAGGGAATGTTCAAACAATCCCGACAGATGTTTCCAAGTGCCTGCAGCTGTCGATTAATGAGGAGCAACTTTGGGATAATTCACTTTAATGTTTAGTCTTTGTTCTGATGGGGATCAAAGCGGTCCCAGTCCTGTATTGGTATGAGATGGGGTGGGGAGGAGGTAAGAGGTTGGGAGCTTTCTCCCTTTGGTACAGTAGCACACATTTTATTTATTACTTTTGCTTTCAGGAGCTCAAAAGAGTAGAGCCCTCAGATGGGGATATCTATTTAGGGTTGCTCAAGGGATGCCAAAGACTGGGAAGGATGTCCTGGTACTGCTGAGGTAGAGAGAGACTGAATTCCCTGCTCAGTCATGACCTTCCCAAGGACTGTTCGCTGCATCTCATAATTTTTCCACCTTTTAACAAAGGCCAGTCCCTCCTTGTGAAGTGTTGCAAGATGCATGAATATTATGCAGTGCTTTAGTAATCAGGGATACAAAATGTGTTACAACAAACATCTGAATTTTGGTTCTGAGCTCTTCTCATTGATTCCACCTAACAGCTTGTTGCCTGCATTTGTGTGTGCAATACACCACCTGGAAAAAAGAACCGACAGCACTGTCCTGAGACATCCTATTTCTCACTGTTGGACCTGCAGCTGCTTTTGGCCAGTGAAACAGCTCCAGCAAGCAGCAACCCTGCAAAGCAGAAGTGTTGGACTGAATCTGACTTCTCCCATTTCCATGGGACCACTTGTGATGGGAAGCCCATAGAGGGGTTCAGTATTTGATTGCCCTGCCTTTAGCCAGTGAAATAAATTATTACCTAGTTTGTAATCAGGCAGCCTTGGACATCTCCCATCAGCTTCTTCCCCTTTTCTACTATCAAACTTTTCCATCAATTTACCAAACCACTGTCTGCAGCCTGTAAAATCAGCTCCTGCTTCATGAAGATTTATTTTTTTAATGCAAGCTACTCACCACTGTATGGAAATGCTGCAGAACAACTTATTTAGACCTGTGTCTAATAAGACTTAATGGCTGTATCTAAAGCTGGTTGGGGGGGGGGTTCACTAACTTATCAAAAGGCACAAAAAAAATGCACCCACGCTACAGATATAACAAACTTTTAATGTGATTCTTGCAGGGCTGCAGAGAGAGCTCATGGAGGTGGCCTTTCTTCACAGCACGTTCTTTGTTCTGGCCTATATTTATCATTCAGATGTTAATCCCTAAAGAGGTTGCTAGGACTTGAAGATATGTTACATAGAGGTTTCTCCCGAGACTACCAGTGTCCCTTTAAATATTGATTTCCATCAGAATTCAGATTTCTCCAAGGAAATGTCTGCTGACTTTGAGATGAAATCTGATTCCTATAAGCAGGTATCTTGCCCGGTGAATTACCCTGCATTTTCAATTATTACCAAGCCTTAAGTTTGTTTTATCAGCAAATCCCTGTCCCCAGCACTATCAAGGCTACATTTGAAAGGATCAATGTTATACCAACAACTGACAGTCCCAGGAGATTCTGATACACACACATAATGTTTGCAGAGCAGCACAAAAAGTGATTGGACTTTTGCATTAGGGGCACAAGCTCAGCGTCCAGCCCCGAATTTTCCATAATGTCTAGGTGCAATTCTGACAGCTCAAAACCACACCCATTAGCTGGCTTGTGCCCTCATTCTGATAAGCACAGAAATAAAGAAAACCCAAGCAAAACCAACCAAAACCCCAGCCCAGCCCCCTATTTGTATTGGCCTTTAAGTCACTGCTTTGCTCAGCTGCTGAAATAGGATCACCAACAAGATTGCAGAGAAACAAATCACGCAATGACAAAAGCTCCACAACCCTCAAAATTGCATTTGCAAGCAAACCAAAAATTAAAGTAGCCAATCTGGGAGCTCTGCAAGGTAAACTACAGGGGTGCTCCCACTACAAAAGTCTTGGGATTACTTTGGTCCCACCAGTTGACACTGGGAGCAAACTGTTCCCCAATCCTGAACAGTTTTCCTCCTTAGCATCCCAGTACCCTTCCAGGCAGTGGGAGGGACTGCTTGCTGCATTTCTCTCCTTACTAATGGGAAGCTGGAGAAGAAATTTGCTTATGCTAATCAAACACTGGCACCAGTCATACGAGACTAATCCACTAGCAATCTCCATTAGTCTCTGCATATTTAACTAAAGCAGTGAACACTCATGGAGGATTATGAACGCAGTGGTATTGTTGTAGCAGTGTTTTCCTACTTAAGCTGCAATCACTCTGACGCCCTGTCTCCTAATATTTACATACACTCTACATATAAACAACCTGCAGAATCGCATCAGTCCATGCAAGCATCCTGGTCAGACACCCTGCCTACAAAACCACACGCACCACGTAGTGATTTAATACATCTCCCTGCACCGTACAATGCTGTCTCCATTACTCTGCCAAAATACTTATGTTCATGGTGGTTATTTATATAAAGCAGCATCCTTGAAGGTATACACATTGCTTAATGCTCATAAAAGATACATCTCTTCCTCCAAAGGATTTACAGGTAGTTTGAATGTATTGCAAGAGATTAGAGACTCAGGCTGGGTTAGGCAAACTAGAGAGCTTAAGAGTCCAGTTTTCCGTCACTTTCTGCAAAAGGCAAACAAAGAAAGAAAGAAACAAAAAACCCCACCAAAACCCATGCCCTGTCCAGTCAGGTGTATCACAAAAAGCCATTGCTGAGCAATCTCTGAAATGTAAGGACAAGTCACTTGCTCCACCTACCCTGCTGGCTCACATTCTTGTCCCCAAAATTTGCTTGTTATCACATGAGAAGAAGCCAACTCAGTTTAAGAAGCGGGTGTAGCGGGTGTAAGAACATACCTAACTATAGCGTACAAATCCAGGGCAGGCTATATACACCCTGATACACGAGCCCACAAGACACCGATTCCACACCTACAATGTATGGTGCAAATATGCCAGCCATAGCTGTGGGCTTGAACTAGCGATTTCTGCCTTTTAAGCAAATTTTCTCCGTGCTAATTACCTTGGGAAGCAGCCACCAAAGAAACTCTGAAAGAAAAAAAATATGCTTAAAAGCCAAGTACACTTTTTTAAAGGGTTTAAGTCGCATGCCTGTGAGCTATGTTCATCTCCTCCCAGCCGTTAAACACAAACACCTGTTTTACCAAATCTGTGGTGCCACTTTAGCTAAAGGCAGACAGATTTCCTTGTGTTATTTCCCAGGAATTGTGCCAACAATAGGTTAGTATGGAAATGCACTTCCAGGGCACTTTTCCCTCTCTACAGGACTGCAATTCTCTGAGTTTGCTGACCAATTTCTCATTTAACACTGGGTGGTTTTGATCCTACATAGGAGTATAGGGATACATTAGACAACTGCACAAAATCCGTCCCATCTCTCTGTCCCCTGCTTGGGCAAGCTGTCTACCCCACCTGCAAGCACAATCTGAGGTTCTTGCACATTTTTATCTCCATCACTTGAATTCTGTAACAGCCAGCACCCCCCATCCTCCTTATATGCTAAAATACACTAGGAAAAAAACTCAACAGATCATACGACCGAGAGTACAATGAGCTATTCACACATACAGGGTAAATCTCAGAGCCTGAAAAATGTGAATTTTGGCATTTGTCAGTTTGGAGGTTGGTGTAACACTGCCTTCCTTTTTTATTTATTTTTTTTTTTAAGCTGTGCACTGAGTTCAGCACAGATGTAACACATTTGTTTGAGGATAAGGCTGCCAGGACCACCTCCCACTCACTTTAACCTTGGTCTTGGGGATATTCCTTTCCCATCCTACATACCTTAAAAGAGAAAAAGTCGAGTTCCATTTCTAACTGACATTTTATGTCAATACAGACAGCTTGCTGCTTTTCTAAGCAATGATGCCATCAGGAAGAAAAGTTCAGCTCTGTTTCCTCCCTATTGGACCTCCTCCATGCCAGCCTTGACATTTGAAAGGCTTTTCTCTGCAGAACTCCCCACTCCTTCCCACCTCTCGCCTGACAGCAGCAGAGGACCACTGCTGCCTTTCCAGTCCTTTTAATGCTTCTAATTTAGTGTTTGCCAGTTCTTCCTTGTACTGACAGCACCTGGGATTTCAAGGTCTTCTCTCTGAGCATCAGCTAGAGAAGGTATTTTCCAAGGTCAGAGGACACAGACTCATTCAGTCTGTGGTGAATGGTGCTCAATACCCCAACAGCCTGCAGCTCCCCAAATTCCCCTCTCCTCCCAGCTCAAGCTGTTACACACATATACATGTGTAGTTCTCCATCCCAAACACAGCACCTGCAACGGAATCCATATCCCTGAAACACAGGACGAAAATTCGTATTCCTGCTGTTCAGGCACTTCTGTGCTAAGGAAAACCTCCCATTGCCCTGCAGTCCCTATCACCCCTGCGCCAGGGCTGCCAGCTCAGCTGACATCTCCCTGGGAACATTAGCTGTTCTAATTTTTGTTTTTTCCCCTCCTTTGTTTCATGTTTTTTCAAAAAGTCTGGGAGGAAAAACTCAGGACAATTAAAGAGCAACATAATATATGGTTTACTCCTCTGCAAAGGAAAGCAGGAAGAAGAGAGTGGCCGAAAAGCAACAGTTTCCCAAGAACTGTCTGGGCAACCCCTTGTCCTCCCAAAAGTCATCAGCAGAACTCTCACTTTTAGCAAAACCAGTTCTCACATCTTTTGTGATGTCTCTTCAAATCTCCCTTTGCCTAGCTGCTGCTCAGGTAGAGACTATGCGGAGTGATGGAGGATGACTCACAGGCACCTAGTACTGGGTAAGCCCATCCTAAATTCCTGAAGCTTGGAGAGGCCGGGGAATCACCGGTGACGTCAGGCAAGTTGCTGGGAACCTAGTGCTGATAACAGTTATCTGTATGAACCATTTAGGAAAGTGCTTCACTTCCCTCTGCTGAATAGATTTAATCTAGTCTAGTAATGGCTGAGCCGTCAGGAAGGAAAGGAAATTAAAAACAAAACCTCTGTTGTTCTGCTTCCTCATATTGCAAACGCCATTAGAAAAAAGTATTTGCTCTTGACAATAGTCATTCTTTGCACTGACCCAAATCTCACTGAAGTTTATGAGAACTCTTGCACTGACCTTAACTGGCTTTGGATCAAATCTACCGTTTGCTTCTTACAGAGGACGGCCAGACATTTAGGGTGCTAGCCTGGGACCTGCCAGACTTTTACTAGTGAGCAGCCATGGCTTGATGCCAGGATCCTTGCACCTCTTTCCACCCATCTCCTCCCTCCGAGGTCCCTCGCTGCAGGGGCTGCTCAGCCCTTGGCCATGCACGGGTCACAGCTCCACCTGCTGCGCGGGCACAGCGGCCAGAGTCTGCTGAGGTCTCCCCATACCATCTGCATGGATCGCTGTGCGCAGTGCGGGGTTGTGGCTCCAGATGTGCTTTGCTTCATGGCAATCTTACTTCTCAACAGGCTCTATGCAGACTTCTCAGCAGGAGAAGTTTGGGAAGTCTTAATAGATACTATTTATGGGTGGGACAGCACTATGCTCCCACAAAACATTTCAGAGGAGACAGTGGGGCTGGCCCTGTCTGACAATCCCCTCCAAATATCCCCTCCACTCACCCCATGTGCTGAAGTCTGAGGGATGCCAGATGCTAGTCTGGGGGATGGGGAGGCTGGCTGGATGCAGGATAATCCCCCAATCTAAGATTACTTCCAATATAATTTCTAGCAGTCGGTTGCATTATAAGCACAAACCCTGGAGGCTGGATCCAGAGGACTATGTTCCTGATAGAATGTTATTCAGCATTTCATGCCTAGTGCCCAGCCTTCCCTCCACTTCCCAAAATTACAGGCCACGTGGGCATTTTCCTAAAGTTTCTTACAAGTCAGAAGCCATGGGGAACTACCAGCCTCTCCAGTGCTGCTTTCATAAGAATATTTTCCTTTGTGCCAAGGAGGACCCTGTCCATGAAGAGTCTCTTTCTCCCCAGGGGAGAGAACAGCTGCTGCTATCATTATGGGCTAGTCTCCCTTAATTAAGCATCCACAACCACAGCTGAAAGATAAAAACAAAGCCCTTTTCCAGCCCTCCAGGAGAGGGATAGGATGGAGGCTCTGGAAGAAGACAGCAATTCTCTCCCACAGTAGACCTAGGATTGCCTTTTAAGTTTGGAAGTGAATTAAAAGCACCTGAATATCCCATTTAAAACCAAATGCATCAGAATGGCCCAGTTAAAGGTCTTCTGTGGGAGGTAGCCCTTGCCTGAGGGAAGCAACCCTAGTGGGCCAAGTAGGATGCATATAGGAAGGTGCATGATAGCCTCTTGTTACCGAAACAGGACCTTCAAAATTGTTCCTGTACTCCTCCTCTCCTCGGGTGCTCAGCGACCTTTCAGGAGCTGGTGTGGTTCTGCAAGGTCACTCTCCTGGAAGTAATAATGGCTTAGTGATAATTGCCCAATTTCCACTTTGTTCAGAGATGTCCACCTCTGGATTTGCTACTTTTTGATGGGGTTTGTGTTTTCAAGAGGGTGGAGGTGCAGGTTTGTTTGGGTTTTTTTGCTAGTTGGTTTGGTTAAAAAAAAAAAAAAAAATTAATACAAGCCCCTTAATTCCCAAACCTTCAGCTTCAAGCTGCTTTTCTTTGTAAGCATCCCTTCATCCTGGTTAGACAAAAAAGGGGTTGCACCCAACCGAGTAACTGCAAGTGTCTCAGAGTAGTATTCCTAAAGTCACTCTGGTAGTGTCACTCACTAGCTCCTGCCCATCTCCAACATGGCTCTATTAATGAATTCATGGGGACTCTCTCATTTCTCTGACTGTTTATTGCCCTGCTTCCAGCAATCACCTCCTGGAAGAAGTTAACCCCTTAAGACTGCATAGGTAAGCACTCAGAAAATGAAACTAGTTTCAGACAACTGAACTATTCTGGCTGGACCTGAGCTGGATTAAGAGGTTTACAGAGCTTGTTACCACCCATATGCTGCAAGTCCTGCCAGCCAAACTGCCAGTGCTGGCATTTCCAAGCCCAGTCCTGCAAAGCAATTCAAGTTAAGATACTCACACTTTTAAAATAATCCAGCTGAAAGAACTGCTACAGGGAGGAATCCTACAGAGCATGTGACAGCAGGCTGGAAACAGCAATTGCCAAACCAGCAGATAGAGCCGCCTGCTTCTTATATCATCATTTCATAAGGTTTATCTTTATTGCAAAGTCCTGGTAAGTGAAATTGGTCAGAAAGCCTTTGACAGACCACTGTGCCAATGGAAAAATGCAGCGGATGAAGTCAGGAGGCTTTATGAGACTATGGCTGCTTATCTTTATTTTCATTTTCAGGAGGGGGAAAAAAAAGGACAGGATGTTGAAAATGCTCCTCCTCAGAATTTCAAAATGGAACACGTTATTATTTGGGGGTTTGAAAAAACATTGTCACTTTTATGTGATTAATTTTCATATTGAATACTATATAGCCATATAAAAAAATGAAGAGGTAATAAAAACACTGATGTTTCAGACATTTTTCTCAAAATATTCTGTTGTGGAAAATTTCAAAATTTGCCACATTTCCTCCATGAAGAGGAATGAAGACCCATTCCATGAAAACTCAATACCTTGCAGGAAGCAGAGCCGCTGTCTCCCGCCCTGCTCCGGTGAGCGCCAAGCCCTGCAGGATCTCACTTGGCTGGCCCGTGCAAACTGCCACATGTTTCAGCTGGTGTGGCTTTGGATGATGATCCACTTTTATTATTTTTGGCAGTTTGTCGTATTCTTTTGGACAGTAATTACATTTTCCAGGGCAGGCTTTCTGCCAGAGCTCAAAACGATGACCAACAGGCCCTTTTTAACCACCTGCTATGATTTCAGCCTTGATTAGTTATTAATGTGCTGTTGAAACCCATTGCAAGAACCATCCTTTCTGCTTATGTTACCAGCCTGGCTTCAGGGAGAGGTAGGCTTGAAAGGAGAACAGGGAAATGCCATAAGCAACAAAGACAGAAATTTGAAAGGTCTGAAACTGTAGAGATTTTGTACAATGGTACTTGCCTTTGTGAATATTCAGGCTGCACCAGCCTTGTCCCCGCTGTTCCCACATCAGCTGGGATTGAGCAGCTTTGATATGATATGAGCAAACCCGATGCTAACAATGGCCAAAAACGGAAATAAAACTTCTTGTAAAAATCTGGGGTCTTTTCCACCTGCCAAGTATCAAGCTCCCATTTTCTTCTTGTGCTCTAGCTGGCTCCAGGGGATGAGACAGGCTTGAAAGCACTGGGTTTCTGCAGGTGTATGCGTGCCTTCTGACTACCTCCTCCTAACAAACATTGGCTTCATGGACTCATTTATATCTGACAGAGAGTAGTGGTCTTAAACATCCTAAATTCTTATCACTGGCATGAATATGTGGTCATGGAGAACAGCAGTAGCTCTGTGCTAGCTCCAAAGGTCAAGTAGCAACAGCCTGGCCACAGATGCTGTCTGTATTTATAGGTATTGTAGATACTTATTATGTGGTATCACAGCGAGATCTCAAAGCACAGTCAGAAGTTCATCTGTGGGTTGGCAGACATAGCAAGCTTGCCTTGGCAGGAGAACAGGTCTTTCAGTCCAAACAAAGCCTCTAATTTCCTCCATCCTCTAATTTCTACCCTCTAATTTTTACCATCTCCTAGTTCCCTAAAAAGAAACGATGGTTCCTGACACAGGGGGATCAAGCCTTGCACGAAGAAGACTCACTCTCTCTCTTGCTGAAGGGAAGTAAGAGGCTCCTGTCACTGCCTATCACGCTCTTCAGGTGTTTTCTTCACTAAACCAGAGAAGACAGAGGATTGAGGCACCAAGAGCCTAAGGGATATGATCAAGGATATTCCCAGCGTTTTAGGGAACCAGGATCCTAATCCTACATCTCTTTTCTCCAGCACTATCAAGAGATGCTCAGATTCCACATTAGATACTTTACAGTCTGCCCTGATGGGTCCCTTCTCATAGTTTGTGCAGTCTCCCATTGAAGTGTATGTCCTTCTCCTTTTAATAAGCATCAGGTCTTAATTTTACCTTCAGCCATCAAGCACAGAAACAAGTCAAGAGCTTGGCACACATCACAGGCAGAAAGGACACAGACGCCCAACACCTTCACAAAACTGCAGTCCCAAAGCAAGTAATCACAATTACAGTCAGTATGAATCTCTATTCTCCACAGGTACCAAGTTTTAAAGGTAATATGACTAACAACATTGCTGATGTTCTGCACAGGAGCTAAAACCCAGCAACTTATCCCAATTTAGGACCACTCAAATGGCAGATTTTTTCTGTAGACTTGGTCATGAGTATATACTGTCCAGGCTGTATTAAGCTCCCTGACACCTCTTGCATTCCTTCAAAGCCATCAGGATTTCTCCAGCCAGGCTTTCCACAGCATCTTCCCAGCCTCTCAGGCTGCAGCTGGCAGACTGCTAGGGCTGGTTTGCAGGTTCCCTCTGAGTAGACCTCAATAAAGTTACCCACAGGATCTTGATAAAAATTAATGTGATACTCTGCCATATGTCACCAAATCCGCATCCTGCAGGGGATATGATATATGAGAATTACAAACTTAGTTTTGTGGTAAAGCATCACCAATGAAATGGCCATCTCAGGGGAACATTCTGCCTTCGCTTTCACTCTGTTCTCCCAGAATGTTTTTATTATTAAAGCTAGCAATATGTTTAAAAGGATCCAGAGTGGACACATAGAAAGCACTCGGTATTTATTGTGATCATTTCTGCTTTGCAAAGCAGGCATACGTCTGCCAGAAAGTGCTGTGCTTTGCCTCTGTCAGTGTAACCTGAACTGTGGGGAGGAGAAGGGGACTAGGTTTTTTACATTATCCTGTTGGCACTCTTTTTTCTCAGTGAAGCTGCAACTCTAAAAGCAGTTAAAGTTAGTTCCTCTCATCACTTTTTTCCTTTACATGGTCAAA
This sequence comes from Buteo buteo, assembly GCF_964188355.1. Classification (NCBI taxonomy): domain Eukaryota; kingdom Metazoa; phylum Chordata; class Aves; order Accipitriformes; family Accipitridae; genus Buteo; species Buteo buteo. Next base: position 22,315,902 of record NC_134183.1, read on the forward strand.
TCCACAAATTAATCAGGTTAAGTCTATTCCATGGAGATAAACACCTACAAACATTGTGGTGGTTCCTCAGTGCACGCAGTGTCACCAGAAGTAAAGCACACAACTCCCAGCTTTAGAGGCTTAGGTTTCTCTCTGGGAAGTTTGGCAAAGAGGTTCAGCAAAAAAAAAAGATTTCTCTGTCCCTGTGGAAATACTTCCTTTAGTCCAACGTCGAGACAAATCATCAGACCTTGTGATTTTTTTTGCTAAAAGAAACATTCCCAAAATGCTTCACTGAAATTATTGAAGCATTATGCATTGATAGAGGGGAAAAATAGCTACCTAGAGTTTGTTTCATCTCATTATTACATTATATTAAAAAAATCTTTTGCCTCCATCCAAATGACATGATGTTTACAAATTCTGTTGAATATTTGGACAAATTTGATGCAATCCTGCAAAACACCTCAATTTGAATGAATCAACCTTACAGGAAATCACCAGTGAGAAGAGTCCAGCAGACACAACCTAGCAATCACCCTGCAAGTTTTACTGTGCAAACATGATGTGTCTTCTTTTCCTGGCTGAAAGGTGCAGGGATGACCAAGGGGGTTTCTGATCTGAAAATGACCTTTATGAACATCCTCAAACATGGAGGCTGTAGCATAAAGTTTTAATCATTTCATCATTGCATTTGGGCAAGATTATGCACAAGACTGCAGCAGGGCATGTGTCTAAAGAAAATTACCTGGGCACTGAAATCATGGACTGTATTCGTCTCCAGTGCACTAATTGAAGCCTTCAGGCAAATTATTATACCTTTCCATTTAGGAAAGAGAAAAGTTTTCTTTCCTGCTGAATGACCATTAACCATGTAATACTAATAGGGGATAGTAGCCATTCGGAATGATAACTGAAGTGTGTGTCACGAAGGACAGTTTGGCAATATGCAATTTGCAGAGTCCAAACAGATTAGAGTCCATTTATTTCATGACTACAGGAAAGTGTATCGCTGCTCAGCAGTATCACAGCAAAGCTGTGTTGGGTCACATCTACTTTATCACCATCCTATCACTGTTCCTCCTGGCTTTTGTAAGGGGATAAGTTTCAGATGTCCACATGTACAATTTTACTATGCAAAACTGAGCATTTATGCTCATTGTTAATATTGAACTAGGGAACTAGAGAAAAGGAAGATAGGAAAAAAGTGTACTTGACGTTGTGTTGTGTGTGAAAACTACTATTCCTTTCAACGGCAGGTGCTGTAATACAAAAAAAGGTGCTGACTGACACAGTCTGAAATTAAAAAACCCTTCTGGGGACACATAGATCTATGATGCTGTTTATAAAGGGTCCTTCATCCATCCTGAAGTGACAACACTACACAAGCGCTGCTGCAAAAGGTATGTTTAATCCTGCCTTTTGACTGCTCACTAGCACTGATCCTGCTTTCTGCATGCTGCTTGATAAGAAACGTGCTGCAACCACCCCATTTAGCAATGGCAGGCAGCGAACAAAGCCCCAGCCCCTGAACCACTGCTTTGTGCCATTTCTTCTCCACCATGGCCTGCAAAGGAAAGCGCTTGTTGTCCTGTCACAGCAAGAGAAGATAATGTGGAGGAAAAACAGGTCACCTCTTGGTGCGCAGAGGAGACAAGCTTTTCCACAAACCTTTATAGCTCTTTAATATGGACACTGGAAATAATTCTGGGCTTGCACAGAAGTGTCAGAGGTAGAGAAACGTTTTAATGTGTTTGAAAGGGGGGGAAAGGAGCTTGATGAGAGATATCCTGCATACCACCGATACAACACCTACGGATCTCCTCACCTGCCCCTGGAGATGGGCACTGAAAGCCCATCCCTTTGCATGGGTGAGCTTGCTTTCATATCACTGTTCTCACAACTTTTGTCATGGGTGAGTATGAGATCTGAAAAACCCTTCAGGATGAGCAACTGCACTTCCAAACCTCCCGGATGTTCTCAAGCCAGCACTTGCAGAAAAAATTCCCAGTGAGGACTATTTTTTTGTTTTGTTTTGTTTTATTACCGTGATCAAAAATACCTAACCTCCCCTATGCCAAACATGTACTTCATAACCTGCCAAAGGAAAAAGAGGCAGCATTACCATTCCTAACCCAGGCATCAGAGTATTCCTCCCTCACCTGCCTCCAGGAGACCACATATCAATTCCTTCCCTTGCCAGGAGTACTGGTACCACTCCCTGTCTGATCCCAAGTTTCATATGTGACTATTCCTGAATTGGAACCAAGCCACAGATCCCCAAACTTCTGCTCAACTCATACACTGGCTCAGGATCTGGATTTTGTAGCTCCGGAAGCAAACTGAGAGAAAAAAAAAAAAAAGGTAGCAGCAGCAGTAAGAAAAATCACATTTGTTGCATACTAAAAATCTACCCCTTTCACTAACAAGTGCTTCTCTGAATGCAGAGGTTCTCAGACACATCTACATAAGAGGCTTGAGTGAGCTTAGCTCTCGGGAATATGTGTCCCGCCAGACCCAAATCACAGTGCTATGATGTCACAGCCAACAGCAGCTCAACTTCCAAGACTTGCCTTTTTTGCACCAAAATAGCAGTTAAGCCTGAACAGGAAGTTCTGAAATATTCATAATGATGGAATTAGAGGTAACACTTAATCCTCATTACTCACTATTGGTATTTATGCAGCATACTTTCTGGCTTGTGAATAATCCAGAGGCAGAAGGCAAAAGAAGTTAATATATGTGAACAAGGTACTGTCATTTCAGAAAAGTAACTTCGTGCTGCCTATGGGCCCCGTGTAATCTTTGTGGGCGGAGGGAATGCGAGTTCCTCTCCCTTTACCTGTCATTGTAAGAAAAAGTAGAGCTGGCATGAATAAAGAAGAGAGCAGATAGTTCCATATTCTGTTTCCAGCTACCTGGAGCCATATTCACAGTATAGGAGTTGCACTGAAACTTCCCTGCCTATTTAAGGACAGGTTAGTAGCTGGTTCTCCATGTCCACACCACCATGTCTGCCCAACAGCAGTAACAAATGGTGCTGTAAGACTTGAGCCACAGACAAATAGGCCCTTTCAAGTGCAGCCGTGCCCCCTTTTCACTTCTCATTATTTCTTTTGCAAGCAGTAAGGGCAGGCCAGCTGCCTAAGCCATTGATGCAAAGGTATTCTACCTCATTCGAGTCAAGAGGAACCAGATTAGCAGAGACCTGTTTATACCACTCATGGTCACCTGGCTCATTTTGGTTTAGGGAGGAATCAGATGAGCAACTCTGCCTGTCGGGTTCAAGGGCCAGTATCTCCTAAATAACAGCTAGAGGAATATGCCAGCTAGAGGAATAAACTGCAGCTGACACAGCAGAGGCTATGAAAGGTCACATCTCTGTGGCCTCAGTTTAGTAATAACACTCATTTCAGGGACTGCACATACCACAGTCCTTGATCTCAAAAAAGCTCAAAATATTGCCTTTCTTCCCTCTGAAGACAGAAGAAACTGAGCCAAATATACCTGCCTCACTTCCCACTGCTGGCAAACGACAGAGGAGATGATAGAAGCCAAGCTTTCTGGGCTCCCCCCAGCACTCCATCACCAAACATCTCATCTCACACATGTTGTGCCAGGTACCACGTTACTGTCCTTTTTGGCTGTGCTGCATCTCCCCTTTGCTTCTCCTACAAGGACAGGAGAGCAGCAGCCAAGCTGAGGATCCATCTGTCCCCATCACACAGACTTCCTCACCCTCCAGCCATGCTCTCTTCTCTCCCCTGGATGAAAGCTCCCGTTTCATCCCACTGTTGTGACAAAGGCATCTCACTTCCACTCAACACACTAAAGCCCTTCAAGAATGGACGCTGCCGCATTCTGATAAAGACAGCAAGCACCAGGATTTTGAGCAGAAGCTTTGAGTTTGCCATCTAAGGCATCAGCCAGCCAGGGTGTCAGCCTGCCGAGCGGTGATGGAAAGTCAGGTCATCCACAGAGGCTCTGTACCAATACAAAAAGGCCTAAAAAATGGACTGCCAACTAATAAAGCCCTTCAAAACATTGCAGGGAAAGCATTTTTCCTTCTTATTCTTAGGAGTATAAAGATTCATGTTTCAGTGCTGTCACTGGACACCCTGTAAATGAGGACACATTGGGTACCACCGGATACTTCACAGGTTCTGCAAGTCATCTCAGTGATGGGGTGACAAGGGCACAAGTTCAGGATATTGTCACCACAGACAGGGCTGTGACAAAGTTGTGACTACAGCACAGTTGCTCCAGCTGGCTTCCAGCCTGCCAGTGCTTGTATCCCTGCTCTTGCAGCCTGCAAAGGGTCACAAAACTGATCTCCAAAGCAAAATAAATGGTGAAAGTAAAACCTGGCTCTCAGCTTGTGAGGTTCTTGCATGCATCAGGCAAGTTTAAAAGCAGTTCAGCTACCCACCACGTTGCAGAGCAGTCTCTATCCTAAAATGACAGGTGGTGTAGGTCAATGCTCAGGTATCTCCATCTAGTTGTGGAATGCTTTACAGACGTGGGACAGCAGACAATGTGACAGGCCTCTAGTTTGTGCAGAGCATGCTGCAATGTAGCAGAGAAAGAAGAAAAGAAGATTCACTCATCAACATGGAAGAGTGTCGAACTGCCAGAGCCTGTCCTTCCCACCACTGGATTCTGCCCTGTGGAGACAGAGATGTGCAACCACAGAATAAAGCAGGATTTCCACCTCTGACATAAAAAAAAAAAAAGAGCAAAAAGCCTGCTGCTTACTCACAGCTCCTTTGTACCATCCCTGTCATGTGGGCAGCAAAAGCTGATTGCAGATTGCTAACAGTAGTTGCCACTGCCATCTTCAAAATTGCCATTTGCAACTGATTAATTAATGCTGCTTGGGTACAGACTGTAATGTTGATTAAGCTAAGGGGGAATTTTAGAAAGCAATTCTGATGAGTGCTACAAGGCACTAGAAGGGGCTGAACGTGGCTGTCTTTCCCCTCCACAAGCAGTGAAAACAAACAAACAAGTAAAGTATAGACCTGAACAAAATGGGTCCTAGTACATTTTTAAACAGATTGCATTTGGTTAATTTCAAATAAATGCTATGCAATTTAATTTCCAGGGCTAGAGGCAAGAATAATACAGCCCTGCTGTGTTGTCTTCATCTGTCTTCTAATAAACTGATTAGAGCCCAACACGTTAAAGCCCTGTGCACCATTATCTATTATTCAGGTCCCTAAAAGATGTTAATTAACCCACATGTTCTGAGAAGCTCCATTGTAACACATACAATGGGGAGCCACATGGCACAGTCAAAGCACGTGTTGCTTACTCGTTTTGACTTAATTACATGGGCATGATGCCAAGGTGGTTCTGGAGGAAAAAATATAGTATTCCGGAGACAATGTCCAGATGCACACATCAGTTTACAGTCCATTATTTTATGAGGAAAAAAACCCAAATAAATCCACCTTTCTCTGTTCTTACACAACAACAACAACAAAATCTAGCTTAGTCAGAACTAGGTTATGTCAGGCAAATCTAACACTAAACAAGATAGGTTTGGGTTCAAAAAGCAGCACTCAAAGAGTTGATCCTGCCATGCAGGAAGATCTGAAAAACAAGTGCTTTTTAGGTTGAAATGCAAACTACAAACTAAAGCAATTGTAGAAGGAGATGAATGCGGTTTTGACTCAGCTCTTGGTCCCTCAGCCATTGAGAAAGGAGAGGAAAGACTAAGAACAAGAAACCTCTTTGTCAGCTCCTGCAGCCATGGCACATGCATGCCCATTGCAGATGAAGATTCTGAAGAAGATGCATTACCCAGACCTCCACCAGGCATACACAAAATAAAATCTTTCAGAGGTTCAGCACAAAATAAAATCTTTCAGATATCAAAGTTAAGTACACTTAGTGATGACAAAAGACTCCTCTAAGACTACAGAATTATCTCTCCCCAGATTGCAAGGCATGGGAGTACATGATAACTGCAAGAATTATGTTACTATTTGAACATGATAAAGTAACATGTGTTGAACCAAAACCACTGAGCCACAGCTGTTTGCGCTGAAAATTATTTTTCTTCCTAAAATCTAATACTGAGGTAGACACTTTGTACGGAAAACTTGGGGTCAAGTTTTGAAAGTTGGCAAAGTTGTAAGCACTAAAACCAACGCAGTGCAAAGGGATGCAATCAGCTGGTAATGCTGCTTGCTTCGTCTCCAACACTGCAGGGCCCAGGTTGAACAAGCCATCAGGTAGACCACTGAACCCCCTGTAAAACCTGAAGTACTTGAACGATGTCTTTTAAACCAGTCATCAAACATAGAGGTAAAGTCAATGCAAACCAAGAAGGTTTCTGAACCGATGGTGACTGGTTTCGCAGCGTGGAGTCTCTAGTCTATGCAGTGTGCAGCTTGTGCTGCCGTGATGAGAAAGCATGGACTGAGTAAGTACGTGCTGAGCATCCACGTACGGCATGGGTTAAAATACATTACCTGTGGAACTGAGATGATGAATATCAACATAAATGACTTACAGCTGTTAACTGATTTGGGGCCAGTCCCACCACTACCAGAGATAAGCACACATCACCCCTACAATAGATCAAACAGGATGAAAGCCAGCACCTCTCTCTTTTGCAAAGCTCTTCCTTTTTCTTTTTTTACAACATTTTCAAAAGAAAACAAAAGGAAAAAAACCCACAAACCCAGCCTTTTCTTACACGACTCCAAGGATCAGGGGCAAGAGGAGCACAGCAATCCCTGGTAAGAACTGGCCCTCCTTCTGCGACTGCACTCCAAGTAACGCAGCAGGGTTTGGCTAGGAGCACCCATACTCTTGTTTAACGGAGTCACAGAACACAACTGACAGCAAATGAGCTCAAACCACCCTTCTGCAGCCAGGCACCTGGCTCAGAGCTCCCTGATAAGGGCAGGACTTTGCTCTGGGGCAGGAACTGACTCTGTCCCCCAGGACCTTCGTGTTCTGTCTCTCTGCCATAAATCTAAGCCAACTCCATAAATCTGCTAACATAAACTCCTGGTGGGTGTCATGCAAACATGACACGTGCAACTGGAGGTTTGGAGAGAGCCTTCCTCCTCATTCATCTCCTAGCACTGCTGGTATTTTTTTTAAAAGCTGTTTAAGAGCTGCTAGATCTGCCAAGCGTGCATGTCAGCCAGCACAACAAACTGTGCTGTGCCTTTGGGAGCACATTACTTTGTGTGTTATACTTTATGGCTATACAAGACCTTTGTGATGGGGTTTCAGATGTCTCTGGTGTCAGGATTTTGTACTTAAATGCAGAAGGACAATTTGTTCCTTGTTCTCAGAAAGAAGGAACTTGAAGATGTGACAAAATTTGTATTAGAATTTAATGTTAAATAAAAAAATCTGAAAGGGTTACTTAACTCAAGCTGTCCTTAAGCCCTTGTGTGTTGTAGGGAACCAAGTATCAGGGACAAGTTATCCCATGTATATTTATCACAGATTTCATACCTTTCCTCACACACATGGAAATTTGGAGAGTTTGGCAGTTTGAGGTTCCCTTCCATTTATCCCATTGAATCAAAGATTTTTCTTTACCCATGCAGCTCCTGCTTTCCCTAATACAAATGTCAAGCTCTCCCTGTGCTTCCTCTGAAGCCTCAGTAGTGCAGCCTTTACAGATGGACCACCGGACTGGAAAGAACATGGGTTTGACCCCTCCTTTTTTAAAAATAAAAAAAAAGGAAAAAATGCAGAAGAACTTGGTAGTTGCTGAAATATCTACTTGGCAACATAGAAAGTACCCATCCAAGGTTTATTCTGCTGGTTTAGAACTGCAAACGCCGAGCAGGTCCCCAGATGGCAAGGGAACACCGCTAGCCGAGCACCAGCATCACCAGGATTTTATTGCATCTTATGTCAACCCTTCTGCACATCCACCCAGCAATTTCTACCGCTGACAATGGCAGTATTTTTATGATCAACCAGTATCAATGCAGATGCCATTAATATGTCTGTGTATATCAGTGTAAGTAATAGTGCAGTGTTAATTGAATGGCTCGGTGTTCATTTCATCACACATTAACACTGCTGAAAGTTATATAATTCAGTTTCCAGGGAACATTTTACCGTATACCATAAACTACCTCAAGAAAGAAAAGCAAAGACAAAGCAAATCAGAAGATCAGAAGGCTGAAAGCTCCTAGCAGCTTCTCCCCTTTTGGAGGGCTGTTATTTCATCAGCTTTTATTTCCATTATTTATCATGTGGAAGTAACTGTGCTGTTTCAGTTGCTGTAGCTTAAAATGTAATAAAATATGGTTGTGACACAACAATACCTGGATCCTCCAGCCAAACCCTGCATTTCAGTGTCAGGATGTACAAAATATTAATCATTTGGTGCAGCTGCTGCCGCCTTTGTGAACAGAGCATATATTTCACTGCACCCTGGCACATCTCTTCTCCTGAGGGCTTTTATTAAAAAGAGCCTGTGAGTTACTGAACTGTAAGGTTTGCAAGCCAGAAATTTGACCCAATATCCAGGATCATAATGCTCTTGGAAAATATTTAAATCAATGAGCAGACCCAGACCCTTAAATCATGGCAAAATAACACCCGACACACCATTATACAACAAATCTTTTTTAAGAAGAGGCGGCTGATAAAGCTTAGCTCCTGGCATCATTTGCAATGTTTTGTAACCAAGGAGGCCAGGTTCCTACTTATGGATTAGGTCAACAGAGTCAGAAAACATTTGGGCTGATGAACCCTTTCTTAGGCTTTATCTCTGGGTAGTGAGTTTTGCAACACTTCAGTTAAGGACAGTATTAGCACAATGCAACTGTGCAGTAATAACACGTGCTTTGCTTGGAGGGGAACGCCGAAGGGAAATCTCCTCTGACATTGCTGACCATACACCCAGACTGCCGAGAACAGGTCAAGGCTCTGCTCTTGCCTTGGCCCGGCACAGTGGTAGGAGCCCCGCAGAAGTGTGGCTCCAGCTCCTTGGGGCTTCACAGCTTTCAGACCAAGCTCATCTGTCTGTTCAGCCCAGACTTTAAGAAAAAGGAATACAGAAACACAAAGGAGGGTAGGAACATTTCTTTTGGCTGCAGTGTCAGTCCTGATGAGAACTGGGTCATTAAAGAACAGCTATTTCTGCCATTATATCTAATTACAAAAAGGAATCAGTCTCTAAAAATAAAGCTTCAAGTGCCTGAACTATATTAAAGGCAGATAATTAACAATCAAATAGAAGAGGCCATCTTCCCCATCATGTTGAGTCCGAGTCTCCCACTGAGACGTATCATTCAAGTGTATCGCTAACACGGCAGCCCCATGCAAAGGACAACAGCCACAGCTCCTGACTGATGATGCCAATATACAGCAACCTCTTTCTCAGAGCTTTTGAAAAAAAGAATGCCATAGCACTTCTTTATTTTTCGCTGCTGAAGGAAACTTGTCTGCATTGAATTCACAGATACAACTGACCCACGAATTGGCCAAATACCTGTTATCTCTCTCCAGCTCAGATGCATCCCCTCTATTTAGACACATAAGCAATGCATCTAATTTATAGATACTCCATCCTCCAAAGACTGAGAAACATGCTCAGAGGCAATTTGGTCCACCTGAGACACAAACCATCCTCTGGCAATGCCTACCTCTTTCTACAGGCTCCACAATCAGCCTTCTATCTCTGAAAAAAGTGCCAGACGTTGAGACTGTCCCTCCAGATGAGGATGTCTCAGGGCCACCCTTCATCCCAACATTAGCTGGGACCACCAAGGCAAGCTTCCTGGTGGATGTCAGGAGCAAAACACCTTTGGAACAAGAAGGTGGGAAACAGGGTGCAAGATTGCACAGCCAGTGATGGGCAGAGCCTCAAAGCTCGTTTGATGTACGTAAACATGCCAAAGATGAGACGTATCTTTGATGCACTTGGAATTGCAAAGCTGGAGTCTCACAAAAATAATCTTGTTCATGGTACATCTTGTTCTTCCTATTTCTGAATGTGATGGGAACACTGCAAGAACAGCCTCTGCCATCGTAGAGTAGCATATTGTATTCCCAGGCCGCACAGCAACAGAAAAGCAGAAGTGAATGGAGCAAAAAAAAGCGTATCACTTCGGCATTATTACCCTCAAAAAGACTCTATGTTTAAAAAAAAAGGTCCAAATTGCCTAAAATGCCATGTGAAAGTTTTTCATGCCCATTTTATCATCAGAGCAGTTATCTTGAGGACACTTTCATGGAGAGGACCTAAAAGCTAAATCAGATTTGAGAAATTAATCCACGTTGGGGTGAATACTGTCCCTCTCCTCCTCTTCTCCAGAAGAGCGTGGATGCAATTTATCTGTGCAAACCCAAGAGAGAAGGCAAAGAGAACTGGAGGGAGAGATCCAGCCCAGCTGTGATGAAGGAGGGGCATCAAACACATCAGGAAGAGCAAAACAGCATCCAGCCACTGATGGGGTAGTTTTTTCCCAAACCTGAGAGAGAGCACAAAGTTAAAAGCTGTGTCTGCTGCCTTCTTCCCTGCTCCTTCTCCACAGCACTTTCCTAGACTATTATCTCTTGCTCGTTAAAAAAGACTACAGCTATTAAAAAAAAGACAGAGTTGATAGCACCTTTGGGGGATTCATATAAGGCCAAAAGGGACCATTATGAACATACACCAGACAGCCTGCACAAACCCCAAGAACCTCATCTAGCAATTTCTACATCACCCCAGAGCATCTGTTTGAGCTATGGCACTTCTTTTAGATGAACATCTAGGTCTGGACTGAGAGATTTCCTATGACAGAGAATTGTACAGTAAATTGTTTCAATGGTTAATTAAATATATTAACCAATATAAAAACCTGCATCCCTTATTTCCTATCTGAACATGCCCAACCACTAGACCTTGTCTGGCCAACTCCTGCTCAGCCAAAAGACCTCCTGCTATTGGATATTTGGCTTATTAAAATAATTTGTTGGGTGCTTGTATACCACCGTAATAGGCTATATAGAACATGAGATTAAAAAAGGCAGGAGATGCAACAACACAGACACATGCATACCTACCGAGCTGGAATACACGGATTTAAACCCGGCATTTGCCAGCCCTCCCTGCCCTTGTCCCAAGCCGCTGGCCAGGCATGCAGCAACGGGGGAGCAATGCCAGCAATCAGCTTCAATATAAACAACGCTCCAGCTCAACACAAGTTCCTTTATGGGGCTTAATAGCACTTCATAAAATCTATTAAGTAACTTTGGGAGCCTTTGTGCTGCTGCTTTCAAGCTCCCTCTCTGGAGGCAGCGGGGGACCCCCACCTCTGCGGCTGGGAGGTGTGAATGCTCTGAAGCATGGCTAAGCTGTTTGCTTATGCCACTGGTTACAGGGCTAAAAGAAGCATTCGCTTTCTGTGTAGGCATTGCCCTCCCTCAGGTAGTGACAGAATGAGGCAGGGCAAGCCAGCTCATAGCATCAGTTCAGGAGAAGTTTCTATTGTGCTCTGCCCATTGCTTACTGGTGACATGAGACAAGTTGCTTCAGCTCTTTGTGCCTCAGTTTCCCTCACCATTAAACCGAGGTGAAGATCTGGTGATGAACTATGTAAGACATGGGTATTACCACCAGTCAAGTGAGGAAAAGGCAGTGTACTTGAGCCCAACATTCGCTCCTTCAACATGATCAAAACTATGCACAAAAGAATGGTCAAAGTTCCCTTGAATGCTACCATTCTGGTCTCCCTCTTCATCCACCCCTTTCCCAGCCACACTCTGCTCTTCACTTCTCTGGGCCAGGCTGTTACCTAGGCATTTAAGAGCATTTGGATGAAAAACCCAGGCAGCGAGCAGACTTGATGGGGAACAGACACTTATAGTCCTACAAGCTGCTCAAGATGACCAAGCCCTGGGGTCAGAGTGTGAGCATACTAAGATACACTCTTAGGAAAGATGGCAAGGATGAATCAGATAAAGACTTAAAGTGAGAAGAACCAGCTGTAGAAAACCCTCAAGCAGAGATGTCCGGGCAGATCATGCTATTTGTGACAGCAGCTTTTTCAGCCTGTTGTTCAGATTCTGTTTGAACCATCCTCTCCCTCCCTTAGAGGATCATTATCTTACACCCTCCTCTCTCACTTTTAGCCCAACTCCTTTCATTATTCTCTACCTCCTTCTCACACACACTGCTCACCTGCCTGTGTATCACAACCCTCCCCGCTCTGTGTTTATCATGTCTATTCAGATCCCAACTCTACAAAGATGCTCATTACGTCACACCTGCAAAGACTTCGTTTGCCAGACTTTCAAAAGCTTACAAGTGGGATTAAATAGCATCTAGTAGATAGTGAGTTGCAGGAATCAGCAAGTTTTTCACACAGGGCCATTCAGGGTAATTACTAATCACACATTCATTGCAGATGCAACCTTTTCTGACCCAATTCTCAATAGGCAACATCTGTCTGCCTGCAAAAACGTGCATCATTGTGCTACAACTCTTGTATATGTAAAAAGGAGCTGTTCTGTACAAAAAGCCCCCTTTTTCCTCAGAAATCTTTCTGCAGATTGGATGGGTTTTGCGACTCTCTCACACTGCCTTCCTTCCCTTGCCAACAGCCAAGGAACTTACCTCACTTGCCATTGCACCTCTTCATGGCCATGGGCTGTCCTGTCCCACGCTTCACTGTTTAACGAAAACTTGCCCTTATTGTCTACGGGATGCTCTTTCCTGGTCCTAAGAAGCAGGAGTGTCAGGGCTGTTGCTGGGGCTGAAAGCTCTTGAGGGTGGGGAAGAAGCAGGGAAGGGTTGTGTGGCATCCAATCCTTTCTATTACTCTCCAAACATCTCACAGCTCCAGCCAAGCTGGTCTGTCTAACTACCTGCTAATCCAAATTTGCTCACTGCTCACAGGTTAGCTGACTCCTCTGAGAGTGGTACTAAGGCATGCTGAAAGAAAGATGAAACTAATAGATACCCATTTTGTCACTGGTTAACCCGGTGCAATTACCACAAAGTTCATGTTCCATAATAGGCAACAAGCTCTTAACAAAGCGATGTTGTACAGGAGGTTCCTGTAGATCACAGCTGGGAGCACGGCTGAGAGCTCGGAAGCACTCCTGGTTAAAAATAGGACAGTACATGGAAGAGGTAGGATTTGTAACTTCTAAAAATAGCCTTCCTTAAAAAGATGCTTTTTACCTTGCTCACACGTCACATGTGCATCAGGCCTCTTGGCTAGTACCAGTAGCTGTATCAGGATTTTTGCCTGGTTCCAACTTATTATTTCAGAAATATATAATCCTAACTCACAAATGAAGAAAAAATAGTATTTACCATAATGACTCATTTTGAGAAACACATTCACAAATGCTCCCTTCCCCCTACCAGGAGCCACATTCCAGGACCATGTGAGCAAGAAAACACAGTTGCAGTCTCCAAATAACACAAGCTCTGCTTATTTAACAATTTTGGCAAGCCTCTGTTTCCTGATTCACTGTTTCAGATTTGCAGTAACAGAAGTGAGAGATTACAGAGCAGGTTCGCGTGGAGGCCGAGATAAATGTAGGTCGACCAAACTGAATTTCCTATGAAGTGTAGGAGAGCAGCGTTGTCACACCATAATGGTCTCCAGCTGTTAACGCCACCAAAATACACAGCTAACGTTTACAATACATGCGTATAGTGCGTAAAAGCACGTACAAAGCTGGCTCCTCTGACAGGAGGTCTACAGGGCAGAGTCACTAACGCAGGACTGAGCATTTATAGAAAGCAGAGAGAGCGATCACTTGGTGACACTGCTTACATGGGTCTGTTCCTGCTACATTACTACCTCAACTAAATCATATTGGGATGAGGAGGATTAAATTAAATGATTCTCCAAAATCCTGCTTTCTTCTATTGCTCTGCCAGCATCCCTGCTAAACTCATTAATGCATAGCATCGAAGTTGTTATTCCACAGGGACAAGGAAAACCCAAACTGTACTGCTGGGGAGAGAGAAGGGGGTGGCAATATGATCCAGCAGATGCAGCAAAGGACTAGCAATGGAGCTGCTGTTCCCAGCCCTGCCACTGGCCTACAGTGCATCACTGTGCAAGGAAGTCTGCCTTTTTGTGCTCTGATTTCCTGATCTCCAAAGTCAGGCTTCTCTGTTAAGATTTTTAAGATCCATGCATGTTCAAGAGCTACACTGGTTTCTGCTAAAATAAGGGCAACAAAGGCTCAGGGCCAATAAAGAACCAGGGACCACCTGAGCAAAATGGGTAAGTTAGTGGAATTCCTCCAGTTTTTCATTTGTCCATAACAACCAACAAGCCATGATGCTGACAGGTTGCCACAGGACTCTTAACAGCAGCTGGTAAAAATTACAGGTTTGGTTTTTCCCTTGATTTGGGCATAATGAGGGAAGAGCACTGAATGTATCAATCTATTTTTAAGCCAATGCAGTAAGCAGCACTGTCTGAGAAAAGTGCTGGGCATTACATATTTTCAAAAGGAAAAGATGCCTCAGTTTGGACTATTGAAAGGGTATTGCCTTTCTCTCAGTGGGCTCCACAGCCCTGACTGGAAGACTGGTGCAATTCCACAAAACACAAGGTAGAAAGGCCAAAGTCAAGGTAACCAGAATTAGGTGTCTTTCAAAACACCAGTCTAAAGACTCTTTTCATAGGAGCTTTGACAGCCTTTGGCAGAATAGGAAGGAAAGAGAAATACAAGCATTTCTTTCTCTTCTACATCCTGGGCTGGCTACATTTATAATGCCACAGAAGCTGTTGACAGGGTGGTTCAAATGTCATAGTAGCAACACCTGAAAAAGCCTTAAATTTCTCAACAGACTCCTTCAAGCGATACACAATGATAAACTATGTACAGTATGATACAGCTGCTGTGTAACCAGGACTCAAGGTTTGCACTCCAGGTAGACAAGAGATGCATTTGCACTATTTCTACCCCCACAGGTTAATTAATCATAAAGCACTGACATATGACGGGCAGCTTTCCTGCTATGTAATGTCCTGGCGCACTGGTTACCAGTCTGGCAGACCAGTTTCTAGCTTTTGATGTTACAACTTTGTCCAAGAGCTGACAGGTTATTCAGCAACAACAAATGGGGGAGGCCTGAGGAAGACATCTGCAAACAAGCCTGCTCTGGCATTATGCTGGAAAAAAAGCAGAGCTATCAACTTGACACTACTGTGGGTGGAGAAATCTAGCAATTCCTCTATCCTATATAATAAACTGAAAGAATCAGAAGGAATTTGAAGTGGCTGAAGGAAAGAATTGCTTATTCCTGGGATATGGGTATAATTGAGGCCCCATGTTTGTATTTCAAGGTGGAAAAAAACAGAACAGGCAAGCATGTTGTACTGTACCTGTAAGCAGAAACACCTATTGCATCTCATCAGATTCACCACTGAAACAGAAGTGACCATGAGGCATTAATCTCCAGTACAGTGTAAAAAGCAGCAAGAAGGTTTCTGTATTCTGTTTTCTTTACTTATAGCAACAGGCTAGTGTTTGGGCAAGCAGCTCTGGCACCATGTGAATCCGTGGCCTTCCTGTATGTGCAAAGGCACTGAAAGAGAGGAATTTATTAAAGGATACAGTGACATGCCTTTGATACATCAAAAGCTAGGCTGTCTGCCTCTCCGAACAACTGAGTCATAATCACAAAGGAAACTCTTCTGAAGTTTATTTCTTCTCTAATTTGCATCTTGTTTTCTTGCTCCTCTTTTGTATCTTGTGCTTTGAAAGCACATTTCCCTGCCAGCAGCAAAGCAGAGCCCAGGAGGTGAGAAATCTCCCTCCCACCATTGCAAGGACTCCTCACTCGCTGCCTATATGTCTTCTAACGCTTGGGCTGACCCTACTCACCTGCAGGAAGGGGAGAGCTCCCTCTCAGAGCTCACCCATCGCCTGCCTGGAAGGGCTCTGGAGAGACCTCCATTCCCTATGTTGCACCCCAACACCTGGAAATAAATTGTGCTTCATCAGAAGGAAAAAACTATAGATACTTGCTGTCGATTCACACCCACCCCATTGCAATGAATGCATGCTCCTGCACTTTCCTTAGCCTAGTTTCTATGAGTACGACTGGCCTAATGCAAACTTTGCAGCTGGCTACGACTGCAGAGCCTCAACAGCTACTTTGAGCTCAACTACCTGACCATGATGGAACATCGTATTCTTGGGCTACAGTCCCTGCATTTGATTGGAAAGAACAATAGTACATTTAATAGTCAAGACATTTGCTGAGTAAGGGCAGCTAGATACAGGTCTATGAGCAAGTTTTACATTTATCTAACATCCTTTATGCAGTGTAACGGAAGAACATTACAATTTCCAACATCTCTCTAAGCCAGAATTTGTTTCCACTTTTGCTCTTTCCAAGGGAACATGTTGCAGCTCTGAGCATATCAGGGTGGTCCCACTCTACACCCATACCCTTGTAGGGTTCAGTGACTGTGGCCTCCTAGGACATGGTTTAAAACACATTTATTGTTTTGTGAAGGGATTTTAAATACAACAGCATCTCATGCTGCCAAATTCCAGGGGAAAAAATGCAACGGACAGGCATAATTTTTCAATGTCTCTGCTACTGCAGGCCTCTTTTTGAACCTAGAACTCATTTTTAGGGGAAGTCTATTAAAACAACTAGAGGACCATGACTAAAAGATGCTTTCGTCATACATTCAGAGCACTGTCTGCAGTGCCAGTTATGCCCGGCAGGAGTTACTACTCTGACCTTCACACTTCTCCTTCAAGGGGCAACACATAAGCTGGACAGAGCTGTATCCACACCTCCAAGTTCAGTGGGTGACCTTATTATTCAGCAGAACTGACAGCTCCAAAATTATGCAAAGTTTTTGCATGGGAAAGACAGATTTATCAAGTTCCTGGCATCCGTAGCAACGGCTCCATGGCTACAGCCTATATATCTAACCCTAAATGCAAAAAGAAAGGAAAAAAAGGGATTTCAAGGTCAAAACATTGTGTTTCATTTTCTCATGAATAACGCAAAAGCAGCAGTATGAAATCTTGCCTTCTGCCCCAATCATAGTTTCTCAGTCATCAGAATTCTAGTGGTGTCTTCCCATCTCTCTCCGACTCTCATAGGTAGATACTTGACAATTCAGTAAACTAAACTGAAATGAAGGCTCAACAGAGCACAAAATTTGAGGCTAGTTGCAGCCTTTGAACCAGACCATTATGATATTTTGGGTCAGTGAGTAGGAAAACAAGTTGGGATAGAGAAATGTCAAAGTGTAAAACTGTCAGAAAAAAAAATATGTCAGAAACAATATACTTTCATTCCTCCCTGAAGATGACTGTGTTTGTGGTACAATACAAAACTCATTTTACACACCAGAGATCCATAAAGTCCTTTCAGATGGAATGGCAGCAACTGATATCTCGCTCTGGAGCAAGGACGGTGAGCTTCATCACTCTTGATCTCATGTTTCAGGCGTTGACTTTGACCATGAAATTTTATTGGTAACACAAAAATTTTTCAATATAGCTAAGCTGATGCTTTTGTGGTGCTAAGAAGACACATTTATTTTGATAATTTTATCTCCTCAGAGACAAAACTAGGAATTTAGAAAAAGATGTAAACTTCAAATCACAGATCTTCTATGTGGGTAAGTTGGAAGTTACAGTATTTAGTTGGCTAGGAAACACATAATTTCAGTCAATTTACTGATCATTCAAAAAGCCTGACAGTCAACCTTGCAACACCGTCTTGTTCGTTTTGGGTTTTTTGCTTGCTTGTTTGTTTTTTAAGCAAACTGCAACATAGAACCTATAATGTCATCACTAGAAATATCCTTATGAAAAGGTAGCAAAGATACTTGCTAAATCCACTTAGGATAAATCTGCACTCACTCATATATTAAAATCAATGACAAGACATAGAAACGTCTGAAGTGATGCATGAGCAATACTGTAATTCTTAGCTCAGTTGCACCCCAAAATAACTTGGCTGAAGTTTTTCCAATTAGACAGTGCTGGGATTCAACAATTAACTTAGCCATTGTTCAAAGTATCTAGTGTAACCTCATTGTAAAAGAGCAAATAATTTGTAACTGGAGCAAGAATGTGTCTCTCAACAAACATTTCTGAGTGTATATAATATGGGGTGGAAAGAGACAGGCTGAAGGCTGTAAGTGCCTCAGAAAATCACAAAAGATGGAAGGTTCAGATTTCAACTAAGAACCAGATCAGTAACCACAAGTGATCATTATTATCCTATGGCTATTAAGAAATTTATGTAAAAATGCATATGAAAGTCTCCTGCCACAGCCCAACGTGCCACTCCCACAGTGGCTTTATCTGTTTTTTTTGCTGAAAGCTCAGTGTCAATGCCAAAAAATCTGAAAAGACATGAAGTTTGAGTTCACCTTGGGATGTTCACTGAAGGAGCATGCAGAGGAACACCAGCAGCTGCAAGTGGGAAGCTCTCCCCACCACCCCCACTCTCTAGATGGAGAAGGATGCTCTTCAGGACAATCTGGTGCTCATGAGCATTAAACTAATTTCAAATACTTTAAAATCATAGTTTTAAATTAACAGCCATTTTCTTCTGTACATTAACTATTGAATTGGGCAACCCCCTTCCTCAGCTCTCAGGGGAAAGCTAGCACGAATACACTTTGTCAATCATAATCTATCAGTCTGCAGACCAGACTTCCCAAGGGGTACCCTAGCACACGAGCCATTTAAAACTGGACTGCATGGGCCATCAGCATGCATACTGTTGGAAATCATCTTGCATTCAACCCTGAGGGACAGGGTAGTAATAAATATTTCCAAACTCTCATTTCTCTGGTTTGGGAACACAGTCGATGTACTTTTGTTAAAAAGATAAAAGATAAGAGAAAAATAAGAGTTAAAATAGCCACTTGCAGAAAATGCTGAGCTTGATCCATCCAGGTCAAGGATCCTGGAATGTAAATACAATGCAATAGAAGGCTATAAAAGAATGGCCTTGATTGTTTTCAAGTGGGTCTTTTTCTCTCCAGCAGAACTGCCTTTATACAAGCCATGGTACCTTCAGAAATACAGTGCCCTCAATTAGCAGAAGTAGTCTTTGAGTGAATCTGTTGAATTTAATCTAGGATCTAGAAGTCTGCTCTTTTCTCATGCTTATTCCCTAATCAGATAGTTATTCAGAAGGAGAGAACAGCAAAGACAATTGTCAAGTGTTTTCATCAGCTGAAATGTGTCTCGGATGCCTTGTAGATGACCTCCAACCCACCTGTGATCACACAGCCTGTCAACCCCCCCTCACCCAGATCATTGTGCCAACTAAAGTAATTCCTTCCCAAGAAAAGTAATGGTAGGTATGTATCTGACAATGTATTTTAGGGCATTTAAACAACTAAGAAGAGGAAGACCAAGCACCAAGTAATAAACCAGGGACGAGTCAGCTACTTCTTGCCGATAGCTCACATGGAACAATCTAGCTTATTCTAATATTTATTGTATTACTGTATTCCCAAAGAGCTTAAACAAATGGAAGAAAGTACCTTTTTTTCCCCCCAATTAATTTTTAAGTTGTGGAATTCACTGCCACATGATGACAGCCAAAAGTTTAGATGGATTCAGAAAGCAATTGGACAAAGTAAGAAATCTCTCTTACTGGCAAGTAACGTAGTATGTGTGTGCAGACAGGAAAGAGCAGGGTTTCACTTAGCCTGCTATGAGATCAGACAATGGACAATGAAATGAGGAGTTAACATCATGCCAAACCATCAGCATTCAAAATCCCAGCCCTGGTCAGTACATGAATTTGAAGAGACAGACGCTCAACTTACATGACCCAAGTGTATTCTGCTGTTTTATATTTGCTCGATATTTGGCCCATGAATTTTCCATCATAGAGAGGTCCTTATACAGCCATAGAAACATGACAGCACAGGCAAGGGCTTCTACGCTCCTCTTGGTGTCCAAGCTTGTATTGATGGCATTGAGTCACAGGTTTGTTGATACTGATTCTGACTGGCATTACAGAATCCCAGGAAACCTCAGAACAGCTTCTGGCAATAAAGCATTACTAATTTTGCATAAATGTATATGGGGTGAGACACAGAGGTATAAAGATATTGAACTACAGGGTCACAAACAAGAGGCAATAGCAGAACAACCACCCAGATCCCAGTCCAAGGATCCTCAATCCAGTAATTTAGGCATATCAGCCTGAAACCTTGAAATAGATTGTGGCTGCAGCCATGGTGGTTAGAAGTTCTTTTCTTTGTCATTCCCCTCTAATCAAATGTTTTACTTTGCAGAGACAAATTACATTCCTAGCTTTTATTTACTCGGGGACTGCTGTGACCCAGCAATCAGCTCCAACACTCCGTCAGGTTTAAAATGCTGATGGCCAAATAACATGAGAGGTGATTCATCTTTCAAATACATCAAGCTGCTTGCAATTGCCTGACTGCTTTTCACACACCAAGGAATGGCTGGCTTAAGGGTCTGATATTCAGAAGAAATAGGATTCCTCCAAGTGACATTTACAATACATTCACATATGTCCCACACTGGTACATGTAGGCTCTTCTCTTCCTGAGTTTCATTGCACAGGGGAAGGTATGGAAGTCATTTATCAATAGGCAGCATGTCTATAAAATAGTGAACAGGTTCCAGGAACAGTTAGATCCAACCACCTCTCCTGCCACCATCTGCTCAAGATGGTGGTGGAGCAGCCTCTTTTTGCTCCCAGCCATGGTCAAACTGTAGTCTGACACCATGATTGACAGCACAGTGGGTTGAAAACACACAGGCTACAAGCTGGCCAAAATCTTCTCAAATCTTATTTTATTAAGAAGCAGTTTTTCTATAAAAAGGTAAAAAATAATTCCAGGTTGTTTTTTTTTCAATTAAAACTTATTTAAGAGATAGAAAAATTAATTATCAGGAAATTTGAGAGGGAAAGGGTGATTGTCAAAAATTGCTTAAGTGCCAGAAAGAAAACTCAGTCCATCCCCTTCCTACTGCCATGGTGGGAGCACAATGCAATTCATTGGGAGGCCTCAGCCCAACAGATTGGCTGCTTGAAACCACTGTAACACTCCCCCAAACCCAAAGTCCCTCTCGTTTTGTTCCCAGTGCTCCTTCCACAACAAGAGGACAAAGCTGATACACAAAGATGTGGATAGATGTCTTTGTTCCAGCTGTTCAATGGACAAAGAAATTAGGGCGGTTAATTAGTGCTGACAGCTGGCACAAATTTAACCTTTCTTTGGAGACTGGACACGGACCATAAAAGACAGCCTAAATCTCCATCCCAAAATCAAACAACTGTAAGGGTTGAGGTATGATTTCCAAAGGATGCAAGTCAGAGAGGCAATGGCTCAGCATATCCTCTTAAACTTCTGCAAGTGGGAAAAAAAAAAAAAAAATTAGAGTCCAGCACTAATTCTTTTCTTTATTAGAAGTCAGTGCAGACCATATGTGCTCTAACTTTCTGGACTCAAGACAGCCACCTGGCACCAAAGCACTGCACCCAATTAGTGTGATGGATTGATTTCTCCAAGAGGCCAAATTAATGCAAAGCATTAGTGTTATCCAGCTTGTATCAGCATCTCACAGTTCACAGAGCAGGTGACACCAGCCTGGCAACACTATGAAGATAAGGGGAAAACGTGCATCCTTAATGCTGGCTGGCTGGTGAAGTGCACAGCCAGGATTTGAGGAAACCTCGGGTGACTGCCGCAAGACCTCTGCTTAGGCACGAAACTTCACTCAGCCCCTGATGTCTGCAACCTTGACTGCAACCTGCTACTAAGTCTTGTTTAACCAGTTGCTCTTTGCCCAGTAAATCCCATGCCTTACATCACACTTCAAGATCTTGCCAAAAAGGACTTCTTTTCCTTCTCCCATTTATGCACAGAACAATACCTTCCTCTGCCTCTCAGCATTATTATAGACAACCTTGGTGTCCCATGTTTTGTTCACATAAGGAGTGCTTTCTGCAGGCAAGAGAACTGGCTAAATTCATCTGCCAAGCATTCACAACAGCAGTAACATGGATCACACTTAAAAGGGTCCCTTTGCAGGTCACAAAGTCTTTTCAAACTGGAAGTAGATGAACAGCACTTCAGGAACTCTCACTATAAGGAAAAATAGCGCTGGAGACCCAACTGCTGTTACAGATTCAACAGCTATGGCATCAAAAATGAGGCAGAATTTCACTTTTCCACAAACCCAAGAGCAGATTGCTTTTTTCCTTTGTAAAGCCAAAAGCTGGAGAAAACCACATGAAAAGGAGGTAAGGTAGTAAAATGAGGCTCTGATCCCTGCTCAAGTTTGTAGGCATTGCTGCAGTATACTTCAATGTATAGAATAATAGGTTCTTCTTGTGGTATTTTGGCTGCTGCAGCCCCAGCTGGAGTACAAACATGCGCTGAAAGCCATAGAAACAAAGAATAATGAAAATAATTTATTATTTTTTAAAAGCTGGAAAAAATCAATTTGAATATGGCATACATGTTTATTTAAATTTAAAACTGTGACAACCGTACCAATAAACTTATTACAGCCTCTAGGTAGGTTCAGGGCAACACTGAATGTTAAATTATGACCACAAACCTTCAAAACTTCAGGCTGCTAAACACACACCCAGCAAGCCAAGTTCATGTTTAAGAGTAAAGCCCTAGTGACATAAGTATAATTTCAATAGCGGGGAATAACCTAGATTTCCAAGAACATCAACAAAAATACTTTTGGTTTGGTTTTGATGGGTACACCTTTGGCCAGACCAAACACTCTAACATTGAGCGTTTTACAGTAAATGATGCTGCAAACTATGCAGCACAGAGGCATTTTGATCCCACCTGTAAGCCGCAGGCTCCCCAAGGTAGCTGGTGTGCTGTGATTTTGTAGCTAGCAGAACATCAGAACACACAGATAGTGCAGGAACCAGCTTGGTCCTTTGGAGGAAATGACTCAATACCTTATGCCAAGAATCAATTAAAGGGAAAGCAAGGAAAGCAACAGGGGTATCAAAAGCCTGATCTACTGATAAATTGGTAAATTTTTTTTCCCCATATTATCTTTATGGGACAAGAAAAAGGAAGAAAAATAGGAACAAGTAAAATAGGATTTCACAACTGGAATAATTTTCTCAGGCAAATATCTTCTCAGACACCCCGTTAACAGAATAGCTAGGCAAGATCAGCCAAGCAGTGATCACCAAGCCAAGCGGACCAACTCTTTACATGCACTGAATTGTCTGAGAAGATATGGCAGGGGAGGAGAATAAGCATCACTTAGAGCTGGAAAGGCAAAAAGTATTAATGGTTTCATAACCCAGAAAAACATGAGGAAGGAAACATCTACAAATTGATACTTGGGTAAAGGTCACCAGGGTTTATAACCTCCACGTTTCTTTCTTCCTTCTCTCTCTCCTGAGATCCTTGCTAAAAAGGCATTTACAACCCCCTCACACGGCTTTGTCGTAAGACGACTCCTTAGTTTCCTTTTGACAGGTTTGCCTGAGGGCATGTTGGCGCAGCACCTCACTGACATCTGTTGCTCTGGCTCCCTTTTCAAGCTTGCCAAGAGATATCAACTGGATTGCTTTGCAAATACAGATGTGAGGGTGCAACCTACGGGTATAACCTACATGGCATCCCTTTTATAGGTAAAAACAATAAAAACAGCCTACATGCAAGCTCCAGTCCCTGCCTTTTTATAATATTGTGTTATGGTAACACCTGGCCACTTCTGCTAATACTCTGTTCTTTGGCAAAACAGAAAACGGAAGCTTATCTAGAGGGATCGCAGACTAGAAGGCTCTCATCTCCTGGAAATAGTGCACACCAAGAACAGTCATGATGGAAAAAGTCACCCAACAACTGTTTGCAGAGCACTGACAGAAAAATGCAAGTTCAGCCTTCCCAGCAGCATTGTATGCAGAAACATCTCTCAGATGCCAACCACTCAGCTCTCAGTTTGATACCACCGGTATCACAGCTGTGCCTTCTGCTAACAAAATGCCTACATTTCGGGAAATTCCTCACAGAAGAGGCAGCTCCCTTCCTCATGTGAGACTGAGAGGTCCCACCATCACTGCCCAGTGCAGATGCCACCTTCCAGAAACAGTCTGAGGACATTGTGGTGACTTCCACTCTCAGATGTAAAGACTGAATTAAAACTGGCTTTTAGACACAGCGCCTGAATTACACTCTCAAAGTAGTTCGGCGTCTGTCCATGAGATTGGGAGTGTGCTGCTCAGCAGCCAGTGCCAGGAGCAGAATGAAGAACAGGAACCACAATGAGCATTGATGTGAAGTGAGACAGACAGACAGAAAGGCTGCAGACAAGCCTGTGGAGAGTGGTAGCGGGGACTGATGGAGCGCCAGATGGTTACACAGCAAAGTTTTGCCTTCCTTCGTGGCTAATGGTATTGCCCTTTGAGCAGTTCCACTGTCAGTGTAAAATCTGTTCTTGTTCAGAGTCTCATTGATTAATATTTGCTCTCTGGTCCTCCTGTGCTGGTGCAATGTAATGATACACAAGTCCCAGCTGCTGCAGTAGCCATGAGCGAGAGAGGGGAAGGAAGGCTCTCAGCCATCTGCAAATAAAGTGTTTGTCTTGCAGTTTACACCCAAATAAATCATTTGGAAACTTGCCCCAGTGATTCTGGTATTCTATAGACTCTGTCAAATGCCTCAGTGAGAAGCTGGGTGCCTGGTTCCTATGGATGGGAAAGGTTTGCCTGCATATGTCTGTGCACACATGCATAGGATGATCCAGGCTGCCTAAAATAACTGCCTGAGCACTGGCAGTCAGAGGCAGATGTCTCTGACGACCTTGATACTGAATTTTTTGGGGGTCATGGGAAAACCCCTGTTTGAGTCTTTAGCAACTGTGACCCTGAGAAATAACTGGGGGAATGGTCCACTACCAGACCTAACTTATACAGCTGTACATAGAGGATCACAAAAACAAGTCCCTCCACGCTACAGGATTTGGGAGACTTCAAATATTGTCACTTTGTCCTGCCCTATCTCACCCCCAAAGCCAGTCTCTCAGTCTCTGGCACCTGCAGGTGCTTTGGCGCTGATGGGAACAAGGATTGTCCTCTTGCCTTGATGTGGGCAGATTTTTGGCGGCCACATAAGCAAAAACTACAGAATCAACCCTCAACAGTCTACAATAACCCACTGCACAACATGTGTATCATTAAAGAATACTACTGATTCAAAAAGTAAGTTTAGTATTTGAAGGGACTTGCAGAGAGTCATGGGGAATAGACCACCATTCCTCATGCACATAGTAAATGTTATTCCCACCTTGCAATTCTCCAGCACAAGTATTCCCAAAGCTTCATCCCCTTTCCCAGGAAAGGCAGCGAGCAGCACATTCAAAGGGGCTCCTCTACACAGAAATTCCAGGCAAAACTTTCAGCTTCTACCTCCACATTCATGCACTAATGACACCACAGCCACTTGCAATCTCTAAAATTACAGCTATAAGATTACAGCACTGGTAATGATATAAATAGATGGTGATGGGCACAGATGACAACAAAGATGAACGGTCAGGGATTTATTGTCCAACAGGTGTTGCATTAGCAGATGACAGCCAACAGCAGCAAAGAAGCCCACAGCCACCCTGGGTGGCTTTGTCCCATTCATGTCTCAAGCTCCAAATCTGCTGTAAGAGTTTCCACTTCCTGAGCAGCTCCCCAGTATTGGCACGGTGGTATTTCCAGTCCATACTTTCCATAGACGAAGCTGCTGCCTGACCTCAGCTACACTGGGGGCAACTTGCCACCGAACCCCATCGCCTCCCCATGCGGCAGGGATACATCCTGACCCCTGTGCTATGCTTTAAAGTCCAGTGTCGTGCAGTGACCTACATCAACCAGCATGACCACATAGGCAGGCTGCTTAGAGCTAAATGAAAGGCCTAAAAACTTGAAGATTTGGAGGATTACGAGGGAGATGAGGCTGAGTCAGGGCCTAATCCTAAGTATTTGCCCGATTTTGTGTGCTAAAATGAAATCTCTGTGACACCACCTACTACAAGTCGTCTTGTTTGTATTTGTTCACAACCTGGTCATGTTTGCCATCTCAGCCCCTTTCGTGCCCGTAAGTTTCATCACTAGAGCCTGGGAGACTATGCATTATGAGCAGGACACCGTGATTTGGCCCTTTGGCTTTAGTGTTATCTTGAGATAGAGAGACACCTGAACATACAAATCCTCCCTTTCCCCATTGTTCTGACAATAGTGCTCCTTCATGCCAAAAGTCAAAGTGACAAAAACCCCAGCTGCTGAGTAAGGTAAAAAAAAAAAAAAAAAGTTGCTTTTTCACAGCATCTTCTTGACTAGGTACATGTAGAAACATCTTAATGAGGAAAATCAACATCTAGACCTGTATCCCAGAGGTGCTGGTAAAATACCAATTGCTCAAAACACATAGAACTGAATGCATTTATTGTCCCTCAGAGCTGTTTCAATAATACAAGGGGTCTATAAGGAATGAAGCTAATCTGTAAAAATTACTTCTGCTATACTGGAAATCCTCATCAAATTAGAAGAGCACTGTAAACAGCAATGTGGTTTGGTCAGCACAGGTAGTGTGGTGGTCGTGTGTCAGCCGGTACTTGCTGCTGGTCCCCTCTCGTCACAGCCTGTCCCTGTGCATCCCCAGGGGATGAAGCGGGGTGAAGTGGCTCCGACGGCATTTCACAGCTGCACCACGCGGCGTAAGCAGTCCTGCCTGACACCATGCAGTGATCAAACAGTCCTCGGCCTAATAACATTTCTTTAAATATCTTAATTAGACCATTTGTCCCTCTATTTAGTCACACAAATATCACAGAACAGGAAAATGCAAGTCGGCAGCATAGAGGAGGAGGAAGCTCAAGGGAAGAAGGGAGAGTAGTCTCAGCCATAAGCTGCCCAACTAAGGACAAGAAATTCAGAAGTGTGAATTTTGGTTTAAGCATCCCATTTCCATTACATTTTCATAAGAAAAGAAATATCCATGCTCTGAAGGTTCAATTACTGACAGGACAGCAACAACATAGGAAAAGCACTTAGATTCCCAGAAAAGTCAGGAAACCTTAACTATGGTTTAAAAACTAATCCACCACCATCACACTGTAAGACCCCGATGACACTTGTACAGGGCTTTAAGGCTTTCAAGGGAAATTTTAGACAGAGCACTAGCATTTCATGGATCAGACAATCCAATTTAAGGGTTTGCCTATGCTAGGAAGTTTGCTGCTTTTACTTGCCTGCGGTGGTTAAAATGGCATCCTGCTCACCCAGCCACATGCCTCAATATGGGTGCAGTTGTGCATGTAATAGTAATTGCATTGGTATAGCTTACTTTTGTAAGCAAAACAAACTGTACCAAATAAGACAGTGTTCCCCTTAGCCCTGCACTGGGAAAACCATGAGTACAAAAAGAAGATCACATCTCTGACAACATGGTTACTTATGAGCCTGTGTTTTCCAGTGTAGGCAAGTATTTGAACACTTATGGAGACAGGAGGTGAGCAAAGAACCAGGAGAGAAGATTAAATGCCTCACTTTCCATTTTGCATGGATTTACTAGTGCCTTAGCAGTGATGTTTCACAGCATATTTTCCCCCAGGAAAGGAGGAAATGGGCTGACATCCCACTATCTTTTCCACCCTGTGCTGTATCACCTCCAAATTAGCTCTACATGGAAATAAACTCTCTCCTAAAGCAAATAAAACTTTTCTTCATAGCACAGTAAGTTTTTTTTCTAACTCAAGACTCTACTATTTTAAACACAAACTTGCTCCTCTTACACCAATTTCTTAACATTAATGGCATGATACACAGGCACGAAACAGGATTCCTGATAACATCTGCTCTTCATGCAGCTTTGAACCTTGGTCAGGATGCAATATTAGCAGAGCCCCAGTTCACAATTTATCTGAGCCATTTTCACATCAGAAAACTTAGTTTCTTATGGTCCAAACTGAAAGGGACAGTTTCAAGTTCCTTCTCTTCCAACCACTGTTTGGAAAAATTTTTTAATCGCCCCTGTATTTTTCCCAAGATGCCTTCAAAATGAACAATATAATCTTTTCCAGTCTGACACAACGTTCTGCTCAGAAATTTCAAATGAAAAGAAAAATTAAAAAGTAAATAAATATTTACAAAAGATAATCCTTGGTTTAGTATCAGGAACTTGCTTTTTGACCACAACACTAAGATTTTAGGGGTTCATTTCCCCTCTAGGGAGGGGAGGTGGCACTGCTGCTCCAGTCAAAGTATCCCAGCAGAGGGAGAAGCAAGGCTGGCAGTAAAGCTGCAAGATGGGCAAAGTGGTGGGATTCATCTCATGTCCCATCAAGTGACACCTTCATTTTGGAGGATGAAAGCAAGGCAACCAGAAACATCATCCTGACCTTCTTGCTAACTCCCTGCTTTATCCATTTGGTTGCAACGTCTTGTCTGACCTGAGCTTTTGTGGGGTTGATGTGTGTGTGCCTGGACACCATTCTGCCTCCTTTCACCCACTACGACAAGCGCAGGCTCTCACTGCAGCATGAGGATGCCAACATTCAAAGTGCAGACAGAAGTTGATGGGTGGCACTGCCTAACCCACTCAAATGCACAATTATTTTATTAGCCAACATGGTTTCTGCACTGGAGCTATTTAGCTTGTTAGTCTTACAGTGCCTGTGTCTCTCCAAACAGATCCATGATATTTCTTTGCCCCATGTGGCTTCATGGAGTCATGCAAACCACTCTCCTCCCCTTGCCACTTTTGCCTTTCCCCAGGGAAACCCAGCCAGCATACAACACATAACCTACAGAGTATCACCCTGCTTTTCTTTTCTCTTTGTTGTTTAAACTGCTCTGTACATTTTTGGGATTCAGAATACTTTCTTTACTATATAATGTAATTAGCCACTTGGATCTGGAGCACTAGCATTAGTCTGCAGCTTAACAACATAGGTTAGTGAACATGCAGTTATATAGAATGTGGCATAGGGACTCGGACCATGGCTCCGTGTCAGGGCATGCTCAAGTACTGCAAAAATCAACCTAACTTCCTGAGCATCCAAGTCCCACTTGTCCCACAGAGCTGGACTTGCACACAGTTTCTGCCCTTCCTGCACTCAGCCCCTGGTCTTCTCTTCCTCTAGCAACAAGCTGCAATATCTACAAGTCACAGAGGGCTAGATGGCTGGTTTTTGAAAGCTCTTCTGAGCTCACACCTCCCCACAACAGAGGAACACTGGTCTTTCAGCAGGGCCTTTCCAACACTGCCCTTGCATTAGCAATCCTGGAGCTTTGCTTTGCCGGGTTGACTCAATGTGTGCACAAAACTGGGCTGGGATAGCAGGAGAGCACCCTGGTCTGCACAGCAGACCCTAGCACAGCACAGAGAAAGGGCTAATTCAAAGTTGGTCCAACTAGAGCTTGGTTCAAATTAGTTTAAACTTCCTCTGTGGTTTCTCCTTCCACCCCATCTGCTCTTGGATAAACAAGATTCTTCTTATCTAGGTACCCGTTTCTACATGTGGTTTCATGAGGCTGGTGGATGAGGTTTTCTTATCCTCTGCAAGCTGCGAGTGGTGAACAGAACTGGCTCATGAATAACGGATGCTCAGAGAGAAGAAAAAACCACCACCAAAACAAGGCTCACTTATCCTTGTTTTTTGGTGTTATTGAAGTAGGTTTTCATTAGCTGATAAACACTCTGACAGTGCAATTACTCCAAGAGAAATCATCATGCAGAACAAATCAGTACATCCACAAGGCTGTCTCCATTCTCCAGCCTCCAAGGGGACCGCTTCCCCCATCGATCAATGCATAGGGGATGGAAATGCTAATTCTTCCTAGTAATACTTCGCCTTTCATCTGAGATTTTCAAAGCACTCAACGCTGAGCGTTTGTTCTGTTAATGTTTAGAGGACCCAAGAGAGTGGAGGGCCTCACTGTGTTAGCAAATTGATACAGTCAAAATGGCATCATCCCTATGCTGAAGACTATGGTCTGACCAGTCTGGGCAGATAAGGTGCATCAGAGGAAACCAAGGCAAAGGAACTTGTATATAATTACCCATTGAGCTGATTATGAAGACAATTCTGTTTCCCTGTGTCTCAGTCTTAATCACTGGATCAGACTGAATGTTGCAGCCAAGCTCCCCACACCAGACACACAATATCCCTGCACAACAGACAGGAGAAGCCAAAGGAACTTTCATTTGCAGGAAGCAGTAAAAGTCAGAGAACAGAGACTTATTTCTCCAGCCTCTAAAAAAGGCTTCCAGATATCTCCCTGATAAGCTAAGACTCAAATACCTGCACAGAGTCAGATCCACCATGATTGCCAGCAAGAAATGTGTGGAAAAGCGTGTATGTGAACAACAGTCACTCCTCTTTTCAATTTCAGTATTCTCTTCCAAAGCAGAATGTATTGTATATTACTTGGATCTATAAATAATTTATGTATCTGAAAGAAAGAAGGCAAGGTCTTACAAATTTAGGTACCGTATGCCTACATACACATATTTATGTATAGAAATATGTGCACGCACAACGGTCCGCTATTCTGGCACTCAGTTGTCTTCAGACAGCTCATTTCTTTCCCCTTTCCTCCTTTGCAGGATCACAATAATGAAGTTAGGCCTGGCAACATTAGTGAAGCACTTATTTAATCCACCCTTTCAAATTCTACTGATATCTGCCCAGATGATATCAAAAGAGCAGCTGAGGCCTCTTTGTCAGAAGCCTTGAAGGAGTCATAAGCAAGAAGATAATAAGAAATCTTATTACCAGCTTGGAGACGAGAGAAAGAGAAAATAGGGATTTGGAGAGACATATAAGCAACAATCGACCGTAGGCAAATGCATATGAATAGGGCTTTCAAATGCAGTACATCAGGAGAGCCCTATAATAGGGTTTTAAATGTGTGCAACACACCTAACCAATTAAAAAGGCATTTTATCAGATGTTGGGCAGCTCCATCTCTGTCAGGACACAGAAGTAAATACTTATCCTCAGCTGAAGAAAATAACTTGCCTTTCTGTTTCAAGTCCAGGGCATGAATTTTCTGTTCTCTCCCTTTCTACAGTATCAATGAACAAAAAATGGCATTCTTGGTTTACAGAGGATGCCTTTATAGATCTCTCCAGAAACACAAAACTCTCTGCATATATCTGGAGATGCCATCTAAATCTTAAAATGCATCCCCAAAGTTGATTTCAGTAACAAGATGCTTTTGAAATAAGCTCTTTCGAAGAGTAATAGCACTACATACTTGCCTGCAAAGTAACTGAAGACACCTTATTTCTTGGAATTTCTCAAGAACCAGAAACATGGCATATTTTTATGAATTATTTATCTCATATTTCTCACAGAATATTGGTTTTTGGAAAATTTTGACCAACTGGCATTTTCTTACTTGAAGCTGGATATCACTTCAAAAAATATAAAGGTTTTGTAGCCCTGCAAAGAAGAGACAGCCACATAAAGAAATCACAAGCAATAGTCTGATCACCAGAATGACCGACACAAACTCTTTTGGTAACTATTACGTCTGAATTAGTGCTTCCTTCACCTATGTCTTCTTTCCTTAAAATAGGGCCAACACACAATTACATGTCTCCTGGCAGAGCTCCAGTACACCACAGTTTAAGCTTGCACAAGATGGGAGAGAAACTTTTGCTAGCGAAGGCACAAGGACCCTTCATCACTATACTTTCAAAGCCAAGGCTAAGCAATGCTTTGAGGAAAACATTTTCACCAATGAGTCTGAAAAGCAAAAAGGAGAAGAGGACGGCTCATTATTAACAACAGATGGCTCTCAGCGGCAGATCTTCACAAGGGGAAGTCTATATCATTTCCCAGTTTGGGGGCTTGGAAACCTGAGACACCATGGAGGTGAAGTGGTTTGCCAAGCGGCACTCACAGTGACTCTGCTCCTTCTGATTTATTAATAAACTCTATATACACTGACTCAGCTGGAAAATATGATGGCCTCTAAAGCCAGCTGATAGCTGGTTTATCTCCCAGAAAGCTAACACCGGAGCATATTTCTAAGCATGTTTCTAACCCCAAAGTTATATTTAAGTGCTCATACGTTAAGGCTGATGTCACCCCAGAAGATAAGCACTTATTGTGCTTTGTAGTGTGTCCCACTGGAGGTAGAAATAGTTAAACAATTGCATGTAGGCTTTTTTTGTTTGTTTCAGTTTGGTTTTTAACCTCAAAAACAGAATAAGTAGTATTTTAAGTTGGCCCAAATACTTGGTTTCACATGACCCATTTCTGACTATGATGACCGTATACACATCATCTACAGGTCACCAAACTGTGACTTGCAGTGAGGAGCATAGCAGCTGTGCAGCAGCTCAGAAACCACACAGTAGCATCCTACCCTTGTGCCTGACCACTGAGAATCTGAAGCTTCTTCATCACTGCAGATTTTGGTGCAGAACGACCATTTCCAGTGGTTACATTAACTGCAGATCAAACATACAGTCAGGACACAGGACACAGACCTCTCTGACCCGCTGGCATGACCAGCTTGGATTTGAGGATTCTTCATAAGCTTGGGACATACTTGAAGAATCTCAGCCTAGCCCCTATCAGTTCTCCTTTTGGTTGAATCCACCATAGAATCTAACACCAATAAAACATAACAGTGGGCAGTGGCCTCCTTTGCTGCTTTGACAAAGACTAACTACAAGCAGTAACTTGCTTGCAACGAGAACAGCTCACCTCTGCACCCTAACCTAGGGGAAGTTGTGGGCTGCTGAAGATGATAACGGATCTGCATCAGGTTTGGGATTTAAACAACAAATTAATCAAGCAGAACTTTGGACTGAGACTGTAGGTCTACTAGGCAATGCAAATGCGGCATATGCTGTTGCAATAGGATCCTGATAGGGACTGCTATGCAACCCCACGTTGTTCCAACTCCTGTGCCAGCCCTACCCGTGTGGTCACGTCTCTGCCTGGGATACACTTGGGAGCTGTGCTGACTTAGTTCAGCTCTGTGCCTAATCAAAATTAAAAGCCTCTTAGAAAGACTGCAGTCTGCCAAGACTTCAAAGGAAAGGTTAGTTAAAAAGCACGACTACCTGCAGACCCAGAGGAATGAGATTTTCTTTTACTGTCATAACTGAAAGTCTATGACTGTATACGGCTGTGTATCGTGGGAGGAAGCTGTGCAAAGAGCTCCTTTACCTCTCTGTGCTTTTCCCACCACTGAAGAGTTATCCCTCCCGCCTTAGCAGTTCTCTCCCATAGCTGCTATGTCAACAAGGCACTTCTCCAGCCTCAAGGACTTGCTTCTCCTCTTCAGTCTCTCTACAGTTAAGAAGCACCAACTTTAAGACGTGACAGCTTATGGTAATGGTGAGTGCCTCCTGTCTTCACACATCCGTCCACAGACCATGCCTTGCCAGCCCCCACTAAGCACTTCAGGAGGTGTTTCCCCGGATCAGGGGGAAGGGAACTGCAGAGCTGTGTGGCACTTCTCCAGTAATCACATTTGCTTCCTCCAAGAGGATGTTTCTGAACGATATTTGAGAACTTACTGCATTTGTACACTTTTCCATTGACATCTAAAGATGCAAACAGATGTAGCCTGGCTTTCATAGACATCATTTCATTCCACGGGCATCAGATCTCAAAGGGCAGACACAGTATTTGAGTGCAGTTCAGTGTAATGCACTAGATGCCGCAAGCCTACCTTACTCTGCTGTAGGCTTCGATACCTGCCTGACTTTGCACATCCTGTCTTTGGCTTCCACAGACATTCATCAAGATGCTCCCATGTCCATCCTAACTAGAGCCTTCCTGACCAACTCTGAATTAAATCTCATCACCAGCTTATTGCCTAAACTTGATTAGTGTCTATGAGTGGCAGGAAACAGGGAACATTCTATAAAATTGAGATCAGGGCCAAGGTTGATAAAACTTGATAAAAATTACCTCTGGAAATAAGCGTACTGATGGCGTCTGAAAACAGAGGCTCCGTAACAGGGTAAAATAGCCTGTCCAGAGCTCTAAGCCTCTGTCCTGCACATGGGCTAGCCTGTATAAAGTTCTCTATATACCCTATGAGTAAGATGACAGCACTTTTTATGCAAAAAATTTTTAGATGGATGATAAAACCAATCCAGAAGATAAAGAGGAAGAAAAGACAAGGCATAGGGAAAAGCAGCAGAGCAGCCAACACATTAGAGGAGCAGCCCAGCTATGCTTTCAAGACAAAGGATCCTCTCTGTCACGTCCACTG
The DNA here is from genome assembly GCF_964188355.1 of Buteo buteo. NCBI lineage: Eukaryota > Metazoa > Chordata > Aves > Accipitriformes > Accipitridae > Buteo > Buteo buteo. The sequence goes on from NC_134183.1 coordinate 22,350,100, forward strand.
TTTTGAAGAGCAATGCTGGATTGCAAACCCATGCCAATGCCACTGTAGCATCCAGGGAAGCCCAAAGAATACCTAATACCAAAGAATACCCTGAGCAGCTGTATACTCTGTCCTTAAGAATGGGGACAACATTTGGAAATTGCTGTCACAGAATGGGAAGTCATTACACCTCCATGGACGCAGAAGGCACTCAGCCCTTCGCGTGGTACTCGCACCACCTCCAGAGCTGTATGGACATGTCCAGATGAGAATGCAGTTGGAAAAAGCAAGAAACACATTCTCAGCTTTGCTGTTCTGAAACATGGTTGTTTGCAGAGCTAAAATATTTTTGGCCATTTATACAAAAACCGATTTAGGTGTTCCTCAAGTTCAATTTTGATAGTTAGAGAACTTGCTTTTATAATCTGACTGACCCTGTATTTTCAGGGAGGGTTATGTTAATTTGGGGTATAAAATACTGACTATCAGCTGCTTCTTTCACAAGTGCAGACAGCTATCCTGCTTCCTCAGCCTAATTTATCACTAGATCCCTGGGAAAAGCAAGCTTGCTTTGTTCAAGGCTTGTTACAGCAGGAAACAAGGCACACAGTAGGTGCTGAAGTCTTGTCATGACACCAACTAAAACTACTGTCAGAGTTAAACTGGCAATCTTTCCAAAAGCTTGAGTAGAGGAACGATGCCTGGAAATGAAGTAAGGAGGGGCTGTTCTTTCTGTGCAACAGCTGGGTAAAGCAAGCTACAAGCTTGTTTTCAAGCCCAGCCCGCATTTAACTGAAAAGATTAGAACAAAATCAAACACTAAGCCACTCTCAAACCAACAGAGCAGGAGGATGACACACGCAAGCAAGCAGCCTGCATGCAAAAACCTGAAAGTTGAAGAAGCAATGGCTTTAGTTTCCTCCTAGAAAGCAGACCAGGGAGTTAGATGCAGCTTGGCTCTGCAAAACTTTGGAGAATATCATCTCCCACTTGATCAGCATCCTTTCCCACACTGTTTCCATAGCAGACTCGAAGAGCAGCTTTCAGAGGATCACTGTAACACTACAGGGAGGCAGCACAACATAAAGGCTCCAGCCTGGATGGCAGACTCCCACCTGGTATTGAGGACCAGAATCTCTACCCCACAGCCCAGCCGGCCCTCCTATGTGTGAAACCAAACTGGCTGGCAGCTCTGGGTGGAGGTCGAGCTGTAGAAAGCCAAAGAGGGAAAAACACATTTATAAAACATACTGGTTTGGGAGAGCTACAGCATCTTACACTGACACAGCTTTACAGAGTAGGTAATGAAGCCCAGGCAGGATGTCGGAATTCTGCTCTGATCTCATTCTCTGTGCCAGTGCTATAAAGACAGAATGAAAAACATTAACTATGACTGATAGGTCTCTTTGGCATAAGGGATGCCCACTGCAGTTGGTGGGCTGTGCCACTAGCTCATTTGGCACTAGGAAATCTGACTCTTGGGCAGATGACAATAGGAAAGGCTCCTGCTGCTCCCTTCTCCTCAGGGCAGGGCTAGAGCTGTAGGACCCAGACAGCCCAGTGGAAAGCACAGCACCTGTGTTCTGGTTCCTGTATGTAATGAGCGGAAGGATCACGTACAGAACATGCACCTCAATGAGAACTTCTTGGACCTTCCCCCACTTTTACAACTCTTCCAAACCACATCAAGTAGCACATCTCTGGTTTCAAGGAACTGCCACGTGTCACAGCACTTTAGTATTTTTTGCCTTGACTGGAGGTAGAAAACACATGGATAAACTGAATACCAGTGATTACCATGACCATTAAAGCATTTGACAATACCCCAAATGAGAGCATTTCACCATCACACATAAAACCTTCACTAAAACCAGGAAATGTCCAGCCACGGCCCATGATGAACAATTGGTAGCTCTCTGCGGTTTGACAGACATTTCCATCCTAGTAGCAACTGTTGCTTTTACCTCTTTGAAAATATTACTCAAAGCCCACAACACCCTGTAAAGTTTTATAAATGAGGAAAGCATAATTGAAATAATTCATACAAAGTCTTGGAGCAGTAGTGTCTCAATTGAACTATAATCCAAGCAATTCTTCTCCAACCATACTCCCCAAACATGAGCTCATACTCGGTTACTGAGGATTCAGTAACTACTAATTTTTGCACCACAAAACCTAGCTGTCTTTACTGACAGAGTTCCCATTCTGCAAACTGTATTACTGTTGTTATAGGAACAAAAAGGAAAACATCCAACAATGAAAAATTAAACAGATTCCACCAATTGCCTCAGCTCTGTACAAAGAGCAGATGTTAAAACCTTCAAGTGGTGTCAAAATCTCTCTCTCAAAAGCAGCAGGTTTTGAATGGTTTGGTAATTAAAAACTCTGAAGATTATTGGCTTCAGTTCAGCACACTTCACATTCACAGAAAGGCTTATTTCTTCCCTCCACAGTGCCAGATATTGATGCACAACTGAGATATTTAAAAAGCCGGTCAGCCACCAACTTCCATGAGAGAACGGCAAAAGCCAGCAATGCTAAAATACCAACATCTGCAGAGACTGTTCACATTATCATCAGTCTGCCTGGGTAACAAAGAGACAAAAACTTTCAAAACCACAACCAGTGTTCACACCTTGCAGATGAGGGAAGGGTTTCTTCCCATGGGTGTTGCCAACTCTGAATGGGGAACGAGTTAACCAGCACCTCTAGGATGACTTTCCAAGCGTGTATCTCAATGCTGTAGTCACTGTATGCCCTTTTTCAGCTAAGTCTCTAATGCAGTACCAAACCCTCTCAGGGCACAAGCTCAAAGATCACCATCTTTCCTCTTGATTTCTTTTTAGGCCTTAGTACTACGACATCATCCGCTACACTGAATCCTTCTATTAAAAAGAAACCCCGGACATGTATGTAAAATTGTAGGCAGACCAACCCACTTTATCTTGAGGTGCATCATTGCAATGTAGTCAGAAACATGTACACTATCAATTTTCAGTAGCAATTATCACGTTTTCTCCCCATGCATCAGTGCCAGAGTCATTGAGCGTTCACAGCACAGCCATTGCCTACCTGAGGCTACTCCAATTCAGCCACATGGTGACGTTGACTATGTGCAAGGCAACAGCTTTGGCTTGGAAGTTTTTACCTTGTCTTGAGTAGGTAGGAAAGCAAGCTGCCCCACAGGGACTTGAGGGCTAAAAATGTGAAATTAGCAGGTACACAAGATCATCCAGAGGCCAGAGAAGCCACAATGGTTCAATTCACTCGGCAGCAGAGAAATAAGATGACCCCTCTGTCCCAGCAGCTAGAGAGCAAGAGATATTAAACACAACCCCAAGGGGAAGAGCAAACAAAGAACAGAGGAAGCTCAAGCAGGACATAGAAGTAACCAAAACTCAATCAGCTTAGGAGCCAGGTATTGCCCAGAGGGAGCTCTGTTTTGAACATACTGAATAGGAGGCTCCAAAGCCGTCATACTTTGGCCAAATTCCATCACTATTTTAAGAGAAGATCTGGGTATATTCCTTCCAGGATATACAGAGCATACTGAAACACGCAAACTCCCCCATAAATATGTTATAGATCAAGGAGAAAACCGAGTCCTCTTTTTACACCAAAAATATTTTCCACACAAAAGCCATGTTAGTAATTACATTTTTTCCCTAAAGTGGTGTACACCAAGGGTTAGTCATATACCTCCCATTGACTCTAATGAGAGCCTTATGGCTAGAACAGCGAACAGCTTTTTCCAGAACATGGTGGGTGGAAGTAATTTCTATTTTAATAGGCCAAGAGTAGCAAGAAAGACAGAAAACCAGAAAAAAATAATCCCCATGCATGCCTGGAAGTGGAAGAGATACAGCATATGTGTTCTCTGCCTCATTTCTGGGACTTGAGACACATCTTCAGATTAGTTCTTAAAACTTTGCTACAAGACAAGAAACTAATTTTCAGATGAGGTGTCATTTGCTTGACTTGCTCCTTCCTGTAGGATAAACAACTTCCACATGGAAATGACACCACCAAGATACAGGCATGGAAGCTGATAAACAAAACTTGGTTTGAGAAAGATCATACAGAAAATGATATACGTTGTCAGTGGTTCAAGGCTGGCATATCTAGATTACCAGAGCTAGGGGGAAAAAAAAACCAAAAAACAAAACCTCTTCTCCAAAAAGCCACAACATTTCAAGCAAACTTGAATTCTGAAATGGAAACTCACCCCCTCAAACCTATACTTAGAAAGAAAATTCCCAAAAAGTACAGCCTGAGATTTCATTTAGGAAAACTGAAAACAATCTTGTAACTGAGAATTTTCAAAACACTTCTGAAGCTCCTTAAAATGACTAAAGCTTAGCTGTTTGCAAGCTGACGAGCTGGGCAACAGACATGAGAACTAGGTTGTGAAGGGTATTTTAAAGCAGAGGAATCTTGCATGGTGCATACCTTTCAGCAGGGACACGGGAAGCCCTACAAATACCACCTCCAGAGCAGCACACGTGGTACAAGCTTGGAAGCCCAGATTGCTGTAAAGCATGAAGATAGTTCAACTTCTAGCTTCTTCTATTTGACAGTTATGTTATTCTAAAGGGCCTATTAACAATAACCTTAATATTTGCATAAGGTTTCAAAACTCTGTACAAACATCAATTAATTCTCTCAACAAATTTGTGAGGTAAGCAAATGAGTATTATCATTTTCATTTCATGGATGAGAAAGCCAAAATACATAGAAGTTAATGCCAGTATTTTCAAACAAGCAGGTGAACAGAATGAACCCACATTTCCACTTGAGTGAAAAGCCAGGTTGGAGACATATACAGACACACAAACATGTTTTTGTGCACATATAAATCTAGTCGAACTGGAAGCACAGCTCACAGCTGCTTCATCAGACTCAGCTACCTTTTTCAAGGACAGGCAGCGAGCGAGTTGCAAAGGCAGAGGAATCCAGCCTCAAATTCTGTCCAGTGCTCAAACCCACATTGTTCTCAACTCAGATTTTGAATCAAATACAACACAGAGGTGGACGTCTAAATACAAGTGAGTTCTTACAATTTTCACAGAAAAGGCAGAAAGGCTCAACTTCTCTCTCCAAGAGAGAAAAATTGCAGTGGGAACCCATGTTTTACCAAACACTGGCGACTCCATGTTACAGAAAACCTTATAAATGCATCCCAACAGGAAAGGATTTGACTGGAGGTGTTAACACTGTAGACAAAGTCAATGATTCTCAGTTCCAAATCCATGGGAAAATGGGCTTTGTTAGTTTCAGTGCTCACAGAAACACTTAAAGGATTTTTAATGCTTTATCAGTGACTACTTAGGGAAGGTAGCATCAGGTTGAAGGGAGCATCCCAAAAACATAATAGAGATCTCTTCCTCCAAACTGTTATATTACTTGCAAATCTGGTTAGATATTCAGGTTTCTGCAGGAGCAGAGTATGCACACCTTCATGCAGAGGGTGAGAAGGTTTTCTGCTCAATATTAACACTCCTTACCATACCTGACACTCACTTTCACGTGACAGAGGTAAATTCTGCTTGGATCTGATGGCAAGAGGTAAGAAGCTGCTCAGTGAGTACAGCAAAAGATGGGTCCCAGGATCTTTCTTCCAGGGGATACTGAATATTATTCTAACATGCACGACTCCAACTCTCCCTGTAAACAGTTCACCCCTTAAATCCAAAAGGTCAATTCTGTTGACACACCAGTTATGGCGGGGACGGGAGGTTTGATTCTCACCCAGCAGTGCTCTTCAGGACAGACTACAGTGGTTGCTTCTTCTCCAGTGCTGGGGAGCTCACTCAGCTACTGCTGTACACAGTAGAGGTGGTCACTAGGTTTGTCTTCATGCCTGGTTTGTTTTGAATACGTTTATCAAGGGCACTTAAGTATTTGGGCTGGGCATTTTATCATCTTGCTTTTATAAATCCAAATAAACATATCTGCTAGGAAAATGGATTAGTTAATAAAAAGTACAAACATGAGCAAGCAAGAGTTTGGGGTTTTTTAAGACCTCAAAAAAAAGAGACACATCCAAAAGTCATTAATGTCTGAAAGGATAAAAACCCCAAATGAACAGTGCATCAGGAGCAGCACAGGCTAATTTATATGAGCCAAAAACCTTTTGTACAGAGTATACTGAACTGTGAAACAGTTTGATCATGGGCCAAGCCGTGTTTCCTAGGCTGATGCGTGATTATCCAGCATGACTTTGCATTATAGCACAAGGGCACTGGTGTGATCTACGGTAGGGAGCTGCAGAGAAATCACAGGTGAAGAGCCAAAAGCTGAGCATTTTCAACACAGAAGAAAATCCACATTTTCATTTCAAGTACACGAAGCTTTGAGTTAGGCCAGAGTTTTTAATTGTGGGGACGAGGAGAAGAGTACGTTAATTCTTGCTTGATTTACTAAGCAAGAATCTAGTCCCTTATATGCCTTTACTGCTGAAATATTAACAGAGTAGAGTATTAAACTGATGACAATGACACTTATCTTGAGAGTCAAGACGCAGTGTAACAAACATGGATTTCCTGTCAGAAGTACATGGAGTAAGACCTTAATTTTCATAAATCTCAGCTGTTGCTCAGGCAACAGCCACTTTTAAACAGCGAACGTGCAAAAAGCATTTTCACAAACCTAGCTCGTATCACCTCTGTGACTCAGTTTACTTGCTGCAAGCAGGGATGAGAACCTCAGCGTGAGCGAAAGCAGCATGTGCTTCATGGTCCCTGCATGAGAAAAGCCTCCCTGGGGTCATGTCCTGGTTTTGGCTGGGATAGAGTTAATTTTCTTTCTAGAAGCTGGTTTAGCGTCATGTTTGGGATTTAGGATGAGAAGAATGTTGATAACACAGTGACATTTTCAGTTGTTGCTAAGTAGTGTTTGTACTAAGTCAGGCATTTTTTCAGCTTCTCATGCCCAGCCAGCAAGAAGGCTGGAGGGGCACAAGACGTTGGGAGGGGACACAGCCAGGGCAGCTGACCCAAACTGGCCAAAGGGATATTCCATACCATGTGACAGCATGCCCAGTATATAAACTGGGGGGGGTTCACTGGGGGGGCAGTTTGCCGCTCAGGAACGAACGAGGCATCAGTCAGCAAGTGGTGAGCAATTGCATTGTGCGTCACTTGTTTTGTATATTCCAATCCTATTATTATTATTGTCATTTTATTATTATCATTAATATTTTCTTCCTTTCTGTTCTATTAACCTGTCTTTATCTCAACCCACAAGTTTTACATTTTTTCCCGATTGTCTCCCCCATCCCACTGTGGGGGCAGGAGGAAGAAGTGAGCAAGTGGCTGCACAGTGCTTAGTTCCTGGCTGGGGTTAAACCATGACAGGTCACTGTATAAGCTGATGCACTTGAGGAAGAAAGCTTTGCTGTTCACTGTGTAAGCCAGAAAGACTTGGACCTGTTCTGTTACCCTCCCTGGGTAGATGCAAGATGTGGCAGGACTACAGGAAAGAAGACCTGCCATGTGATTGTACAGTTTTGTTATGCAGTTGTCAAAGCCCTACAGACCAGCCCTGCCAAAGACAAGAAATAACAGACCTGAAGCAAAGTTTCTCCTGATGCCCATGGCTACTTCACATTTAAGTATCATACCCAAAAAAGATAGTTCTTGCAATAATGCTTAATGCTCAGTGAAATATAAGTAGCCTGCTTTGCTCCGCATACTGTAACAACAAAAACTTCTCATTTTATTTCTCCTCCAATCAAATAACACTGGAGGTTTTCAGACTTGGACACCATTAAAATCTGTATTTTCCAGTGGTCAGTAGAAGGTGCATGAATAACTGAATGGGGCAATAGGCCATAAATGATTTTTAGGTGGTAAGTCCCACCAGTCCATATCAAACAAAGAGCACAAGACTGGAAACTATGGGACCTTATGCAAGGGCTGTATTTTCAAAAATTGGAACAAGAGCTCTAAATAACATTTGAGGAAGAAGAAAAAGGAATCAGAGATAAAAAATATAAGGAATAAGTGACCGTCTGGCCACAGGCGAGACCATAGTAGGCATGCAAAGCAGGCTCATGGCTGAGGAGAGGGGGCAGAAGGAGAAAGAGATTCAAATGTGGAGCCAAAGCCAAAATACTCCAAAAATGTTGCTTTGATTTGCCAGTACAACAGTACTACAGTTACCTGGTGTGACCCTACGAAAGAGCCCAGCAGCAACAAGGGTTATGGGGAGATGCTGTGGCCAGATTGTCATAGAAATGCAGGGTATTTTATCAGGTTAAAAAAAGAACAAGACAGTTCCCTCTGTGCATGACCATAAAGCAGCAGCCTCCCTGCTGACCCTGCAGAGGTAAAAAGGCAGAAAGATAGGAGGGTTTAGCTGAAATTAAATAGACAGTGGATTAGTATGGGATTTTTATCCTTGACCTGGCTTTCTCTATTGCAGACAGCTTACACCCAAACACATTGGGAAGAGAGAAACCCACAGATAAGTGATACAATTTTGCCTTGGCACAATCAGAGGAAGGAAGTTATCTGTGCTGTTCTGTACACAAGGTAAAATTTGTTTCCTGCAGTCATAGGAAAGCTTCTCCTTCCTCCTCTCCCAAAACCACCTAGCAGTATTCAACACAGCAATACTGAGTCCTGTACAAGGTTGTTCCCACTCCCTCAGGAATAAAGAAGAAACTAAACAATTTTGGTGTTGTGTTGTTTTTGCCTTTTTTATTTGGTTTTGTTTGTTTTTTGTTTAAAATTCACTTCCTCCACACATCCAAGATTTACATTTGAAAACAAACGGAAAAGTGAAGAGCTGCAGACAGTACTATGAAGCAGGATTCTCCTCTTCTCAGCCAGTTCAGAAAACCACACATGAATCAGAAACAAACCCTAGGAAGTTTGCTGCCATAACTTTCATTCACAGCATGAGGGTTTCCCTTCCCCAACCACTTTTCACAGACAGAAGCTGCATCAATAACCACTTCATCCTACACTCCAGGATGAGACACTGTAGGCAGGAGTTGGCTTTCAGTTAGAACACAGTCCAGAGCATTTTCTGCATTTAGCCTAGCAGTACAGCCTGCAGCCCACCCTGCTCTGGCAGGCTGTATGAGGAATGTTTGCCTAAAATAGTTGTGTATCTTATTAACTACAAACCAGTTCTGCTTCAAGTGCCATAGAGACAGCAGCTACTTAAAAACTTCTTCAGAGTAGGTAAAAACTGTAAGGTCAGGTGAGAACTTTTTTTTTTTTTTTTTTAAAGCTGTGGCATACAAGAAAGTCTCTGGCACCACTCCTTTCCCCATCCCAAACCCATGCTGGCTCTGCATCCCAGCAGGATAAGGTTGGAGCAGCCCCGGGGCGGCTGCGTCCCACGACAGCCACCTCAGCACCTGTTCAGGATCCCAGGGACCAGGAGGACTTTGAGGTCCCCATCTCACCAGCCACAACAGACCCATGCAGTCAGAATAAAAGGTGACACTAAGCCAGTAGGGCAGCTTTGGGAGGCAAAGCTCTCCTCCCCAGGCCCCAGCCAGCTGGGAGATGGTTACGTTTCTATCAATACAAAGGCTGACACACGTGTGAGGAATGGCAGCAGCAAGGCAGCCCCTCCGTCACTTTGGCAAAAGATACACCAATATTTCTTGCTGTGCAATGAACTGAGATTGTCCTTTTTCTTACTATATTTATTTTTGAAACAACCCCCAGAAAAACCCTTGCTGCAACTACCTTGGAATGCCCTAAGCAACCAAAACTTTGACATACTTTCTTCCGAGGCTTCACCCCCCACTTCTTTTTTTAACCCTTGAAATACTGACTTTCTACTCAGTAAGAGTGGCTGATCCCACACACATCCACAGCCACGAACCTTCCTTATCCTGGACCATCCTGCTCCTACTGGTTTGAAAGCATTACTAGGGTATTCAGAAGGAACAGCGTTAAACCAAGGTGTGACCTGAATCTCAGGTCAGTGTGTTCTCTGAGTAAGCAACACATAGCTTTCCTGAGAATTTGAAAATAAGGACGAGTTTGCTGCCCTGTAACAAATCCCTATTCAGTATTTCAGTTTAGTGGACTTAAATTGCTCTGGCATATAATGCAGCCGAAGAAAAAATGCTCCCCTGAGCAGCTGCCATTGCTTGTTTTAAAGCAGAATAATCCTGTGTAGCTCCTCAGAATGGATCACTGGAAACGTTTGGATTCTGTGATGTTAACAACCCATCCCAAGATGACACATGTAATCCTTTGGCTTTAAAACAAAAGCAAATGGAACCACATAGGGGACGTTCTCCTTCAGGTCTTGTCATCCTCTGGAAACACAGTCCAGGAAACGTTTTACCCACTTCTGCATTGCAACCATCTCTACAGTGAAGTGAAGCAGCAGATTAACATCCCATAGAAGCATCCTGGTATGACTTTGAGGACAAAACATTGCTATAATGTTTTCAACGGGGGAGGTAGGAGGGAACAAGAACTGCACAAGTACTCAGCTCTAGAGCTGTCCCTGAAGCAATAGTTCAAGATTAGCTCACATGAACTGCTGGAGCAGCTGAGCTTTCTGGGGTCAGAGGAGGAAATTTCAGTCCTTAAGCACTTTTGCTTATGTGAGTCAGATGCTCTTGGAGCAATCTATGTACACACATGCATTTTTACATGCATCCCCTTACCCATATATTGATTAACAGCAGCTCACTCTGTCCTTTCTTCAGTTCCTTAATGCTGACACCGTGACTGCAATTCAGCTCTGAGGAGAGGAGGAAGCTCTAACAAAGCAGGGGGAATCGATACATTACAACTACAATTCTCTGCTCAATAATTACACAGAATTTACACTGCTGAGTAGGCTCCCTCCATTGATTTTTACAAAAATATTTACTGCAGCAGGAACACAGGTGTAAGGCTAAATTTTGAGGCTCTGCCTTTTCAATGCACTGATTTCAAAATAATAACCAATTTCATACTGTACAATGCTTTAATACTTTCACTCACAGACATACCTCCACACAGACAGGCACCTGTACCTACAGTGTTCTTTCCCCCTCTCTATTTCTCTTTCTTTGTTCAAAAAAACCCAAAGGATTCCCAGTCCAATTGCTCATAAATCCTGCTCTCAGCTACTTGCTGCAGACTTTGCGAAAAAAACACATTCCAGTTTGGCAACTCTTAAGTATTTATCACAGTCTCAGTAAGAAATGAGTCATGTTACAGAAAGTTTTGAGTCCAAAAAGAAAGGAGAAGCATCCCTGGAATCAAGTCAACCAGCTCCACCCCACGACACAATAGCGGGGCTGTCAAGATCACCAGACAAGTATACTGCTTTAATATCTCAGTGCCAAGTTATTATAAAGCTAGACAATACTTAGGCTGTAAATTACACTATCATGGGGAAAAAAAACCCCAAAACAAAACAAACCAACTCTATCCCGATATCAAAAAACCTCTCATGAGTGTGTTCTGCAAAACTGGAAGGGGAATTGAGAAGGGAAGAAAACACCATGATGTCACTGCCTAACTCTGAAGCAAACCTGTATTTTGTATCAGATGTGACTGTCTGGCCATCCAGCCTTAGAAATAATAGAAAATAACAGGACGAGGAAAGAGACACAAGATAAGACAAGGAAATTAGAAATATCAAATGGAAATATGGAAGGAGAGAGCCACTGGATTGGGAATTTAAGATGAAAACAAGAGATGACTGAATTGCATGGAAAAGGTGAACAAAAACCAACTACTCTCTCAGGGCTTGTGGGTACCCAGGCAAAAGATGTAAAAGCGATCTGAAAAGAAGAATTTAATTTGTGGAACTCGTTGCTGCAAGATGTTGCAAGGCCTAAAATATGTCAGCTTAAAGTCAGGTTAGGTAATTTGGAAAGTATAGACTCACTAAACACAGCAATGGTCCAGATGCAGCCTCCAAACCAAACCACTGAATAGTCAGAAGCTGTTTATAAATACCCAGGAGAGGATCATTCTCACCTTGTGTTGCTTCTTCCACACTTGAACATTTGTTACCAGTTACAATGCGAGACAGGGTGCAGGCCAAGAGGGACTCTGGCCACAGCTGTTCCAAAGTTTAATGTGGCATAGAAATCCCTGAACTACTGCCAATACAAATGGCATGAATGTGTATGCGAAGAGAAGGGCAATTCAGCAGCACCGTAGAAAGATGGACACAAACTCCCTCCAATTTCAAGGAAAAAAATCGCCATCTAATTACTTCCCTGCTGTTGATGCTGTCCAGAGGGAAAATGCAAGATGGACCATGAATCCAAGATTGCTTTTCCACAAAACACCAGTGTACAGCAGCTCCTATGGACTCTTAACAAAAGAAACTGCCCTTTCTCTAAAATGAGAAAGTAAAGTGTAAGCCTTCGACCCAAGAGCAGAGGTCTGGATCCAAACTCATAAATCACACTGGCACACAGGAAAGAAAGGTAGCTATATGGCTTTCTGTATTTTCCTCTTAATTGCAATCTTTTGAATTTAATTTTCTAATTTTCTATATGATGTAAAGAAACTGTGTTTTAACTCCAGGAAAAAACAAAGGCAGAAGGTCAATACTGCATAAGAAGTCTCACTTCTCTTGGTTTTCCCTCCTGAGAATTCTGATGCTACTAACGTGCCATGAATTTCATAAGAATGACTCATTATCTAAGTAATAAAACATTATGCTCCCCCCCTTAAACTTCTCCAAGAGCAGGGAATTTTTAGGATCGTGATCAGGGTAACATATCGTGGAGGGCGCAGGGACCACAGCTGGACATGCAACGCTGGGTGCGGCGTACGCATCTTGGAAACCTCTTCCAGGCACTCTGCACAGCCATGCAATGATAAACGGCAGATTAGCATCTGACGTGCTAGAGGAGAGCTTGCTGTTGCCCACTGTAATTACAAGCAAAGCGGAAAGGCAGAAGCAATGCTTCCAGAAGTCAAGGGTTTGTTGAACAACATTTCTTGAGGTGGCAGTGGACCCCTTCAAAACCTCCTGCAAGCCCTTCTTAAGTTTTCCCTATGCTGGGGACATGCCAAAGCCACATAATAAGCTGCCACAGGAGCAGTGAAAGAATAGTAAGAGGAATAAAACCTGCACCCAGGCTACGGAGTAATAAATATTTATTGCCTTTCCTTTTTGCACATTGTGGAAACAGATGCAAAAAGAAGTTCAGTGACTTGTGGGAAGTGAGGCAAAATCAGCTCTTCTGCTGCTGCAAATGAGCAGAGTCAAAGGAACAGCTCCTATTTACCTTCTTAGTGGTGCAAAATATGTCGGTCCATCCAGGACAGACCTGAGATACTGTACTCTTCTCCTAACCTCTGACATCCCTACTCCACTCCACACATACCAGTTCCTCCTGTCCCACATGCTCAGCAGCCCTCCATGCTGGGAACAGCAGATCCCTCTGTGCCAGGCAAGACAATACACTGACAAGTGGCCCTCTGAAACATTAAGATGTATTCCACTTACTTGTCAGGTATTGCAAAGACATAGTAGCTGTTGCTACTTTGTCAGGAAGCCAAAATTTTAATAGCTTCTGTTGTCCAAGACCCAAACATCGGCTCCTTTTCTTCTCATGTGATGAGAACCTGTTTTTGTACCTTCACTCAACTCTTTTCAAGGAAGCCTGTTATATTCTCTCAAACCTCCTTCAACATAACCACAGACTAACAAAACCATTCTCTTGTCATGCTGCCAGAAGCATGCAAATACTACAAAAAGCCACATAGAAGCAACACAACTGCATTTTGTTTGTTGGCTTTTATATTTTTTCCCCAGATTAAAGGCAAGTCCCACCATCCAAAATACAGTTTTTTAAAAAAAAAAAAAAAAAGTAACTGCAATATATAGGGAAGAGGCTTAAGGCCAACTGGTGTCATGAAGTTTGAATCCAAGGGTCCCCAAATCAAGCTCGTCTCATAGTCAGTAACCTGGCTTCAAAAGAGATGGGTGGCAGTTTTAATTTCCATCCTTTCACGGTGGCTTTTTGTTGCTCTGTGTAGTCACTTTAAAATTACCAGTTCTACCTAATATCTCAAATGGCAGGTTCCTGCTGGCTCATACCTCACTGGGTGATACAGAGGCACAAATGGATCTTTCTAATTATTTAGCTGATGATGCATCAGGCAGGAAATGAATCTGACAAAGTCTTCCAGAGCAGCTCAGGCTTTGAGCACCCATTCATCAACAGGGTGGCAGAGCTCTTGCAAACCCCCACAAAACAGATGGGGTGAGGAAGAAGGGTCCTTTTTGTGAGTGGGCCACTCTGAACAGCCTCATTAAAAGTGAGCTGCGGACTGTAAATGGGGTGGAAAGGGTGAGGAAAGAGACCATCGGGGAGCAAGCACTTTTCTCCCAGGGCATAATGCTTCCTCAAAGCAAGAAAAGGTGGGGAGACAAGACAGGCTATATATAAATTGTACAAGTTGCATTTCTTTCCATAAATGAATGGCTGACGTGCATCACACATTGCCAGAGGCCATCAAAGAAGCATGTAATGTGAATCAGTTCAAGGAAAGAGAGAGAGAAACCTGGGGTAGGGGTTGGCGAGGCAGAAACCAAGAAGGTCTCTGGGCTGGAGAGGAGGAAAGGCTGAATACACTGGGAAGTGTGTTCTTACTTAAAAAGGTCTCCAGGTACACCGGTAACAGCAAGTGAGACAGGTCGGTGCAGTTTCACATGCTCACAAGAGGCCTCTGCAAACAGCAGCACCTGCCAGACAGTAGAAGATGCTGCTCTGTTTCCATGCACACTCTACCCACTGTTTCCTAATGCAGTTTGGTTTTTTTTTTCCTTCCTCCACATCTGAAACATCTCCAGTTGATTTAAAAAGCCACTTTCTTTTTGTGGAAACATGAAAGCTCTCCATTATTCAGCACTTATTCCACATGGATGAAGGTCACAGGCCTCCTTAAAGAGCTTTCCCACAGTGTGTAACATTAATAGCTGCACCAAGATTAAACTAATTTCATTTTCTGAGATCTTATTTTTGACACTGAACGAAGTGGGTGGGATGGGAGGGAACAGCAGCAGCAATTCCTTGCATGACTCTAGGGGAACTACACCTCAGGCCCCAGGACCAAACCCACAGACCATTTGTGCCCTCTCCTCCAGAGCGGGCAAAGGGCTCTAGGGTGAGCTGGTCCATACTGGTTAGCACCAAATTGCAAACTCCTGCTCTAGCACATGATCTTGAATACTTATAAATCACAGCCAGGGCCCTTCCATGAGGGACATTCCCAACACGTGAGCATGTTCGCAGAAGACTTCCAGGAAGCCTTAAAAACCCTTAGGAGCTTAATAAGGTGAATTACTAGGTAAAAAGGTACTTTAGTTATCAGAAAAAAACCTGCAAGTTTCAAACTGTGCCCTTAAAAGAGGGAAAAATGGGGGAAATGAGAATAAATTGCAGTGAATGGTATCAATTCCCTCTTCTCTCACTGGGAAAAGTCACCATTTCCACCATATTCCCAGTGTCAAGGGCTGGGTCCCAACAGCTGCATCTCTGCTGGAGATATGGGGATGGGGGGGCAGTGTGGGGAAGAAGAGGGAAAAAAAAAAAAGAAGAAAAAAAATAAATGCTGACCATCATACACCCCCCATACAGTTCTCATTGCAACAGTTACAGCATTCAGGGGCCTCTGTGAGCCCTCAAGCAGAAAGTTTAATAAACCTCTGAAGATATGACTGGTGCTCATTATGACAGATCCAGGCATACAGCTGGTCTCAGGATCAATTCTATCAGAGCAGCAGCCAAAGTTATGACCTGGGCTGAGGCTGAACCTCCACTTTATCTGAAGCTTGGCCCTAACAGGAGAACAGCTCAGAGGTCGGGAGCCCAAATTCCCCCATGGGCAGCCCTGACTCAGGGGTGCAGCACAGACGATGTGTCAGTGGTGCAGTGACAGCCACTTCAGCAGACTCCAAGGTTAATGGACACCGTTCTCACTGCAGCTGAGCACTACAAAGGGGTTCTTGCTCCCAGCTGTTCCTCGCCTCTCCCTGCCAGAGGTCACCTAGCAAAACCACCTAGTACAACCACCCCCAACCCCATTCTGCCAAAACAATCCATACATGCTTTAATCCTTCAAACACAATTGATCTTCTGAACCTGGATCTTTTTGACTGAACAGGCCATGGTGACCTACAAGCAGTTCTGCTGGGAGTCCCGGTGGGATGGGACATCCCCCATTTGTCACCCACAGAAAGAGTGGTTCTTCACCGCAGAAGAGAAACTGAGCCAGACCCTCAAACAGGAGCCCCCGTCCAGGAAGGCAATGATAAAGCCACCAAAGGGCTCTGAGGCTGAATGCAAACCCACTTGAGGTGGAAAAGGAGAGAGTCTGGCAGCAGGCAGTTGCAAAGGAAAAAAGACTGAGCCAGGGGAGCGTAAAAATTACGAGGAAGGGGTGGGATAAAGCAGTGTTATGACCTGCCTTTTTACTATGGGTAAAGAAAGGGTAGCAAGGAAAGATAACACCCATGCCCTGCTTTCTGCTGTCCTGACCTACCCCTGTTTAGGTCACCAGTATCAGATGGTATAAACAGCCCAAAGGAGATTTGCCATCATCATGTAGAAATCATATGCCATTTAGAAGCCCTGGAATTAAGTTGACTTTGCAATTCAACAACAAGCACAGAAGGAAAATAAATAAAAAGCCAGTGGGTTAAAAGTCAGGATCTCCCTCAGTGCTGGAAACACAGCTTGCATTTAGCTGTGCTGCACAGCTTGAAGACTGAAGCTTAAGCCATGATATTAAGGTTCATACGGCTGAGAAGATATTGGCATTTGGGCAGACGTCAGCAATTCTTTCAAGCGAGTTACAGATACCAAGGGCTGGAAAGTCAGAAGCATTTCTGCTGTGTAAAACGTGACATGCCAGGATATTTATTCTGTTGCAAATGATGCTCCATGTGAACCTTAAATACTGGGTTTCTTGCAGCTGAAGATTACGACACCCCATCCTATACACACATAGAGGTTTTTGTCCAGGTATACTGATGCTCCTGGCTTCTGCTCGCCCTAGCCTGTGGTTCCTCACAGAGCATTTGGGACTTGCAAAGCATCCAAAAGCCCTAACACCACGTGGCTCCAGGGAGAAAAATGATAGGAAAATGCTTCTACATTAGCCATAATAAGGCTTGTGAGCACAGGCTGGGTAATGAGTGCATTTTACTAGCACTGAATAGAAATCAGAGGCAACGTACAACCACATATTGCCTGTTAAATGATCAGCTCGTTTTCAGCAAGTTTTTTCATCCTATGCACCCTGTGGAAAGGGCTTCTTGCTTCTCTGAAGGGCATGTGGACGAAGCAGGACGGGAGAAGGGCAGCCCGGGACACGCTGCCCACTGCAGAGCTCCCAGTAGGAGTGCTGCCAGTTCCCACGGCCGGCGAGACTGCTGCCTGCAGCAGCTTTGCTTTAAAGACCTGGGCAAGCTGTGACCCTGGAGGCCAGAGCTGCCCAACTGAGGTTCCTTTTAACCTCACTGAAAATAACAGGCTTTTTAGCTGCTGGCCAAATATTAAATGTCACTTTCATGCTAATTTTCAGGCTTGGACACAAGCATTTGTTTTTCAGAGAATGCTCCAGAAAGCCTCTGCCTTCTGCACAGATGGCTACAGCCAAGATCTAGAAAACAATCCACCAGAAATGATGAAAGTTGATTTCACTCCTTATGAAATTATTATATCTGTGATTTTGCTGAATATAAAAGGTTGCAGTTAAAACTTGGAAAAACTAAAGCAGAAGACGGCTTTCATAAAAAAAAATATTGCCAGTACTTCCGCTACACAAAAAGCCTATTAAAGGCATTCCTCTATTCAGAAATTAATATTCAAGTTAAGCATTTGACTTGTTGCATTCATTTTTTGCAAGGGTTGTTTTATTGGGTTTGGGTTTTCTCTTCCTTAAATAAACTCTCTCCAATTTGCTGCTAGAAAACCCTGAAACAGTGGAAAGAAAAGGGAGCCAGAGTATCCTGTTGAGGGTTAGATCATGTCCAGCTGCATAAGAAATACAGAAAAACAAGAGGGAGGAAGTCAGCCAATGGGATTTTGGGCCCATGGGATATCACAAGTCCAGAAAACACTTTTTGCCTCCTTGCCACAACTCCAGATGCCACAAAGGGCAGAAGATAAAGGCACAGCTCCTGCCCCATGTGCTCAGGCTGGGCGTGCAAGGACACACTTGCTAATATATCCACTGCACATTAAACTCCACATCACCCTTGAAATGGGCCAGGACCATAAGGCACTGATGAACCTTCATTTATTAATAACTTTTTTCCTCCCTAGAGAGATGACATTAAAAATAATAATAAAAAAATTTAATTTCCCTTGAAGTAACTTGGGAAATGATCATTCTGATTTAACCTTGGGCATTCTTAGTTGTTTTTTTTTTCCCAATAGTCTACAACTTCCCCTAAATGGAGCAGTAAACTAGTTGTCTGTAAATGGAGATTTACTTGGTCACCAGTTGTATGTGACTGGGATTAGACCATCATCATTTTTAGAGCATCATGGGTGTATGCACAGCGCTGCACGAATGAAGAGCTACACCAGACAAATAACAGGTCGCCCATCCAAAAGGGCTTACATTAATTACGTTAATCCAGTAGAGACAGAGGAGTGTGATTAAACAGTCTCTACTGCCTGGGATTTGGCTGTTATCCAGCAGTAATCCTGCACAATCTGTGTTTGAAGTGTGTGTGTAAGGGGGATACTGTAACCACCTACCTCCAACATCAAAGCCAGAGACTTGGGTAGATGATGGCATCCTTAGATGCAGGAGCAGTTCCTGGAGAGCAGCATCTCCAGGGATGAGCCCTGAGTCCCTCAGCTCAGCTCCTGCAGAGCAGCCAGTCTCTCACCGACTACTGGGAACCCAAGGACCCTGGGGACTTGAAGTTAGGTAGTAACTTTAATTAAACCCCAAAAGCCTCTTTAAGGAAGAGTAGAAGTAGACACAAGAAACACAAACTCGGTGCTAAACCATAACACTAAGCTGTTTCCTATGTGCCTGATACAGGACAAAGTCTCTTTCAGAGGGGAGGAAGATTCAGCCACACTGACCCTCCATGCAGACACTTGAGGTTAGATTTGGGGTCCCTCTCCAGGAGAGAGGAAACTCTGTACAGGAGGCAGCTCATCCTCCTGCTGCACATAGGAGTCTATTGAATGACAACAATTTAAGTGTCACCTTTGAATCTCCCTTTTCTTCAGCCATAATACAACAGTTATGAGCACAACTGGCTGAAAAAGGATATTGATTCACATGCAGCAACATAGCCTAGGGCATCAATGAAGTCACAACCCACAGTTCCTATCAAACCATGTTTGTGACCAGCAGAAAAGGAGAAAACCCTTTAGGCAACTGAAACCACTTTGTGCTACATAGGCAGGTTGCAACTAAGAAGCCTTTAACCTGGGTTGGAGGCAATAAGCCTCAATGGTCAACACTGGACCTTATGCTCCTCTTCCACTACCTTCCCGTGGAAGGCCAGAGGTTACGAAGAACAGAAGGTGCAGACCCTGCAAAACTGGGCCTGTGACTGCTTTGTGCCACTTCCAGCTCCACCCCAGCGATGCCTACCAAGCATACTCAGCATCCCCAGAGGCACAGAGGGTAGGTAGCACGTGGAGTGATGCAGCAGGCTGCGGCCATGACTCTGCTCCTGCACTTTCAGCACAGCAAAAGGTTATCTCTGCTTCTGGCCCAGGTGACAGCAGACACTCGCCACTGCTGCGAGGACCCTGCTGATAGACTATCCACCTGCTGTAACCAGAGCCCAGCTTATTTATTTGCTCTGCCTCTGGCAGGCTGTCCCCATCCAGAGGAATCTCCCAGGGAAAGGGAGCAACAGCCCTGAGTCACTGCTAACAGACACGGGGAGCTCTGCCTACCCACTGAGCAACTTTTACCAGCCCATTCGGTCCCAAACATCACCTTTGGCAAGCAGACAGCAGTTCTGTGCTACCTAGCACAGCTCCAGAGAGAAGCTGTCAGGAAAAACAATGAATCAATTGCTGAACTTCAACTCGTGACACTGCTAGCGTGGACTCCACCACGCAGCAGCTGGATCCAGCACTGACGGCTGTGAAGGGTCAGGACCAGAGGCACAGCTTCTGGGATGTGAAATGGGAAACGCCCACTCCTAAACATCAAATCCCACTTCTACACTCACAGCTGCCAATGAAGCAGCTGAACCTAAAGGGATCCATTTAAACAAATCCCATTCCTCTCTCTGACATCCCTCTCAGAGGAAGAGTCTCCAGGATATTGTGGAAGAACCAAGACCCTCTCATAACAAAGGCTGAGGTCCCAACTCTCCTTTTCCCTGCTTTGCACAACAGGAAATAACAAGCAAAAAGGCAGGTCTGAGAAATGCTCTGTTGCCAAGTCCCCTGGACAGAAAACCAAGGTAGTAACTTCAACATATACATTTGAAGAAGATGGTAGGAACATGACTGAAAGCTATTTCTAAATTCTCAGTCTCATCTGCCAACTGAGATGCTACACACAGCAAGTCATTTCTCTGTCTCAGCATGGTAAGACAATGCGAAGAAAAGCTCCTCGGGCAGGAATCAAAGAGTCAATGCTTGGGAAGTGCTGATCACCGCTACAGAAGTTTGGTTTGCAATGTGTTCTTTCATACTATGGTAGAAAACTCCACTCATACAAGCAGGGAAGAAAATGAAAGTATAACCACCCTATCACCAGTTTTGTGGTGGATAAACACACTGCAAACTGTTAAAAACCCCAGACTTGTGGGTTTGCTGTACCTGCCATTCCCAGAACCTCAACTCAGACAGAGGTGCTTTTTGATGAGCTGCTAACAGCTAGTTTGTTCAAGGTTAGCATTTTGTTTGAAAAGCTCAACATCCCCAGCATGAAAAGCAACAATGTTTTCCTTGGGTCAGCAAAACAGGGCAAATGCAGCTTTTATTTTTCACCCTAACCCTAGATGGGGGAGGAATGGCTCATGCTCAGAGGTGCAAGTACTCTCAGCCACATGGCTGGGAATGAGTTTTGCTCTGTAGCTGTATAACATCATCCAAGTCACAGTTGGAGGTTTTCCAGTTAATAAAACGGCCATATGGGGCATTAAAAAACAAACCCAAAAACCAAAACCATTTCCTTCCTTTGCCACCTCCAGTGTCAAAAATCCCTCCAAAAAATGCCAGCCAAAAAGTAAAACAGCGGTCAGCGGTACTCCTGAAATTCAAGAGTGTCTTTTTTTCTTACGAGCTTTTTACTCAATGCAAGTGTTACCAGCACCTTTGATCAGTGTGTTCTGGGCAGAAGACAAGTAAGGATGGGTTGGAGGCAGCAATTAGCATCTTCAGTAAACACTAGGATCTCTTTGGTAACAAGGCTCCTAGCACACTCGCTTCCCCTCCTGACACCACCCACACCCACCATCAAAACACACTGTTTATTCACAAAACAAGCTTGTTTTGCAAGAAAATGGAGACCACGTGTGTCCCGTGGTCTAGGAGGCAGCACACAGCAATGCCCTTGAGAATCACCCAACAATTGTGATCCAGAAAGGCAACATTTAGCCCAGATTCTATTTAGACACCTAATTCCCATGGTTATCGATTAAAATAAAGAGCCTGAATTTTAATAGAAATTAAAGAGCCTTTTGATGTGAGGATCCAGACTTCTGTAGACTTAATGGAGATGGCCCATACCATGTTTCTCCTATACCAGCTCAGCTCCCATCTGAACTCTAGTTGCTTCAAAACCTGCCGCCACCCAGCCTTAATATGCTGCTGCTCACCTCTACCTCCCCACTAGCTCCACCTCCCCACTTCACCTTACTTTTGCCAACATCCTTATTCTTGCCTTTGCTGAACACAGCCTTCGCTCATCAAGATTTCCCAAATCCTTACCCCAGCCTAAGTCACCTCCAACAGCTCCCTAGTGCACTGTAGATTCAATTTCAAATTGCCTTCCTGGGCTGCAATAAGCAGCAAGGACTTTCTCGAGCATATCCTATCCAATGCTACACCTCCTTGCTTGTCTCCTCCTCCGTCTGCTCCTCCAGCTCAGCTCTTGAATTTACTACCCCTCCAGGGCTAATAAAGCCCAAACTTGCTGATTTTAAGGCACAGAGTAAGTCTCATCTGTTTACTCAGAGCTGGAATATCACAGGACAGCGAGTCTAATTTATTCAGTAAGCTTCGCTCAAGCTGCTTAGTCTCCACATTACCACAGTTTTGGGGGGCGCAGAATGTGAGACAAACTCAAGGAGCTACACATGGGAGCATTTTATACAGTAACACTGGAGAGCAGCACAGCTTCATTTTCACTTCTCTTGTTTATCTGAATTTTTCACTTCAGCAGGTCTTTTTATGCATCAGCAAAACCCATTTAAGACTACATTTTTCACTTAATGGGATGGCCTGCCCTAATCTTTGCCAGCTGCACAAACCTGTGCTTTATCCCCCCTGCTCCAGTGCACTTTCTTACCAGCCCAAGGAGCTACCGGAGCACTCCTATCAGTGGGATGTGCCAAGGCCAGGGTGATGGCATGACTACCATCTCCGGCAGCAACAAGATTTTTGACAGGCAGCTACCATATCTTCAGTCCAGGAGAACAGTTTTGTTCCCCCTTCACCACCTTCACAGCCTTAAAGCCCAAATCCTAAGCATCCAAACACGAAAGTAACAGACTTGGGAAGAAAAAATGTGCAACCTAACTAGGTGATAAGAAAAGCCACAGTGCAGTAAAACATCTTTACACAGGGGGCTGTGGAATTCACTGCCATTTCTATTGTGCAGACCATAAACATAAGCAAGCTTCAAAAGTGACTGGACAAGCCCAGGTGCACATCGCTGTGCTGGTGGCTCCTGGAAGCGGGTTGTGGAGCAGTGTGGAGTCTGACTGTCCTCAACCTGCTTCTTGCACCTCACTGACCACTACTCAAAGACAGTGTTGGACTCCGTTTAATCATCCAACTCTTAAGAGACAAATTAAACGTAGTTTGCAGAGATGGAGAAGGCTAGTGCTAGCAGACAAGAAGCCAGGACCATTTACCCCTCTGACACTGAAAAGGAAGGAATGTCTGCACCCATGGAAGATACATTGTTTTGCAACAATGCAGTGAAATGTTTTCAGTCTCAGAGCAATTGCAAGGCACTGGTGTCAGAATTCCTGGGGTCTATTCTCACCCTCTTGCTAACTTGTTTTATAACCCTGGAGACTTTGCTGGAGTAAGAGTATTTGTTTAACCCATGCTTAACTTGAGTTTTGCTACTACTTACAAATCAAGTACCTCCAGAATGCTAAGCCCTAATGAGGTGTGGTATTCAATTACAGAAGAGACCGGGTTCCCATTTGATACATAATTCTCACAAACACAGGAAGGGAAGCAAGGTTTGGAGAGACAAGAAGTGTATTTCACCAGATCAAGTGACTGCTGGGAAACAAAAAGTAAATCCTGAAGTATAAGTTGTCACACTGGTCTGAGCAAGATTCACCAAGCATGAACATGTGTGTTTTCCAGCTGTCTCAGCTGATCAAATAGAAGGTGTTATCTCTCCCTACAAACGTTTTACCCTCTGGCACCTGTGGAAAACTCTGCACAGCTTACAGAGAACTACTGCAAATAGTTTGGTTTCCTACAATGCTGCTTCTTGCAGTCTACAAACACAGCATGCTTGTCTAGCAGCAGTACCAGAACAGCATGCTTTTACAAAGGACATAAATGAAGATATGCATTGATATAAAACAAAAGTGCAGTAAAACATCTTTACACTTGCATTGCAGGAATGTGAGTTTTTATGTAAAATGCGGAGGGGGAGTATTGACACCCTCCCCCCGCCCCCCCAATGAGTGCCCCAAATGAACAGAAAGCTGAGGCGACCCACAGCTGAGGACAGTAATGTCCTCACCACCCCTCTCTGTCCCCCCAGCACAGAGTTTATAACTCTGCAGAGGGAAAGCTTTCTCTAACAAGTGTTCTTTTGATGATCAGTCTGATTGAATTAGGACATCCATATGTTGTTAGCTGATGGCTAACAAGATACAGGTGGTCTTTCATCACAAGGGTAATTGGTCTCCACAGCAATGACTAATACAGCAAAGTTGTCCCGGTTGTCTTTTTTTTCCTCCCCTAATATTATTTCTTTCCAACTCTAATAAGCAGTATCACTGTCTTGTACAAACAGTTACAGCTGGAATGGTTTGTCCAACACTGAGGATAGGAATGTACAGAAAACCACAGTGAAAAAGCGAGGTAAGCAGAGGGAGACAGTGAGGAAAGAAGTGGTGCATGGTGTATCTTGCTCTTCTACCTGTTTGAACTCCTGAATTTCTGCTATTGCTTTGATCTGCTGCCTTTGGCCAGATCCTGCACCTTGTAACAGAGGCAGTCTTGTTTAGCTGCAGCAAAGTGCTCTGAGGTATTAAGTTAAAGAGCAACGTGACATGTTGTTAACATCCATTGGAGAACCTATTTAAATCCTCATGTTAATTGGTTAATAAAGGGCCAAATTTGGATAGCATCCTCCAGACAAAATCCCTATTACTGAAATCAAAAGGGGACTTAGTGAGACCAGGCCTCCCTCTAAGGAAAAGCCAAATACCTCATTAGCAGCACAGTTAATGAAATGGCTGTACCTTGGCCAAAAGAAATCTGAAAAAAGACTCTCCAAGTGCTTTCAAAAGACCAAAGTTCGAAAGAGCAATTTAGAGACCAAACCCCAAATGTTGAGAAGGCAAAGCCAGAAGGATTTGTCCAAAGCCAAGGGGAACGCTCCTAGCTGAGTAACCCCAGACGAACCAGGCACAGGCCTTCTGCAGCCCTTCTCCGGCAGCATGGGCACTGCCAGCCTCCTCTTCCCCACGCCTGACCGCGTGGCCTGCAGCGTGCAGCACTCGCGTGGCCTGCGGCGCGCCCCAGCCATGCTCTGCATGCACTCAGCTGCCAGGGCTGCAGTGGCAGCGGTTGGAGGGCATCTACCTGCACTGCAAAAAGCTCACCCCTTCCCAGAGTCCATAGCCCTGCAGACTGGGTTTTGTGTGGGCAGCGTGGAGGCAAAAAGAGGTCAAAAAGCCTCAGGTTTACTCCCAGGGTGAACCAAACCCTATACGTGAAAGGGGAACATCATTTTTGCCCTGTACCTTTTTCTGACAGACCTTCAGAGATGCAGCTCATGGCCAATTTCATCTTTCTCAAGCTCAGTTTAGGTCCTTGACTCAGCATTTTCCTTGTGGCAGCAGAGCTGGTTCGGAAGACGCGCGTGACTGACGGCTGTGAAGTGACAGGTTAGTCGGTGGGGAAACACCTCGGCACCACCGCAGCAGCGGCTCTTCCACCAGCAGTTCCAAAATAAGCAGGCAGATCTTCAGCAGGTTAAATCCCAGCACCAGGCCCCTGGTGACAAGTATGCCAGATGCAAGGTTTCAGTCTGTCACCGAGCCCTGCATACACTACCTTTCCCAGGAAGGGCTCCCACTCCACTGGCTCTTCTTATGGCTTACAAGGTGACCAAGAAGCACATCAAGGAATTTTATGTCTGTTTTGCAAGGTACCCACCACTTGGGGCCACACTTTTTCCTCCCAGCTAGTCCACCAGGGGTAATCAGACAGTTGCAAGTTATTGAGACCACGCCGATGTCTCCACAGCCGCTCTGCCTCGGGCATCACAAAACAGGTACTATTGGGCTGTCCCACGCCTTTGATTCATGTCACAGCTGCTCCTCTGGTGTTAACGCCATTAGTCTTTAATTACTTCGGTTCATACGCTGAACCTGTCACGTTGGTCAGGCACCTGTTGGATGTCTCATGCCAGTTACACACACAGCCTTGAGGGAAGTCTCATCCAGGGCCTGACCTGCCATCACTCTGTCGATGTCCCTCGCAGCCTCTGGAAAAAGCTCTCCCTGCCCTGTTCCCCACAGCCCTGAAGGAGCTCTGCCCTTCCAGCTGCTGCGCTGGGGAGCGACCTGCGCAGAGCTGCCAAGGCATGGCACAGCAGTCACGATAAAAACGCAGCTTAACAGCAGCTTTGGCAGCTGAGCACTGCCAGGCCCCATGTGTCAACAGACCCGTACGTTTGTGCTGTGGCACTGCTCGGGACTT
The DNA here is from genome assembly GCF_964188355.1 of Buteo buteo. NCBI lineage: Eukaryota > Metazoa > Chordata > Aves > Accipitriformes > Accipitridae > Buteo > Buteo buteo. The sequence continues at coordinate 22,376,147 of NC_134183.1, forward strand.
TGCAAACCCAAACACTTTTAGGACGTTACTCAAATAGCACCTAGCTGGCACCCAAAAGGTGTGAATGTCAGCAGGCCCGGCACCCAGCTCAAACCTGCAGCAGCCTCTCCAAAGGGGGGGAAAAAAAAAAAAAAAAAAAAAAAAAAAAAAAAAAGTCAAGCGCCTCACCCAGCAAGAGAAGAGGCAGTCGTGAAAGAGTGAAAGCAGAAGCTTTTGTGAAAGAGTTTTGCTTTCTCCTATACACTCATACGAACACCTCGTCCTGCAGATAGCCGCAGGTGGGCAGGTATACAGCCAGGCCAGGCAGCTTTCCCTGCAGCTCACAACATGGCAGACATCAAGAGCAGCAGCGAGAGGGGTCTGAAGGCCTGCTGGCATTGGGCAGGATGTGTGTGTCAGGCTATACAATAAAGCAGCAACTATTTGCAACTTTAAGGCAGTGATTATCTTTTAACACTACTTCTGGTCACTGCCCTTTGTTGCAAGGTTACAGTGGCACAGCAAAATTCATGAAAGCCGCCTCTTGCTCACTTGGCTGAGGATGAGTAGGATAATAATTTCTGACAAGTCCTAAAATATCCTCCATACCAAATTCTTTGTTTGGGTAGGAGGAGAGGACAACACAAGCCTCAGTATTGGGCAACAAGACTTTTGCCACTGCTTTGAGGCCAGTGCCCTGATTCGTGCTGGCAAAGGGGCAGATCCTATGCCTTGTCCCACAATGGGAAGGCACATGCTAAACACAGCTCCAAGTGTCCTCAGTGCCAGCCTGTAAACTGGGACCAAAACATCTGGAGGCTTCTTATGTGCAACGAGTTGGGGAGTCTCAGTCAAACTCCCAGGAGAAGGGCCAAGACTGACGGCACACACCAGAGCTCACTGCCGCTTGCGCCATCGAGGAGGTACAATACAGCCTTTAGCTCTTGACATGGGCAACTCGGCACCTTCCAATCTATTTAATTAATTTTATGAACCTTAGGACTAATATGTACTGTCCTCTGCATATCTGCCATTTAAATGACAAGGGCACTGCTTTAAAGAGGCTGCCCCAGGAATGATGTACCTCACTAGGCTCTCCCAGGTGATGACTGTTTTAAATACACTACAGAAAGAAACCAACATGCTCAAAAAATGAAGTGATTTTTACAAGACACCAGAGTCATCAAATCCCAATTAAGCCAAAAATCAGCTGCAAAGTACACAGAGAGCACAGAGTAACATGGTAACAGCTCCCACCCTCAGTATGCTCTCACACAAAGTCATTTGTGTTGGACTCAAGCTTTATTTACTCACCTCATAACAAAAAAGCTATTAGCAGAAGGTTAAGGTAACGAGCAATTGCTGTAAAATAATGGAGCCCATAGCAGTTACGACTTTGTGCATACATATATTTAATTGAATAAATACATCCATTCAGCTACTGCCTATCACAACTCAGCCTTCCTGCCTGCAGTGGGGAAGGTTATTCCCATTAATGGATTATTGTTACTGCTCTAATACACCCTACACACTTGTTTACGTTTCCATTTAATTTTCCAGGATATTACCACTGGCACTGTAAAAGGGGACATGTGTAACTGAGCCAGCCCCGCTGACACACAGCAAATGAGAACACAGATCTTTCCCCAAAGGGGAGTAATTACAAAAGGCTGCAGGTTATCAATGGATCAGTGGGTTAGGCCAACACAGTTAATACCGGTATATCCGCATGAAGCCATGCGATTTAATCTGATCACAGTTAGTCCACAGGGAAGACAACCCAGTGAATCTGATGCAAAGACACCTTTCAATAATGAGCAGGCATCAACAGCACTCATGCTGGCAACAGCACTCCTTTTAGTTTAGCGTTAATACTGTGTCTTTCTCAACCCCTTGGAAACTGTGGCAGAAAGGAAAGGCTCTCCAAATCACCCACAGGAGGATGCTTTTACCAAACAAAACAATTACAAAATTCCATCAAGTCTTCAGGCTAAAAATATTACATACCTATAAAATCGCATATACCAGCAAGGAGAAAAGCAATTCTCTGGACCAAGTGCTCATGCTCTGCAAGCGCGTGTGCCCACACGGAGGTGGACAAACTCACCAAGCAGCTCGCGGGTATTAAGCGGGCACACAGAGGAAATACAACAGATAAGAAGTCAGCTAAGATCCACTACAAAAGACCTAGTAGAAACAGGCTTTAAAAGAAAAAGAGTTAAGGAAAGCACAAGGCTGGCAGAGCCTTAAGTGAGTGAGCTCAGAGAAGCATGTTCCAGCAAGAAGGGCTAATGTGAATAAAGTACCTGTGTTGTTTGCAGACCACACAAGGAAGGAATACAGCTAGGTGGGAAAGGCTGTGAGGAGTAGAAGGATAAGCAGAGCTGTACAGACCTCTCAAGTGGGTCCTAAAGACCTTCCAATCAATATGCATCAATGGAGGGCCTTAAAAAGGCTGGTGATGTGACTTGTATGCTATAAACAAAAAATTATTCTGCTTGCTATGGTTTAGGCATGTAGGTTCAAACACACACTTCAAGACATTTTGGAGAAATTCAGAAAGGGCAAGACTGAGCAACATGCATTCGTTGTCCACACAAAAGACTTTTCAGCAGTTAGAGGCAAAACTAGCAAGCAGCTATTGGAAACCTAAGTGAATTTCTTGACGGGAGGGGGATTCACAGAATGAAAAAAATACAGAATTGGGAAGGGACAGAAGCAATGCCCATCTCAACACATTTTTGTGGGTACCCACTAACTTCACACAGAACCTATCATGCTGTAGATATCATGCTATGTAAAGAAAAGAATAGATTTCCAGCCTGAAAGCCAAACATCTGTAAAATTTGCTCTTTCAGTTCCAAAATATTCACTTTTCTCAGAATTACGTGGTGTCCCCCAGGAAACAGAATTCCAAAAGCTTCAAGAAAAGGGAGACATTTACTATTATGAAAGATGCTGTCACTGACTGCCCATTCTATAGTCCTTCAAATACAGTAAGTTACATACAAGAATACTCATTAGGCAATGGGAGTACATCCTGCGAAGGGCTGGGGTTTTCAACTCCAATTTTTATGGCTTTTTCTTTAATGGCGTTGAACACATTATCCCTTTTTTTTAATAAAATCAGAAACCCCATTTCCTTTTTAAATTATTTTGTTTTAGTATTTATTGTTAAAACCTAATGTACATAATATCACATACCTCATGAAGTTCATGTGAGCCTCATGAAGTTCAACAAGGCCAAGTGCAAGGTCCTGCACATGGGTCAGGGCAATCCAAAGCACAGATACAGCCTGGGCGATGAGTGGATTAACAGCAGCCCTGAGGAGAGGGACTTGGGGGTATTAGTGGAAGAAAAAATAAACATGAGCCAGCAATGTGTGCATTTGCAGCCCAGAAAGCCAGTCACATTCTGGGCTGCATCAAAAGAAGTGTGGCCAGCAGGTCGAGGGAGGTGATTGTCCCCCTCTACTCTGCTCTCGTGGGACCCCACCTGGAGTACTGCGTTCTGCTCTGGGTCCCCCAACATAAGAAAGACATGGAACTGCTTGAGAGGGTCCAGAGGAGGGTCAGGAAGATGATCAGAGGGCTGGAGCACCTCTCCTATGAGGACAGGCTGAGAGAGTCGGGGTTGTTCAGCCTGGAGAAGAGAAGGCTCTGGGGAGACCTTATAGCAGCCTGCCAGTACCTAAAGGGGGGCTGCAGGGAAGATGGGGAGGGACTCTTTATCAGGGAGTGTAGTGATAGGACAAGGGGTAATGGCTTTAAACTGAAAGAGGGTAGATTTAGATTAGATATTAGGAAGAAGTTCTTTACTGTGAGGGTGGTGAGGCAGTGGAACAGGTTGCCCAGAGAAGTTGTGGATGCCTGTCATGGTTTAACCCCAGCCAGCAACTAAGCACCATGCAGCTGCTCACTCACTCCCTCCCCACCCAGTGGGATAGGGGAGAAAATCAGGAAAAAAGTAAAACTCATGGGTTGAGATAAGAATGGTTTAATAGAACAGACAAGAATCAACTAATAAACACTAATAAAATGACAACAGCACTAATAAAAGGATTGGAATGTACAAATGATGTGCAGTGCAATTGTTCACCACCCACCGATCAACACCCAGTTAGTCCCTGAGCAGCAATCCCCTGCCCCCACTTCCCCCAGTTTATCTACTAGATGTGACATCCCATGGTATGGAATACCCTGTTGGCCAGTTTGGGTCAGCTGCCCTGGCCGTGTCCTGTGCCAACTTCTTGTGCCCCTCCAGCTTTCTCACCGGCTGGGCATGGGAAGCTGAAAAATCCTTGACTTTAGACTAAACACTAGTTAGCAACAACTGAAAACATCAGTATTATCAACATTCTTCGCATACTGAACTCAAAACATAGCACTGTACCAGCTACTAGGAAGACAATTAACTCTATCCCAGCTGAAACCAGGACAATGCCCCATCCCTGGAAGTGTTCAAGGCCAGGCTGGATGGGGCTTTGAGCAACCTGGTCTAGTGGAAGGTGTCCCTGCCCATGGCAGGGGGTTGGAACTGGATGATCTTTAAGGTCCCTTCCAACCCAAACCATTCTACGATCCTATGAAGACACACAGGAGATGAATGGTTTCAAAACTCACAGCAGCTGCTTAGCTTACCAACATGAGCTTCCTAACAGAAACCCAAGTACTATTTCTTCATATTGCCACACACAAAATGTTGACTCAAACTCTGATGATTTCAGCATCTTATGCTGATAACTTGCTATTAACTCACCGCCACAGATACTAACTCTCAGATTTAATTCTTGTCAGTCGAGAAAATGCTTCTGCTTCTTCAAAACACAATGGCTGCTGTCATTTTGACTGACGTAAGCTACCATAAGTGATTTTTCAAATGGACAAATTTATCCCTGGAGACAGCAAGATTCCAACTAGGGCATGTTTGTCTTCCTCTGCGACAAATGTGGAGCTGGTGCTTAAAGCAAGCAAGAAAGCACCAGAAGCAAGAGTGAGCATTTCTCTATGACTGTCATCACAAAACAAAAAGTGCTTCCACACATTCCATGTAAAATAACCCGACACCTCTGCAAAGGTCAAAGTCAGCAGTGACAATGCAGAGTCTTGTCCCCCTTACCGGGTTAGTCCCATCTGGGCAGATGTGGACAGAGAACACCATCCTGTCAAGTTCTCCTCTTACACCCAGGGTGACAGCTGGAACAACCATAAGATAAACCAAAATACATGAAGAAAAGGCCAGACAGAAGCCTGGGAGATGAGACAGAAGAAAGCAGCTAAACAGACAGGTCCAGCAGTGCTGAGTTTTCTATTTTTTCCTTTCCTCCACTCTGCCATGAAGCAGGCCAAGAACAGCTCTATGCCCCTGAGCACACTGTGCTCAGGCACACCCTTGCACTACCAATAACTCAGGAGCGCTCATCACTCCTCATCACTTACTCCCTTGACTCAAGACTTGCCCCTTTCTGGGATTTCCTTAAAGTAATTCTTCCCATTACAGCAGTTTCTGCAAGTCAGCAAGGAGTCTGAGTTATGGGTTCTGAATGTGTGGGGTATGTGTCTATGAAGTTAAACAGTGAGACAGCTTCAACAAACTTAAATAGCGTTAAAGATCAACACAGCATTCTTCTGAATGAGCCACACAATCTGGCAGTGCTCCCTCTAACATCAATATCAATTTCCTCCATCAACAGGAGACAGAATAATAGCAACTTCCTCTATATAATGCAGCCCTTAATTGTGCCAGATCAAATACTGGCTCCCAGAGGCTATTCATTCTGCTCTATAGGTAACCATGTCCTAGACAAGATGCAACAACTTTTCTCTGCAAATGTTAAATGCTACAGGAAGCCCAGAAGGTGCGTATGGAGACTGCTAATAACATTAATCTCCCACATCACTGCACTGGCTCTAACTGAACACGCAAACCACTGCTGAGAGCAACATGGGTGCTCCAGTGACCAGAAAACACTTGCAAGCTCTTGCTCATCCGAGAGGCAGCAAATCCATACAACCACTGTCAGATCTGGCTGTCTGTGTCCCCCCCCGTATCAGCTCCATGACTCCTCTGATCCCCCTCCTAATGACAAAGTTTTCATTGATTTCAACAGAACTCAGCAAGACCTAGCAGAAAACGAACTAAAGAGGGAAATGTCAAGTGAGTCATTAGCGGGTAGAGAAAGAAACTGTGTAGTAAGTAGTCTTCAACATCCTTTTCCTCCTTAAAAATAAATGATGCCACAAATTGAGGGAATTCTTTGACATTAGTGAAGCTGCAGCAATAACAAGCCTTGCACAGTCTGCAGGAGTGAGGAATTCCTCCACTCAAAGGGGTTACTTATGGCCAGATGCCAATAAATACACAGGTAAAATTAATCTGCTTGTTTGGAAACCTCTAGATGGGAGTTCAGATCTTAAATACAAGAGCAGACCCAAACAGAGAGAAGCAAGCAAACCAGCAGCAAACCAGAAGATTTTTTCCTAACTTCAAACAGCTAAGAAAATTCCTTTATTTTTTCATCTTTTGGCTGTTATTGCCAACATTACGACCTTTGTGTTGAGCAGACGCTCGGATGCTGAAATGGGAGGAGAACATATTTCCCATCATTAGCAGGAGCAGGCATGGTCCCACTATCTTTCTAACTCTGTTACAGCACAAATGTGTTTTCTTTTGAACATCCTTTGGTGCATACTTCCATGCATGCATCTTTTTGATTTGATTTGCCCTCAGCTACCACAACACAGCCCTCTTTGCTAGGGCTGGTTACTACAGCAACAGAATCTGTTTGAGTTTGGTAGCAACACATTGCAGCCATCAAAAAATCTGCTATTAGCTCAAGAAACATGAAACTACATGTCAGCAGCCCATGCCACAAAGATAACTTTCTGTAATACCTCACCCCTGTCTCTCTAATTATGAAACTCTATGAATCTTCACTTCCTTAGCAGAGCACAAGCCTGAGCAACCTCTGCCTTCAAAGGATGCACAATAGAGGTGCACTGCCCACCATCTCCTGTGTGCCTGTCACTGCAGAGAAACCACGAGCCAGATTTGACAGACTTCATGGCCAGAAATATTATATTCCACAGATGCTATTACTTGAACTAGCAGTTAAAGCCAAAGTTTCACTTTAAATTCCATATGGTATCACATCTGCATTCTTCTGCACACACGTATTAGTACTAATACAAAAAGAAGAATGGTTGGGGGCAGGGGGGAACACGTGGGACAACACGTTCTTGGGTTTGGGGGGTTTTTGTTCTGTTTTTTTGAAACTAGAGGAGTCTTCCTGTATTGTCATTTCACTGCAAAGAGACAGTATTAGATATTATATTAAGTTACTCCACTGAACTCTTGTACAACTCAGAAAGAAGGAAGACAACTCTCAGTGCACAGAGTTATTTCTATCTAATTCACTGCCTTAGGACACAAGAGGGTTTTTATTGCAGCAGGTGGACAATTACTAGCACTTAGTTGTTAGGTGAGAGATTGCTGCTTCCCGCCCCCCACAGCTACCATACAGCCCAAATGCAGCATATACGTACTCGATGTTAGCAATATACTAAAGACAGCAGGAACTGGTCAATCTGATCATTTCTTAGTCACAGCCAGCCATGACAGAAAGTTCAGCCAGACTCTTACTGCTGTTATTAATTAGTTTCTATCCTGAGAGAACAACCTATGCCAGATTTGCTCCTAATTTAAGCTGAAGGAACCTACCCAAAAATGTTTTATCCCGTCACACACAGTGTAGCCCCTATTGAGTGAGCGTGCTATTATGAGAAAGCAAACTGATATAAATATAGCACAGTGACAGTATGCAGTCTGTAGTTATTTCCTCTGCAAAACAGAAGAATGAAGTGGGTAAGCTGCTCAGCCAGCTTTCTGCTAAGGCCACTGAAAATTGCATTGATGACATCAACAAAATTAATCAGTTAAAGACAAATCTGAGCAAATAATTCTCAAAAAAACATTTTAAACTGAGGAATTTGACCTCTTCTCAAGTATTCACAAACCTGAGAAGACACGTACATTTCCACCAGCTGCTTCTCCATTTATATTCATTCACAGAATAGATTTTTTGCTGTAATTTTTTCCTGTTAGCTTTTATTTTTACTAGCCAAATTGATTGCAGCTTGATACAAGAATTAATCATTCCATATCTGAAAACCTACTTGTGATGGATAGGCTGGGATGGGGCAGATACTAAAAAACTTCATTGTTGGTATGGCTGATTGGTTGCGCACATATGCATGCACTCTTCTGCAACCCATAATTCATACACAGAAATTCAGATTATGATTTTCATAGCTAAAGCCAGTAAAGCAAACAACCCCAAAATGCTCGGGTTTTTTTTAAACTCTGCAGTAGAAGGGAACATGGTTAGAAGCATATGTCTGAAGGAAAAATAATGAAGCAGCATATAGTAAGCAGAAATCATTTTCTGGCAGTATTTTCCCAGCTACAGTTGAACTGCCAACTTTAAAGAAGTTATTTTAGCATACAAGATGAATGTATCTCAGGAACAAAAAGAATCACTCTTCCTAATCCTCCTCTCATGCACCCTCCTCAATCCTGTTCTCAGACATGAAGCATTGCTTTAAAAGTGCCCATGGAACAGACCGAAAGAAGTTGCTGCTTCTCTATATAGTTATTTATAATAGATAATCTTAGAATCACTCTTAATTCCAGCTCATCATTTATGGTGTTGGCAAAGTTGCTCCAGTGAATTTAGTCTCATTATTCACCTTCGGGCTGTACAGTATCTTGTATTTTATATATCATCCTGCTTTATCCAGCACTTACAGAACCAAGTGAAGCTGAATAATGATCCAAGGACAAAGCTAAATGCTGAAATACTATGCTCTTATGGCCAGTTACAGGAAAACATGGACAGACTTTGAATATGCAGAAGAACCTCTTTAAGTAAAGTAGCAATACAACCAGGAATGCCATAGCATGCTATATAGTCAGTCTTTCCAGCAGGCCTCTTCGCTATCCCAAGACACTGAACACCATTCAGAAAGTCAGCAGGACTGTTCAGCTTTGCTGTCTATGGTCATACCCCAGCTGCACTCAGCTATGCTTGGGAACTTGATAAAAAGGTCTTCGCAAAAAAATAACCAACCCCAAAACAAACGGTAATGGGATCATCCATTCAGTTGAAAGTCACGTCAAGACAGGGATGATGGGACAAGTGCACAGAGTTTTGATTACTAGAAGCTATACTAACAAATGCAGAAGGATCGCATTAATGGCAGCACACACTTCACTGATTTACTGCATTGGAACCATTTATCTAGTGACAAGTCCTGCAGGAAGAAGAATGAGCCTAGCTGGTAAGTTTTTTTCAGAGAACAACTTCACCCACAACATCCCCTTTAAACCTTCTGGAGAAGGTACTGCTGCTGAAACCCATGAGCACTTTACGCCAATAACAGAGATATTTCACTGGGTAACTGAAGCAAATTTTCATATCTTAACCAACTGGAAGAATTTTGCAACATGATCACCAGAATCAGGAGTTCTACTTCAAGCTCACCATATCTCAAAATAGACTTCACCAGCTTCCGCACCCCATTCCATTACAGGGATCACATTATCTGGGGTCCTGCCACAGCATGCTGGGTCACAGCACCTACTTGGTAACAAGCACTTCCTTGCTATAATGTGATGGTGATAGTGACGAGACATGCATCTCCTCTCAGTCTCCTTATACTGCAATGATCAGACACAGACAAATGCTTTGGAACAGGAAGGGAACTAGGGCACCTTGGGGAAAAAAAAAAATAAAAATCCTCATCACATATGCCATGTGGAAATTCTCCACCTAAAACTCAGCCATAAGCCACCAATATCTGAATTTAAAGCAACCTGGGCAAACACAATAGAAGCCGTGAGCATCTGCCTAATCATCCAGTAATAATCACCATGGCTGTCAACCTTTACCATTGCCACAATACAAGCAAATATCACAGTGTTTCCCTGCTGCTTACAATGGCTTGGTGTGGATAGCCATGCCAAGTTACCTTCACAAGCACAGCAGCACACGGAGAAGAGGCCTCAAGGCATCCCTTCCACTGGTGTCAAACAGAAAACAGGAGCGAGATGCCAGCCCACAAGGAAAGCCTTCAGTGAGAAGTTCAGAAAGCCTTACCTATATACAGGGAGGAATCTTTACGCCTCACGTGGTCATCAATGTAGGAAACTCCCAGGGGCTGGACAGGGGTAGCACCAATGCCCAGGAGGACCTGTGCTCCAATGAGCAGCAAGTACATCATGTTGGTAGCAGTCCTATTCCTGCAGATAAGGTCCGGGTCTGGTCCCTCATCACTGGTGGACCCATTGGCAGCACACACATCCCTCCCTTCAGCCCCCCAGCGTATTTCTCCCGATTCATACTCGTACTGATGGGTCAGAAATTCAGGCAACGCGGAAAGGAGGGCACCCAAGGCCATGACTATCCCTCCACATCCTATCAAGCGTGGCCGGTGTCCTCGGGCTCCAAAGTAGCTCACGAAGAGGATGAGGGCCAGGTTGCCAATCTCGAAGCTGCTGGCAATGACTCCCACATCAGCACTCTGAAGGTTGAATCGCCGCTCCAAGGTGGTTAAAACACTCACCTACAACAGAGAAATCCAGAGAAAATTACTGAGAGGGAACACAACCTGCCTTCTGTCCTCCCCATATGTCCTGCTAAAGCATAAGTTTCCTTGACTTTCCCTTGGAGCCAAAACCATACACATCAACGACGTCCAAATCACAGTATAGTAGTAGTTGACCTCCAAGCATGATCTGACTGTTCAAATACAGCCACATCAGAAGGTCCTAACACCAAGTGACATTTCACAGCCTACCACCTGTCTGAGCACATGTTCACTTCCAAATTCCCGCGTACATCGATGTATATTTTGGGTGCCTGCAGAAACCCATGACTCGGTGACTGGTTAGCCTCTCTTTGGGCCCGCTTTCTATTTGAATGCACAGCCTTCACGTTGGAAACACTGTCCCACAGAACCAAGGCACAAACCACACCAAGCCTCACATCATGCCAGGCACCCAGTCTTTCTCTTGGAATGAACCGCAGTTAGTGAGCAGCAGAAAACCTTGTGGATACTTGACTCGCACACCAGCACGAGGCCATCAAGTCAGTCAGAGACAGTGATGCACAAATAGGCAATGTGGCCAGCATAGAAGGCTTCTATTAAAGTATATAAATAAAATGCTGATCAAAGGGTTTAAACTGTTTGTGGATTAGTTAATGACTGGGATTGTCACTTAGAGAATATTTTTTAAAAGACAGGCCAATTAAAGTTTACATAAAAGATTTAAATCCACCACGGGAAGATTTAACAAATGGTCTTTATTTAACACTAAGAGAGAAGCACATGAATAGTCTTCAAATATTTAACATTGCTGCAAAAAGGAATGACCTGTTCTTTGTATTCAAAAAGGGCAGGACAAGAAGTGACAGGTTTAAACTGCAGCAGAGATGATTCAAGTTAAATACAAGGTGGGGAGAAACTAGACTTTTACTGGTAAGGATTGTGAAGCGCTGAAATACACCGCCTGGAGAGGCTGCAGAGATCTTTAAAAGAGCATAGACCAGCATCTGTCGGGAAAGACGCAGGTATGACTGATCTTGCCATAGGGCAGGAAAATGAACCAGATCATCTCCTGAGAGTTCTTCCAGTCTTGATTACATGATGCAATGAAACACAATGTGGATTTTCTGCAAAAGTCATAGCACTGATCAGAGTATGAAAACGAAACATTAGGTACCTCACTTGCTGTCATCCCTACTCAAGGGAGGAAAACTCAGCGCATTCTCAAGTCTATAGCAGCGTCCCCCTTATACAGGGAAAAAAAACCCAAAACAAAACAAAAGAAATTTTGAACGTGTCACAGAAATGCCAAAAACTTTTACCTTGGATAAAAGACTATCTTGTTCTTCAGATTGCAAAAGATGAAGATATTTAAGGTTATCCTAAAACAGACAGGTTTTGCTATTAAAAAAAAAAAAAAGTGATAAAGACCTCGGAGCAGAAGGTAGCCCCTGGATAGAATAAAAATAGCCTCCCACTGGAGGCACTGAAAATCTTTGCTGATAAACCTCACGAAGCAGGAGCCAGTCTGACCGACTTTAAAGTATTCTGACAGCAGCTCTTCTCCGGGGGCAGTTAGCCTCTGTTAGGGTACATCAGGGCACTGTTGGACAAAGACAGCCCCATCGGCAACAAAACGGAAAAATGGAAACAACCCACTTCTGCTGCTTTGCATAAGCAAAAGCTCCCAAACCTGACCCTGATAAGTGTCCAAGTCAGATCTCCAAAACTGGATTGTTTTAATGTTTTCTGAAAATTCAGCCTTCATCCCATAGAGGCAGTTATCATTTTATACCACCACTGTAATCCTCCCCCACTAAAGAGCCAAGAACTGAGGCAAGGTGAACAAAAAAAAAAAAAAAACACAAAAAAACAAAACCACCCTAAAAATCAAACCCTATGACTCCAGGCAGTGCAATAGCAATAATTCTTCCCCACGCCAAAGCCAAGCGAAGATGAGCACGACAGAGGGAGAGGAGATCGCCACTTCACCTGAAAGATGGGGTGCAGGTACCTGCTGGGATGAAACAGCTCTGTGATTCACCAGGGGAAACGATGTCCCTCGTGCGAGGGCACAGCACGGCCTGTCCCTGCTCCAGCGACCTTGGCCGCGCTGCTCGGCAGGCAGTGCTTGAGCACACATCTAACGGCGACACCACTGCTCCCAACCCGCCGTGGGAGCCAGGGTGACACGGCTAAGCAGGCGGGGACAGACACTGCTAGAAAACACTACAGTGGGATTTTCAAAGCAAGGCACACCAAGGTGGAGGGATGCGGTCAACGTGCCATTGTCCCAGCCAGCCCCACCAGGCACTCGTGCAACAGAGCTACATTTATCATCCACAACACAGGACTGGTTTTGTTGCAAGGTGTGATCTAACAGGGCTGGTGCAGACCGACTGGTAGGACTCCAGACTTCAACACCGCACAGCAAACACCAACAAACGCCAAGCGATACAAAGCCGCCAGTATGGGAGCCCTCCTTCATGCTACCACCTCCAGCACATCCCTAGAAGAACTCGGCTATAGTTGAGGTCCCATGAACACCGTTTTTGGCAGAATCCCTCCAAGACAAGTATATAACTCTGAGCACGCAAACTCACATCCATGGTGCTCATTTCTGAGCTGCACCTACATAGGAAACTAATAGTTACTCATTACAGCTGTGTAAACTGAGGCACAGAGAGCCAAATACTGAGAAAAGTACAGTCAACAAAATTAATTTGTGATAGAATACTTTAGGCTGGGAGACTGAAAGCCAACAGAAGTGATTTCCCAAGGCCAAGTGGTATTATGTAGCTTTGGAAGTCTCTCTCACATTTTGACCTGGCTGCTGAATTTTAGGCTTTTACTATACATATATACAAGTGGCTAGAAAGCAGGATGGTATTTAGAAACACTTGGGTGCCACACAAGGGTCAGATTTTGGACAGCTGGATTTCAGATAAAAACCTGCACCATTTCTAAGTGCAGTTCACACTGACAGGTACAGTAAATTGGTGACAAACCTGGGAAATAAAGCCAGAAGTCCCAATTCTCATTCTGCTCTTATTTCAGTGGGACTTCAGTAGTTCTTTTCCTTTTTACAAAAGCTAAACTACTCACAATAGGGAAGCAGAGTCTCACCATCCCCTAACAGTTTCTTGCTTTGCTTTGATGAAGAGACTGAAACAAAAGGAGGAGAAGGAGGAGGAGAACACAAAGCAAAGTCCAACCCTCCTGATAAAAGCTGGCAGAAGTTCTCCTTATTCCTCTGGCCAGACCTCACTGCATTTCCCAGCTTGCTCCTTCTGACTGTAGCACTGCCACCCAGTGCTACCGGCTGTCTTTATTAAGTGGGGTATGGGGTGCAGTAGGGGGGCAACAGTGAAAGAACAAAATCATTACATCAGCCTTGAGCATCCAGAGGAAAACAGCATCCAAGTACAAAGCGCTGAGACCAGCATCAGCAGAGTAGCCTCCAAAACACTGACAGTCAGGGGTGGGGGGGGGTGGGGGAGAATAAATCCCAAAATAAAAATAGGGCTGGGAAATAAACTGTCAACGTGCAGATTTTTAGCCAGAGAACACTAGGAGCACAACTGCATTACATCCAGGGTGGTTGCAGCCCAGACAGCACAGCCCAAATTCTTGCTTTGACATTGGCTGTGACCTTAAATACACAGGCCGACTACAAAATCGGCATTAACACAGGAGAGATGTTACCTGCCTTTATTCAAAACTGATTCTAGCCATGGGCTGAGGTTTTTCTCCCACCCTTCTCTATACCCCATCTTTACGGGGCTTCCTGCATATAAAGTGTAATCTGACTAAATACTTGCAGTTTGCACGTGGGATGCTCCCGGTGCCCTTCTAACTGGTAGATAAAAGAGCACTGTATTGCCCGTATTCCCTTTCACAAGCCTGCTCCCCAGCAGATAGGCCATCACTGCTCCTAGACACTAACTCTATTTAACGCGAGTTACATAAAACGTTGCAAAAGACACGACAGGTCCCTGTAAAATAGTGACATCACGTGAACAGGCTGCAAGGATTATAAAGAGTCCCTGTGCGCTGAGACCAGGTTGAGCATTCAAGAGGGCAGTCCACGTGGATGTTGCTTTAATAGCAGGGACGAGGAGAATGGAGTGGTGAGGCAGTACAGGCTTCAGATGGACAACCTCCTGCTAAAACACAGCAGGGAACACAAGGAGCCCACGTTATTAGCTGCGAAGCTGCTATTTCCTGGCTCCTGTCAATTTACACAGCTGTTTTGCCAGGGCTGGAAAGAACAGATTAAGAGGCTATTCAGTCAAAAAAGCTTCTAATGTAAGATGAAAACAGTTACCAGGAAGCTATTACAACATCCAGTAAAACTCATGCAGACAAGATAACATGAGACACATGCGGTTTGACCCCAGAAAGTTAGTGGTGTGAAACCACCCACTGGACCAGACAAGTCCAGAGAACGCATAAGAGGACAGAGGTAGAGACAGCGTTGTAATTGTGGCAAATGCCAGTGCCCACAATGTTGGGAACAGTACTGAAGCTACAGCTTTGTATGGGTACATCCCTGTGCTAAAGACAGTGGTACCTTGCCTGTTGCTCTTACGCCCTCCTGTCTGTCCTGCAGACCAGCGCCTAGCAGGTCACTGAGGCTCTCTGACTAGCAAAGTCCTTCAGCTGCAGCACTGTACACAGCCCTCAATCGTGCCAGCCTCGTTGCCTTTTTCCATGTCTCAAGGTCTCCACCAGCCCCTTTGATAGGAACTGCCTTTCTGTGTCTAACCGCATCCTCTGTCTCCAGCAGGACTCACGTTTCACCCACTCCAGACACCTCCCACCCAGTTTTTAGCAGCAGATCCACTAAGATTTAGCTATGGCATTAGAGATATCAACAGAACCATGCAGCTGTTGTTACTCCACAAGTTCATGCTCCTCCAGACTAAGTCTATCCAGATCAGTCAATTGGACCACTGTAAACTAAATCAGGTTGGGCATCTGTGTACCTTGCTCATGCAGAAAGTGGGCTTGCGATCTAGAAAAATCACGTAACCCAGCCTTCTCCCTTTCTGTGAACACACCGCCTAACACACAATAACAAGAAGTAATTAAAACTTACACCGTGCTTGCACTATCTCTTCTTCTTACAGAGCCACAGAAGTCTGCACACACACATTTCATCTCATGCGATTTCGAAGACTAAGCTCAAAAGGACCTGGGCTAAAGGGGCCTCCTAAGTCCACCGTAAAACACTCTTCAATGATGGAAAAAGGAAAATGATCTCACATAACGCACACAGTGATAAGTGACCCACATCAAAAGAAAAAAAAAAAAAAAAAAAAAAAGGAAAGACATCAATCACCACCTTAAAATTTTCCAGCCAAAGCAACTTCTATAGCAACCCCTGTAACTAAATCCAGGGAAGCTTTTGCCATGCTATTCTGGACTTATTTCAATAATACATGCTCACATTCATCATTCCTATCTGTCCCAAATCTATAGATCTTGGCATTTCTGAAGCAAGGTAAATTTGTTCTCTCTATAGGCTGTTTATTTTATATTAATGCTCAGCAAAAATGCAGTCCACAAACCTGCTTCACACTATTGCCCCACTTTATCACTAAGAAATGAACCGAAGGCTGGGGACACCATTATGGAGTCAGAGACACAATGCATAGAAAATGAATATCATATTGTTCGTATCTCCAATGATCAAGTCATATTCACCCACAGAGTCTACAGATAAGTTCATTGTATTAATAATACAGGGTTATATATAGAAAACACATTGACTTTATGCCTGAAGGGCCTTTTTAAAAGGCTCCTTTTTAATGTAAAATACATTTTCTCAGTTATGTGGTAAAAGATCGGACTTGAAGAGACATGTCTGCAGTGCTACAGGGTGTAAAATAATTGCCTGGCAACTATGTTCCCAAAGGAAAACAAACGTGAACCGTCTCCCATAGTCTCCATTACAGAGCTGGGAAACACAAGGTTCCTCAAAGAGCCAAAGTGACCATGCCAGGAAAAGCCGCTGCTTCCACACACCTCCACCCACTTCTTCAGATGTCACCTCATCCTCTCTTCCAGCAGCCATGCAGGACAGGGCAAAGGGCATCCCATAGTTGGAGGCAAGGTCTCCTCCCCATAGAGCTGGTACCCGTGGGCTCAGCCTGCCTTGCCACCCACTCTCTGAGCTGACAGCACAGCCACCAGGCTCAGGCTCAAGCCCAAGGGAACGGCAATGATCCTCTGCTCTGATGTTTTTCTGCTCTGCAGTTCCAGCGTTCAGATGATCACTTGGGGTTGAGTCCAATTTTTTTAAAAAGCAGACAACTCCCTTGGCATTTTATCATAAAATGGTTTGGGTTGGAAGGGACCTTAAAGATCATCCAGTTCCAACCCCCCTGCCAAGGGCAGGGACACCTTCCACTAGGCCAGGTTGCTCAAAGCCCCATCCAACCCGATCTTGAACACTTCCAGGGATGGGGCATCCACAACTTCTCTGGGCAACCTGTTCCACTGCCTCACCACCCTCACAGTAAAGAACTTCTTCCTAATATCTAATCTAAATCTACCCTCTTTCAGTTTAAAGCCATTACCCCTTGTCCTATCACTACACTCCCTGATAAAGAGTCCCTCCCCATCTTCCCTGCAGCCCCCCTTTAGGTACTGGCAGGCTGCTATAAGGTCTCCCCAGAGCCTTCTCTTCTCCAGGCTGAACAACCCCGACTCTCTCAGCCTGTCCTCATAGGAGAGGTGCTCCAGCCCTCTGATCATCTTCCTGACCCTCCTCTGGACCCTCTCAAGCAGTTCCATGTCTTTCTTATGTTGGGGGACCCAGAGCAGAACGCAGGACTCCAGTTGGGGTCCCACAAGAGCAGAGGGGGACAATCACCTCCCTTGACCTGCTGGTCACACTTCTTTTGATGTGGCCCAGGATACAGTTGGCTTTCTGGGATGCAAACACACATGGCCCAGCCTGTATTTGTGCTTGGGATCGCACTGACCCATGTGCAGGATCCTGCACTTGGCCTTCTTGAACTTCAGGAGGTTTGCACAGGTCCACCACACAGTTTGGTGTTGTCAGCAAACTTGCTGAGGGTTCACTCAATCCCACTGTCCATGTCGCCGACAAAGATGTTAAACAGCGCTGGTCCCAATACCGACCCCTGAGGAATGCCACTCGTCACTGTTCTCCACTTGGACATCGAGCTGTTGACTGCAACTCTTTGAGTGCGACCATCCAGCAAATCCCTTAACCACCAAGTGATCCATCTGTCAAATCCATATGTCTAATTTAGAGACACGGATGTCGTGCAGGACAGCGTTAAAGGCTTTGCACAAGTGCAGGTAGATGACATCCATAGCACTTCTCTTATCCACCAACAGTGTAACCCCGCCATAGAAGGCCACCAAAGTTGTCAGGCATGACCTGCCCTTAGTGAAGCTATGTTGGCTGTCACCAGTCACCTCCTTGTTTTTCCATGTGCCTTAGCATAGTTTCTGGGAGGATCAGCTCCATGATCTTGCTGAGCACAGAGGTTAGACTAACTGGCCTGTAGTTCCCCGGGTCTTCCTTTTTTCCCTTTTTAAAAGTGGGGGTTATGCCATGGATTTGTGTACCTTCAGGTTCCTCAGATGGTCTCGAACCTGATCTTCTCCCACAGTGGGTGGTTCTTCATTCTCCCAGTCCCTGCTTTTGCCTTCTGCGACTTGGGTGGTGTGGCTGGAGCACTTGCCGGTGAAGACCGAGGCAAAAAAAGTCATTGAGTACCTCAGCATTCTGTGTCCCAGGTAACCAGTTCTCCCATTTCCTTCTGGAGAGGACCCACATTTTTGCTAGTCTTCTTTTTTTATCACTGATGTAACTATAAAAGCTTTTCTTGTTGCCTTTGACATCCCTGGCCAGATTTAATTCTATCAGAGCTTTAGCTTTCCTAACCTGATCCCTGGCTGCTTGGACAATTTCTCTGCATTCCTCACAGGCTACCTGTCCTTGCTTCCACCCTCTGTAGGCTTCCTTTTTGCGTGACAGACGGACCCCATCAGTGCCCAGTAGACCAGATTTCTCAAAGCAAGTCCTATGGTCTAAGTAGCCAAACTCCTGGCTCTAGCATCAGTCCTGTAACTATTTGTTGATTCACCAGATTTGACTAACCCTTTCAAACCCCTTCCCTTTGACCAGGAGGACTGATGAAAAAACTACTTGCACTCCGGAGTCCCTTACCACTGCTCCCAGGGCTCTGTGATCCTTCTTGATACTCCTCAGACTGTTCCTGGCTGTATTGCTGGTGCCCACATGAAACAACAGCAGCAGATAATAGTTGGTGGACTGTACAAGGCTTGGTAGTCTCTCGGTGACATCCCCGATAGGAGCCCCTGGTAGCAGGACACCTCTCTAGAGAGTGCGTCAGGTCAGCAGATGGGTGCCTCCGTACCTCTCAGAAGAGAGACACCTACTACTATCCCTTAGTGGCACTGGTTGTTACACGGGGAGCACATAGGGCTGCCTTACTCGGCTCCAGTGTGTCTCCTGATGTGACAGGTCCTTCCTCTTCAGTCTGCAGGCGGTGAAGCAGTTCTGCAAGGGCACTTCAGGCTTTGGGAGAAGTCTCTTCCTCCTGCAGGTCCTTGGCGTTGCAAGCTTCCGTTCTTGTGCATTATTGCCCCCCCCAAGCTCTTCCCTGTGTGCCAGTGGGGGAGTTTTTGGCTGTTTGGCCATGGGTCCACTGACGACTGTGCTCAGAACCAGCTATCTAACTCCTTCTCAGCCTCCCTGATGTTACGCAGCCTTCTCACCGCCTCTTGCAGCTCAGCCACCTGCTGCAGGAGGTCCTCCACCTGGGCACACCTTTTGCAGGCAGCTCTGCTGCCTGTCCCTGCCCCAGGAGAAAGGTCTAGGCTCTTCCTGCAGTCTGAGGTCTGCACTGCAGCTTCTCCCTTCAGCAGGTCCGTCTGGGTAGAGGCATTGGCCACCACTGGGGTAGATGGGGCAGACCTGCCAGCCGGAGCTGCAGCCTTTGCACTCAGACGACTATCCACCATTCTGGCCATTCCTTTGCTATCGGATGGCTGGGAGGAGGGCAACAAGCTTAATACTCTTTGCCCAGCCCCAGGCGTCAGCATTCCTTGCTGTTCCCCATCCTGCTGAAACAGTGAAGGCATCAGGACCTCCCATCTCAGGCTGCTGATCACTTGTTTCAACACCATTCCTGATCCAGTAAAGTCAGTGGAAACTTAAGAGATGTTCTCACTGCAGATGCTGGCAACCCACGCTGGCTTTGGGCACATGAACATAAGGGAAAACAAAAAAGGGTGGCGATATGAACACACCCAAGCTGGCTCTGCTCAAGGTCTGGAAATCATCTCTGCATAGAAATTTGCATTCACATGACAGGGATAATAGACGCCACAGCTGAACCACTGCTGAGAAGTAGGGTGTTATTAGCTTGGCTGTTGCTGCATGTGCCTATGCTGTTTCTAGGCCAGCACTGGAAAATCTGCAAGTTACTGTACTGGTGCCACGACGAGTTTGCAGCTCGGATCTATGCCTCACTGGTTGAAAAATTAATTTTATATTCTAGTGACCAGCTCTGAGATTACTGACACAATCCAAATTAAGCACACATTGAAGGTCAGGATTTTCAGGGGCCTGAGTAGAAAGGGTATTACTCTGTGCAGCCAGAGAAACAGCACACCGCACTCCTGCTCGAGGCAAGACACGTATTTTTGGCAACCCCTCCTCTCTAGCACCATGCAGAAAAGTCTTCTGCCATCTCTTGTACCCCACTGTACATCTCTCCACATTTCAGTAGTTGAAGCATCCTGTGCCACTTGCCCTCAGCCAACGCAGGGCACAAAGCAAGTGTATCTGGGTCACCCTTTGCGGGTTACGCAGCTATGCCACAAACACAGCAATGCTATATGCTGTTGCACATTGCAAACGGAGCAAAGAGCAGTTGGCACCCACAGAAGATATCCTGTTTGGTCAGGAGTTGATACACCAGTGCAAAGCCACAGTTTGTTTCAAAGTAGCTTAAAACAGAAAAAAACCCCTCGCGTGCCTCTCAAAGTTAAACAAGTGTATTTTCCACTACTCTAGTGAAACTGGGATCCATACTGATCAAATATGCAACATAAAAACCTGACCTCTAATCCAGGCAATCATTGCAGCAATCAGCAAGGCAACTGGGCTGTCGTTATCTTCCCCATTTGTTTCTTAAGGATCCTGCATGGGACACAAGGGACTGACCCCCTTTCCCTGCCTCCCCTGAGGAAGAGAAGGAACACTGCCCCATTTAGAGAGGTGTGAACAAAAAGATCGTCAGGGGTGTTATTTGCAACTACCCCCTCACATCCATCATGGAAAGTTAGCGTGAGTCACCGACAGCTCAAAATAGAGCCAGGTACAGAGCACCAGGCCACACCGAACTTCCTAGTAAAACTTGAAAGGCTTTTTCTGCTGCTCTGCAACAGATGTGCACCATGGCTGAGATCTGCATTTTGTTAACCTTTTGAAGTCCCAACATATGGTGATATTATCACAACTGCAGACTGATTGTCCACGCAAGCTTTCTGCCTCCAAGTCTGCTGCTGTTCAAGATTCACCTCACTGTGGGAAGGCAGGTAATATTTTAGTCTCTGACAAGTTATCTACATAAATACATCCCATGCCAGAATCCATTTGTAGCCTACACTGCTCTTTAGCAGCACACAAACAACAAAGCTAGTGGATATTTGAATCCTTATTTATTTTTAAATGTTATGTCATTTTCACTGGCAGCAAAATAATGCATCATAAGCATACTAAGAAGCACAAACCTCAACCCTGTAACCGTATTTTTGCGAGCTTTAAAAACTGTAGCACAGAACAGTGCCGCCGGCACATTTCAAACCTGGAGGATGAAGAATTCCGCGTGGAATAAGAGCACAGCAGCAGGGGCTCGTGAGCAGGGGCAGCCACTTAGCTCTGTCAAAGTAAACAGCCAAGGGAAAGCAGCCAGAGCATCTTTGACACATTCAGAGATGGATCTCCTTTTTTTCCTGTGGCTGGCAAGTAGGTGTACAAAGCCAGATGAAGAAGAATTTAAACTGTATATAAGTCAGATGTAGGCTCCTACAGCATCAAAGGCACTCTTGGCCATATAAAGGACTGGCAACAAGATTCATACGTGGGTCTGGGACTCTGCAAACAGGGCACCATCGCCCAAGGTTCACTTCCAGTGGCAAAGGAGATGAAACTCATGTCTCTGGAAGACTGTTAACAGGAAAAAAGTCCCTTCCTAAGTACTATCAAAGCACTGGAGAGGCAGGATTGTAAGCTGTCACACTGCAACACCCTCACTTCCCCGCCTCCCCAAATCAATGCAAGTTTGCTTGTTTACCTAGTAAAATATTTCCTAACACAACACTTTTATGCCTGCAGAGAAGGCTTTCTACTATAAACAGGGCTACTTACCACAGCAGAAACCATAACACAAGCCTGGCAAGAAAACCTGTCATGCAAAGGACTTCATGTTATCTTAATTTATGAACAAGAGCTGAATTCAGGGCTAAGGGTTGCATCCGAGTTATGCCACAGTGCAGATCAAGAAGAGATGCCTGTGGAGCTGGTTGCAGAAGCATTCCCAGCTGCCAGGCACGAACCAGGGCAGAAGTGACACAGGCAGGACACTCTGAAGCAGCATTAATAAAAGCTTTGATGGAAGCTGAATTCAGTTTTCACGGTTGGAGGACAACAGTGATTATATAAAGGCTATATACTGAGAGAGGAGGTTTTCTGACAAGTCCTACTACTTTTCTCCTCATCTGCTCTGGCTCTGCTGATATCTCTCGTACTCCACTCCCTACCCAGCAGCAAGGATGCCTGGCTACAACAAATGGGAACTCAGCTTTGGGAGAAGTTAGAGGCATTTCTCATCAACCGGTACATGAAACGCTTTAATTTAGTAAGCCTGGGGAGGAAGGAAGCCATTTAAAAGGGAACCAACAAAATGGCCACATTGTATTGTGATTCATAATAACTCATAAAAGAAACACCAAATTACTGTAAGCATCTGCAGGTGGAATTAGGGTCTCTCTACCACTTAACTAGCAACACCCTGAGCTTGTCCCAACGCTACATGAGCTGCTTGCTTATCCCCATCTCACACCCTGCAGCCTACACAAGAGCTGTCCATGTCATCCTGCTTATTTGCTAAGTAACACCCTCCTACAAAGCTGTTCACAAACGACTCATTTCTCCTTCCACGTCGTCTCTGTGCAGAGCCAAGGGTACGAACGGGAGCTGCGTGCCGGCTGCTGCTGAACTTCCCGTTGAAGAATGGGGCAGGTTGGGAGGTGAGCACGGGGGGGCTTATCGTGTAAACAGACAAGTCAGGGCTTGAAGGTGATCTTAAATCTATTCCCATCTGAGAACCTGGTCATTATCTCAGCATTTCCTGTGTGAAGAATGGTGGGGTGGAAGTCGTAAAGGGCAGACTTGTGAC
Source organism: Buteo buteo (assembly GCF_964188355.1). Taxonomy (NCBI): domain Eukaryota; kingdom Metazoa; phylum Chordata; class Aves; order Accipitriformes; family Accipitridae; genus Buteo; species Buteo buteo. The sequence continues at coordinate 22,399,204 of NC_134183.1, forward strand.
ATTTGCATGTTTAAGTTTGGCAGTCCCGAGTGCAACACAAGTCATGCAACTTTATATCCTGTACCATCGTATCATCCCCCCATTTTGCCACTTCTCAAAGGCAGCAAGCCTCTTTCCTCCTGAACAGAAGGCAATTTACAAGTGTCTTTTAAAATAACACACACAAAATAACACATAGGGAATAAAAAGATTCTTACAGTTGAAGAAAAATTAAATGAGAGATCTAGCTAGAACTTGCAGACTTGTCATAATCTCACTTGTCTCAATGTGTCCCCTGTAAAATGGAGATACAGGCAACGAGATGTCTCACCAGATGATGGGAGCTCTGGTCCTTAGGATTCACTGTGAAGCGAGCTATCAAAAAGCCAATGAACAAATGCATCTGCTGTGGCTGTACACAACAAGTGGCTGAATTTCACCCCTGTGTCTGCAGGATTAACAATAACCCATGTCAGAGACAGGCACCGAACAGCAGCTGACAGGATCCCTTCACTGTAGAATCACCAGACCCTGCAAAAATTCAGCTAGCACATGCAAGGAAAACAGAAGTCACCACCTCTTCTACTTACCTAACAGAGTCTGACATGAGCAAAAGCACAATGCAAGAGAGGTTCCCATGGAGGACCACTGCTCCTACAGCAGGGGCACACCAAATTCTGGGAGGAATCCAGAATTCAGGCACTGCAGAGTAGCAATGGTTTCGCCTTCAATGTTTAACACCAGGACAGAGACATTCACTAACCAATTAGTTAGCGCAGCCAACACGAGTGCTATCTCTTTCCTCCTTGTACTTTCCCAACCTCTGATTTCTCTTAACCTGATTTTGCAGGTGCATGACAGACCAGCCAGGACAAGAGCTGCACACATGGCTGCAGTATTCCCACCAACATGCATCTGTCATCTCCCACTGCATTGCTCAAAGCCATATAAAGCTTTGCTGGGAGATATACAGCAAGCAAGGGAAATGAAAGCCATATGCATGAAACCAAGCAAGACAAAGCCCCTGATATGTCAGCAAAGTGGCCCATGCAGCCTCTGAGCATGGGTTTCTCAAACTGGGAGATGACATTAGTGGACTTGTGACAGAAAATAGGGATGAGTCCAGTCCAGATTGCATGGGGAAAGCCGGAAAACTGGTGCTTGCATTAGCCTGTCTGCAGGTTACATTAACCGAGAGGATTTTACCAGTGGAAAGATCATTCTTCATTCAGTCTCACTACCTGCTATGCTAGATCTTTTGACTTCTTTAACCCAAGCCAATTAAAGCTTTCCTCACAGCTCCATGCCCATTTTCTTCCCATTGCACATATCCTCTGCAGCCATTCCAAATCCCATGTTTTCATCTCCTTCCACAGTTCTTCACTCATCCTTCGCAGACAGCTTCTACACGAAGTTCATTCTTTTTATACTCAGCTTCTCGTTGGTTCCCACCTCCCCAAGGCACTAATTACAATACAGTTTATTAGCCAGGCACGTAACATTTAGACTCTAAATTTGGCCTGCTTTGAATGAAGCTAGACACCACTGAAGCAGTCCACTGCAGTGCATAACAGGGAAGGAGATTTTTCAAAAGCACTTTAGTGGCTTTGGAGCAAGAGTCCCATTTTGAAAGAGACACTTAGAGAAGTCACTTTTGTCAATGAGAGTATGGCTCAGAAAGCATCTTTGAAAAATAATACCCTCAGGCTCTTTTAAAATCCATCACTGCCAAAGAGCAAGTAAAGCAGCCCTGAGTAGTCTTTTCCTGTGAAGGCTCAAAAAACAAAGGGCTAGATGCTTCAACCCTGTGGTTTCAGGCAGGTGTGAAGGAAGCTGTGATACCATTCAGCTGGCAACAAGGCTGCATCATAGCCTAGGGAGAAGCCTCACAGATCAGCCACAGGTAGGATAACGTGAAATTACTAGCCCATTAATTCATTTAATTCAACTTGTTATGGTAGCTGATACAGACCTGGTTCAGGGTCCAAGCCAAGATGCCTCTTTCATTCCAGTTACCGTCATTGTAGCAGCTGAGTGCCCGTCATCCCAGCCCACAAGATGCCCATGAAGCCAGACAATACCACAGCTAGCACATTTGCTGATGGAAAGAAAAAGCCCAAAGAAGGGCTTGGGAAGTCCACGACAAAGCAAGGAAATGAGTCCAAACATCCCTAGTCTGCATCTTCACCAGTAAATACAAATAGTAGTTGTGTCTCAGCCAACAAGCATTATCCCATGGGCAAAGCTGTCCACTCCCAAGTCTGCCACATGTCACATTGTCCAAATAGGAATAAAAACAGATTTTTCTGGGCACGAACATTAGTCTTGACTGATGAAGGGAGTCAGTTTGGACATGACAACACTGGACAGCCAGCTGCAAAGTAAAAGCCTGGCTTGAAAACTTTACCCATGTGTGGCAGGAATGTTCCTCCGTCCCTGCCAAGATGCCACCATCGACAGAATCTGCCTAGCCAATATTGGCTCAGAGGAAACAAGTTGCTGTTCCCCCATCATTTAATCTCTCACTTGCATGAGCAGCAGGGACGAGGGAGAGGGCAGGGAAATACAGTGACATGGACTCCTGGAAACACTCGATGAACTCAGTTTTTCATGATGCTGTCTGGATACCAAGAGTTCTCAGTGTAATCAGGATGCTGAGAACCAAATTGAAAGTGTCTGAATCTACACACTATGCACCATAGGGGGTAAATAAAGGAGAAAGCAAAGGTTATTTTAGTTTCAACTTGCACTTCCAGTGTAGCAAAGTTCTGTGCATCTCTTAAAGACCCCATACCTTGAAGCTTCAGTGCGATGCCTAAGAGAAATCCGTAATGTTTTGGTCAAATTCAACATTGGAGTAACCAGACACACTCCATTCATGCCAAAAGGCACTGTTAGCACTTTGCCACAGGCCATTTGCAGAACATTTTTGTTTGTTTTGGCCATCCACCCCCCCAAAAGTAACGCCATCTCAGAGCAAGTCATTTTGAAGATGGGGACACAGAAGTATTGAGCTGGGACATTACAGGAGAGCCTGGAAAAAAGCTTCCAGACATGAGACCATACAACCTTATACTGATTCCCAGACTCACTGTGGCTTCTACAAGAAAGAAATCCAATTCATTGAAGCCATATGACTATTTGCTGCAGCCCCACTTGAAGCTCCTTATGTAAAAAGAACTCTCCAAGAAGTTAAATTCTGCCTTCCTACCTCCATCCCAAACTCTCCCACTCTCCCTCCCTTGACTCAAAATCCCAACTGTGCAGAGTCCACAACTGGTTTCAAGCCCTGACCCTGAAGAAATAAAATAAAAATCTTGTGTCCTGGATGAAAACGAGCCAGTTTCTCCAGCCAGGCACCCTCTCATCCCAGCAATGCACTGAAAGCAGAGAGAACTTTGGAATCAGATTTACCTCTGAGTTGTTACCCGGCTAAGCAGTTGCTCACTGGATATCTGCCCACAGAATATCAACGATGGAGCTTATTAATGTGGGAGCAACTTGAAAACTCAGATAGCGACAAGGGACTCTGGGCACTGTTCAGAGATATACTTCGAGAGTTTGCAATTTGAAAACGTCACAGAACTGATTCTAGAGGCTGCATCCAATATTTCCCAAGAGTCATTATACACAACTACAGTAATTCATTAGGGATCTATTTAAATAAGAAGGCAAAATAAAAATTCTGGCAAAAAGCTTGTCCAGCATTGAATTAAGCTGAATGATTCACATCAATAAATGCCATCTCAGCTACAAGAGGCTACACCATAAGCCCCAAATACTTCCACAAGACACAGCAAGAAGAGATTTGAAACTTCGGCCTTCTTGGTAAGAGCTAGCACTGAGATTAAGAGCAACACAGCAGCCTTGATGCATCCTAATCCACAGAAAACACTGGACTTCTGTATAGGGCCAGCATTCGAGAAAGCTTGTACAGTTGCGCCAAATGACACAGCAAACCCACAAAGCTGTGCCTCTAGCACATGGTTTGCTAGCGTGGCTTAACTTCAATAGCCATCGAATAACTCCCAAGCTGTTTTTGGAATCCATTCATTCACAGAGAGATTTGCCAATGCAGAAGTGGCCTCAATTGAGCAAATAAACTCTTGGAAGCGAATGGTTTATCTAGCTCCATGGAATACTTGAAATCCTCCCTTTTCAGCCTTTGCTCTCAAGTTCTTTCAAGTTGGTAGGTTTGAATTCCAAAGACTAGGGGAAAGCTTTTCAGTAACCTCAAGCCAGCTCCCTTGATATACCATTCTTCTTAATAGTACTAAATATCACAGATTACAGCAAGAGAAGAAACAGAAAACAAAACCCAACCTAGACTAGCATCATAGCACTGTGACCCAAGGGCTCAAGCTAACCATGTGGTTTTTGACACCACATTTTGACGACAGAAATACAAACGTGGGGCCAAAGCACCCCTCTCTAGACCAAAGCCGGAGAACACAAGATGTGGCAGACTCCTGCAGGAACACAACCGAGCTCAGTGGGTGTTCACTGCACTAATCACCTCGGATGAGACTGACTACCCGATCACCAAAACCAGCTGATGCTACAAAACTAACATCACTGCCCTTCACAAACAAGCATCTCTAGACAAGGCATCCCTTCAGCTAAAGCTCCTGACCCTCAGCCAGCAGCTGCGCTGACTTCAGACATAAGGACCTGCATTATAACTAGCCATAGGCAGCAGGAAACAAAGTGTGCATCTCATGCAGAGGCTGAAAGGCCCATTGTAATTAACCACTCTCAGCCCTGTACGTTGAACAAGACAAAAACAAAACCCACAGTTTTCTTTTGCTGGTAAGCCCTAAAAATGCTGCCCACTATTTCACATAAAGCGCCTATACGCCCAACGCTGTCTCTGCCCATCACACAAACCGCAGCACTTGGCAGAGGCTATGGGGAAGGTTAATTCCCACAATAATCAAATTTTACAAACAACGCCTGCAGGACAGAAAGAACGTCACCATGTTTTAGTCCCACAGACGTGTTTCTCCTTCGGCTGAACCTGCTTGCTGCCCAGTGGCACACCACAAAAACCAGCAACTGACCACCAAGTGCAGACAGGATCCAAGCACAGGGAAAACCAGTTACCCAATGCCAGCCAACATCTCTGCAACGAGCATGTTGATGCTCAAACATGATTAACGCTTTAGCTCATGGGCGAGGGCGGATGCTCTCCCAGCAGAACGCAGCGAGCAGCCGATGGAGACACGCTCCCAGTGAGCCTGGGAAGAAGGGGTGGGATGGGGGGAAGGTGGTGTTTCAATTTTTGCCTTTGTTTTAAACATTCAAATCTATTTTAATTGGCAATAAAAATTAATCTTTCCCAGGTCAAGTCTGTTTTGCCCCTGACAGTAATTACTACTTTTTACCTCAACCTACGAGGTTTTTCACCTCATTTTCTGCCCCCACCCTGTTGAGAACGGGAATGAGAGCGCGGCTGGGTGGGCGGCTGGCTGCAGTCCAAGGTTAACCCACCACAACACCTCACCAAGCAAGGTGGATGCTCTTTAAAAAGAGAAAAGTTAAAGCTTTAAGAACAACTTGGCAAAAATAGCTTTACTAAACCATGACAATGACAGCTCTTCCTGCAGCTCAGAGAAATGATGAGAAGTAAGCCATAGGACTGAGAAACTAGAAAACTAAACTCAAGTTTTTCCTCTTTAAAAATCAAGACCTAGTTACATATTGTTATTTTTCTGTTGTTTCCCAGTTACAGGGAAAGAAAGGATCAACCCCTACTTTGGCATCTCAATACATCATGCAACACTCGAACCGTGTCAGGATGAGAAGTAAGCATGTTTCCAGCAGATGAAAGTCATTAGTGCGGCACAACAAGCAGCAGGACACTACTGGGGGCATTTCTCCTTCATATTTTTCAAAATCTTTTTCTTTTAGTCAGTATTTTTAGCTTCTCTTTTGGAAGCTTCAAATGCTGCCCCTCCTCTCCCTTGACATTTCTCAGTATAGACATGTATATGTGTACATACAGGTCTGGTATTATTCAGAGGTGAAGGGGACTCGTCCAGCTACTGTACCACGCAAGGCACATGCCAGGCCTCCTGCAGCCTTTCAGAGATTCCCTTCTAGTCAAAGTGTGAGGTTTGGCCCACACTCCAGCATCAAGCAACTCCGGAACAACTCTCTGGTCTACTGCTAATGATGTGCCAAACAGTGTTTGCACGAAGCTGAGGAGAGAAGTGGAAAGAGGTAGCAGCTATTTCACATCCTCCTTTTCAGAAATAAAACCCAAGAACCCCAAAGCAACCTTTCTGCAGCTCTTCCTGTTGAAGTTCCACCAGAAAAAACAAAGACCATCCATTGTTTAACACCACAGGTTGCAATCCTATGAAGTTAAAAGTGTTTTCTCACCCCCTGTTATACCTTTGGAGAATTAAAGGGATGAAACAAATCTGAAACTACAGAAGACTCAGAACTCTGTCCCGATACAGCAAACATACCCATCACTGCTAGCCTCTGGCCACCCTGCATGCAAACATAGGTGCTCCTTGCTAGTTGAGAGCATGCAAAGCTCCCATCTAATACAGGTTCCAAGCAGACTCCAGGAAAAATACTTACTTTTCACCTTATATAAATTTATAGAATAATTCATCTGATTTAGTAACATAGAAGGCACCACTACCTGGCACCTCAACTGTAAAGCAATTCCATGTCGTTTCATTGAATTCTTCAGGCATTAAAATGTTAAGTATCACCTTAAAATACACACATACAACATACACTACTAGGCTGTTTCTTATATATTGTCCCAAAACCAATGCCGATTTCAATTCAGCCAAAAATCCCCTGGGGGGGGGGGGGGGGAATATACCACTATATGTTTTTAAAAATGAAAAGGGAAAAATTTCTGAAAGGTTTCTGTATTCTTCTACACCCACACCCCACAACTCTTCCCAAACAGCCAAGCTTTCTTTCAGTTTCAGAGTGGGGCGAGTGGAGGGGAGCAGAAGAATAATAGAGAAAAAGTTGGATTCAGATGCAAACATCAAAGCACACACCCCCCCCCAAAAAAACCACCTTGAAAGCAAATCTGCCATAGTTCCTTCAGAAACCATAATGCTGGGTGAGTCACAAAGACCTTAATACAACTGAATTATCCAGGTTCCTTCAAAAACTTCACTGTCATTTTATGGATCACCATAAAACTGAATTTTAAGTCTTTTTCCACTTTCAGTAAACTAAGGCATTATAATTATACAGGTGAACAGCATGGTAAGTGTTTTAAAAGGACATTCAAATATTAAAAATAAGACATTTCCAGCAATCCTTGCCCAGAAAACAGATCATTATGTAGCATGGAAAAACAACTTTTGTGCTCCCACACCTGCCCCCCACAACCACTTATCTAAAAGTCACTGGGCCTGCGAACATGCAGAAATCATCCATGCAATAGCTGCAGACGCTAAAAAGATTAAGATGTTAAAAAAATACAGGGAAATCAGCTGGCTTCTTGGCAAGGAGAAAGGATACTACAAAGAGAGAGAGGCAACAGAGAGCAAAACCAAAAACCAAACCAAAGCAAATTGGTTTTCTTCTTCCTGAACCATAGAAAATAAATAACAATGATGATAAATATTCAAGCAAACCTGAAATAAAGATTTTGCTTTTATGCCGCAAGCAGTCATCTAAAATTATTGAGTGTGTTCAGGCACTGCTGCAATATGAGCCCCAGTAAAAGATCTTCAATTTCAATACAACGGGCACTGTGCAACAGCAGAAGGAGGGAGCCCGCCTCACTCACTTCAGTAAGGAATATTTAGGTATCAAAATGCAGAAACGCATCACATTCAGAATAAGGCTGGAAAAGAGAAAGTTGCTAACTGGAGAGCTTAAGAAATCTGATTTTAGTTCTGAGGTCTTTCCTAGATTTGCTAAGTGACGAGGGGCAGATCCAGTCATGCCTGTGCTGTAGGTCTTCACCTCTACTTGATTACAATTGCATCCCCACTTAAAATCTGGGAAAAAGGAATGGTTCCTTTTCTCCATGCTTTGATCCATCCACTCAAACTGAAACATCTTGGATGCAGGGACCATCTCTCTAAACATTACAAAACGCTTCCCATAACAGGGCAGAGCCCTCCCTGCACCGAAGGGAACAAGTGCCAAACACTCCAGGAACTCCCTAAACAGCTTGCTATCGCTATTGATTGTATTGATAGCGTATGAAGCATGGCAGTGTGAACTCTCTACTTAGTGGAGCAGGCAATGCTATTTCCACTGCAATATGTATCTACAAAGAGACAGAGAGTCTAGTGGTTACTCCAAGGTGACCTGGAGACAGGACTCTTGGGGTTCTAGTCCTGGTTTTGCTGCAGAGTTATAATGAAAACTTGTAAATCAACATCAGTGGCCCATTTTTCTATGCAATAGGAAAAATGAATTCTTCTGAAGTTCACTGGAGCACTTAAAGGAGTTACTACACAAAGTATTATCATGTGTTTATTTAAACCTCCTTGGATGACGCTTAAAATATATCACTTCGCAGCTTCATCTGGCGTTGATCAGAAGACAAAGCTACACTAATTCATCCAAGCTGCAACCTCACCCACTAAATAGTATGCCATTGTTTAATCTTGCTACCGTGAAGGAATAACTAGAGACCAAGGAGTGTACAAGTAAGGAAACATTTTAGATTATTATACACAGAGGACAAATTCGTTTTGATGAATTGCAGAATAACTCTTTTGAAGCAATAAATTTACACTGCTGTAGCAGAACAGAAGCCAGCTTTTGGTCCTTTACAATACCCTGAAAGTAAGGGAAAAGAAAGCCCATGCAACCTGGGAGACACCCCTTTCTGGGAAACAGGGAATATCTGCTCTCCCTTGCAGAGAAGGAGAGGGATCGCAGTTCAGCTGAGCCTTCTCTGGGACAGGGCCTACTTTACGATTTAAAGAGTCACGCTGCATAAAGTTACTAAGCAAGAACAACACAGACCTTCAGACCAATGTATTCTCTGATCTAATTCAAGATCCCTTTAAACCTCAGCTGCTTTAATACTGCAGGCCATTAAAACTCAGAGAGCTGGTTGTCACACAGGCACACAGCAAATGCTAAAAGAGATTTTGGAAGCGAAGGCTGGCCAAAAGAAATGAGACATTGGTTTTACGATGGATCATAACATTTCTAACAGGCTGCTCTTTCTTTCAGGGCTTACAAATATCACTTGGCCCTTACAGGGACAAGGAAGAACTGCCAAACTTTCTCCTAAAAATAATAAAAAGAATTAAATACTAAAATCAATTAGTCCACACTCTTACACATCAAGTGCATTTTGCCTTTAAATGCATTTAACCAAGAAGGCATCAAATTGTAAGTTTGGATTTACTCTGCAAATGGCACACAGTATATAATGTAAGAGATAAACATGTTGTTCTCTCTACACCATTTCATATCTTAGTAGTAGATTAAAAAAAAAAAACCAACTGTAAACCAAAGTATAAATGCCAGTTACTCACAAGCCTTCCTGGTACTCAAAAATCCAACCTACACCTGGATCAGAATTTATATAATTTATATAAAGTTTTTATGTTAATGAGTCAATGCCACACTCCCGACCCAAGCCCCACAGGAGTCTGAAGGCATCAGAACACAGAGCTGGATCTGGTTTCTCCTCTACTCTACAGTCAGAGACCCGAAAAACATCAAAAGGCTTCTTAGAGAAGAAATATGAATGTAGTCAAAAGAGCTAGTTTAGAATAACTTTCTGTGCAACTCAGCTGCAAAACAAGACAATATTCTCTAATGGGAAAGGCATACTAGAAACAACTTTCCAGAAATAACATTGCCAGCAAAGATATATTAAGGGAAAATGAACTGTAAGCAATAACCAGCCAATGCTTGGCAATCTTCATCCCTACTAAAACATTTATTTTCACTCCTTGGTTTTTTTTTTTTCCCCTTAAATACCCCAGTGACAAATAAATTATGAGCATTACAGCTAATTTATTACTCAGCACTGCTGAGGATGGAAATAAAAAAAAAAAAAAAAAAAAGACAGCAGTATTTTAAAGCTGATTCTTATTCTAGGAAAATAAATACTTTAATAAAAACAATAATAAATTCAATGGGAGAAAAACTGCTCTTGCAGTTAAGTCACCGGACTGAAGCACCTGAAACTTGGAATGCCCTGCTCTGCCAGACTCTTCTCTGCCCATGCCTAACCCGTTCAGGCTCTGCCACTGTTAACCAAGCAAAAGCTTTATCAATAGCTTCAGCAACAAAATCAAGCTTTTAATCTCTGCCTCAGTTTACCCACCTGCAACATCTCTCCCATCCAGTCTACTCAAATAGTAGACTGCAAATAATAGATTACAAATACTTAGGGGCAAATTCTGTTGTACAACACCAAGCACAACAGAAACCTTTGAAGCACTGCAGTACTCCTACACTAAAATTGTCTTTAATGACATCCTCCACATGGACCTCTCCACTGACTTGAAGGAGGGTTTGACCGGGTCTCTACAACAGGAGACAACTGCTTTCTGTAACAGGAAAATAGTATTGTATTTATCACATTTAACACAGGAGGGGAAGGGGTTGGCACCAAAGCAACTTAAAAATCCAAGAGCCAAATTCTGCTCTTAATCCCTCCATTCCCTGGTGTCCATCTCACAGGACCCCCTATTTCTGTTTATTCCAGCAGGAACCCTTTGATGATTAACTTCTATATTTATCTTTGATACTGACTTTTTTTCCCTGAGTATGGAATTTTTAAATTTTTATTAATATCCCAAACCCCAGTAGCAATAAAACTGAACAGAAGGAGCCTGTCTCAGAGACCACATGCACACGCCCAATCTCACCTGGACTCACAGAGTATGTTTTTTACCGCAGGTATGTTAAGAGGGCTTTTGCAAGCTGCAGTCAAACACTGCTGCACGGGCAAAGCTATAGCCGGGAAGTTAAGCGTGGCTCAAAAGTTTTCATTCAGCAAAACAAGAAACAATTTGGCATTCATTCCCACGCAAACACCAATGCTCCCTCCTTGGGAGGGACCAATTATTTTCCTTTCCATCTCATGCTCAGGCTAGTCATCCTCTATCCCTTGATAAAACACATGAATAGCTGCATTCAAAGCTGCAGCAAACAGAGACATGTCAGTAAAGCTCTCTAAAAACAGCTAGCTGGAGCACACCAAATAACTGTATCTCAACGCGCTTCCCATATGGATGCCCTTTATCTAAAGAAGCCCGTGACTTTGGCAGATGTTGAATGCTTGCAACTAGGTCAGTTTGAACCGGAGCGAGCCGAGGCTAAAGGCTAGGGAGAGAAAATTAAATTGCGCTCCTGCTCCACAAACTGTGGCTGTCAAACCGAGAGCTCTTCGCCTTCTGCTAAAGCAACGATTTCACCACTGGCTAGGCAAAAGATTTGACTGGCAGGTTGATGAAATGCCTCGGCGATAAACCATCAGGAGCACTTAGAACATTATTACCAGTTAAAATATTCCAAAATATGATGCACACAGGAATCCAGGGGTGGGGGGGGAACAGGGAGGGAAGTGTTGCCAAGGTATGTGAATCAGCCTTATCGAAATCCTCATCGCTGCATGGCCGGCATGACTGATCACACTGCTGCATTCGCCTGAAAGGCACAAGGCTCCGGCTGGAAAAACAGAGGTTCCAGCCTTTCCCTCTTGGTGCCATCTGCACCAGCAACGCTCGGCTCTTTAATCCGTGGACCTACGCTGCAGGAGAGCGACCGGGGGTGGGCTTTTAAAAGTTGCTGTGAAAAACCCGAGTAACTTCTGCAGCCGGAATGCCTGCAGACTACAAGCAGTGTTTTCCCCGCTGCCACTGCAGTTGCTGGGAAATTCAAGTTTCCAAAAGCAGGCAGGAGTAATTAGATGAAACCAAATAAATGCATACACAAAACCTTACAAGAATATGCAAATAATAGGGTGTATTCAGCAGCCCCAGAAATTAAGGCAGCAGCGCAGGCTTGCATTTGCATAAACTATGCAGGATATGGCACCAAGTCATTTTGGAACATGTGCATTTTGCAAACAGCAAGCGCAATAATTGACAAATATTTTGGAATGTGACATTGATCAAATGCTCCCTAAAACTTCACATGAAGAACCTCAGAAACACCGTACTAATTAACCAGAGATATCCACTGTTGGCATCCTGAGGTATGTATTTTCACTGCTGAGTTCTGTGGGAAAAGAATTGGACTTTATAGATTTTTATCAGCATTTATTATTTATAAAGCCCTGTTGGCAAGCACAATGTTTTATGAACAAATAAAAGTGAATGATCTTTGCTTCAAAACCACATAATGAATGAATGTATGCTTTGTACATATATTCAAGTGGGCACTACTAGTTTATTGTGCAGCGAACATGGAAAAAAGAAGTTTTTACATCTCTAAAAAGAAATAACAATATGCACTTCTAAATGTAGTGACATGAAAGCCAAGCCCAATCAAAACTGAGCTCTTCACTCACTCCTAAGAAGCCAAGCCCCTGCCTTGTTTTCTTAACAAGCTGAGTTTTTGCCCTCATGGTCTCCCTGGGCAGAGCAAGGCAGACAAAAAACGAGGAAACCAACTTGTCGCCGTATAAGGAGAAAAAAGGTTTCTCTTCCTGAGTTACAAATAACTAGGGAAAGTCACACATGTGGCCAAGCAAAGCAGAAGTATGAATACAGTACTCGCTTACTGCTGACAGGCTAAAATTAGTAGTTTATTCAACTGCCCAGAACTACACACAGTGTCCGTCCTTCGCAGCATCTCCCTATTTGTCTGTCTTTCTGTTTGCTCTCCGCTTTGTCTCCCCCGCTAATTTGTCCCTCAGGGAACAGCCCGGCACGCCACCGCTGAGCCCAACAGCCCCTGCTCATCCCAGGAGCCTGAGTAAATGAATATCCACTCACAGTTACACCTGGGCAACTCTGCAGTGCCTCCAATGATTTCACCCTGAGAACAGCCCTTGGCCCCATGGGACACTCGGTCTGCAAAAACGATTAGGTCCTCCACACTCTCCACCAAGCGCCTTGCCTGCTTCTGCTTTCACTCCCGCATGACACCTGTAAGCGCAGCGCTCCTCCAGATTCACTTTAAGCAGAGGTCTACCCTCCAAGGATAATTCCACATTTGCATCTGTTCATTGCATGAAGAGCTGCATGGTATTTGCAATGACGGCAGACAAATTATACTGGGAACGGAGGAACATTTGCCCAGTGCAGCTGGGCCACTGCTTATGCATGCTGGGGATTGTTGTGAGTTTAGTTTTCTTTTTTTCTTCCCCCCACTAACCAGTTGTCTGTTACTGTTTGTGGATCAGGCTGGCCATGGGGGCATGATGTCATGCTGGCCAGGATACAGTCCTGGAGGATGGCAGAGGGTAGAGGCAGCAGCACCTCAGTCGAGTTAACCCCTCGGAGGAGGGAGGGAGGGAGGAGGCCGGGAATCAGGGCGGCAGAGGTGTTTTCCAGCTGGCGAGGCTGGGGTGCACAAAACGCTCCAAAGGAGCGACAGGGAGTAAGCGTGCTACTCCGGTACAAAGCACGGCATGAGAGTTGGGGAGAACAGGAAAAGAAATGCTGAACTGGTGAGGAGAGAGCAACGCAAAGGAGTTGGAGGAAAATGCCATACTAGGGACTATTACTGCTGCTCCTACGCTCAGACGCTGTAGCAAAGCGTGCCAATATACAGTGCTCTAGCAGATCTATACATTTCCAGCATAGCGGTGCCCGCTGGGTGACATCACCTCAGTGGGCTCTTCCTTGGCCATTACTTTGATGAAGGATTATCCCACACTCATTCATGCTGACAGCTCATTTTGCAAGTAGCTCATCGGAAACAATGTATTTACTTACTAAGGTATTACTCCCATAAAAGAGGCACGTCCCTGTCTGGCTCCCACAAATTAAGCGATATCCACCTATTCTCACATAGGGTGTAGAATTGCTGGATTTATCTCAACAGATGTGATGTAGTTTCCTTTGGAATTAGGAATATGTTCCAAACTAAACTTACATGTTTTATTATATGGAGATGACTGCTAATTTCCAATTCATATTAACAGGGACTATTAACCACGGTTAGTTTAGCCACGTACCTTGAAAAATTATAGATCACGTTCAGTACAAATTTGCATAAGTAGCTTGACACGTGAGAGAGGAGCAGTGCTAAACACACCAAATACAAGTATTCCAAATGCGGAGATCTTACACTTACTGTATAATACATTACGTGTATGGCCTCAAAAAGCCTCAGAGATTATGAATACATTTCTTTTCCATGGAAACTATAATTCTGAAATCCAGCGAGCTATTTTGAGAAATTTAAATCAACTACACACTTACATCTGCTGGAAGGAGAACACTTCATTTTCACAGGCTGCCTCTCTCTGCGTATACTCAAAAGGCACCAGCACAGCCGTATGGACATCTTTCCAACTCTTCTACTACAGTCCTGCCTCTGACACCAGATCTCACTATGCAGATTGAGCGCAGAGCCTTATTTTGACCGTTCTCTACCTAACACCGAGACTTCGGGGGCTGCTGGGCTTAACACGGCTGCCTCGCTTGAAGAGGACACGGAGAAGCAGTGGCGCGGGAGGCACGGAGCAAACGCCCCGTTAGGTGTTCTCGGTATTGATTCGGTATAAGCCGGGCAAGCTGGCATTTGATCCGAGTTACCGGCCGGCTCGGGAACCAGGAGCGGTGACGAGCCAGCCCGCATGCCCGGCCGTGCGCCGCCCGTTCGGGAGGGGGTCCGGGCGCCGGCTGCTGAAGTTGCCGCCGCACAGGCGAGAGGGACGGCAGGAGGGTAACCCCTCCGCGCTGCTGAGTCATTGAAGCCGTGGAACGCCGGGTTGGGGGCAAACCCACCCGCGGCGGGGGGGCTTGCCCGCCGAGCCGCCCCGGCTGCGAGGAAAAACTTCCCCTCCACTTCTGCCGGCGCATCCCCCGCTCCGCGGCTCGCCCCCCGCCCGGCAGCGGCTCGGCTCCGCCGCGCCGGCTCGGCAGGTAACGCGGGGAGGAGGAGGGGGGGGGGGGGCTCCGCGGTCCGGCTCGCACTCACCAGGTAGGCTCCCACCGTGCCCTGGGCCAGCATCAGGGCGCACTCGGACACCAGGAAGAGCTGGATGCTGGAGAAGCAGGAGACCTTCCTCCGCCGCCTCCGCTGCCGCGGCGCGCCGGCCCCCGGGAGCTCGCCGCCGCCGCCCGCCGAGCCCCGCTTCCCCGGCATCCTCCCGGGCACCGCCGCCGCGGGATGGCGGGCCCCGCGGCTGCTCCGCGCCTTCCTCCTCCCTCCTCCTCCTCGGGGTGCCAATCACAGCGGCAGCCCGCGGCGGCTGCCTCTCCGCCCGCGGGCTGCTGCCATGGCCAGCTCGCCACCGCCTCCTCCTCCACCTCCTCCTCCCTCTTCTCTTCTCTCCTCCCCTCGCCCTGCCGCGCTCCCTCTCTCCGCCGGCCCCGCGCAGGCCGGATCCGCGCCCCCGCCGCCGAGGGGCGGGGGAAAGCGCGGGGCTGGGGCTGGGGCTGGCGCCGGCGGAGGCTCCGCGGCGGGCGGGGCGGCCCCGTCCCGGGATACGCGCGGGGCGGCGGGGCCGCCTCTTAGCGCCGCCGGGGGAGGGGGGGGGGCGGCCGCCGCAACACCACCACCCCCCCCACCCCCCCCAAAGCCCGGCTGCCCCCCTCCGGCCGGCTCCTCCCGGTGCGGGGCCGGAGCCCGCAAGCGGAGGAGGTTTCCACGCGGGGCTGGAAGTTTTTTCACGCAGGTTGAGGGCATGATACCCCCAAATGGGCCTGGCCCGCGTCGCCTTCCTGGCACCCCCCCCCCCCGCCCTCAGGCGCCCTAATTTCATTCTCGTGCAAGTGCTCCTTTCTAAAGGGCGAAGGGAGGCCGCATAAAAATTGCACGCTCAGAAAAAGAAGCGGCAGGAGGTGTCGTGCGCGTTGCCGCTGCCACGTGGGCGAGGAGGTTTTGCTTCGTGTCCCTGGCCACGTGCCGTTCCGACGGGGCCTTTTGTTGTCGCTCCCGCCTCGAGTTCTAATTTCAAGAGATACCTTCTTTTAAAAACCGCTGATCGTCACTTCTACTGTTACAGATCGCATTCCTTGTTGGCCTAACAGCAACACCGGATCTGCTTTGCTCTTCAAGCGCGCTTTCCCAGTTCGTTTCTGGGTCCGCACTGGGGGCTGCTGCCTTCTTCCTCATGATGTTAAAATTCCAGTTAAGTGGAGGGTTAGGTACTTAATCCATTTAGTACTGGGATGCCTGTGACCTTTGAGAGGAACAGTTTTCTGGGGAAACAGGTTACATTTTTCAACATTAACTACATGATTTGCACTCTAAGTTCCATTTTCAAAGGTGGTGGAGGCTTCGAAACTCCTGAATACCTAGGAAGATGCCTTTGAAAATGGAACTTAAGAACATTCTAATTTTTCAAGGCATAAGCCAGTCATCACCAGTCACACCAGCAAGTCAAGAGAACTGACATTTTAAATAAGCCCTTTTTTCTGTCAGCACCCTTCTTGAGCTTCTTCCCCCCAAATATCATCGTTGTCTAGGGGCTTTTTATTTTGGCCGCCTTTTATATCAGTACCTTTAAGAAATACGATACTGAAAATTAATATTGAGCAGAGTCTCCACCCAGGTTGATGAGTCTTTACCAAGCCTAGCTGATGCACCTTGTCCCAGCAGAACCGCAGACTATGGCCGGAAAGAATTGCTAGAGACCTGGCACGCTCAGCTGTTGCCCTTTGCTCATCAGCTGCCAACAGCTCCCTCCCATGCTGAACTTTGGCTCGCCACAGCTTCTAAAGCAGGTCTGGGCCATATCAGCAGGTGTCAATAGTCCCATCTGCCCCAGGGACACGGTCTCCAGCACTGATGGCCTGAGGCAGCATTATCAAATAATTAGTGGGGAGAACAGTCTGGTGCTTGTAGCTGAGTGGTCTTAATTTTAATGAGATACATATCAGTCTTTCAGACATTATGCACCTCACAAGATGCACGTTAGAAGCTACCTGAAGCCTCAAATGCCAAGGTTTTTGCATGAGGTCACGAAAAACTGGCTCATCTGTACAGGGTTCTGCCAGTTCATAAGGTGTTTGTTTTCCATCCAGGAAAAGCTGGTTCTTCCACCAAAAGAAAATGAAAAAAAAAAAAAAAGCTCATTTTCTTGAAATCTTTTTAGACTACAAAAGTGCTCATCTCCTTCCTAAGATGTTTATTTAGGGACCTCTGCTATAAAAATTCTGAAGTTGGAAAGCTAGAAAGGTCTCTGTCTCTAGATGGGTAGATTCACAAACTAATTCAATTAGCATGGCTAGACAGATGCTTTGCTCCAGATGGATGCTGTGGTGCGTTATAAACAGGATGGACAATCTAACAGACTTTTCAATAAGTGAAAATAGAGGGGTGTCTCTTAAAACATTTGAACATGTAGAATTATGGCAGGGGAAGTCTTAAAATTCCCTGAACGCCCCACCCCACCCCCCATTTCTGGGGCATGCTGGTCTTTCCAGGCAGCTTTTGCCTGCTCTAGGTTAGGTGCTAAAGGCAGCAAAGCTCTGAATGCTTATATAACTCATCAAGTCTATATCTGGAGACCCAAATAAACTTCTGCACATGCTACCGCAGTTACCAATATTCGAGTCAATGCTTTAAAGCTCTTGAATATATATATAATATATGCAAGTGCCATCACATGTCTTGATCACGTCTTAGACATCCTGTTGGAAGAGTTTGTCCAGGCTGAGGAAGCAGATATACTGCTTGTCTGTCAAAAGGAAAACAGCTGCTAGAAAAATTTGACTCTAATACTAATTATCTGAAACATCTGGTTGGTTAGTTTATTGCAGCAGAACACAATTATCAGTTAAATTTCTGTCCAGAAGAGACAGAATGCCTGGATTTTTTTTCTCTTCTTTATGTTGTATACTTGCACTTACTTCCTTTAGAAAAATTCCTCCTGGCTTGCTCTGCTGAAACAAAGAATGAGGGTCTCGCATCTCCACTCAAGTACATCAGTAGACCTGAGTTTGCTTCCTGCCACTCTTCAACATACCACATTCCTGAGAGATCTCAGTAGAGTGCTTCAGGGATGGACAAGTGACCTGTCTGGATTTAATAGTTAATTATTGTTATACCCAAACAGTTTTTCTGGTCTAAATTGACCTAGCTTTAACTACTAATGTGTGGAATACTCATGTTCTTGGATTATCATTAGCCTAGAATGAAAGGGGCTTTATAGCTAGAATAGTCCTTTTTCCTCAGGGCTTAGTAGTTTTGCCAACGCAATTCTCAGCTATTTCCCCAACCAAAGCAAACATTAGCAACTTTTCCCCCAACAATAATTTGCATTAAATTCTTGCAGATACCTTGTCAGATTTTTATAAACACTTGAACATTCATAGCTGGGAGGCAACGTGCTGCCACAGATAAGGTTGGACACTACAATCTTTAAGGAGTCAGCTCCCCTGAGACAGTCTTATTACCTCTTGTCTGCTGGACTCTCCTTGCTAAGTACCTGTGGGCTTGTGTCAACATTCACCTTTGGGTAACCTTAGCAGCTGGAGTTTTCTTGATCTGTCACCATCCTAAAACCATTTTTGCTTTGGTTCATTTTTTTTATTCCTTTTTGTGGTTAATCTTATTGAAAATTATCTGTGTAGTCATGTATTTTGATACTGGACAGGCATAACTTTTTTCATCCATGTCTAGAATCAGTGCCTATGGTATATGGGGTTTATGGCTAACACAGAAGAGGAACTGAGGGAGAGCTATGAAGGATGAGGACCTTAGGGAAGCACTCAACTGATATCTTACACCTCAACAGGCAAAAGTGCAAACTTAAAAAGAAAATCTGGGCTTAACCATGAGCAGTGCTGGTAACAGGAGGAGGAACAGTAAAGGATGATTTTCCTTAAGCAGAGCTGCTGGAAACCTCTTCTGTGAAATGTGCCATGGCAAGCAGCTGATCTATATCATTAGGCGTCTCTACAATTGCCATTGGAATCGAATTCCCAAACCTTCCGGACATATTTTACAGTCCAGAGAGCTAATGTGTGCCTCATCCAGTACAGCCTCACTGGAGCAGCGGTGGGTACCCAGTGTACCTATTCCTGCTGCGGGTGCAGCAGAGAAAAACAAGGACAGGTGCTAAGAGAAGACGATGGTCTCACAGGAGACGTATCGGTCCTGTGGTGTATATTAACAAAACCTAACAAAAGCAGTGCTGTAACCATAACTGTTATCTTCTCTCACCAAAACTGCTCTGGATATTTTCTATAGGGCGATTGTGTATTTCATTGCTCTGCTTTACACTGCTGTAGGTCAGGGGCAGCTATTAGAGTTTGATACTCACCCAAGTGTCGGCATCCTCACCCTTCCCCATGGCTATGGTTTTATGACAAGCGTTCCTGCAGTGCAGCGTTAGGGTTTCTCTCCTGCCCTGTGGCCCTGGGTGCCAACCTAGATGCAAATCACTGTTAATCTGGTGTAATTGCAAGAGTGACTGAGAAATGTCATCTTGAGACCCACCTTTGGGGCATGCTTGCTTCGATCTGCTGGGTTGACACTTGTTCTGCCCCTTGATCTGGCAGAGTAAATGCTTTCACCTGTCTGCAAGGTTGTGATGGTGCTGGAAAATAATGCTCCTGAGACGTTTGCATTCTGCTCCATTCAAAATTATGCCAGTGAAATTAAAAGTCAGGCACAGCTGTCTCAGATATCACTCTCAGACTACACCCATTTGGGTTTCTTTCCAGGACAGTGCAGCCATGTTGAGGCCAGTTTTCATTTGCTTTAAGCCATTTGGATGAAAGGAAAGCTCATGTGCTGCCAAAATGGATTTGCATGTAGCATAAATCATGTCCCGTCGGCACCAGATCTGCACCCCTGGCTGGTCCTACTCGGTGCATTTGTCTGAGGGAAGGCTTACACATTAGGAAAATGAGGAATAACTTCAGATATGTTCAAAGAGCAAGGAAGAATGCATAAATAAATAAGAAATCCCAGGACTCTAGCCAAGAGGCTTTTCCTTGGGATGGCTTTGAAGTTCTTTTTTGTGAATCTCTGGTGCAAAACCCTATGGATCAGCTGGTACAGGAGGGAGGTGACAGGAAAGGATTTTAATCATCTGCCAGTGTAGAATGCACATCAGCCAAGGGTGTACAGCAGTAAGGAGGCTTGAGATTGGGACAGCTTGTGGATATATCAGCAGCTGTCATTTCCAAGATGCCATGATGCTAACAGTTTTAATGCAATTTCTTTCTATAAACACTTCTGACTTTACTGCCTTGCTATTTTGAGTCCTGCTGGAGACTTGGACTCATTAAAAAGGCATTTCCTTCAGACAAGCTGATTAGATAGCTGTTCCTTCCCCCAGATGATGAAAGGCTGGAGAACACCTCACTGAAGCTAAAAATTGCAGAAAATGAAGACACATGAGTTTAACAAGAGGTGCAGGTTCACCTTGAAAGCTCCCACTATGAAAACAGTTAAAAAAGAGAGGAGATTCTTAAATGCAAGAATTGGATGACTTGTCTACAACCTACCTTGCATAAACCTGGCTCCTAGCCTCTAATTATGGTTTTCCCAAATAAATGAGACTCAGATCTGAAGGCAGCTGAGTAATCTCTAATGCCATTGACTCCATGAGACCTGAGGGCATGCGACACTTTTACAGGAGAACTAAGCACCCAGCAGGATCATGGTCTAAATGGAAATCAGAATGACTTTTGAATTAAAGCAATGTGATTTAGCAAACACAGTGTAATTGTGGAGTACCTGCAAATATTGATATCAGCCTAACGCCTCATTTAGTAGGAAAGTTAATTTGCAGAATCGGAAAATGAAAAGCAAGTTACTGGACAACAGACTACCACTTTCCTGACTGTTAATCAGCATCTCATAAAGCAATGATTGTCCAAACTGTAAGTCAATATACAATAAAAATATCTAATTTCTGTACTGTAAGGATGAGACCTTGAAGCTCTAATTCTAGAAGATAATTCTATTTAGTCAATCAAAAAATTAAAAAGGGAATGTCATCTGTTTGTACGTTACAAATTGATGTGCTTTTATGAAGCAACTAAGATACCCGTAGTAGGAACACCTTATTACAAATGTTCTGCTTTCCTGCCACTGTCACACTCTGGAAAATATTCTTGGCCAGACTCATCCGTGGCTGATGATGCAGCAGAAGGCAATGTTCCCTGGAGTCAATAAGAATTTGTCTTCCAGGTGGTGGGGTAGAACAAGGAGTGACGGTGCCATCTTTTGTGTAGGAAGTCACACCAAACTCTCACACAGTCGCAGTTGCTGGTGACACATGGACACTTCTGCCCAACTCTGAGCATTAGTCTTAGTGGGTCAGCCCAAAGTTCATTCCTGGGATTTAATTTTGACCCCTTAATTTGTTTTTTTATGTTATCTGAAGAGAGTTTCATTCCTTCTATGTGCTTCCACATCGTAAGTAATTTCCTTTAATAGCAAAATACAGCAGAGCTTTTATATGAAAGTTTGTAAAGTGCTTTGGACCAAGGGGGCTATAAGCACTTTGTAAGCAAGTGGAGTTCCAGCCAGACACTGAACAGTTGTGCCCTGATGCTTCTTGCTAGATAATAACTTGACAGTCCAAATACTTGTAAATCAAACTGTCTCCTTAATAAAGAAATTGTTTACAGAGATACTCAATGGCATCTTGAAATCTAGCCATGGGTGCACAGACTGACTTCCCATGGAGCCTTTTATTTACTGTCCATGACTATATTCTCTGTGGATCTTGCACTTTTGCGTGAATGCTTTCAATCTACCATTTGTGCTTGCTTTATTTGATGTAGTCGTATTTTTTTCTCTAGACGTTACTTGCAGCATGTATCTGTCTCATGACACTAGTTCCTTAGTTTATTGAAATGACTGGTGTATCTCTTTGCAGAATGGATTTTATTAACATCTCTGAGCTGGTAAAAACCTGGCTTAGGGCTTTGCTGTATTAGCTGGATCTTCCCAATGGAAGTGACTTTCCTGTGTCATTTTGTGGTGAATTTGTTGTACTAGAGTCTCTGTAACATGCATTGTAGTCGCAGATGAAAGACTTGCCGTGTGCCACTGTGGAGGATGCTATTTCTGTCAAGCTAAGGTGAAGGTGTTCATGGGGCAGTTTGAAGCTAAATACGGAGCAGATGACAATTAAAATAGTGTCCTATGCTACCCATGAAAGAAACAAGACAATCAGCAAACACAAAGTAGGACCAGTACAGACAGAAAAGGAAGGAACTGCATTGACAGTGTTGTGATGTTGCGTGATAACTTCTCAAAACAAAACCAGCTCCCATAAACTAGCCTTTTTATTGCCTCTTTTTGGCCAGAACTGAATTCTCTCACCTCTTCAACTGGTGCATGATGCCAGTTCAATTCAATAGCTGCTTCTTAGCAGCAGCTAACAGTATTGTTGGGTGTTACCTTATATACTTATGTAATTTCAGTTGAGCTAGCCTGATGTAAAAGAACACCCTTTTGTCACCTTAGCTGTACCAATGCCTTCACGTACCATAAGGTCAGTCACAATCTTTTTGACTGGACGCATATGCCTGAGTTGAGTAGCAATCTTTTGGGTTCGTGTTAATAAGCAACAATGTGCCTTTGAAAACCAGCAGCAATATGAGTGTATAGTGAGCATTTTTGCCAAAATTAGATGGTTTTCTTCTGTCTTGTACTCTGAGACCCTGTAGTAATTGACTTTCAGCATTCTTGACAGCCTTTGGTCCTCAAAGGGTTTGCGCAGAGGCCAAGGGAAGCAAGTAGGAACCCCAAAAAAGGGGTTGGATTTTTTTTTTTTTTTAACTTACTTTATTCTGGAGAACACTGATTAACCCTTACTGTGCTTTATTGATCCCTCTTTTAGAATTAACAGGATCCCTAAATTACTCTGGGTCTGTGAAAGCATGTGAAACTGAAATGTCTGTAATATCCTGTTCTAATAAGTAATGCCTGAGTATACTAACTGGCATTTAAGGCAATGGTCATCTGGTATAAACACTCAAATCAAGTGTGAGGGGAACCTTTACTGAAGTCACTGGAATAGACTGGCTGAAGACCTTGCCGCAGATTTCCCGTGGTTCTGTAGGCAAGCTGTATCCAAAGAGCACCTGAGTCTTGCTGCATCTTTTTCATCCTTAAGGTCTTAGCTACAGGAACTTCCTCTTATGAAGGATCCTTACAGTGTTTGGTATGAAGGAGTCTAATATCTCTGAATTAACAATAAAAATGCAGGACGGAGGAATGCAGGGGAGAGGGGAGTTGTCGACCTCGCTGGAATTCAGATAAGTCAGTGGAAGATAAAGAGAACTCACTTGCTCTTGGACTGACCTCCAATATGAAAACAGGGCAAAGCAATGGAAGGTCAAAGAATAAAAACAAGTCATTTGATAGCGCCTCAGTAAGGCAGCAAAGAGTTGCTCTACTTCACCTTGAATTAAGCAAGGCCATCAGGGAAAAAATGCCCAATTCATTTACTTACTGGAAAGCTAACAGAGCCCATATTTTTGGTTGTTGTAACAGAACAACTCTCCTGTGAACACCCCACCAGAAAAGGCAGGGTATGGGAGAGGAAGGTGTTATTAAAGGAGGTTTGTGAGCTTGTTATCTTGATGCTTCTCAAACATAGCCTCATCTGACGCTAATTCTAGAGTGTTTATTGAGCATGGAGAAAATGGAGCAAAATGAAAAGCAGCAACAAGGAGAGGAAAAGCCTGACAGGTTCTTAGCGAAGTTATATTCCTGCTCCACTTTTCATTGCTGTTTTAAAAAGAAAATAATTGGGTTGCAGGAAATATCCTGCAAGCTCTTGCGTGAGTGTTTGCTGTTTAGGTAGAGTGACCTGCAGGTGAGCGCTCAGCAGTTAGTTTTTATTGAGAAAGAGCCACAGTTTCTATCTATCTCCTACATTTAGAAGTGTGAAGAGTTGTCTGCAAGCCAAGAATGACATTCAGCTAATGTTGAGCGTGCATCAGTGAACATTGGGATGTTAATCGTTATCTCATGGCGGAGAACAGCATGGCTGGGTTCAAACGGATTAAAAGATAACCAACCTCTCACAACTCATTTAAATTTCCCTCCCCTCTAGGTTAAGAAACTGGTCCCAGCTTCTTATACATAAAATGGGACATCAAGAGCTGGGATTCACTGCCCCACTAAAATCGTTCATTTTCCCAGAGGAGACCATATGCACTTAATGCAAGAAAGTTACAGGCAGCACCTAACCCAGTGAAAGAAATTACCTTGAGACATTATTTTCAGTGATATTCCCCTGAGCTCAGTGGGCTTTGATGCCATAAAGCCACCACAACCAATACCGTCACCACAAGGATGGGAACTATGTCCTATTTTCTACTCTGGCTCTCATATTGTCCTGCAATATAATTTCTTCTTCTGGTCTGCCTGGGAGATACATGAATAACAGCAACTTCTTGTAAATATTATCCAGTATCAACCTTTGCACCTATACCTTAGCTTGCTTTCTGACTTTCAAAGTCTTTTTTCTGAAAACATCCTATCAATTACCAAGGATTTGTTTGGCTGCATAATTAGGATGAAGGACAGTTGTTCAGAAGGCAACTGTTATTTTTATATATCTGTGGTAATATAAAAATCTCCTTGTAAATCAATCATAAATGTCTCTTTGGTGATTTATGACCAGTACGTATAAGCTGAGATAGCTTTGAATGCAGATTTTGTTATAAATTATTTCCTTGAATTTTTGTCTAAATGCAACAATTTACTGTTATTAATAGTCTGTGCACATCACACTGAAGGAAAATGGAGAACAACATCTTAAGGCAAACAGTGTACTTATACAAAACTTTCTTGCATAACTTCCTCCATGTGGACATATATCATTAATCTTTTGACAAGGAGAAGGATCTTGATCCTTTCCTCTGTTAGCACCAAAAAAACCCCTCAATTCTGGAACAGTGCACTAAAGTTGTACATCTGCTAAGGGGATGACAGTCAAGGTCTTTAAAAAAAAATTGATAGTATTCAACTCTGTTGACTTACATAAATTGCAGCAGTGCTGAACTGATCTGTTGTGGACTGAAGTTCTAGAGGTACCACTCTCCCAAGTACAAAGTCTGAGTCTCCACTCTCTTCTACATGTATGTTCATTTACCACCTGGACAACACGATATGGTAAAGATCATTCAAGAGGGTGATTTTCACTGCATTCAGTTGTATCAACATACCTTTTCTTGATCAAGCTGAATACCCTGTCAATGAACTAATGCTGTCACTTGCTTGAGAATAGCTCGTTACCAGATCTGGTCATATTTCTGTCATATTTTCCTTACTGTTGTTTTTTAGTGAGATGCTTTCCCTATAATAAATATGCATATTTCTGCGAAACTCAGCTTTTTATGTAATTTTTTACTAATAGCAGTATATTTTGTTTAGTTGCTTTTCTATCAGAATTCTTTTTTCAGTAAGTAAAAACTATGATGACAATTTTAATACCTTTTATCTATCTTTTTCTCTGTGTTTATCAGGGAATTTCAATAAAAATGTAAAAATCTGTCAATTTTAAGTTTCAAAATGGAAACTGAGACACCGACATTTTTGTCAGATTGCTTTCTCTGTCTTGACTAATTAGCCAGCTGTAAGGGCAGAATGTATCTTCCAGCTTCTTGTGTGTCATGAAGTAGTCTAATACTGCCGACATTACCATGGGTTTTACATCCTACTGAGCTTTTTGTGGTTTTAGTTTTCCTAATAGAAGCATTAGAGGGGCACATTTACATGCTTGCCCTGATTTATGAGTACATTTTATTTGTGGGGAGATTAAGTTGTGGCAGGTTGGATCTTTTTGGGTTTCCTCGATAGCCTCTGATTAGTT
The DNA here is from genome assembly GCF_964188355.1 of Buteo buteo. Classification (NCBI taxonomy): domain Eukaryota; kingdom Metazoa; phylum Chordata; class Aves; order Accipitriformes; family Accipitridae; genus Buteo; species Buteo buteo. The sequence goes on from NC_134183.1 coordinate 22,425,071, forward strand.
TTAATACAGGTAGCCCTCACAGTAAATCAAGTGTCTCAGCTGATCTACAACAAAGTGAAGCTGTGACTCATTACCTGGTAGACAAGACTTTCCTTGTATGGCAACTCATTACATTGAGGAGATGATTATTTACGATGGTTGCAGTCACCCCAGCTGATGGTGTCATTTAGGAAACTCAGATGTTCCATGTAGAATGTGAAATATTTGACAGTACATAGATGACTCATTAAGATCTGAACAAATTCAAAATATGCTTTTCTGAGGAAAGCTGGCTGGGTGATGGATGTGACCATCACTGGGCTCCAGGGGTCACCTGGAAGCACAGAGAATGTCCCCTGCCCTTGCCCAAGGTTAACATCCATAAGGTTTCTTGGAAACTCAGTATCTCTGCAGTTCTGTAACCTGCAAAGCATAAAGAAGAAAGTGCATTCCTAAAGATAAGTAGGTCCCAGCCTTGGCTGCCAAGCTCATTTTTTTTTTGGAAGTCGGGCATATGAGTCCTGCAGAAACACCACAAGGACAAACTTCAAGCTGGAGATGCCATGAGCACTACTGAAATAAAGAAGTTCCTGAGCTTGGAAGCATGGCTAATACAAGCTTGAAGGCATGCAAGACTTAGGTACTGCCCAATGTTTGCAGAGCATCTGAACGCAGTCTGAAAGAGGGATTTTACAGCACCAGTTTTGTTAGTTTGTCATCTCTCCCTTATTTAGCATTTGCAATATATTGCGTTATACTTCTTTCTTTCTAGTGCACTTTGGTGTCCATGCTAATAAAGTATCAGTGCTCAAATACACTCCTTGAATCTTTTCGCCGTCATGCCATTCTTAGAAACTCACAGCTGTACCATCGTGTTTACACTTCAACAGCAAAAACAACCCCCAAATCCCTCTGTGTCCACCAATGAGCTGGCCTGTCTCTCCTGAGCACCTGTGCAGCCATGCCATTCTCTTTGTGATATATGTTTTATTGTCACTTGGACGTCTAGTCCATCACTCGGATGGCAAGCAATCTGAGACGAGGTCTGTACTCATGTTTTCTGTTAAGTGGCTAGCACACAGGGGAGGCAGAGGGGGATATTAAATAATAATGACAATAATAATACATCTGATAGAGTTCAGTTCCTCTTTAGCACTAAATGGAAAGCTGAAAGCCTCCCTATGGATCTTTTCCATCTCGAGCACCAATGATTGTAACAGATGCATCAGTTTTAAATTAATGACTTGCATGACAAATAATACTGATGCATGTGTTTAGGAAATCTGTGGCCAACTGGCATGTTTTGATTAGCTGCAAATGATGACACAGCCACGTCTGTAATGTAACTCATAAAACATATAGATGTGGTCCACTTTTTTAGTTGGAGCAAGACAACATAGATCTGTTAATGTGGTGCATGTCCTTTACCTCCAATGTTATAAGAACCTTATTAAATAAAAAGCAATGAACAAAAGGCCTTTGTTCCATGATTTTAAAAACACCTGCAAACAGCAAAAGATTAGTAAAAACCAAAAGAGGAATGAGGAAACATTGAAGATGAAAACCACTGATGCATTTAAACACAGATGAAATGATTTGACAATGTACTGGAAAGGAATATTAAATAGATACAAGCTATTAATTTTCATTGAGGGTCAGCCTGGGAGCTTGAGTAGCACATAAGGTTCAGGTTAACCCTTCACAGTGGGGAGGATCTCACCATAAATCACAGCTGCTTACTTTTCTGGGGGATGTTGATACAGCTCATGTAATAACCGGAAAATGTTTTGGACAGGTGATAATGTTTATAGAAAGAAAGGACAGTTTGGAAGGTGGAAAGAGTTCAAAAATTACAAGCAAATGTAATTACTAGCAAATGGCAATATTAGAATGAAGAAATATTGATCCCTTTCGTTTATTTCTTATGGAGGGTGGGGAGGACATTGAGGAGTGAGAGCAGTCTCAATGAAAAATACAGTTTGTGCCATTAGGGCTCCTCATGGGAGCAGAGACCTTCCAGCTCATAGGTCAGCATCTTATATTGCAGACTCCCTGTGGGCTGGACTCTCCTGGTCATTTTTAGTGTCTGTGGGCTGCTAGTGTATCTGACCATATTCCATGTTGAGCTTAACAAACATGAAGCTTTTACAAGACTTCAGGATGTCACTGGTTCGTCCCTCATTTTGAGGTACAAACTTTCTGCTCAGTGCTTTTGGAGGGGAATGAGAATGCTGGGAAAAGCTGTACGAGCAGTTAATGTGAGGAATTTCAGCCTTGATGCCTCTATTCTGAGTGCTCCTTCACTTAAAACAGAGCATTTAGCTCCTCTCAGCTGCCTATCCAGCCAGCTTTTTGTCCTTGTCCTTAAAAAAAAATATTAAACTGTACAACAAATCACTACATTTGTCCACGGGGGACAGTAAATGCCACTCTACTCATACCTTACTACTCCTTCAACTATCCCATTGCCTAGTGCTAGAAATAATGATGTGAATACCTCTATATCAGCCTTTTTTTAACAGGATTAAGACTCTCCCAGTCATAAAGGTCACCATATGATAGACTACAGACCACAAGTCCCCACAAGCCAGTGTGACTAACACATTAAACATCGGATCGCAGCTTGGTCAAGTGACTAGTGTAGTGTGAGAAATGAAATCAATACTCACCCTGGTGAGAAACTTAGAAATGAGCATTCGCCGTTGGCCATGTTCAGATGGCTGAGAGTCTGGAGTGCCATATTTTCATGTTCATAACCTAGATGTTGCCTTAAAAAATCACCCCGAAGCTCAGTAGCAGTGGCAAGACTGAGGACTTACTCCTGCAAGTCTTTCTTTGAGTTTATCAACGTACTTGATTTACGGAGCAGCAGTCTCCTTCTTGAGCCATCCTGCCCCTGCCACGCGGAACCTGCTCTGCCTGGGCACCGATTCCAGCAGAAATAGCTGTATGGGGGAGTATTTGTGTTGCTCTGCCTGGAAAAAATACCCCCAACAAAAGTGTTGTAGCTGTTTCAAGGGGATTGTATTTCTATCCCTCACAAGAGAAATATTCCAGGTATAGCTAGATGCATTTTTAATGACTCGCACATCATGTGGAACAAAAGCCTTTATTCCCCTGGTCCTTTCTCCCTTCCCGATCTTCCCCATTTTTAACATGGGCTCAGCACCAAACCAGACAAATCTATCACTGGCAATTTCAATAATCTCTGTCATCGTGATACCATGTCACATCTTGTTGAATCAGAATTAAACATAGATGTTTATAGAGGGCAGGTTGATGTCTGTCTCGGTATCTATTTTTCAGTTGTATTCTTCTCTATTTGGTCTTCAAAGACAGTTCGATTTTTTTTCTTCTACATTTTATTTTGGTTTCAAAGGTGCCTCAGTTGAGCAAACACATAGGATTTCGGATTGATCTTATTATCTGTTTACAACAGGTTGATCTTGAGTTCGCAAGCATCACTGTTTAAAAAAGCATTGAATTTGTAGTCTTGAATACTGGAGTGTGTTCTATGTACACCCTTCTGGTCTTGAAAGCAAAGAGAAGTGCTAAAGCATTTAGCATGTGTGCTCCTTGCATATATATTTTCCAGGTCAGTCTTAGAGTCAGCCTCTTACTCAGAAGAGCGACTCCAATACTGAAGCTGTAAATCCAGACATGCTCTTAAAACTTGGCCCTGTCTGAAAAATAATTAATAGTAAAAAAGAAAATTGCATTTCCGTAACCTTTCTATAGAAGAAGCCTCTAACTGGTACAAATATCAGTGCAAAGAAGCACTCGGAAGAAACATTGATTACAATTCACATTGGGACATCGCTCACTAAAGGGCAATCGCTTCTTTTATTAATTACTTTAAAAATAAGATTTGGAGAAAGATGCATATGAAATAATTATGGGACTCTAACAATTCCTGTTGTGATCTACGGCAGTGTTTCCACCGATTTCAGGGGGAGAAAGTTGTGCCCTCTCTTTTAACAGCAAAAATCAAAGCCAGAGCTTGGATGGGCCCTTTTATTCCGCCTGAGTTTCGTTGTAAGGAAATTGGCTGCTGAAAAGGTGAGTGTGGCAAAGAAGTGCCAAAACCACAGGTCTCATTATTGGCTGCTGTACTGAAAACACATTCATTGCAAACACCTCAAAAAGCACAAGAGAGAAAATTAAGTCTGGGTACGTTTCATCTCTCCAGGCAATTTTTCTTTCTAGGTTACAAGAATCTATTCTTTTCAGTTGTTTAATGAAAAAAGTCACATAGTGTAATTGTTAAAACGAGCGGTGGGAAATGCAACAGCCTGACAAGAAATTACATGTCTTATTTATCCCCACCAAAGTTGCTCCTCCAGGAGGCGCACACTGGTGAAGCGTATTGCATTGGAGCGCGTGCCTCTGATGTTTGTCAGAGGTACTTCCCCGTGGCTGTGCAGCAGTTTCCTCCCCACCATAAGTCCTAAAGGTAAATGCAAACCCAGGCCTGGGCTACCTGTGAGTCTTACCAGAGACTTATTCCCTGCCCTGCCCTTGCTATTATTAGTGCTGAGGCAGAAATGAAGCAGGTCAGGCAGAACTGGAGATCTGTGGGTGGCCTCCTGACTGTAGAAAAAATTAAATCAAAGCTCAAGGAATAGTTATCCCTGGGGAAGAGGGTTGGCGCTGACAAGCTTTCTCTGTAGATGCTTGAAAACTGCGCGAGCGCAATGTATAGTGCACAGTCCTAGAACAACGCGCTTTGGCTGAAATAGAGATCAGGATAGATAAGACAAGAAGAAAATAATGGTTTGGGTACATTTATTTCATGGAAGTGGCGGTATAAAATCAGATCCTGATTAACCAGATTGGAATTCTTCTGTGCAATGATTTAACAGCATGCTGATGTGCTGATAGCATTTGCCGTCAGCTTAGTTAATGCTGGTACACCATGCTCCAGTCCTACAAAAATTCACTCGTTTTCACAGATAGCTATCTGAGGGCATCAAGGCTCTTCTGAGATGGATGGCTTCTTCTTTTGAAGACCCTAGTTACTATTTTGATCAGCGCAGTGTAAAAAACCTGAAGGGAATTTAAATTAGATTTAAATTATTTCTTCAATTTTCCTGTCATTATGTATATTGGGAGGAAAGGGAGCAAGCAAATAATGAACAATATTGCAATTATACCTTCAGAGGGTTTGGCTTATGCAGGGCAACTGGGCCAACAGATGGTGAATGCAATTTGATGTACAAAAGTATAAAATAACTGATCTGGACAGAAGGATTAAAGTGGGGTGTGCGTATAAATTGAACATGGATCACGGAAAGTATATTGGGCCATTATGGGAAATCACTGAAGCCTGAGCACAGATGCTGCAAAAGACAGCAAACCAAACTGCGCTGGCACAGTAATGGAAACAAAGACAAAAGGTGAGAGTGCCATTGTTTTAGCTTTTGTGAGTGGTACAGGCTTTGATCTGCTAGAAGGAGAGCGCTGCCTTAGGGGAGGAGCACTGAAGGATCTGGACCAGAGCAGAAAGTTCACAGGGGCTGGGCCAATTTGCACCATAAACTACAGGATGATGTGGTGATTTTAGAGAAACACCTTTAAGGAAAGGTTCCATCAGGGCATTGCATTTCTTACATTAGCACTCAACAAGACAGAGCATCTTATTAGCGTTGGCAAAGTGGCCCTGAATGAGGCAAAAAGGCCAGGCTGCCTTTTCCAAAGCATAATGCAAGCACAGAGCAAGTAAAATGAGGACACGCACTTGAGAGTACTTAATGGGAAGCACCAAGTTTTTAGTTGATGATAGCCACTTAATCAAACAGGCCTTATATAAAGTCCTTCTAACCCTAGCTCCTCAGCGGAAGCTATACATCACTGGGGTATTCCCAGGACAGAAGTACAGTTTAGCTGACGAAGAAGTCTGAAAGATACCATGAAATTTGGGCAGTGCTTCTAGCTGTGCTGCTCACTGTCTAAGGGCATCTGTGCACCAGAGAGTGGCACATTGGTGGGGATCCCGAAGGAAGGGTGGGCTGAGCTGGTTCCCAAGGTGGGCTGGGGCATGGCATACACGATGTGACTGCACTGCTCTGGGACTCACACCGCTACCTCTCTGCGCTGCTCTGCACAGGACAGAGACAGGACAGCCCACTCTGGATGTGCCCCTGAGATGACCACCTCAACCCAGTCTACCATCTATATTTAAAAAAAAAAAAAAGAAAGAAAGAAAGAAAAAAAAAGTATTAACCTATTTCAGATGGATGTTATGAGGGAGCTGGCTGGGATGGCAACACTGTCTCCCTATTTTGGGAAAGACTGCCTCAGGGTGTCCCCTTACCTATGCATGGGACTGCAGAGCTGCCAGCACAATATAGGCTCTGGGGATCTGTTGCTGTGATCCAAGAAGAGAAATTGTGGGGCTACTGCTGGACAGGTCCAGTATGGAAGGACCCCTGAAAGATTCCCCAGAAGAAGGGAAAGGGAAAGGCTGTGGGATACTCGAGTTGCTGAAGTAGCTCACTGCAGCCCTGTGTATGTTCAACAAACTATAAATTGAATATGCTACACCAGAAAGCCATGACCAACCCTTCTGTCTAAACCCAGAAATGCTCTTGTGTTCCCTGTTAAGCTCTTCTAACAAAAGTGTGGTGCCATGGAGTCCCTGCTGATGCAAACTTTCATGCCATTGCCTTCCTGCCTGGGGAGGATAATAACACATGGCTGGCCTGGACCAGCAGGACATCACTTTTTCCTTATTTCCTAGCTGGCTAAGTTACTTTTGGCTGGACATTTGGTGAGTGGAGGATTGCTTCAGTTCATTTCCCACCCGTAACCGAGCGAATCAACTAATTTACTCTTAGAACTCCGATTAGCAGAACTGATACAGGAGCATGAGGAAGTTCTTGTTTGCTTTTTCATCCACTCAGTCACACAGTCCAGAATCAAATTAAACCTTCACCCTAGAAATGTGTCCTTTTGTGAGATGCACTTAATTCCCGCAAAGGCCCTTGGAGTGCTGAGGAGTCAGAATGATGCAGCCTGAAGGGCTGAAGCACAGGAAAAAAACCTGACTTTTGGATTTAATGGCAGAAATAGAAAATAAGAGCGTTGGAGAAAATCAGTTTAGTGCAAGTAAAAATGGATATTTCAAAAAACTAGTTTTCTTCAGCTTTGGATTATTTACCATTATAAACTTTTCTTCCTTTTAAAAAAATCAGTTCTAGGTCAATCTTTCAGTAAAAATTCCTGTCTCAGCAAGAAGAGGCAAATCTTTTCAGCTTGAAAACATACCCCTGCAACTGGCACACCTGAAATGAGATATTTTGATTTAAAAATGTGAACATGAAAGTTAGGACATAAAAACTGCTCCCCTCGCTTTTTCTAGACTTCATCGTTAGCCGAAGTCAGCTCAACTGCATTGACTCAGTCCATCTGAATTTCTGTTTTAAGGGAAATTTTCTTGCTGAAAATACTTTAGCTGGATCCTTCTCTGGAGCCACCAAATCCTTAGGCTCCAATTCTGTTTTGTCTCTTTTTTTTATTCCCTTGTTTGGAAATTTGGGGGCTGACAGACTGAAGGGAGAGATTTGCTAGCTTGTTTGACCATTTCTTGCTCTTTCTCTTCTCTCCCTCTCTCACGGATGACCTCCACTCCCCGAGATCCCAGAACCTGCCACACCTGCAAATAAGGAGTCAAGCTGGAAGACAGGCCAGTAATATGCAAGCCAAGAGTATGGGTAAAGTTATAGTAATTAAGGTGGAGTCCTGACACAAAAGCAACCCTTTAGGGATAGGTTCGTGTTAGTTAGCTTTAAAAGAAATTGCAAGAGTGTGTTCAGACCTTATTAGTAGCTATTCCCTGGGTAGAGAATATGTAAAACATCTTAAGAGTTAAGCTGAAAAAGAAAAGCTTCAGTAAGGGCTACTTAGCACTTAGGAAAGACCAAGAAGGATTTCATTTAGATTTAATGTAGCAAGATTTTTCTGGTTAAGAGATCTTACCTGCTCTCTCTGAATCTTTGCTCTTAGAGCAGGATTCACTAACGTACCAACTCTCCAACCCTGTCTGTAGGTGGTACCTATAGACCATGACGAGTACAAGCCAAGCAATGACATGCAGGAAAGAAATCCCACTGTTGTCACCAAACTAAAGCTGAGGTGCCTACACCAACAGAAAAAACCTGTAGCATGGGTGCTAACGCCGTAATGGAAGGAATTTGGATGGCATCTGCATGGCATCTGAAATGAGGCAGCAAGGAATGGCCAGGGTCCTAAACTCCACCAGACCAGAACATGTAGCAGAGAAAAAGTACTGATAGTTAAGCATTATATTGGACATGCAGCGTCTCCTGGCTCTCACTTGATTTCTGTCCCTTCACCCTGAATTTGGAAGACAAAATACAATGTGGCCCAGCAGCTCTGGGAAGTTCTTGATCCCATGCCTCCACCCCCTTATGGAGATACTAGGATGGGCTCAGTGGCAGCAAAGGCTCGGCGCGTGCTGGGTGCTGTGCGGGCGAGTAACGACACGTGTTCGTCCCCAAAACGCAGAGGCCAGAGGAGCAGAGGAGAAGGTGTGACCTCAGCAAACACTCGGGAAGGAGAGGGGGAGGATGTGCATGGCGATGAACCAAAGTTAGCACAAAAGAGAAAGTGTTAGCCTCGTAGCTGTAATAAATGCATGCAAATCCTGAGTGGGAGCTGACAGCAGTTCTGCTCTCCCAAATGTTTAACCATGCTGCCCTTGAGCTCTTCCCTTCAGTTCACCGTACCCTCAGCGCTACTTGCTCTCTCATGTGTAACCCAAATAGACCTTTCCTCCTCCCTGAGCAGTACAGGCATGCTGTATGTGTATCCCCCACCTGTTCTGATCACCATTCATAACAAGTAGCATTTCTGAAGTATTCTACATCTCCATGGCATTTCACAAACATTGATTTACATCAGCTCTCCAGCCAGTCAATACTCTTTGACATAAATTTGTTTCTTGTAGTTTTATAAAAAAGGTTGAAAGGAAAAGGTGTTAGCGCAATGCTCTCACTGGCAGAAAGCCAAATCAAGTGTGGAAGATCCAAACTTGCATATAATGAGAGATAAAGATCATCTCCACTCACACTGTTGGTGCAAGAACTCTGGTTAATATTTAAAGACACGAGCCACTGTTCATCATGCAATGTTCCTTTTTCTCCATAGATAGTGTCTTGCAAAATGTGACTGTTGAAAAAAATGTAATAAAAAAAAATAATGTCACTTTTTGCCTTTATGCAGTATCAATAAAATAAAGTCTACACAATCCCACACCCTGACCGTACTCCCTGACGTCAACCCAGATGAAGCATCTCTGTCTTCCAGAAGAAACAAAATGTTGTCAGATCTGTCACCTTTAGGAAACATAGCAGCCTTTTTTCTTTCTGCTGGCTCATCTCTGAAGTACCTCTCGCTTGGATGACTCCAGTTTTGATGATTAACCAGCCCATTTTCAAACACCTAGAAAATGCCTTTCCCTAACAGGGAAGGATCTGGATATTAACTCCAGCAGCATTGTGCTCAAATACAGACCCATTACTGTTGTTCGTTAATCATCTTGGGAGACAGTGTCTGCAAACATAACTGTGCAAGGCCTCTCCTCTGAGTTTACAGAAGTGTTTATAGCTTCTTCTGTACCTTCAGTGAAAGGCCAAATCACTGTTCATTGACACATTAAATCTTCAGGCTTCATTTTGAAGTTTTCTGCTGAAGCATAACAAGATATAATGAGAGCACTGTTGTGTGCTGTCTGCTGTACATCCTCATACTCATCTTCACTGGCAGGTTGGATGGACAGGGGAGTGCAGCCATTTGCGTTTTTAAATAAAGTCAAACACAGTAAAGTGAAGCTTGGCTTTCTACAATGGTGTCCTTAGCGGTTGGATTTTGTAGTATTTTGAGACGTTTGAACTCTGGTCCGACCTATTGGTGTCTCTTTTCTGAGCACATTGCCTAGTGGTCTAGGAAAGATTAAGACCATGGTTCAGCCTTTTCTTCAGCTGAAATTTGGCTTCAGCTGAAAGATGGCAGAATTTGACCCACAGGTTCGATAGTTTGGGGGTCGGTTAGAGGCAGACATGTAGATATATGGATACGCAAACAGAATGATCTCAGGAGCCTTTAGAAGCTCAGCATGAAGCAAACAGTAAAAAAAAAAAAAATGCCAGCAAACAAATGCTAAATTCAGAGAAATCAGAATAAATGTATCCATAGAGGTCATCTCAGGGAAAACCCACATAACTGCATGGACGTTCCTGCCCTTCTTTTTTCACCCCCTGATTGTTTTGCAGCCACAAACTGAAATGATCGTCCCCGCTTCCCCGGGCTGAATTCAATCTCCCACCATGTCAGCAGCTGGCACCTCCTCAGCACTCACAGAGACATTTTGGGCACTGCCAAGACTATTCGCATTGCCAGAGGAAGGATTATTATCCACTGAATCAATGAAACCTGTGTCAAACTCAACTGTCCTTCCAATACTCAGAGCACTTTATTGCTGCATGTGTCTGAGGAAATGGGAACTGTTTAGTGATGAATACTGAGGCACAACCTATACGCCATTGCTGCAGGTGTTATATACTCTAGGTTGGGGTCATCTACATGGGAACCCGACACAGATGCAATAGCTATTTGTACTTGTGATGCATAAATTTTGAGCCAGTAAAGCACAGAACCTCCCCCCCCCCCGCCTTTCTGGAAATGAAGGAACAGTCACAAATGTTAAAAATTCTATAGTGGCATCGTTTGGGCTTGAATTATAAAACAACTACAGTGCTAGAGCTGTGTGTGGAAATTTTTCAGGTGACCTCAGCAAAGAGAAGTTGTCATAAGTTCCCTTTCCAGTAACGCTTTATCCAAACACATACCCATACATGCTACACAAATCCTGGCAGTTGGCCTCCTGAGTAGAGAGGGCTGAACACATGGCAGGCACCATGTGTGTGAATTATACTTTGCCCCAAGCTGCTTGAAATCCCAAAGATTTCCAGAGAATTGCAAATGTTACACCGTAGGTTGGCCACTTCCACCCTATGCAGTAATCTGAGTTCTCCCTCTAACTTCTGCCAGTATTTTTAAACAGGGCTGGAGCAGACCATATCTATAAATACTCCTCTTCCACACCAATATTTGAGATTCCAGCTGATCAAATTCTGTCTGTTATGCCACTGTTTTATTTATTATGTATTAATGCTTTTCAGTACCCATCTCATTTCTCACCTCTCTTGTCATTGCTTGGTGACTCTTGCTAGGACACACTCAGACTACAGAGATTTACAGAAGAAACGTGTTTTTCCCAAGCCGAGAGTCCTGTAGCTCCCAGCCTGCAGTGTTTCCAGGATGTGAAATAATACAGTCAGCAGGACAACATGTCAGTCACTAGCACAAGCCAAAAATAGCACGTGTAAGGCCAAACTCAAAGGGCTAAAGTGGTGCACTTAGAGCAGATGTTTAAAAGCTTGTGCACAAGCTGTGGGCTTATTAGCCAGCCTGGATCAACTGCAAAAACCCTTTGGGAAGTATTGAGACTCTTGTCTAGGACACTCACTTGTCTGTTGGAGGCACTGGAGAGTAGTTATACATAAGAGTAAGAATAAAAGCGCTAACCTGGGCTGAAGTCCTGCTCGGAGATTTCCTGGACCCGGTGTCATTCCTGTTTTGGGCCAAGTGCTCATTAAATGCAATAGGAGTTTGGTCTCATAAAGAATTAAACAGGGATATTTATGGCTCAAGAGAGTGTTATCTTAAGGGGGGTGTGTGGTGTGTGTGTGGAAGCAACTGCTTGAGAAACGGAGAAATTCAGGAAATAAGGAAAGATAATAGATGGGAGATTTTACAACTGTGAAAGATGATATATTAAAAAACATCCAAAAAAAGACCACAAGATTCCTGGTTGAGACGGCCTCAGTGGCAGGACTCAGCACACTGACAATCCCACTCTCATTTTGCTTCTAGTCCAATATCTACGGAAGCACCAGATGCTGACATGTTCAGTGAGAACAGGCAACAGTGATGACTTCTTGTCTTTTTTTCCCATTCCCCCTACCCAGTATCTCGATAACGCTCCCTGATGAGCAAAGCATTTCCTATCCACCTTTACTGTTTCTGCTGTAGCTTTACTTTTGTACATTTTCTAGCTATAACACTGTGTCTTTTGCTTGTTACCATAGCAAGAAGGTGCCCTTATGTGTCATTCACAGTGAGAAACCAGAAGCCCCTAATACTCCACTTAACAATTTTACAGCCTAACGTGTGAAAACATTAACTAACCAGGAAGGAGAAAGCCAGCTTTCACCCTGAGGTATGGATGTTTGGAGCCGATTTGCTCAGTCACTAAGCTATTGGCCAAGCAGCACCACTTTTTTTTTTTCTTTTTTCCTCATCACAAGAAAAAATACCATTGAAGCTTTTCCTAAGTGCCAGATTCTAAAAGTAACAGGCTGGGAGTAATTACTTCATTAGTCCCCATGCCCTCCTTCCCACACCTATCAAGACCAGAACATTATAAAAAGGGTTAGTTGGACTCAACAGTGAATGAACAATTTAGCTGGGCAAAGAACAGAGAAGAAATAGACTGGGGTAGGATGGTGGAGGAAAGCAAAATAACAGTTTCTTTATTTTCTCTCTTTCTTTTAACAGAAATTAGTCACATGTATTATTTTCCCTGGCCTTAGATGAAGCCAGGTGAGTGCCTGGATGACTGCTAAGGGAAACCCCATAGTGGTGGTGCTTGCTTTTGGTCCTGTGAAGAACAGGGATTTTTCTGATAAAAACCAACCACTATGGTATTACAAATTCCACACAAATATGTGAAATTATTTTCTGACCTGTCTGGCATGGCTGTGTGAGAGCTCTACCAAGGGCAGATCACAGAAGGCAGGGTATTGTGGAGTTATTTTCTTGCAGAACAGGGCAGGAACTGAGAAGTGATCACTGGTGCAACTGAAAAGATCAGGTTAAGTGCTGGAACAAAAAGCCCACTGAGGAATTAATTTGTAGACCTTGTAGAGAGTAAGGAAATGAAATCTAGCTGAGTTATTCATATTTTTTCCCCTAACAGTAGCAAGCATGAAATTCTGAATTGTAATACAGTGATGCACTGATACACCATCAGTGCATTAACTGGCTCATTCATGCTGAAGCAAGGTTGCGGGTAACAAGGAGCTTTCATTAAAGGCTGATCTCAAAAGGAAGCAGATTTAGTCAGCATTTACCTTTTTCAGGCACTCCTGGGAAGACGTGAAGCTTGCTTGAGCTGGGAGGGATGTCCTGGGAAATGCAGTGGTGTGGGCAGGCCAGGAGGTCTATCTCCTGATGGTGCAGATTCCTATAGCTCTCTCTGCATTTTACTCCTCCCAGCACATTGGCTCTGGTTCCCTGTCATCACCTGAGCTACTTACATTGTTCTAATTGGATTTGGCACCTGGAAAAAATTTCTTTCAGGACTGAGGAACCAGCAGTACAGCATGGTGCAGCTGGTGTCATCCTAGGAGTGAGAAAGAAGTCTGGCAGAAAACTAAAGTTTGACCTATATAGAAAGATCCATCTGTCTAGGGAAATATTCCTATACTTCCTGGAGTCAGCTTCTTCACCCGCTTCACCTGTTGGTATTCTGACAGCTTTGCAGAAGTTGTCTCTTTTTGCTAAATAGGTCTTTTTTTTTTTCCTGTGCTGGATCGCCTTTCTCCCAAGATTGTTGCCCAAAGCATGATGCTACGGAAGGCTTAGCCTGATGGACTTATCATCCTTATGTGGTTTTCAGCAGCATCCCAAGAGTTCCCTTGAGACTGGCCTGCTCAGTCATTGCATTGTCTTCCTGGCTGTTTTTTTTCTTTCTTTTTTCTTTTCTTTCAGCTGCCTACAATTCACATGAACTGTTGTATTAATAAATTGACCTTTCCCTACACCAATCAGACAAACATATGGAATATGAAGCAATAAATGACAAAGCAGCCTCACATCTTTCATACCGTCATTGGCCTTCATGTCTTGCAGGAGAGGAATTTCCTCCAGCTGGTTTCATCATGGTTGAATGATCTTCAGTATTAGATGCAGGGCAAAAGTTAAAGATCACGACACCAGAATCCTTTGTAAGTAACATTACAAATGACTCACCTGCAAATGGAACAAAATGTCAAAAGATGATATCAAATAAATGAAGATACCACCACAACTACTCATGTGGAGCATAATGTCCCAGACCTTCTCACTATTATTTCAAAAGCACTCACATTTCAAAAGAGTGGGGATTTTTTTTCCTCCTCATCATAGGGGAAACTGATGCTGTAGAATTGAAAACACGATTGTGGTGCATGCTGTGTGAGAAGCAGCCACTTGCTGCCTTGGAAACCTTGAAAAGACTGTGTCTCTGATTCTAGTTTCTCTTTCTCTCACCCTCTAATTATGTAAGCCCCACTCATTTAGGTTTGGATTCAGCCTGCTTTTTTTCCTAGTATCCATTGCACCATTAGTATGTTGCGATGTCAGAGTGACCTGGTGGAAGGGTAAAAAAAAATTGTGGGTTAACAGAGGAAACAAGATGTTTTTCCTGGATGAGAGTTACTATAAGTGGGATACAATGGAAGAAATTCTCCCTGTCAAGGGTGGTGCTAGTGTTACAGCAACAGCTACCCCTCCCATTCAGCCATCAGGGTGGCTGAACTGGTAATTTAGATGTAATTGGGTGTCACTGTTTTTGTTTAATGGCGCTTCTGATAAATAGCTCTCCTGCCTAATTGGTACAGTTACCACAGGAGGGATTGGCCCAAAGTGTGAAGCAATACAGGCACCTGACTCCCACTGAAATCAACTATGCTGAAATCAAGGAGAGTTCAACAGCTGAATAGCTTTGAAAATCTGGTGCTTGGTGCACCCCAGAGGTATAATTTATCAAAACACCAAATAAATGGCATGCCTGGTTGATTTCAATGGGTGTGGCTGGTTTATGGGAGTTATTACTGGAAAGCCCTAGCTTTTAATACATGTCCCCTGTTATTTCTTTCCAGAATCTGAGTCTGTTGATGCACAAGTGTAAAGCAAATGTACTTGAGTTTAACTCTACTTCAGGGAGGCTATCAGGTGGCATCCAGCATATCTTTTGATTTTGGCCATGATGAGGAAGGGGATACAGGATTGGACAGACCTCTGTTCTCATCCTATGCAGGCATTTGAGTGATTTCTTATCAAGACAATTGATTTGAGGCAAAATTCTGAGGTCTTTGCCCCATCAAAACTCTCCTGAACATTGCCGGGCACAAAATCAGCAGTGATCTGGAGGACGGAGCCTTGTCTGTATACTGCAGTGCTGTGAAACCACCTGCACACAAAACCAGGAGACTAGCATGAGTGCTTTACTCTTTCAAAGAAAAAGATAATTCAGTTAGGGTGTACTGGTGCTTGCTGGCATGACCTTATTGCTCTGTTACAGCTGCTAAGCAGAGTACCTTATATTTTTATAACTGTTGTAAAGTGCTTCACTGCTTTGTGTGTTATTTTATTTCTCAGTAGCATCAGATACTAAACTGTCTCAGTCCCTACATCCCTGAGAAACTGAGAGTCACACCAGGACTGCTACTGAAAGGGCATTTGCTTCTACAGGGGTCAGTATTTAAAAGTGCCCTGCAGTGAATGGTATACTAATAAATGACTGATTTATGTCCCACTGTAGTAACACATTACTATTGTGTTTGGTAGTTTAATCACAGTACATTTCAGTCAATTTTCTATCTCCTATTTCCTCATGCCCGTTGATCCTTTGGCTTCAGGGTCTTCTCAGAGTTGTGAGTCGAGAAGAAGTTACAAATCCTGTTTCCTGATGTGGAGGTTGGGGCAGCAGTATGCCAGGTGGCCGTGGAGGATGACTGGCCAAACTCACCTTTGCTGCACTGGCAGAGCCCCCAGGTGTTCCTGAGAATCCCAGCACCTCTGGGATCACAGCAGGGTCATTTGTAGGCTCTGATGGATGAACTGAATTTCTTCATTTATGAGGGTGTTTTCATGATGCCTCGTAACCTGCCAAACCAGATGCCAAGCATCAGTCTTTTAGAGTGTGACAAATAATTTCCATTCTGATATGGCTTCGTGTTACTGATTAGACTCCTGATATGCCATCAAAGACATCAGATTCTGGCATCCATACTTGACAACAATATGTAAACTCTTCAGTGATCTACATATTGGCTCGGTAGCTGACTTTGTTCTTTCCTGCTCAGAATAGCAGTATTTCCTCACCCCTCCAGTGAATGACATGTTTCTCACATTTTTGTGGCGCAGCTTGGTCAAAAGGCTTGAAGGTGTGAAAGAAAAGTAGCAACAAAAAGTTGCATCACTCGTTCCCAACATAACTCGTGTTGGCACTGTTTATATTGTCCTTGTTAAACATGCCAGCGTGCACTTGGGTTTGTCACACCACGTGGCACAATCTGCTCACAGCTGTGCTGCCAAGGGTAAGCCAGTCTTTCTCTCCTCTTGTGGTACCCAAGTGTCTTCATGCAGCCGGCCAGCTAGTTTGCTCCAGCCTTGAGCCAGACAGCAGGTACTAAGGAGACAGTGTGGTTAACACTGAAGACCTGCTCAAATGTGAGCTGAAGCCCTAGCTGCAATGGATGCATCTTACAGTCTCTGAAATCCCTATTGGATGGAAGGCAGCTAAAGATGCAAGTAGTCTCTAGTTGGATTTTTGGAAAAATCAGAACACTTCATTCCACATGAGGAGAGATATGGGGCCTTGGCAAAAAGCCGTGAGGTGCCTTTTTATACTTTGGTCTCTTTGGAAATAGCACCTTGAGCTCCTGCTTAAAACCTCCTGCTGAAACGCTCAGTTTTGTGCAACTGATACGTAGCTGCTGCCAAGAACTGAGCTCATGGTTCCGGTGGATTTATTTTCTCAAAGATGCCTGGAAGGAGCACATTTTAAATAATAGTTGTGTATGTTTGGACTCACGTGTTTTTCCTTCTTTCCTTCTCCACCTTTCCTTATGCTTCCTTGAGGCAGCAGGTATGCTCTTCAATATAATCTGATCTGCTATCCCACAAACTAATCTAGGTCACATTGTTCCAATGACAGCAACTGAGAGGTATCCATCAATATCTTGCCTATTATGATATAACACATCCATGAAGTTCCTTCAGAGCCTCCCCACCTGTACTCGCAACAGACCCCAAGGGTTGCCTTCTCTCTTCTTTTTTCTTTGCTCCTAGACTGATGCATTTCTGGCACTGGGAAATGTCCTTGTGCTGTATTTCTTAGAATGACCTTGCTGGCATTTTGACCACAGTATGTGAAAGACCCGAAATGTTTGCAACCTAGTAAAAATGCATTTAATAAATATGTAAATCAATCTATGTTTATTTATAGCCTGGCAGAGCTCAAAGACCGAGATTCCAGCCAAAAAATCTGTGTTATCTATCATTTCAAGTGGTTTAACACTTCAGAATCTCGGACACCAGGAGAGGAAGATGTACAAAAAGAACTTTTTTTTTTTTGTAAAAAACAACTATATTACCCATAATTTCCTTCTGTGCTCCAGTTAAAAAAAAAAGAAAAATCACTTTTGCCTTTCTTTATTTTTCCCTTACATGTTTACAAGGCATTAAGCAACACACCCTTGATTACACCAGAGGTCACTCAACGTAGGAAGGTGTATCTCCATTGACCTCCGTGGCAGTTCACGGAAGCTCCATTCAGGTGAGCACAGTGACTGACACAGCACCCTTGTTAATGGTGCTGCCATAAGGGCCACTTTGTATTTATTTATCTATTTATTATAATAGAGGATGCCTGGATCAGAGGATTACACCAAGGAGTGAAATCAAATCAGCTTTAGAAAGGGGAAAATAAGAAGTCTCAAAATGAATGCAACTCGGAGCTTCCAAATCCTATTTACTTTTTGTTTGTGGGTGGTATTTCCTTCATTTTCCATCAATCATGCCAGCTATTGATATTGCTTCTGTCAGACATTAACAGTATCTGACTGACTGACATTATCTATTGACTGCCTCAGTTTTCAACCTTTATGGATTTGCAGTCCCCCTAAGCATTTTCAGGCTAAGAAATTTAAGCCAACTGACAAGGAGCATTACTCCAAGTTACTCTTCATGGACCTCTCAGAAGTAAACTAGAAACCTCAGAAGCCTCAGGTGGATAACCCTGATTGTATAGGATACATATTTACATAACACCACTGATGTCTCAGGTGTCATCACTCTCTAGCTGGATGAAATAGTCAATAAGATACTTGGCAGAAAATGCAGAATGAGCTTGTTCTGGGCATTAGGAAGCCAGATCCATAGCTGGAACCATTTTCTATCTCTCTGGGCTGAGATAGAGTTTCTGAGGGGGGCATTCTGTCATTCAGGAGGACAGGTGTGATCCAGGCATCATTGACACCCTGTGTGGGTGGATAAGGAGGAGTTAGGAGAGCCTCTGCAACCTCTCACAGTCATGGGAGACAACATGGGAGACCCTAGCTTAGTTAGATCCTGTCTCCATACTGAATGGTTACCTCTTGGGCTTGCTTACACTTTATTTTGCACCTAAAGCAGTACTGGAGACATATTCTCTTGGGTTCCTCACTGCCAACCAGTTGCACTTTCCTGAATCGTGCTAATTTAGTGTGTGTTTCCAGTCATTCCGTCCAGGCACCACTTAATGTGCAAGCTATGACTTGCATAACACTTAGGGACTTAATTTTCAGAGGTACCTTTGCCCCATGGAAATCAGCAGGAGCACAGCATATTGTTCAGTTTTCTTTTCCCATCGTTTCTTAAATATATATAAGAAAACTATATAGTCATGGGTAGAGACTCAGCATTTCTGCAATGTTCAAATGTCAGTCAGATTTGCTACCTCTGATAGACTAAAGAGCTTTTTCCCAGTCAAAACCTCAAAGCTGAAGTTTTAAGGACATCACGTCCAACAATTTGATATGAGTTCTTCACAGTCAAGAAGTTTAAGGGCATATGGATGTATGAAGTTGTGTTGGTTTAATTTACAGTATGACCTAGTTTCATCAAACTAATTATGGTTTCTGTGATGGTTTACATTTCCTTTACTTCATTTAAGATTAAATTGCTAAGTAACTGATTTAGGCTGGAATATGATAAAACAATTTCAAAGTAGAAAAAATGTCTTGAGGTGGTAGGAGAGAGCAGTTCAACTTATAGCTGGCTTAGTTACACTAGAGCAATTTGTGTGTAGGCTAATCCTGGGAATTTTAAAAGCCATTCCTTTCTGGATACTATGCACCAGTGATGAAGGAGGAAAGTTGCCCTCTGCTTATATTCTGAATGTTCTTATGAGGTGTTAATGAAGCATTTCATCCTTTCATGGGACCACTGGGATTGCAGTTGTCTATATTTTATTTTAATTGTTGTTCATTTTCCAGGGATCAATACCTAGTTCCTAGAAAAGATGCAAAAAATTCCAGTAATGTAAGGCAGAGAATTACTGTGTACATTGAGGACTGATATGTAGGTAATGAAATCTACTCTGCAGTGTGAGCCAATTTAAAATTCTCCACAACATTGATTTTCCTTTTCAAGATGCAGAGAGGAAAGAAAAATCATGTCATGTAACATAAACTATCAAGACAGAAGAGGGGCCCCGTAGCTTATCACATATGTGTTTTGGACTCGATCAGTCATTTAACAACACAGCTTCTATGGTGCTCTAGCAAGTAAGATAAAAAAGCCAGCACACAGGGCAGTCACAGAGGTCACTAATATCTCAGAAGCTGGTGCCAGGACTTGTTGCCACCAACTCTGCTTGGCCTTCTCCAGAAGAGCCTATATGTTTAATACAAGCAGCAAGTGTACCAGGCAAAAGATTTTTTGGCAAGACTTTGCGATGATCGGTTTGGTATCCAGTTGCCATTACTTTAGGGCTTGGCATGAACAAAAGCTGCAGGAGTTAAGCACTTTACGGTGCACTTATTGCATTTTTTTAAAATGCTTATATATTTTCTGTGCTGTAGTCTGTTCTTAATTGTCTGGATATCTTCTAGTACAAGAGGCCCCCATGGGAATTTTTCACCCATCTCAGGAGTGACAGTGAGACACTATTAGAACAGAAGCTAGAAAGTGCTGTGGGAAAAGCTGTGATTGCCATGTGTCGTTGCTGAGTCCTGTCCCCAAACCAGGTTCATCACTATCATCTAGCTCTGTGAACTTTCCAGTGTCATATGGCAAATGTGCTTTTCCTTTCCTACCTCAAACCATTCGGAAGAGCTGTTCTCATCTGCTATATAAAACATAGTGCAGGCTGGAAATTTTCAGATGGACTTTTTTCCCCATCAGAAATTTGCCAATTCAGTGAAAAGGAAACACCCCAATCTGCTGGAAATCCCGTGCAAATCCACCAGCTATCTGAAGAAACTTTCCTTACCAGCCATGTTTAAACCCTGCCTGGTTTTCTGCTGGGCTGGCACCTCAGAAGGCCTTCTGGCAGCCCTGGTAATGCTTTGCTTGGCAGCAGCTCTATTTTAGAATTGTTTTTATTAAAAACTATGGCACATACCCCAGAATGAGAATTTCAGCTTCTAAATTATGGTACTGCACTGATGTGTTTCTGTAAATCCCGTAATGTGATCCTTGTACGTGTGGTTGGTAAAATTCTTTGTAAAGATTTTCCCCAATCACTTCAAGATTTCAGAATCAGACATATGATATTCCTGCATCATTTGCTGTAATGCTCATTGCTTGATTATAGCTGACAATATGCTGGATACTGCTCCACGTACAGCAGACAGAAGAGCTTGTAAGGTGTGACATGAAACTATATGTTGTATTGAGTGGGTATGGAAATACGACAAAGAGATATGGTCTGCTCCTCTATGCTGGAATTAGAAATAACCTGGGTGTTGTGACCTGAAAGGAAGTCTGTCCCCCATATTTCTGGATGACAGATGAAATAGCGGTATTGTCTATGGTGTTTTAAAAGGTGGCTGGGAAAGACTCAAAGCTTTGCTCCTGCCAAACTGAGCTTGTGGTGACAACCTGTCATTCGGGGAAGAGGTCAGAGAGAGCCTGAAATATTAGTTTGGACCAAAGCAGGTTTTGAACAGAAGGGTGGATCTGTGAATTGTGATCATGAGGGCAAGTGGGTTTTGGTGGAGTCTACAATGTAAAAGCCAGAAGGAAGAAGATCTAAGACATGGTCAGTAAGATCCCATCCCAGCCTTCTCCAAAAAAGGCAGCAGTCCCACCCCAGGTCAATGCGCTGCATCATTTTTCTCCTCTCTTGCTTCTAGCAAGATAAGATTTGCTCCTGCTTCTCCGCAGGGGCTATATGCAATATAGCATCTCTTGCAGGCCCAGAGATGGTTTGTCATTGTTGTCTGTTAAAATCAGATGATTTGTGCCCCATTGTAATGGAAATAGCAAAGTGCTGATGATGCTCCAGTAGCCGTCCAAGCCCGAGAGGAGAGCTGGCAACTTCCCCCTGACATTTCCAAAAAACCTCACTGTATTGTCACTGCTAAATGATGCTATGGACAGAAGCACTGAGACCATTCTCTCTGTCAGTTCCAGGGATGGGTGTTTCAGAGAGATGCAGTTAACCTCTAGTGATCATAGTTTTTTTTTCCTAACCAATAATTGCAAGGCAATTAAGTTTGGGGAAGGGAGAGCAGGGTGGCAGCATGGGTGGCTGTGAGAAAGGGGACTGTCAGCCCCAGTGCCTGGCAATGTTAAACTGTTGCTACATCACCTGTGATTTTCAGTTACCAGAGCACTATATTTTGATACACGGTAATTATGCTTCCATCTCATTTTTTGTCCCTTTCATTTGTTGCTGCCGTTGAATTTCAGGCATTATGTGTCATGGTTGAGAAAGACTTGAGAAATCCATTAAAAGCTTCCACAAAGAAAGCAATTTTTCAGACAAATGTACAAAGAAGAAACTGGTCCCCTCCAATGATTAATACCAGTAACTATTCATCAAGTCAGGTGCCAGGCTTTACAGTAGGATAGGAGCATTAAGAGCTGTGATGAGTAAGGTCTTCTAGCCCTGAACCTAGAAACTAAATACATCAGCAAATGCGCGGGCAGCAGCTAGCAGAAATACAACATTAGTTTTAGTCACTGTACTGTTAAAACATGTATTTTCACTGGCAGGCTGCAATTGCCAAACCTTCATAAATCTTTCCATGGAGCCAGTGCTGTATGCACCGCTGGTTTAGTTTTAATCCTTTGGGTTGTTGTAATCTTTCACCCTCGGGGGATTCAGATGATTCCACACCCAGAACATGTCTGGCTAATGTCAGTGGAAGTTTTGGACAAAAACAGCTGAGAGGTTTAGTCAACCAGATGTGTAAGCAGACCATGATAACTTCTAGCTATAGATTAAGTACTGGTGGTGAATATTTAATCCACTGGTTGATATACAGTACAGAGATCAGGAGTTTATTGTGGTCATGCTTGAGCAGAGCTGGTTCAGCAGCTCAGGCTGTGGTTTGCACTGGGAGCTGGAGAGCAGCTCTGGTTCGATGCTTTGTGTGTCACACAAAAGCACAGTGACCCCCCCAGTATTCAAACAGAAATCCCCCTCCTTGAAATGTCACTTCTTGTCTCTGTCTACTAGACTTAATTTTGTACCACATAAAGTGACGCCCCAGATTTCCAATGCAGAGAGTTATCCGTTAGGTCAGAGCTCTGTGTATTTTATTATAGGAGCTGGAGAATAGGCTTTTTGTCTATGGCTTGGATGAGTGACCTGTTTGATGAAATGTTTTGAGTACGTATCCTGTGGGGTTTTCTCCCTTTCAGCCTCCTTCCCAGAAAAAGGAGCCACAGGGAGTGAAACACCTCTGGCATCCTGCCAGCCTCTACTCCTGAGCTTCCTGCTCTGATCCCACGTAAGCCAAATTCTTCTTGAAGTTACACTGGGGTAATTCCATTGAAGTGAATAAGATTTTTACAGTATGATCAAGCAGAAAACTTGTAATACAAGTTTTTTAAGATATACTTACTTCGTTCTCTTTTTTTTTTCTGGCAAAAGATGTATTTAGAGCATTCTCCTTCCTTCTTGTGCTCTTGTGGGTGTACCTCTTGTGAAGCTTTCCATTGTTGGAAGTGTCTGTACAAAAAGACAAAAAGAGACAAGCTGAGTGACATATTTTTTTTTCTTAAAAGCTTTCCACTGCAGAAGAGCTTGCAAGAAGTGAAGACAGAACATGGGAATTTGATGCTGTCTTTAGACAAGTAATTCTAAAGTGAAGGTATGGGTGCCTTTGGGATGTCAGCCTAAAAATGAATGGCATTTCTATTAGAGTACCAAAGGGAATATTAACTGTTCCCTACTGATGGAGAACTAAGATACACAGAAATTAAATTATATGCCCTAGTCTCACACATGTACACACGCACACACAGAGTCATAGAATTATAGAATGGTTTGGGTTGGAAGGGACCTTAAAGATCATCCAGTTCCAACCTCCTGCCATGGGCAGGGACAGCTTCCACTAGCCCAGGTTGCTCAAAGCCCCGTCCAGCCTGGCCTTGAACGCTTCCAGGGATGGGGCATCCACAACTTCTCTGGGCAACCTGTTCCAGTGCCTCACCATCCTCGTAGTGAAGAACTTCTTCCTTACATCTAACCTAAATCTACCCTCTTTCAGTTTAAAGCCACTAGCTCTTGTCCTGTCACTATGTGCCCTTGTAACAAGTCCCTCTCCGGCTTCCCTGCAGCCCCCCTTTAGGTACTGGCAGGCTGCTATAAGGTCTCCCCAGAGCCTTCTCTTCTCCAGGCTGAACAACCCCAGCTCTCTCAGCCTGTCCTCACAGGAGAGGTGCTCCAGCCCTCTGATCATCATTGTGGCCCTCCTCTGGACTCGCTCCAACAGGTCCATGCCCTTCTTGGAGAGTTTGGATAACCAGGCCATGGATTAGTACATTGGCCACTGGCAAGTCCATATTTGTGGTTAGTCTGCTGCTAATAGGGGTAAGCCAAAATACCGATTTCCATCCAGAAGTCTGTAGGAAGCCAGTGTTAATCTTGAGCTAAACTACTGTATTTGGTCTCTGATTGCAAAGAAGGGTTTTGACATCATGTTGATCCAAAATATCTCACCAACAGAAGATACCTTGCACAGAGACTACGTCTACATTACAGCCCAGCAGGAGCGAAGACCCCCACGTAGTTTCTGTTTAGTTGATTATAATGACAGCAGCAGGAAATTCAGCTGGCTGTCATCATCTGAATTCTTATACGGGACCCTGCATGGGTTTGCTGAAGGCTGTAATGTGGCAATCACGCAGTTATCAGAGCCTAAGATAACCAAGCACAGTAGGACGAAGAAGAAAGTGATTACTCATGAAACAAACCAGCAAGGACAGGGAAGTTGTGCACCCCTGTTACATTTCTATATTAATTCGATTATTTCTCTTTTTTATTGTTAATTTTATTTAAGAGTTTTACAGCTCTCTAAGTGCACAATATTGAACATGTAATAGTTCATTTAATTTAGAATAAAATCTATAATTCACTGACACGTAACCAAGTCTTGGAACTATCATCCTGCAGCAAAGTCAGTCTTTCCTTGTTGTCTGGTGTTTGACAGCTACAGACCACAGGTAATCATCAGTCTTCTTGATTGTTATTCTTAAGGGAAAAAGGAAGGACTTGGGAAGATACTGCTTTCAGGAAAAGCAAACTCCATCTCCTTCCTTAAAATGTTGTGCCAGTGTCTTTTTTTTACTTCTCAAAATTAATCTGCCTCTAAAAAGCAAGATTTTTTTTTTAAAAGGATCTAAGGGTATTTCTCCATAGTCTGACCTCAACTTGGCACTGTGTTTAATAGATGAAGCTCAATACAGAGTAGAAACAGCTCATTTTTTATAAAAGTTTTTCCTCTTCCCAGATGAAAGTACAGTGGGGCATGTCTTTTGTAGCTGAGCCACATCAGGCTTTAACCTGAGACTTCTCTCACTAAGAAAGTTTGCCTCTGGCTGTCTCCTTTGCTTTCTACCTGGTGCTGACTTGTTCTGTGTTCTTCCGTGAACACAACTCTTCATACCCCTCATTATTCATCTGTGAAATTGTCTTAAAAAAACAGCATTAAGAGGACATTAAGATTGTATAGTTAAGTGCTCCATGTGTAAGATATGCCCTGAGTTCAGTTTGCCTAACCAATCTTAATTCAGTCCCCTTACACCCCACATTTCGCCCCCCGCCCCCCCAGGATCTGATCTGAAGGGCGTCTTATGAGGAAACCCATTCAGCAGCTTCACCATGAACATCACCTCGAATTCTGCCTGTAATAAGAGTATCACTGTTCTCCAGATAAAATGCTGTGGTATCTTTGTGAAGCATTAGATATGAGCTATCATTACTGCATAGATATACAGTGTTATTACTGTATCAGAATATGTTTCTTTTTCTATCATCTATAATCCTCTATTCAATATTTCACTGGATCTCCAGGGAGGGCCCCTTTTCAGGCTGAGATAGAGACTTTATGCCAGCAGAGCAGCGCTAACTGGGAGGTGACAAACATTTGCTGTTGGACCTCTGAAGGCAGTTGTGATCCTGGATCCCAGCTGTCTTTGAGGATGACCAACTTATTTAGGCTGCCTCAGATAATTAAATGCATGAGTAAAATTCTCCTCACTCAGCCTCTATTCTTTTTTCATCATGTGACTGCAGCTCTCTGAACTTTTCTTGCATTGTGTTGTTCAAGGATTAGCTATTTTCTTCGCTTAGGAAGCATGAAGTTAAGTCAAATGAATATTTGGTCTCTTCCAAAGATCACAAAGGGGATCTGTCCTTCAAAATACCAGTAGGTATTCCCTAACAATGGTGGAAAATGCTCAGCCACATACAGGAGACACTGCATCAGCAGATCAAAGGGTCAAAGTATTTGATCTGAAGAGGACAGCCAATGAGTCCATGCCCAATTCTTTGGGCAGATTAGCTCTTGCTTTGAGGAACACAGCCTGAACACCTGCCTGTAACATCAGGGAAATAGTCCCATGGTCATAAAACATAACCTCACTGCTTGTCTGTTGAGCAGCCCTCTTTCCACCCTAGGAACAGATGCTGCCTTTATTTTAAAGATGGTACATCAACAGGGAAATAGTCTCAGTCCCAGCAAGCGGCTGTGAACATTGCTGGGATGGCATCCTCAGGATTGTGTCCAGTCTGTGCAGGGTCTCAGCCCAGAGCTGGAAGTATTTCCTCAAGGAAAAGGAGAAATATTCTACCCTTAACCTCTCTCCAGAGCACTAGTGAGCATACCAGTGTGCCTGTGGGGTTTGGGTACATCTTTCCACCACGAGCTACTCAAACCCTCATTTCCTTACTGGACACCACTTAAATTTTGCCCATTGATTTGCAGCAGACTCTGAAGAGAGCAGCTGAGGGAAGTTCCCCCTGTCTGCTGCCAACCCATTAGCAGCCCATTGCTCTGCAAGATCTTTGTATCATGCTCCCCACCAGCCATGTACGCACCAAGGGTCTTCCTTGGATATGACTGGGTGAGCTTCAGATAATGAAGATGCTTGAGAAGACCCTGTAAACAGTTTGCAGGAGTAAAAGAAGGGAACTCAGCTCTTCAAATAAAATAGCCACCTAAGGGAATAAAATTGTTTATTAATTTATTTCAGGTCGAACCTCAATACAAGTGTTTGCACTTATTTTGCCTCACAGAATCTTTTCAAGCATCATTAGTTCTCATCTAACAGGAGTCACATTTCTAGCGGTGCTGGAAAGCCCGTCCCAGCTGCACCAAAGCATTCACAAACCGTAACTGATCTTACGCTGCTCTCTCCGCCCACACCCTGTACTTCTGCTAGCCATCAGCTCCTGATCATTTTCCGTTTCTGCTGCCGTTGTGTTTAGATTTCTTCTCCAGAGGTACCAGAGCACCCATGGACAGCAGGTACTGGTCTGAGCTGAAGTGCTCGGGAGGCAGGTCTGAGGGACCAGCCTGGGTCCCTGCAGATGCTGGGGGTGATTGGCAGCAGCGAGGGTTTGAGCTTCCCAGCCTGAAGAAGGCTTCCTGTCTCAAAGTGCCCTGTGTCCACTCACCGTTAGCACCCTGCAGACTCACCTGCTTCCCGGTGACAAGCAAAAACTAATGAGAGCAGTGCTCAGGTCCTCTGAGCTGCAACCTTCTTTCTCCCTGTGAAAGTCACTGCCTGGTGCTTACAATCAGATGGACTTCAATGTCCTGACACATCCCTTCTAGCAATGAAAAACGCTTAATACACAAAACCCCTACACCAGCACTTTGAGAACATTTTCCAATAAAATAAATCAAATAAAACTAGAAGGAAATTTCCAACTGATAAAATTGGCCCAGCCTGTCAGTGCTGCTGCCCTAAAACAATCAGTCATACCTGGAAGCTAAGCTCCCATGAAAGGCAATTGCATCTTTATGTTGGTAATGCTTTTTGTCATTGCAGTATGTCTTTAAGGTACCTCCAGCCCAAGTATGGCTAGTTTAACATAATCTTTTCTGATAGCAAATAGGAATTTTAGCTGTAGTCAAAAAGGCTTGACAGTGTTGCTTTCATCTTTGTACCATCCATGCTAAGGATATAAGCAGAAAAATATCACGAACAATACATCAGCTGGCTTACATTGTCACAAAGAATTCAAAAAAGACACTACCACTTTCTGATGATTCCAGCATTAAATTCAGCTACCCTGGAGCATGATTAGTGCAAACATAGACAAGACAACATTGAGGATAACAAAATGAACTAGCAATATCTACTCTTTGAGTAATTCTGAGTCATCACTGATTATCTGGTGCATGATCAAGGAAGGAAACAAGCAAAGCCAAGTTGATTTATGCTCCAGATGCTACATACTCTGCCAAATTCAGGCTAGTGTGACTACATTGTCCTCAGAACTGACTACAATGGCTCCACATCAAGGAAGAATTTGGATTAGCGTGTGTTGACAAATTAGTGCTTGCCAAAAGGAAGCAAGATAAAAACTGGGAAACGCACTATTTTGATTCATTTTGTGATGTGGCATTTTATAAGTTCCCTTGGAAACAGTTTGGTGTTTGATACCTGATGCTTTCTAAATACGTCGCTGTGTTTGTAGCATTTTGAGAGAAAACCTGTAATCATCATGACCTCTTTAATGCACCACAATGAGA